>NC_059106.1:122143139-123343139 GCF_020740685.1 Jaculus jaculus | reverse complement strand
TGTTTTCCTCGGTGTTAGACTGCAGAGAGCACTGAGAGTAGGTAGGCAGCAGCAGTAGTAAGCGGTGCCCCCTAACGTTCCAGTCTCAATGTCGCCTTAGGGAATGGACAAATAGCCTCGCCAGCAGCCAGCTGTGCAGATCTCAGCCTGGGGTCTGAGACCCTAGGCCCTGAAGGACTTGATACATTTCTGCATGTCTACTGGAGACCAGGGTCTATAGTTCTCGTCTCTGTCCTCTTGAATTGTCCAGCTACTTCACAGCTTGTCAGTGGCTGCTGCCATGATGGCTTAGGATGTTGCCCTCTTTCTGGGCACAGCTTGGATCAATCAGACATAGGCATCCCCTCCCTCCCTGGGTGGGATCCCAGTAGATGAGTGGGATGCAAGCATGGAAGCAGTAGGCAGTCTGTGTGGTCACCCATGGGCACTACGTCTGTAGGCATCAGGCCAGCCTGTTTCTTCTGCCATCAAGCTACCATGCCAAGACTTTTTGCTACATCACTTTTTTTTTTTTTTTTCAATCATCAAAGTGCTTAGATGCCGACAGAGAAACCAGATCCTATCAGGTCCCTCAACAGTGCCAGGATGTGAGTGCTGGGTGTTTTTATGATGTTCAGCTCAGTTGTCTGGACAGATCACAGGGCACAGGTGCGTGCACCATTGCATTCCTGCGCTGTGTGAAGGGATTGTCAGATGACGACAACACTGTTACAGTGGTCAAGCCACCTGAGGCTGGTGGCACTGCTTGAGGATGGGACTTGTGTAGATGTCAGGCCAGACCCCCCGCTGTGCTGGCAGCATCATTCTTCAGGTTGCCAGCTGAGCTGCTCCACTGAGAGTAGGCCAGGAAAGAACACCCCAGTGTCTTTTTGGACCTGACATGGCACAGGACAAAGTCTCAGCAAGAAATTCTACACTTTATTCTTAGAAAGTTTTTTGTAGGGCTGGGGAAATAACTTAGTTGATAAAGTGCTGGCCTTGCAAGCATGAAGACCTATAACCATGTTAAAAAAAAAAAAAAACACAAAACTATGGGCTGGAGAGATGGCTTAGTGGTTAAGGCACTTGCCTGTGAAGCTTAAGGAACCATGTTTGACTCTCCAGATCCCACATTAGCCAGACACACAAAAGTGAGGCAAGCACAAGGTTTCACATGCCCACTAGGTGACACAAGCATCTGGAGTTTAATTGCATGGCTGAGGCCCTGCCCCCCTGTCTCTCTCTCTCTCTCTTTCTCTCTCTCTCTCTCTTTCCCTCTTCTCTCTAAAATAATAATAATGATAAAAACTAGGTGCCATGTAATTTCAAGCACTAGCAAGCCTGAGTCAGAAAGATCCCTAGGGGTCATGGGAAGGCAGTCTAGCTTGCCTGCTGAGTTCCTGGTCAGTGAGAGACCTAGACTCCTCAAAGGTGAATGGGCCCCTGCATGTGCACCAGCATACACATGTGCCAGCACATGTACAATACACATACCACACACATACGAGCACACACGGCCACACATGTTTACACACTCACAAGAAAGTTTTTCCTCTGTGAATTTGTTTCATTTGCTTAGCTTCCTCTTCAACATGTGATGACATAAGTTAATGATTTAAATATTTAAACACACACACACACAAACAAACACACCATATTTAATTATTAATGCTTTAACTAATTTAGTTCTTTCTTGAACAAACACAAGTCTGAGAGCATTAGTTCAATTTTTTGTGTAATTTGGTCTCATAAAATTCCTTTTTCTATTTTGGTTTCTTTATGTGGGCTTAATATTAAGAAAAACACTTTATTATTACTTCACTTGTGGTATAGGAAATGGTATATATGGCATTCTTTTTATAAACCATGTACTATGAGGTTTTGTTTAATTTTCCTAAGAACAACATGGATAGTGAGACTCAAAATGGACTAAGTCTTTCAAGAGACATACATCATGTTATGTTTGGAATTTGGCCCTCAAATACTGGCAAATTTATTTCAAAGTCTATCACCCTTATACCACTACATACTAACTAACATGTCATATTGAAATGATCTCTTACATACTTCCTTTACAAGATTTTAATGTCTCCATATGCACATAATACTTTATCTTTGAGATCTTTGTGTTTATTACAAAGCCTTATAAAGAATAAAGAATTAGTAAAGACATAAAATACAGAACAAATGAATCAGCAAGAGCAGTCTTGAGGCTGTAGATATAGCCCAGAGGGTAAAATGCGTACAACACAAACATGTAGACCTGAGATTGGATCCCCAACAAACATGTGAAAGTCCAGTATGGTGGTAAGTGCTTGTAATCCCAGAAATAGGGAGGCAGAGACAGGATACCCTGGGATTTACTGGATAGCTAGTCTAGCCCTATCGATGATCTCTAGGTTCAGGTAAAAACTGTCTCAAAAAATAAGGGAGAGTGCTTAAGGAAGACACACGACACTGACCCCTGGCCTCCATACTCCTGTGTAATTATGTGTGCCTACATATATAAAAGCACATACATACCACATACACTCATGCAAACACATATCCCCCCTACACACACACATGCAATACACAAATATACATGCAAAAAAGTATGCTTGTCCACTTTTTAAAACTTTCTATTGCACTGGATGTTCCATGAGTTTAAAAATAGAAATTATGTCAGAGCAACATGTTGGATCATGATACCCAGAGACATTTCCTCCTACCCATAACTGATGGCTAACCCCACAATCCATGACTCATATACCCTAACAAGGAGGGTCCATGTGGAGGGGGGAGGACAAGGAGGAGACTAACAATGGTACCAACTTGTCTGTATTCACTGAGTACAAAACTAAAAAAAAAAAAAGGAAATTATTGGGCTGGAGAGAGGGCTTAGAGGCTAACACACTTGCCTGCAAAGGCAAAGGACCCAGGTTTGATTCCCCGCGACCCACATAAGCCAGATGCACAAGTTGGAACATTGTCTTGAGTTTGTTTGTAGTGGCGAAAGGCCCTGGCATGCTTATCATCTCCCTATCTGCCTCTTTCTTTCTCACACATAAATAAATAAATGAAATATGTAAAAATATAGAAATTTTTATTTTCTTGGATGCATTACTCCAAGCATATGGAGAACTATAGAATTTTACTGTCAGCAACAATAGGGTGCCTAGAGTATGTTGTATTCTCTCTTGAGGCAAACCAGGTGATTCATCACATGGGGTGGGATAGAATTCTTGGAAAAGAGATCTGAGAGGATGTTAGGGTCAGGGAGAGGATGTGGAAGATGAACCAATGTTCACACAAGATCTGGGAACAACTCCAAAGGAAGAAGGAGTTACAAAAGAAAAGAATCTATTTCTATCTACTTGGAATTCCATTCCATTGTGTGAGCAATGATTGGAAAGGGACAGAAGAGAAAAAAGGGAAATAGAAAGACTGTGTTCTCCTAAGCATTATTCATTAAGCAGTTTTAATATGATGGTATGGGAACTGGACAAAGAACTATGGAGAAAGCTTTCAACACGGTGGTGACATTTATTAGCTGTGGGCAAACCACTTCACATATTTCAATCCTCATTTCTTGTCTTTAAAATATTTTTGATTATACCCACTGAAGACTTGTAATGAAAATTAAATGAGATAATCATTGTGAAAATGTCTAGCATATTGTCAGCTACATATTAAATGACCCAAGAGAGTTTACATAGATGACTAAGAAGAGGCCTTAGCCTTCTTAAATATTTTCCAGGAAAAGACTATCAAGATGGGAATTGCTGGAGATGCAATTAGTGCACATCAAGGAGGGTTTGACCTGCAGTGTCCCCACTGATCACATGCAGTTGAATGGTCTTGGTGAGAGAGTAATTTGAAACAAATGTGGATTAGAAATCTATCTTCTAAACAAGTTATTTTCCTGCAGTGTGTGGAAGGGAATCATTAGGTCCACCCTTCTGATCACAGATGTCCAGAGTGGAGCCTGTGTACTGTGCACCATGCTAGTTCAAACACACGGAGATTTGAGAGTGCTACACTTGTAGATAATCATGGTTTTGTGAGCTAGTAATATATATTTAGTGGGTGCTTCTACATGTCATGCAGGGACACTATTTAGCAAAATTCTGTGTTTAGATTTCGGCCCCAGACCTTGAGCTTCTCCCCTGGTGTTGATTTAGCTCAGTATCTGCCTTTGGAATGCTTGGGCTGAAGAACATTTTGGATTTTGGGTATTTGTATTCTAAAGTATTACACACAACAAGATACTTTGGGTACCCAAGTCTAAACCTGATATATATATATATATATATATATATATATATATATATATATATATATTTCTTTTCACTCTGATGGCTGGACATTTTAAAAGTTTTGAATTTTGTACTTTTATAAAAACAGGATTAGGGATACTGAACTTTGTCACATGTATTTTCATTAAATCTGTGTGGTAAACTGCATACTATGACTGGTCTTTCTCTTTCTCTCTCTCTCCCTCCCTCTCCCCCCCCCGTGTGTGTGTGTGTGTGTGTGTGTGTGTGTGTGTGTGTGTGTGTGGAAATGCAAACTCGGAGACTAGATAATTGTTTTAAGTTAGTAAATTAAAAGACAAATAAAAATGCTTTTGGGCTACAGAGATGGCTTAGCAGTTAAGGCACTTGGCTACAAAGCCTAAGGACCCATGTTTGACTCTCCAGGTTCCACATAAACCAGACGCATAAAGTGATGAAAATGTGCAAGGTTGTACATGTGAACAAGGTGGTACGTACATCTGGAGTTTGATTGCAGTGTCTGGAAGCCCTGGCATGCCTATTTTCCCTCTCTATCTTGCTCTCACTTTCTCTCATAAAAAGAAAAAAAAAAAACGGCCAGTTTTTTGAGTTGCCTAAAAAAATGATTTTGAAGGTCTGGAGACATATCTCAGTAGTACAGCTCTTGCCTAGGAAGGTTGAGTGCAGCACTGTGGAAAACAAGTTCTTTGTGAGTGTAAAGGCAATGATGAAGACCTACAAATAGAAAGAGAATACTCTCTTTGGAGACCTAAACATGAAAAAAGATAGAAAGAAAGAAATAGAAATAAGTTTTATGTTAAACTAAAACAAGAGAATGAATGAGCACCTCAAGCATACTATTGTTTAATCACTGTTATTCTATATTTAAAAGTAATCTTTTCTTGAAAATGTCTATTCTGACTTGACATATTTAAATTAATTCGATATTTACTACTTCTTTTTATAAACCATAAATTCTTCATTTATGACATCTTTATTTTGATTTTTTATTTCCAGCACAATTTTCAAGATAACAGATGTTTTTGTCTTTAGGATCTTTTGTGGTGAAAATTTATCTCATTATTGTTGTCTTTAAGCACAGTGGAAGTGACATTGCTGGTTATAAAAATTTAGGGTCATACAACTTCCCTTTCAAATACATAGAAAATTTTTCAATGCAGTTTTTTAATATTATCCTACTACTGTCTTAAATCAGGAATTTTTAGTATCCTTTTTTTAGTTTTCCCTTTTCTGATATTTCTTTACACATGGGGATTAATGATGTCATAAAAGATGCTAATCCATTTTCCTTCCTATTTATTCTAGCACTATTATGTAAATTACATTTTACACTCACAGTAAACCTCAACAATATCTTATAAATACCAGAGCATTGGTTTCAGATGAGAGCATAGATTTGTGACTTTTCAGTGGGTCAGCAGCTGAATGCTGATGGCTTAGGGTAGTCCCAGTTCTGGCTGGAACTTGTGCTCCATGTGTCTTCATTCTGCAGTACAGGGTGAAGGACTCCCAGTTTTTGAAGTGTATTTTCCATGGAAGAGACAAGCTCTACAAGGTGAAGAAAAATATGTAATACCTCTTTCAGCCTTGACTTGGGAGTGTTTCCTAATTTGCACATATATTCCACTGGCCACAGTGAATCCTGGGGTCAACTCCAAAGTCCACAGGCTGTGGAAGTATTCTCAGCCTATAAAGTGAGAATGATGTATGGTGTGATTTGAGTCTTTACTTTAAAAATTATTTTCTCTCTATATTTAGAGTTTTCCTCATTTTTAATCCATATATATATATATATGTATATATGTATGTATGTATGTATGTATATATATATATATATGTATATATATATATTCTATTCTTCATATTTTTCTTTTAATCTTTGATGATGTTTCACTTTAGTTTCCTTCCTCTCCTTTTCAATAGTGAAGCAAGCACCAAATAAATAATATAAAAATAATCAAAATTAAGAGTTATAGCTATTGGCACACAGGAAGCAAATTTAATATTACTTTGAAATAAAATAACTTAGAAAGTAAAGATTGACTAAAATTCACAAAACTATGAAAATTTTAAATTTATTGGTTGCAAACTACTTATAAAGCAATAAATTTAATACAGAGCAAATAATGATTATATAGTACATATAACTAACAAAATGACTCTAGTCATAAACTTAGAGATATGACATAACTCAGAGTTCATTTAAAAATAAATGCCCCTAGGGCTGGAGAGATGGCTTAGGCCAGCGAAGCCTAAGGACCCATGTTCAACTCTCCAGATCCCATGGTAGCCAGAGGCACAAAGCCAAGGCAAGCACAAGGTCACACATGACCACTAGGTGGCACAAGTGTTTGGAGAATGATTACAGGGGCTGAGGCCCTGGCATGCCAATTCTGTCTCCTCTTTCTCTGATTTTCTTTTGATCTAAAAAAAACAACAAAAAATACCTCTATGTGAAAAAAATTATAAAACTATTCACATGCAAAACAAGATTTGAATATGTTGTATTTCAATTAAAAATAATCTCAGTACTAAAAACCTAGTCAAAAGCCTATGGCTGGGAAGGTCATAGACTCTAGTCGGGGGGAGCCACTAGTGGTTTGGCTAAATAGAAATTTTGTGTCCATCAAATTGCCTTGTACATATTTATAATGTGTTTATGCTGATAGATTGGTGCTATTCTTACCTTTGCTCACAGAAGCGTCCTTCTACAGATGGAAATAACAACTAGGGAGATTAAAGTCATCAAAGTGTTGTGAATAAGTGACTGTCGAGTGCTCAATGCTGAGACAACTTCAAAGCTCAAGGAGCATTGTGGAAGAGGGGAAAACAACTGTCATTACCACCACAAGACCTGCTTCATATCTAGCCCATTCTTATAAAAGATAGAAGATGAAGGAAGACTCTCATTAAATTTTAAACCTGACATGATAACCTTCAATTGAAATGACCTTGGTTAAACAAAGAAGGTTTTGAAGCACTCAATGAAAAAGAAGTGAGTTCAGAAATTTCTGCATGCATATGATGGGATTGAGTGAGTAATTATGATGGTGCATATGAAGTAAAGAAATCATGCTAAATATTTGGGGGACAATTACTTTGGGGAAGTAGTAGGAGAATAGAGCCTGTTCTCTCAGCTCAATGTAATACACATAATAAATTCTAATTTTCTTTCAATCAATTAAAAATTCTATTATGTCCTGGAAGATAACTTTGGTGAATGTTTTGCCACATGACTTAGAAAGTATAAAAAACAAGCAGATTGATAGCTAAGTATAATGAAATTTCAAGCTTCAAGTCACCTAAACAGCAGAGTTGAATATAAGCCAAACAGGTTTTAAAAATAGTTGCAATGTATATGAACAACATGTAAAAGCTTCTATAAAATGATAGGATAAAAAGGAAGCTGAAACCAGGCATGGTGGCACACATCTTTAATCCCAGAATTTGGGAGGCAGAGGTGAGAGGATCACTGTGAGTTCAAGGCCACCCTGAGAGTACATAGTGAATTCCAGGTCGGCCTGGGCTAGAGTGAGATCCTACCTCGAAAAACAAACAAAAATAAATAAATAAAGGAAGCTGTCATTGCAATTCTATGGGTGAAATAATAGACAATTCATTTTAAATGATTAATTTATACTAATTGATTTATTAAGATAAATCAGAGTCTCTCTAAATTGTCCCTCAAACTTCTCATCCTGTGAGTAGTTTGAGATTATAGGAATGTACCACCACACCTGGCTCAAGTGGATTACTTATTCAAGAAGAAAATACAAATACACACTGAGTTTATTGAACATACATAATTTGATGAATATGTCATAACTATATTGATCAAGAACTGTAATTTAACAAAATGTACATCATTTGCTACCATCCCTAATGACCTTTCCTTTCCTGACTTGGCAGGTTAAAAGTTGCCGTTGGCACATAGATCACCAGGCCATTGTCAAGGAGGATCATTCCCTTTTCTTTCACCAGCTACCAGCCAGCATGGTGCATACCAATTCATTCTTGTTTGTTCCCAACCCATTTATTCCAGTTTCTCAGTGTGTCAATGATGAAATTCAGTGCAATACCTCCTAAACCAGGGCAAGTAAAATAAGGACCATTTTTGGTATGAAATTGAGTACTTTGGAGGACCCTAAAATATGACTGAAATAAATATGGAATTAAGCAGGAGAAAGACAACTATACAGGCTTAGAAAAGAATAAAACATAACATGTAAGTTCTGAAGTAGTCTGCAGGGAGATTATTTCACAAGTGTTTTGAAGTTCCAACATTCTGTAGAGAAATAATACTTAACAATGATAGATAATAAATTATGATTATTTTCCAAGAATAAAATAAAAATAAAAGATTGCTGAATGAGTAATTGAACAAAAAATGTAAAAGGCCTTTGAGTTGCATCCAAAGATTGATCCAACTGCAAGTTTAACAGCAAGTGCATGAGGACTTAACTGTTGGGGAAAACTCCCAAGTGTGCTTACACTTCCAACTGGGAAGAATATTTGGTTCAAGTAACCTATCCAATGACTTCTGAAGAGTTAGGGTCACATTCTTTTTGTATGTGGAGGTCAATTTGAGATACAGTTTCTCTAAGCAGCCCAGGATTCTTCAAATTTGAGATGCCTCAGGTTTCTGTGTTGTGATTGCAAGAATGGGCCACTGTGCCCAGCAGAATTGGAGTCATTTCTTCAAGAGACATCTTTATTAAGGAATTTTTTCTATAAATATATCTTAATTATGAATTATCATTTGCCAAAATAATAGCATTCAGAGAGGAGTGTCAGGAAGCCAGAATTCTAAAGAAAATCTCAAATTGCTTGTAATCAATGGGGTACACCCTCACAAATTGCCATTTCTCATTTTCTTATTTTTTAATGTTCATTATTATTATTATTATTAACAACATATTTTATATGGATGCATCATGTGTTGGTACCTTCTTCCTCATCCCTGCCCCATTCTTTGGTGGACGCTCCTCAGTGGGGTTGCAGGTATTCCCCATGGGGTTGTAGGTTATGTGTTGTGGGAGCGGCAGTCCATTAGTTTTGGGGGGAGGGAATGACTCGCTGCATGATGTCTCAACTTGTGTCTCTTATAGTCTTCTGCTCTCCCACAAAATTCCCTGAGCCGTGGTGGGTGAGTTTTAAATCTACTTCAGTGATGACCTCTTAAGAACCTCTGCTTTGGTCAGTGTTGAGTATCCTTAGGGTCTGTCTCCTATACCCTGGAGCTAATTATCAGGTTCAGTATGGAAGCAGAACTCTTGCTTGTCTCTCCAATTCCTCTGTGGATTCAGCTGTGGGTTGGTTGAAGTGCAAGGGGTAGTTTATCTCCTCAGAAAAAGAACAGATTCTACAATGGAGTCAGCATGGTTTAAATGGGATAAGCATTTCTTTAATTTTGGAAAAAATTAATGTATGTAACCCCTCTTTTAGCCAAAGACTAGTGAGAGCTTGATACTGGACAACATAATAATTGTCTCCATAATTTTTTTTTTTAATTCATGAGTGTGCATTCATGTCTTTGTGTGGATGGGAACAGGTATGTATTCACATATATGAAGGTCACAAGGCAGCCTTCAGTGTCATCCTCAGGAATGCTGACTACCTCCTTTGTGACAAACTCTTTGATTGGTCCAGAGCTCACTAATTTATTAGGCTAGACTGTCTTGCCAGTGATGGCCTTCCCAGCATTGGGATTGTAGGCATGGGCCATTATGCTCAGAATTTTTGCATGCGTTCTGGGAATCAAACTCCAGTTCTTATATTTGAAAGACATGTCATTTACCTACTAATCCATGCCCCCAGGTCCATTTGTTGTTTTAACAAATTAAAGCATCCTACCACTCTGAAAAACATGAATCATTTGTCACATCAGTTTACCAATGCTTCACAAATCAGAGGGGATTCTGACCTACTTCATGAGAGCTTTTAATTTTCTTCCATGAATTGATACGTTAAACTTCCTAGGACAATGTTTGGGATGAATCTCAGCAGATGTCAAGGCCATTCTTGCACCAGTCTTGGCTGTCTGAAGATGTTTAATGATATCCTACTAGGAAGAGATTTTTGTTATGTTTTGGAAAAACATAGTGATAAGAATATAGTTCTTTTTTTTTGGTTTTTCGAGGTAGGGTCTCACTCTGGCTCAGGCTGACCTGGAATTCACTATGTAGTCTCAGGGTGGCCTCGAACTCGTGGCAATCCTCCTACCTCTGCCTCCTGAGTGCTGGGATTCAAGGCGTGCACCAGCAAGAATATATTTCTTAAAGAATCACATTAAATGATCGATTTTATTTTTATTATTTACAATGTAGTATTTGTGTGGAATAAACTTCTAGTATATTTATTACTAAGGCTACATAACACTGTGGTCTGAGGTTAATTATATTGCATAAAATCATGACATATAAGAGAGTAAGGACATACATAGATAACTGACTGTCCTAAAACAAAAAGAATGATCTTGTCTCCATATTTGGAGCACAAATTTCAAGACAGGATCATATCTGTCTCCTTGACTGCAAGGCCTAGATTATTATTTGTCTATTGTTGGCATACATTAAGCATTTGCTGATTAAATGAGGAGATCAAAATACTTGATTGCTAATGTCCTTGCTGCCACGATATTCTAAGGTATTTTGATAGCTAATGCCCTTTCAACTGGATATAGACTAACTTAGGAGACAAGCATGTCTGTGGGAGATTTTCTAGGTTAGTTTTATTGAGGTAGTAAAACCCACCTTAACTGTGGACAGAGCTGTCCAATAGGCTGGAGCCTGAGACTAAATATAAAGGAGAAATTAAGCTTATCACTGACATTAATCTCTGTCTGATTTCTGACCATGGACTGAATGTGACCACCTGTCTTGTGCTCCTAACTCCAGGCTTTCTCCATCATGATGGACTGGGTTCTTCCAACTACAAGCCAAGATAAAACTCTCTCCCCTTAAGTTCCTTCTTATCAGGTGTTTGGTCACAGCATAAGAAAAGTAACTAGGATTATTGCTGTATACCCAGAAGACTGTAGAATGGAATAGGATTTCCTTGTGTTCTTGCTGTGTGATCTTGGCTGAGTTATTTTTCCCAGGGACTTCAATTTTCTCATGTGTAAAGTATGAGTAAGAACGTTTAGGCCTGTTGAGTAGATTAACTGAAAAGATATATGCCATGTATCCAGTCTAATGAAAATCCTTGATCAGTGGTGGAGATGGTGATGGAGGTTTTTGCTGAATGTCTTTAGGGAGCAGAGCACTTTTCCAGTCCTCAGACAGCACTTCCATGTTTAGAACTGGCCAGAGTCTCTCAGGGAGGAAATTGCTCAGCCTAGAAACTGTTCTTAGTGGGTCACATTGCAGAAACACTGCTTTGGCAAGCCTAACAAAGGCACCATTATTCTCATCCACAGACAACGCCAAGAAGGTGCTGGGTGGTCTAGAATACAGGAGACAGATAATGTAATGACTCCATTCATCAAAAAGTCGAGCATGCACACCAGCTGCCCGCCAGCTGGAAAATGAAGCTCTTCTCCCTTCTGAGGATAATTTACTTCTGCTGGGGAGACTCTCAGATACCCTTCACCTTAAGGGACCAACTGAATTCCAACAGGATCATGTAACATTGTGCTGACCTAGCAAATGACTCCAAAGGAAAACAAGAGAGGGCAAATAAACCAAGGGGAACAAAAGGGAGCCAGTCCTCATGTTAGAAAGAGAGGGACAACCAAATAACCACTACCTTTGTAAATTTGGTGTCTTTTCACCTCATGGCTGCTTAATATTTTGTGATTCACTATATTTCAATTTTTTCATTGTCCATTAGGTAGTTGAATGTTAAATGTTGGTCCTTAAGTCAACATCGTGCAAGAAACTTGGCATGCATACACATAATATTTCTATGGACTTTGGTGGTTTTCCTCTCCAAATATCAATACAGTCCATGGCCCATGTGTATTAACCTCTTTTGATTTTGCCTATAATGAGCATATCATTTAGACAGCTAGCATGTGGTAAAACTATAGGTACTTTGCTCACTTATAATTAAAATGTTGTTCTTTTTACATCTTTTACAGATTTTGAACAAGTGATCTTTTTCATTCAATTTATTGCATTTAAAAAATTCTGACCAATGTCAACTATTGTTTTTTTTGCATGTGTAATTGTGTAGTGATTGTGTATGCAAGTTTGTATGTTTGTGGGCACACATGTATGTGTGTGTACATGTGTGCGTGTGGAGGCCAGATGTCACTATCAGTGCCTTCCTCCATACCCCTCTACCTTATTTTGTGAGAAGTCTGTCACTGAATACTATTTTGCCTAAACTAGCTAGACAGCAAGTCCTAGAGATCCTCCTTTCTCTGTCTCCCCAGTGTTGGGGTTATAGGCAATTTCCAACTTTTACGTGGGTACTGGTGATTCAATTCATGTCTTCATATTCAGTCCCTGGCGCCAAGAATTTTATACATTGTCACATTATATCCTCAAGAAATCCCATAATGTTTTCTATTTTATTCATATACTTAAATGTGGTGGTGCTGAGACCTAATAATATTAACGAACTTTCATTTATTTAGTTCAAAATTGAGGATCCAGGTTTTTGAACCAGAATCCATCTGAAACCAAATCTGTGTCTTCAATCACTGCATCAGCTGTTTCCTTCTTCCATGTACACTTGTTCATCATGTACCAGTGGGCAAAACTCAGACACTCAGTGTGTGAACTGCTCCCTAGGCAAGGCACATTTTTGGTTTATGAGGCTGGATGGACCAGCCAATGTGAGTTTGATGGGGGTGAAAGGAAGCACGGTTTCTACTTCTGGAAGAGCATGTGTTACCTCCACAGTGCAAATACAAGGAAGCTCAGGGACTGAGTGCTGCCATCCCCAGAGAAAGCTCAACACTACAGTAGCACATGAAGATGCGCTGTCATGGAAACAATGAAAGAGTCTTAGCATGGCTGCTATGCAAGGGAGAAACTATGCACGAAGAAAGGGCAAAGGAGGAAGCAGCAAGATTCCATTCTCGGAAAAGCAGAGAATTAACATGACCCCCAGGGGTGGGCAAGGTTGGTGCAAAGGCCCTGTGCTTGTATTGTAGAAGGACGCTAACTTTTAGGTTACGTGGACTGTGTCCAAGTTAATTCTTTTTCCAGGAGTAGACCTCCTTCTACTAATGATATTTTTATCATCTAGAACTTCCTATAGTATGATGTAGAAAGAAACATCTTAGTTGGGAGAAATTTAAAGAATCATCCACATCATTTTTCCATAAAATTATCTAATTCACGTTCATTTTGCCACAGCATAACAAGTTATATGTAAAAATGTGTACACCATTAAGGTCTTATCTCCAATCCCTGCTTGTGGGTGTCTTCTCTAATCATTGGGCAACACAAATGATGCCCTCTAGATGCCATGTGGAACTTGTGTATCTGCCATTGCAATCTACAGTGTGTGTCATCCCCTTGTGAGTTTTTCCTGTCCTTTATAACTTTTACTTTTACAGTTGATGCTTTTCATCCACAAATAGCACTAGTGTCAATCACAGGAAACCATTCAGTTAATTTCTTTTTACCTGCTCCCAATAACAAGTTTTCAACAGAATAAGATCAGCAAACTCTGTGGTGCACATACCTCCCTAGGTTAAAGGTCATGTTTAAACCAAAATCAATTCACACCAAACTAAAAAGAGCTTTGAAGAATCAGACTATTAATCATATAGAAAATGCAGAAGAAAATATAGAATCAGAGTGCTAATTACATCAAAAATATAGAAGAACTGAGATGGTGTTCATGGAATGAAAGAACAAGGATTCACTCACAAAATGGCAGTTGGCTAACTGCCCAGACAGAAATTGTTCTTGATATCCATGACCTCGCAGTGCCTAGCAATACCTTCACAAGACCCTCATAATAGGAGAGAAAGACGATGACATCAAAATAAAGGAGAGACTAATGGAGAAAAGGAGTGGATATTATGGAGAGCAGAGTTGTGAAAGAGAAAATGAGGGAAGGGAGGGAATATCATGACTCATTGTCTGTAAGTGTAGAAGCTGTCAATTTAAAATTTTTTACAAAAGGAAGTTGGCTGAACCATCAAGGACAAGAAATAGGATCATCCCATGGGAAGGAACTGTCACTGTGAGTAGAGTAGTGTGGAGTACTTTTATCATCATGATCAAGCTACAGATGATGAGAGAAGCAGAATGAGTGACCGAGACAAATGAGAGAGACAAAGAAGAAGGAGGAAGATCAAGATGAGGAGAGAGAAAAGGAGAAGAGAAGAAAATATTCCAGAGGAATTCAGGTTTGTAAGCAACTAGAAAAGGAAGAGACCTAATATGTACTTTCAATAGCTACACAGATGATTACTTGTCAACAAATCTATATTATAAGCACATCTGCTTGTCTAAAAATCCATCATAATACTTGAAGACAAAGCCAACCTCAGCATACCCATTTATGATGGTTAGTCTCTGATTGTCAACTGGACATGGCTTAGAATTATCATGAGAACACATGTCTGTGAGGGATTTTCTAGATTATGTTAACTGAGGTGGAAAGACTCACCCTAACCATTCAATGAACTGAGTTTATAGACTACATAGAAAGAGCAAGCTAGCTGAAGCATGGCCCTCTCTTTCTGCTGACTGATTGCAGATGCAAAGTGACCAGCTGCCTCACACTGCTGCTGGGCCTTCCCTGCCATGATGGACTGTATTCTTACACTGTGAGTCAAAATAAGCCCTTCCGTCCTTGAGCCCTTTTTTTTTTAATTTTTTATTTATTTATTTGAGAGCAACAGACACAGCGAGAAAGACAGATAGAGGGAGAGAGAGAATGGGCGCGCCAGGGCTACCAGCCTCTGCAAACGAACTCCAGATGCGTGTGCCCCCTTGTGTATCTGGCTAACATGGGACCTGGGGAATCAAGACTCGAACCGGGGTCCTTAGGCTTCACAGGCAAGCGCTTAACCGCTAAGCCATCTCTCCAGCCCCCTTGAGCCCATTTTAAAAGTTTTTTTTTTTTTTTTTTTTTTGGTCACAGCCATGAGAAAAGTAATGGGGTATCTTACTTCTGTTCTGTGGATCAATTTGTATGAACATGTTATGTTTTTAGTATCTCTCACCTGTATTCTTGTTACAAATGTGTCAGAGGGGAAGCCAAGGTGTCCTGAGAGACATTACATAACCATAGTCAGAATAAACCGTGAATTACAAAGAGAGATATCAGGGCAAGAACTTATGGCTAGTACTTGCAAGGCAAGAAGGTGCAAAATGACTTGACCTGGCTCTCCAGTAACTAGGTTTGGTTAAAGAGGTATTCTACAATTATCCATGCATTTGTGGCAATCACATGGGTAGCTGGGTGGACTTTGCTACTGAACACTTACATTTCTCTCAGTTTTAACTGACCATTTGGTTGAACTTAGAATAAGTCTAAAACTGATCTTTCACAAAATAGCTTTGTGGTTGTAAGACAAGAAAGTACTTCAGTCCTGCTATGCACCTTTTAACCAAACGAAATGGACTTTTTACAGTGCTCTCTGCTGGCCACTTCTACAGATCAGACCTAGGAACGCTCTTAGAGTCCTTTCAGCTCTATTTATGCTTCAGACTTCCCCATAGAGCAAAGTAGAAGGCTGGAACTCTTTTAAAGGTTATAAAAGCTTTCAGACAGAAGAGATGCCAACACAAAACTCTCAGGAGTACATAGGAATTAGTTCATAGGTGGGGGAAGTGAAAGGAGCATTCCATGAGGAAGAAACACCAATGCACAAGAGTATTTAGAATCTGCGTGTGACCAGAGTTTAGACTGTAGGATAGATAGGACAGGGAGGTAGGAGATGGGGATAACCAGAGGAACAGTGTAATAATGTGAGTGCTCCTAAAAGACCATGAAGTTGCATCTGGTATGCTCACATCTCCCAGAAATCACCTGGGCCATCAGATATGCAGGCATTTCTCCTCTAGGGAGTTGCCTATGATCTACAATATAGACATTTACCTCTACTTCATCCATAATATAGAAATTTACCTCTTTTTGATCTCTGAAGACCTGACAGATCCTAGGAGATGCCCACTGAGACCCTCTCAAATGTCTCACACTGACCATTCTCATCTCTTTCTCTCACAGGGAGCAGACAAATTAGAAAATTCCCATCATTATTGGAAAATGGAATGTGGAGATTAGAGATTTTAGGTCTTTTAAAGTGTTTCAGACTATTTGAACTTTGTTGGAGCACATTAACCAATTAGTGAATGTTGAAGCTAGGTTTCTCAAACATCAATGTATATGCACATTCCTTACCATGTAAGCCAGTTGCTTATTTAGTGATGATGACTTATTTATTACTGTCTTCCTTTAATAAGTTCTGAAAATGATTTGAAATTGTCTTCACATGAGGGGTAACCTCCAAAATCAGAAGGAATGTGACCTGAGCAATAAGAATTCACCACAAGAAAATCATGTCATTTATTTTATTAGCATTTATTCAGCAAAATATGCCCATTTGTTGCTATTCATGTTAACCCGTTAGTAAGATCTGTGGAGTGTCCATGAAGCCAGTATAATAAACTATGTATGTGCATTTGAAAAATGTTTTATATGACATCTGTTTTCACTCACGTATACAGAGTATTATTTCATCGTGATATATGCTCTGTGGTATTGTTTTAGAAATCTATTACCCACAGATCAACAGAGAACCTCTTGTCCTGTCATCTTTTGGATAACGAACACTCTCCATGTGTGTAAATCTATCAGGCTGAGTCTTCCTAGAGACATGGTTACTAATTTACAAATCAAAGAAACCATTCTTACCTTTTCCAATCAGTGACTGTTTTACTGAAG
The DNA here is from genome assembly GCF_020740685.1 of Jaculus jaculus. Taxonomy (NCBI): domain Eukaryota; kingdom Metazoa; phylum Chordata; class Mammalia; order Rodentia; family Dipodidae; genus Jaculus; species Jaculus jaculus. Next base: position 123,326,025 of record NC_059106.1, on the reverse strand, counting down.
AAATATGGAAAGGGTCATTACCTTGAATATAAAACATCCCAGCAAAGAGCCTATCTGCAGGCAATAATTTAATCTTTATTGTTTGTTTGTAAAATCAACACATTTCAATATATGTTCAGTTTAAGGGAGGGAATGATTGATAGAGGGCTCATTCAGTAAAGGGCTTACCACATGAACATGAAGAGTGGATGAGGACTGAGAAAGATACCTGATGTCAACTTCTGGCCTTCATTCCATGTATACACTTATGTACAGACATGTGAATACGCACACACATGCACGCATGTACACACACACACACACACACACACACACACACACAATTGATCAAAAAGCTCTGTACTGAAGTCATCTTTGAAACAAAGAAGTCAAAATTAAGCAAGCAACAAATAGGTTTGTATTACAATTCTTTCAATTTCTACAACCTATGCAATATTTACCTGGATCTCTTGCTTGTTCATCAGCAAGGTATGAAAAGAGATGTGGTTTTCTTGAATGAATTATCAAAAGACCAATGTGGCATAGGTGATGTATCTGCTAGAAAGAGGAAGAGTTGACAGATTTTGGGTCTGTTGGAAACTATCACAAGCCTCTTATTGCCAAGAGACAATGAAAGAAAGGAGAGTGGGGGTGGGGAGACAGAGAGAGACAGAGAGAGAGAGAGGGAGGACCCTCTTTGATCTCTGAGTCTCTGAGGTGGGCAGCATGTTCTTGGACATACTTTCAGACAGAATGTACCTTCTGAAAGAGGTGGGAGCAGGAAGGGCTAGAAGCAGCTTGGAATCCCCAGAGAACTCAGAAAGAAGGAAAAACTAAACAAAACACTCAGCAAAAGAGAAATTGAAAATGTGGATTTGAGCTTAATTGAAAGAAGAGAATAGGGTCCTAGGAAAATCATTTCTGAATGGTCAGTTTTCTTAGTTCAAATTAGTGGTGCTTAAAAATATATGGTAAAATCCAAAGTTATTTTTTCCAGAAATATTAGCCTTTAAATTTTGAGCTATTTTTATTCAGCCATGTATTATGTTATTAAATTTTTTATTAGTGCTATTTCCCAGAAAAATGAGTGGAGAGACTGCTTATTCTGTGAACATGGCATACTGGAGTGGAATGGAGAGTGGGTGGCAATGTGGGCCACTGGTCTTTCCATCACACTGGCCAGCCAGAGGTAGCAGTTGCAATAGTTCTTCATGCTGGGAGTTTTTGAACTCTCATGAACAGATGATTCCAAAGCCCACTGTGGTTCCTGTAAGCTCCAATGCAGGCATCTGAAGCACAGGCTGGTTACCACCTTACTCAAAACCTAGCATAGGGTGTTTATGTCCTTGTAGTGCCCCAACATGCAGAGGATGATGTACTCAAGCTTAAATATCTGTCAGATCAGAACTCTGAGGATTACTGTGAACAGTAAGCCTTTGGAGGGATAAGTTTGGTGTGGAATCTTAATGGTCAATCTGATTGGGTCTGGTATTCCCTAGAAGATAAATCTCTGAGCATTTCTGTGGGTGAGTTTCTAGAGTAAGTAACTGAGGCGGGAAGACCCTGCTTAACTGTGTGTGGCACTGGCCCATGGGATGCAGTCCTGGACTGTGACTAAAGGGGGGAATTGAGCTGAACACCAATATTCATCACGCTCTGCTTCCTGACTGTGGATGCAATGTGACTGCTGCTTCATGCTCCTGTCAGCATGCCTTCTACACAATAATGGACTGTAATCTCAAACTGTGATCCAAAAAAACCTATCTTTCCTTAAGTTGCTTTTGTCAGGAATTTGGTCCTAACAATGAGAAAAGTAACTAATATGGGGTGGTGGGAGGTTGACTTCTTTTTCCCATGAAACCCACACAGCAAATTTAATATTTACAGATTCTCTCTTAATTTGACAGGGTCTAGGAGGGTTTTAGCAATCCAGCAATAGCTATGGCAACATCACAACAATTCTAAGGTATCATGACAACAGCTATGGCATGTTCTGTAAAACAGCAGTAAATCCATACCACATGCATTTAAAGGCTCCATTTTTGTTTTGTGTTTTGAGCCAGAAAAATGATTTCTTTTTAAAACTTCACACCTCTACCATTCACCTTCGATCAACATTTCAGAGGAAAAACACCACGAGCTTTGTGTGCTGGTTCCTGGCCAATGTCTCTAGTCGGCTAGCTCAGCTCCCACCGTACTGCAACCACGGAAATGAACCCTGTCTGCAGAGGAGTGCAGCTTGTGTTCCTGTGTTCAACACTGTCTGGATATGCTGGAAAAAGTAAAAGTGGAGCCCATTTTGCAATCCTAGCCCCATCCCTGATTATTGAGCCCACCTTGGGAAAATGACTCAACCTCAAGAAGGGAATATCTTGGGCTGCATAATAAGAGTGCAAATATTCTGGATTGTTCCAGGGATGAGAAGCTATGTGCTTAAGCCTCATTGGTGTTATTTTTAAAAAAGTTATTTTTTCCTTCAGTGAACATAAGCTTTATACATCAAACCTTCCCTAGAGATACAGGAAGATTCTTACATATTTACATCTTATTTTTTTGATAACAGGAAGAATAAACCCAGAAGAAACATAAAATAGAAACATGCATTTGGGTCTTGCTGAACATCTCTCCATTCAACACCACTTGGAAAGTGAGTGAGGCTCTATCATCTGTCTCTCTGTATGTTCAGGGAAATTACTTGTTACTTCTGAGTCTTCTCCCTTATCTTCTAAAAAAAATAGTCAAAAAATTGTGATAGAATGCAAAGAGCTCTCTCAGTTAATATCTTTCTGGCTTCTCTGGGGCTCCATCAATCACATAGTCCTTTGCTTCTCCTCCTGACTTGGATGTGTCCTTGAAGATGGGACACACACACAGACACTTACTCCTCAAGGGTTTGCTTCCTTAAAGGTGAAGGTATCTCATCAAATGAAAGGAAAATCAAAAGGTGACATGTTATTAAACCAAGTCACACACTGCCTTTCCATCTACTTGCCTGAAGGGAAATTGCTTTTAACTTAAGAACAGGACACTGTCTGAAATGATGGGAAGGCAAACACACTGTTGGTGATATCCTTGGGAAAATGTCCCTGAAATGGGTCAGCTTTTCTATTTCAGAGCTGTGCTCATCTGAAAATATTAAATGATGCTATAAATAAGTGCACAGTGTGCCCTTGGAGGTTCTGGCCCAGCTAGTATGCCTTTGAGAAGGCCTTTGGACATTAACTATGAAGCTGGAGTGGTAATAGCCATATAAAACTTCTTCAAGGAATAATGTCAGCACTTTGGGAAGTTTGTATCCCTCACTGCCCCACAAAACTTTGTCAATAAGGCAGGATATCTAAACATTAGTGTCTGTGGGAAGGCATTGCGAGAATGGGAGAAGGTGGGATCCAGACTTAATAAATCCATATTTAATGGTCAGATGATGCACTTTCAACCATTTGAGGAAACATTCTCTAATGCTGAACTTCAGTTCTAAGCATTCTTGTTTTACATTTGACCTGTAAAGTAAGGAGGTATTTCAATATCAACTTGATTTCTGCTCCTCTGTTGGTCTTTTCTTTTCATGTCTGTAGTAAGTGATCCTATGCATACTTATAATATCTACAAAAACAGAAACAGAACTCCCTAGGAGACAGTTTAGAGCTCTAGCATTAGGGCGGGGGAGCAAAATTCCCTACTTTGGCATTAGTAACTGTATTTGCTATGTGACTGACTCTCTGTGCATCTCATTAATCTTTGCAAAATAGAAACAATGAATGATGCATAAATCTGGGGTGTGGATTTGTAAAATTGAACCTGAATCACCTAGATCATGCTTGGTGGATTTAGAGATGCTGGATGAAATTTGTGAGCATTTTACCATCACTGCTACTGCTTCACGGCATTTCCTTGGACAACATAAACAAACATCTACTCCCCTCAGACAGGGCAATGGCAACAGACCAAAATAAGGACTCCACTCAGTCTCACTTGGTGAACCAATAACTTTATTGGGGTTACTTAAAGGAGCAGGGTGACTCAGGAAACTGAATAATCATCAGCAAACACCCCAGCATGAATGAAAGCTAGCAAAATTTCATCATTAGCATTCCCTGCCCAACTTGTAGGCTGCTCCATGGAAGAGTCTCTTCTCCAGTAGCTACTTTTATAACCTTAGGGAGGAGCCTTGCAACTCTCCTGACTTTCCTATGTGCTCTTATAACTTCCTTGTGAGTCTCTTGAGCTTTCCTTTCCCTTTCCCACCAAAGAATACTTCCATCTGGCAGTAAAAGCTACACAACTATCAGCATCGTTCCTACTTTACTTCACCAGGTCACTATCTGGCTATTAGTTGAGCTTTTGTCCATTATCACAGAAGGAGTTTGGAGTGTGGCTCCTGTCTACACTGTCAATTCCTGTGGTCACTCTGCTTTTGGGCCTCAAAGAAAATTAGCTGTCTTAGACTATCATGTTTCACCTGCCACAATGCTCACCAAGTCATGCCTTGCTGAGCCCAGTAAAATGCCTACGTTTGGCCAAACATTCTTTAATTCTGTGTGAGAACTGCTGTTTTTCTGTGTCTCCAAATAGTGAGCCCTGAGGGTCAGGGGTTGTGGCACACATCTTCTGTAGTTTTAGAGCAGTGTGAGGGAGACATAGTGTATGCCTTCTGTTATGTTTGCTGAATTCTTTGGAAGACTGCATTTATCCTGGCTGTGGTCACTTCCTCTATGGTTTTGTAGCTGCATTTGGCTTCCTGTCCTCCCAGGACCTCATTGCAGTGTAGGGTGGAGTTCCAGTTGGCCTCCCCCTTCTTCCCTAACACTTCCCTGCTGGCCAGAATCCCACCGTGACAGTAAAAAAAAAATCAGTCATGTATTGCTTATAGGAACAAAATAAAACTTTTATCTAAAGAACCTTGAAGACATCACTGCAGCCATACTAAATTATACATTAAGGAGCAGGAAGGAAGAGAGGAAGAAATGAAAGAAGGAAATAAAACAGGAAGAAAGAAGGAGGTTAACAAGGAAAGTGAATAAGAAAATTAGAAAGCAAAGAGGAAGAAAACAATTATACCTTCTTTTTCAGAACTTTGTGACACACCCTGGGTAAGACACTTATTTATTCACTTCACATGTGTATAGTGGAGTGTGCATATGTGGTGTGGTGTTTGGGTATGGTGTGTATGCATGTGTGTGTGTGTATGTATGTGTAGATGTGTATGTCCTGTGTATGTGTATGTGAAGGACAAAGAACAACACTGAATGTCCTCTATTGCTCTTCTGAGGATTTTTCCTTGCAATGGAGTTTTTCATTGCAACCAGGCTGACTGACAAACAAGACCCACCCAGTGGTTCTCCAATCTCCACTTCTCACAGGACTGGGGTTATAGGCATGTGTGGCCATCCCCAACTGTTTATGTGGTTGCTGGAGAATTGACCTCAAGGCAAATTAAGTACTCTGAGACTTTCATACTTATCTAGAAAACACTTTTACTCACTGAGCTATCTCCTCAGCCCTGGTCCAGGCACTTTTACAAGCCCTTTGAGACATGCTTTTGCATTTTGATATTAAGATTATAAGTCAGTAAGAGGAACATGCCATCATATATCTGAGCACCTCAAAATAAGATATCTAATAAAAAAATCAACCAAACCTACAGACAACCAAACTGTATGTCTGAACCATGCAAGATTCCAGCAAGTGAGTCCAACTCTCATAAAAGCCCCCTTCAAGTTTTATAGCTGATGATATTAATGCTACTTCCAGACCTGACCACAAGCCATAGTAAGAGTGATCTCCAAGGGTGTGTTCCCAAGTATGTGGCTTTGATTATAGACAGTTCTTCAAAGGCTGTTTGCTCTCTTTCCCTTGATGTCCACAGAATTCTCTGCCTCCTAGAGGGGCATATCCTGTTTTCCCCTTGCTGAGATTGTTGGGGTTGCCCCCTTCCCTCTGCATGCCTAGGCTCACAGTTACATTTTTAAATAATAACTGAAACCTACAGAGACATACATTCATTTCACATGGTCAAAAACTCTTTGACTTCTCAGTAGCAACTTAAAAGTCCTGATATTAACATAAGCCAGGAATCACAGTCTTCCTCTATTAAAAACTTGCGAAGGGTCCAAAGGTTTATGTTTGCTCATCTCTTTTGATAAAGTGATAACTAATCTCTGGTTATGTATGTATTACATCTAGAGATGATTAGGTCACAGTGACAATTAGGCTGGTAATTACTTGGTGAATAAATGAGTCTCACATTTCAGTGTCTACTGCATGGAATTTGCCCAGCCTGGTCTGTCTCACTAGTTCTTCTCAGACAGTAATTCACTATAACTACATTAGTTCAGAAAAAAAAATTATGGCTGGAGAAATGTCTATGTTTAAAGGCACTTTCTTGCAAAGCCTGATGCCTTGAGTTTGATTCCCCATTACCCATGTAAAGCCAAATGTACAAAGTGGTACATGCATTTGGAGTTGGTAGGAACAGAAGGACCTGTTAGGTTCATTCTCTCCCTTTCTCCCTTCTTCCCTCCAAGTAAATAAACATGCAAATTGATTAACTAATTAATTAATATTATTTTAGAAAGAAAAAAAAAACATTTAGCTAGGAAACACAGTGACTTCAACCCATTTTTTTCTTTTGTTCTACTCTCTAAAAGATCACTGAATTGCCATAATTACCAGAGAATATAGAAAATCCTGAGTCTGTGTACATAGCATGGACTATACAAGAATGAAATTTTGGATAGTGCTCAGCTGGCAAATATTTAACATTTGGCTCTCTGGAAAAAGTGTATCTAACTTTGCTGATATAAAATATATGCAGTGAACAATTTACAAGTAGTAAAGCATACAATAGTATTCATTGAAAATTCTACAGGCAATTGTTTCTCACAATATGCTTTTGTTGATTTCTGCCAAACTCTTACATCCATTGAAATAATGTGGTTTCAATCAACAGACAAGTATAGTTCCAACATGAATGTCAGTTGATATCTCCATTTATCTCAACAAGTAATATGAAAGCAAAACAACAGAAAAATGTGTCAGAACTCCACTCATTTGTTCTTTATGTGAGTGCCTTCTTTGCTGAGTGGATAACTATTCTCAAATGTGTAGTGAATATTTACTCAATACTCACATTGCTATTTCACAGTGCTTCAGCTATAGACAACACACATGTTTAAGTTTAATCTATATTAAGATTTTTCCATAATTTTTACAAACCTGGAAAATCAATAAAACAATAACTCAAGCTCTGTGATACATGGCATTTCCAGTTCTCATGAAGCAAACAAAAAAGTGGTTGACTTCAAACTACCAACATACTCTTACCAAATACTGACATTGTTCTAGTGATTGTCTATAATACATCATTATATAGCAAGCTTTAATACAGTTATAACAGGCATAAATAAACTGAATTTTATAAATACTGGTAAAATGTGATACAATAATTAGAAATTAATACACTTTGAATATTCAATTGTTTTAAATATAATTTGATTATAAGGTCATATGATTTAATATCCTGAACTATATTAAAAAACTGCCTCCTGCAACTGGTACAAGTTATTTCCACTAAACTTGGAACTGAATTTGAGATTTCAGGAGAAAAATAGATTCAATATATTTCAGAGCATCAATTTCAGACTTGAGTTTGTTTTCTGCCTTCTATTTTTTCTCTTGTTTAACTCTAAACAAAAATTCTCTCACAGATATTGAGGGCATCCCGCACTCTACTCAATCTTGCTAGATACGTGGGCACTTAAGTTGATTATAAGAGGGTTATAAATATACTTTGCAAATGGCTCAAGGATGTTAGCTTACTTATTTAATTAATAATCTCCAAATCTTGTGTTCTGGACTATATTAATTTATTAGAATCTCTGGAAGAAAGTCAGTTAAAATCAATGAATTCAGGGGATGAGTAGGTCTTTTAAAGAAAAAGTTCCTAACCCAGGCTCAGAAAGTGAAATGCCACATGTACTCTCCTATGTACAGATCTTAGCTTCAGATGTTTAGATGTGTATGTGAGTTAGAGTCAGTAGAGGAGGCTGAGAAGCCAGAAAGAAGTCACGAGAGATGGAGGGAGGAGAGGGGAGGGCTTAGGGAGAGAGGATAAAGTTGGCATGTTAGTACAGAATCAGAATACTGAGGATGGCATGGTCAAAGTAGGTTCATAAGAGGGGATGGGATAGAGGAAGAATGGGGAAAAGTTAATCAAAATTAAAGATGTTGTGAATAAGCCATTTGGAAATGTTGTAGTCAGCTCTAAATTGCTGGGATGAATATCTAACCAGACACAATTTATGGGAGAAATGGGGTTATTTCAGCTTGCAAATCCAGGGAAAACTCCACCAATGGTGGAAGAAGCTGATTCCTCCAACAGATAAAAAAAAAAAAAAAAAAAAAAAAAAAAAAAAGCTGCAGCAAGCAAATACCAACACAAGCACACACAACACACAAGAGCTCAAAATGCTCCTCTTAGATCTTTGGGCTGGAATCAAAATCTGACCCCAGCTGCACCTATCAGGGCTGGCTCTCAGTATCTGCTCCCAGTAGCACCTCCTCCAACAGGCTGCAGTATACTTAAGCAGGGAGAGTAACCTTAATTAAAAATACTGGAAGATATGGGTGACGTAGATGGTAAAGACCCTATTGCTGAATACATCACATGCTTAGGCTGCAAGACATTGAGAAACCAAGCTGTAGGTGAGCTGGAAGCCTTCTTCCCTTGAGTAGCTGTCATGGTGCTGAAAAGTGCTATGTAGCCTGTTGGAGGAAAAAAGTCATCAATAGTCTTACCAGCAGTGGAGCCTACTGGCCAGGTAGGCAAAATGCACCGAGTGGTACAACAATGGCAAATCTGTGATGGGGTAACCAGCTGCTCCCTGATTGTGTTTGAGACCTACTCCATAAGAGTGAATTCATACCTGGTACTAAAAACCTAACGAAAGGCAATACCTGGAGAAATCATAAGACCTATGGGGAGGGCTGGAGAGATGGCTTAGCGGTTAAGCGCTCGCCTGTGAAGCCTATGGACCCTGGTTCGAGGCTCGGTTCCCCAGGTCCCACGTTAGCCAGATGCACAAGGGGGCGCACGTGTCTGGAGTTCGTTTGCAGAGGCTGGAAGCCCTGGCGCGCCCATTCTCTCTCTCTCCCTCTATCTGTTTTTCTCTCTGTGTCTGTTGCTCTCAAATAAATAAAAAATGAACAAAAAATATTTTAAAAAAAGACCTATGGGGAAACTACTCCTGATGTTTGGCTAAATAGACATAATATGCCCACCGTATGTGCTTATGCATATATACTTCTGCTACTCTCACTTTTGTTAAAGAAATTTCCCTCGTCAGACAGTAGTACACCACGAGGGAGACTAAAACTCACCACAGTGTGAAGAAGTGTACAGCACTGAGACGTCTCTTCCACATCCTCCAAGGCTCGGCGGCCATCGGGGAAGAAAGTGTAAGAGTCAAACGATGGGGAGAGTGCTGTGGAATACTGTCTTCTAGACACTAAGTGGATGTTGCATTTGTGACCTCAAACTATTAGCTAAATTAAATTAGTTCAATGGCATTAAAATACAATTTAATACTTGGTTTTGAAACCCCATGCAGATGCAGCCTTAGGAATTAAATGAACAGGAAGACACTAACCGTTTAAAAACAGATAAGAGACACAACATATTTTACTGAATTTGATTCAACATATACCTTATGCATTTACTTTTTACAAACTTGCTTCTAGGAGAGATATGCTGAAAGGCAGATACTACAAATAACTAAGTGTTCAATTCATTGTTCCAAGTGTTTACCATGACCATGTAATTTTCCCCACTTTTGTCTTTTTATAATGTATCTATTCCACGTAGCTGAAAAAGGTAAAAAGGATATAACTTGGAAATCTCCATCCTAATAAATTCACTACATTAGCTGAAATGGATAAGTTCCTAAGGAAACCATAAATTACCAAAATTCACTCAAGAAAAAGTGGACACAATTTGTTTATTGAACAAAACTTTCACACAATCTTTGCTCAAGTGCCGTATAATGTAATTCATGGATTATACTAAATTTCTAAGGGACTAGTCTATCAATCTACAACCAGTGTCAGAAAATTAAAGTGAAAGGAATAATTTCCAGCTCATGATTCTGACACCAAAGTGAAGTAAAGATATAGGGGAAACTATAACACACCAATCAACATGTTCTAAATTTATATATAAATGTTCTTAACAAATTCTTATCCAATTAAACAGCATATCTGAGACATACAAGAATAGCTTTGCTTTAACATGTGAAAATTGGTATAACTTATTTTATCAATAGATTTTAAAAGAAATCTCCACATCAGTAGATGCAGAAGAAACATTTGACAAAATTAATCCTCTCTTGATTAAAACTCTTTTAACAACTATGATCAGAAAAGTGCTTCTAACCCCCTACAAAGGCATTATCCAGTTAACTAGCTGTCAGGATGATGGAAAGAGCTGTGTAGCACACAGCCTTTGGGAGGAGAAAAGTCATCAATGGCATTAACTAGCAATAGACTCTGCAAGACTTTTCACTGGCCAGCCAGGAAAAATGTACCAACTGGTGAAATGATGGCATGTCTGTTTGTGGGCAAACCAATTGTTCTCTTATTGGACTTGAGGCCCTTTCTATAGGCAGGAATTCATGCTTAGATCCGAAAACCTAATCAAAAAAAGCCTATGGATAAAGAAGTTCTAAGGGGGAAAATACTACTGTTGTTTGGCTAAATGGCCATATTATAACCACCAAACTGCCCTCTACACACTTACATTTATGTCTATTTATTAATGCTACTCTCACTCTTGGTAAGAAAAAGTTCTCTTACCAATTAATCAAAATTACTGAATACTTTCCCCTTAATATTTGGAACAAGGAAAGGATTATTATTTTTTACCAGTTTTATTCAACATTGAATTAGAAGTTTTAGGAAAACAAACAGAAATATCCACTAGCAACTAATGGAAAGAGCAAAGTAAAAATGTCTCAATTTGGATCATGACATGATCAAGTCTGAAGAAAACTCAACAAATGCTGTACTTAAAGCTACTAGATCTAACAAATGAGTTTATCAAAATCAAAGTTGTGGGGAATGAGGATAAATTGTTTTTCCATATTTTAGCTGTGGTGATCAGTAGTTGAAACAGTAACAATAAATTCCACCATATATATATGTGTGTGTGTGTGTGTGTATATATATATATATATATATATATATATATATATATATATACACACACACACACATATATATATATATGTATGTATATGTATATATGTATGGTATTGAAAGCTATGAGATACTTTGGGGAACTCTGTGAGGAGACAGCAGAACTGAGTAACAAATAATAAACACTGTAGAAAGAGAGAGGAGTTGGGTCTACATCGAGAGTGAAATGTGTTATATCCATGGAGAAGGCACCTCAGCATGGTTAATATGCAGAACTTTCCTGAATTAGTCTTCAGGTTCAATGGCATTCTACCCAAAATTCCATAGTGCTTCTTCTGTAGAAATGGACAAATGGATTGGAAAGATGATATAGAAAAGCAGAATCCTTAGTTCATCCTAACAAGCTGAAAACAAATTTACAGGAGATAGACCAATTCCAAGACTTATTAGCTATGATATTCATGATAGTATGTTGATAAGACATACAAACATCAAACTAACAGAATAAAATCCAGAAACAGAGCAATGGATACACAGTCAACTATTTTTTTTTAATCAAAAGTAAAGGCAGTTCAATGGAGGAAAATCTTTCCTCTTAATCAAGGTGGAAGAATTATAAAATTATATGATGAAAAAAGTGCACTGAATCTATACTTCTCACCATGTAAAAGTCAACTCAAAACCGATCATAACTTAAAGTAAAATCTAAGCCTGTCATACTTCCAGAAGTAAACAAGAGATGCAACCTTTGTAATGCAAGGTTAGACAAGAATATCTTGGATAAAATCAAAAGTATGATTGATGAAAGAAAAGAGTCACCTTGGGCTTGATTAAATTTAATAGTTCATTCTTTTTTTAAAAAAAATTTTTGGTGCTTTTATTTATTTGAGAGCGACAGAGCGAGAAAGAGGCAGATGGAAAGAGAGAATGGGCGCGCCAGGGCCTCCAGCCATTGCAAATGAACTCCAGAAGCGTGTGCCCCCTTGTGCGTCTGGTTAACGTGGGTCCTGGGGAATTGAGCCTTGAACCGAGGTCCTTAGGCTTCACAGGCAAGCAATTAACCGCTACGCCATCTCTCCAGCCCAATAGTTCATTCTTAGAAAGACACTACTATAATTGTGAAAGGATAAAATGTAGGCTGGGAGAAAGTATATGAACAATATAATGCATTAATATAATCAATAACAAAATCCCTAAGCAGCTCTATATTTAATACTTGTCAAAGAGTTTTACCATATATAGATGCACAGCACATGTAGATGACAAGCAAGGACCTCAAATAACCTGATGTAATGCCCACACAAGTGCAATAGTGGTACACAGCCATGGTGAGGAACCAATTGCTCTTGATTTGGCTAACTGATCCCCTCAGTGTTACGAGACCCATAGCTGGAGCTGGGAAACAAGTCAGAACCATACCCAAACACAAGCCCACTCTACAATATCAAGCTACCATCAATCATGGGGTATAAGAGGGCCTACACCTATCATACTGTCTATCAAAAAACAAAGTGTTATCTCAATTCTCCGGGTGCTAACTTACTCTCCGTTGGAGAATCTGCTTCTCTTTTCCAGATAGATGCAGATCCTAAGAAGAGAGCTTCCCCAACATACCTGAAAAGGGGCCCAACTGAAACTAAGGACAACTGGCGAAACAAGCAAGGGTGATGTTTTCCTGTGAACCAGATACCAGCACAAAGGGGAAGGAGACCAATGCAGAGAAAAATCAACTCCTACCAAATCAGAGAGCCAGAGCCTCAGAGGCCCCCAACACCTCAGCACTGAAGCAGACCAAAAATGAACCCAACATGGCTCAGGGAAATTTTGTGGAAGAGGGGGCGGAAAGAATGTCAGAGTCACATGTTGGGTCATGATGTGCAGAGACATTTATCATACCAATAACTGGGGGCTAACTCCACAATGCACAACCCATTTACATCAAGGAGGGTCCAATGGGAGGGGGTAGATCACAGATGAGCCTAAACAATGGTACCAAACTGCCTGTATTTACTGAAAAGAAAACTAATAAATTAAATTTTAAAAAATGCTAAATATCTTTCATTAAAATGGACATATAAATTAAAATCTCTGTTGTACACCTACAAGAATGTCTAAAAGTTAAAATTACTGTAAATCCCTTTGACTATTTCTAAAATAGTTAAACCTTTTTTTACCAAGTAACTTTCCTATTTCATTGCTAGGTATTATTTCTAGGAAAATGAATAAATGTATCCTATACAGGATCGATTATTCAAATGACCATCATAAAGAAGTGAATAAATGAACACATTGTAGAGTTGGCTGATAGCTTGCTTGCAAAACCTGCTGGCCTGAGTTGTATTTCCCAGTCCCCATGTAAAGCCAGATGCAGAAAATGGTGCATGTGTCTGGAGTTCATTTACAGTGGCAAGAGACCCTGTACCCCCATTCTCTCTCTTTTTCTCTTTCTTCCTTCCTTCCTTCCTTCCTTCCTTCCTTCCTTTCTTTCTTTCTTTCTTTCTTTCTTTCTTTCTTTCTTTCTTTCTTTCTTTCTTTCTCTCTCCCTCTTGTCCTATATGTCTCTCTCACACATACTTTTTTTTAAAAAAAATTTTATTTATTTATTTGAGAACGACAGACACAGAGAGAAAGACAGATAGAGGGAGAGAAAGAATGGGCGTGCCAGGGCTTCCAACATCTGCAAACGAACTCCAGACGCGTGCGCCCCCTTGTGCATCTGGCTAACGTGGGACCTGGGGAACCGGAGCCTCGAACTGGGGTCCTTAGGCTTCACAGGCAAGCGCTTAACCACTAAGCCATCTCTCCAGCCCATAAATACTTTTTTTAAAAAAATAATGATGACACTGTGGGATATCCACAGAATGTAATGACATTTAGCACTAATAAGAATAAGCAAAATATGTTAGGGCATTTAAAAAAAATAAATGAAATGAATGTACTAAGTCACAGATGCCAGGTAAACATACTAGGATTCTATTTGCATTATATTCTAGAAAATTACAGGGCAGTTCTTAATGATGCAAAATAGATCAGAGTTTCTTGATAATGTGGGACTGGGTTGGACAACATAGGATTTCTGAAAGGGTACAAAGACACTTTTAGAAGTGATGGTCATGCTTATTGTCTGGTTTGAGAAATTCTACTGCTTATGGAGTTGTACAAGTTAGTTACATGCAGCTCATTTATGTAAACTGCACCTTAATACAATAAGCAAAATAGGTGAGCAAATAAAGTATGACATAAATTTGATTTCTCAGCAAGCCTTCTTCAACCAGGAAAAGGAAAATTTACCTTTCTCTGGTATCCATTATTTTTATGTCCCTCTTCCCATTTGTCTTGAATCACATAAGTAACTTTAGTGGATTACCTGGCAACTAGCAAACAGTGTTTTGTCACTGAAATGAAACGGAATTTCGTGTGAATTTATTTGGCCAATGAATCACACAGCCAAGCTTCCATTGCACAAAAATATCTGAGGAATCAAGTGACCTGCTCAAGCACAATGTAACATTTCTTCATCTTAACCAACAAAGCACTGTTGGCTAGTTGTCAGCGCATCATGTACAGTAACAAGAGTTTCTGGATTATTCTGTGTACCTTCAAGCGCAGGCCTAGTGTGCTGAATCAAGCACAGGGTGGGGCGTGCAGTGGGGACAATGGTCCTTTAGTGATGTGCTGTGCCTCTGTGCGCCAAGGGAATGAATGCTGCACACACTCATTGCTTTGAAATTATCCTTGGACACTGATTCTGAGTCTCGACACAATTTGCATCCCAGATGAATTCGGTAATATACATGGATCACTTTGAAGGTGGAAACCACTGTCCGAGTACGAAGCCTACATCCTAACAGTGATTGTTATATTTCGTGGAGGTCCCACTCCAGCAATCTCTACTGGAAGGGGCAGCCGAGTTGCTGAATGATGCCGGAGGATTTCTGGCTCCACAGCGCCCTTGGAAAGTGCCTGGAGCAGCTCTGCCTGGGAGCTCTGGGGCACACGGTGCTTCAGGACACCGGTAACTCGGTCTACCCTCAGGCACCATGCCGGACACGGTTCTCACTGACACTCGGCCTCCAGCTGGTTCATCCAGTTTCTCTGACTATAGGCCAAGAGCTTGTTCCGTAGGAGCCTTATTCAGTATCTAGTAGAGTTCCGACTCTCTTCTGACATCACACCACAAAGCTTAGAGATGACAGATGGCTCACACCCTAGCTTTGGCAATTGCACAGTGTGTGACTTTTGGATCCCAGCATCCTAATGTGTAAATAAAGTGAACATTGAAAGTATTAATATTTGTTTTTCAGTGTTTTGTCTCCAAAATATCTGGTAAGAAACAGAGACGTCCTAAGTTCCACAAACTTTCCCCTTGTGTGGCTATCGAAATGAACCTGTGACAGTAGAAACCCAGGGTTTTTCTTGTCCTTGCTACCTATACTCTTTCTTAAAGGGCAATCTCTTTTTGTTCCAGGGATGCCTGACAACTCTTATCCTCAATTGTCCCTATTCAGGAAAGGATAAAAGGATTCTGTTTAATGTTTCCTTCTGCTTGGTGGAGTGAGTCCTCAAGGCCCTGAGCAGCTTCTTGTCAATGACCTAACTAGTCCATGGAATGCCTCACTTTTTGAATGATAACCTTGAAGCCCCTAAGTGCTTTGAAAGCAGAAGTATAATTACAGTGTTGCTGAACCCTGGCTCAGTCTCTTCGATTCTGTTAAGGCTGCAAGAGGCAAACATTTTATTTTATTTTTAATTTTTTATTAGTTTTCTATTCAGCAAATACAGGCAGTTTGCTACCATTATTAGGCTCATCCATGACCTACCCCCTCCCTAATGGCCCCTCGTTGTTGATGAATATGGGTCGTGCATTGTGGAGTTATCCCACAGTTATTGGTACAATAAATATCTCTGTATATCATGACCCTACATGTAGGCACACATTTTAAAGACCTCTGAGTGGGCCTCCCTGTGCTCAGAGAACTTGCAAGGTCCACTTCACAAGATGGGGTTTATAAACACCCACTTTGTCCAGCTGAAGCTGCCAGTGACATAGACTTCTCAACAACATTTGTCCCTCAAAATCCTGACCCTTGGTGGCCTCACCAGTAGTTAAGGGTCCTTCACCAGTAAGCTACCCTCAAAGATGCTCAGACTGAGCTCTCTGCTTGCTGGCACACTCAAGGAAAGCCCTTTGAAGACAAAGAGTGTGAGTTATGCTTAAGCGTCATGATTCATGAGCCAACTTCAGAGACCAGGCACCTCTTAATACCCATTATCCCTTCAATCGACTGAGTTGGTCAATAGGTATTGCCAATTGCAGACTCCTTTAGGTGAGACTCTAAAGACAGGGCAACTAATAAATTATTATTTTTTAATGAGAGAGATGAATCCAGTCAATTCCTCAAATTTATTATGCACATAAGACAATCATTTAAGTCATTTCCTCAGGACTAAAGGGAGTGAAAAGCCATCTCTTCTGCCCTGTTCTGTGGGCTCTAAAGCCATGACCACTATACTGCCCATCCTGTAGGCAAAGTGTAGTGCAAATACACCTCCCCTGTGGATGAATGAATCCCAACAGGGGTCCATAAGCATCCCTTGTATTCTCTGAGTTTATTTAGACTCCTATTTTTTCTAATGCACATGTATATGTCTACTTCTTGACCTTCTAGATTTTATGTACAATACACTGTTATCCACTCAAAACAGATATGCAAAAGCGCCAACTTTTAGCATACCAAAAATATGGCCTTATTTGGAAATTGTATGGTTGCAGGTGTAGTTAGCACACAGTGAGTTACTCTGTAATAGGAGAGGCTCCTTGTTTAATGTGCTTGGTGTCCTTGTAAGTAAACAGACATAAACAGGGAGATGCTGTCAGGTAAAGACAAGGCTAGGGTAGATGCGAGAGGCCAGAGATTGCCAGCAAGCCACCAGAAAAGTCAAGAAAGGAGTCTCCCATTGGGTTCATTGGAACAATGGCTCTCAAACCACCATGCTTTCAGACTTGTATCTTCTGGGACTGTAGGTAATACATTTCTGGCTTCAGTCATCCAGCATGTGATAGATAGTTACGTCAGTTGAAAGACCAGTTTTTCTTACAAGGACACCAAACACATTAGACAAAGAGGAGTTCCTCCTATAGTGGCCTCATGCGAGCTAATTATACCTGCAACAACTCAATTTCAAATAAGATCACATTTTGATATGCTGGGAGTTGGTACTTCTACATACCTGTTTAGAGGGTAAAAAATTCAGTGGATAACACTTAGACATAGGCCTAAGGCAGAAAAGCTATCAACTAAGGCTAGAACTGAGCCATGGATGATGCTAAGCAACTAAAACTAATGTTCAAGTAGTATATAAAATTCCCCATAATTGTGAAAGGCACTTCTTGAAACTGGGTCTTGATTCAATAAACTACTAAAATTTGAGGACTTCAAATAGAAAAAAAAATTAACAAGTCTTAAATTTCAGAGTATGGACAGTTATATCTACATAGCTTAGACAAATACCTGGAGCACCTGACAACTTTCAAAAGACCACCTTGACACAAAAGGCTAGCAAACAAGAACCCCGGATCACATGGTAAGTGGTACAGACCATTCTTGCAGCATCTACCTAGGAACTCTGGCTGTGGGACTGACAGAATCATGTCCTAGGCAGAAAGAATCAGACATGAATTAGGCAGTAAAGGAGAATTATTAAAGTTAGATCTGAGCTAGCCTGGGTGGGGGGGTTGGTCAAGAAAATCTCCCAGGAAGATGTGTGGTATACAGAAGGAGGCAGAGACTTGAAGATGTAGGGATGAGGGAAGAATACTCTAGGCATGGAGACCACTCACATAAAACCATGAAGGCAGAAACAGAAAGACAGGGGTTGTTCAGTGTGAAAACTCAGCTCATTAGAATAGTGGATTAAACAAACCACAGGAAAAATCCAGGGGTGATGCTTAAGGTCTACTGAGGCTGATTCTTAGGCACAAGAAAATCCCTTTTTACTCCTTTTTTTTCATCCTTCCTTCTTTCCCTCCCTCCATTTCTCTCCTTTCTTTCTTCCTTCCCTTCCCACCTCCCTTTCCTTCCTTTCTTCCTTGTTTGTTCCCTCCCCTCCACTCCCTTCTCTCTTTCTTTCTCTGTGCTTCACTTTCCTTTCCATTCTTTCAACATTTAACATAAACATACTGATTGTCTGGTCACCTGGCTCCCTAGTGGGCTGGAGATGAAGAAATACATGCTGAAGGGGCTTGCAAACACAGCAAAAATACCACAGAGTGTAACAACACACTACAGAAAGCACTGTGAAGGGTGTTCTGGGAACATAGGAATGGAAATACACACCCTGAGAAAATGTTTAACAGAGATCCAGGAAAGAAACAGTGCTTATTGACAAACAAACCTGCTCTAAGGATTTTATACACATTGTGTCATGTCATCATTTAATAACCAGGTAACATGTTATTTTGCTTCATTTATACATGAAGGGAATGAGGCTCAGAAATCAAGAAATATATCCCATCCCACAGTGAATAGGTGGCAGATCCAGGGCTCACTTGTGTTCTATGATCTACTTGGTGATTGCATCTCATAGTCTCACATAAGAATATATATTTTTTGGCTGCTCTGTGGTCATAAGGTGATATTATACAATACTTTCTTTTGAGTAGAGGCTTAAAATAAAGATTTTCCTCTATAAAATTCCACCTTTCTTTCCACAGAAGGAATTTGGTACTCTAGAGATGAGTACCTCTCACAGGTCACAGAGCAAGGCAGGACAGGATGGCCACAGCCCTCAGACAGCCCTTGCCCAGATTCAGCTGACAAAGGGGACACACACGCTAACAGTGATGGTGGCTAGCTGAAAATACACACTAATCTAATCTTCTTGCTGTCCTGGATGAATCTCAGGAATGTGGGAGGCTAGCATGTCAGATAGGCAATTACTGGCCGGACGCAGGATTGCATAATGGGATGATGACTGGGGCTTCCTGCTTCGGTGCGAACGCGGCCAGCCTGCCAGAAAGGATTTATCTTCCCAAGAGAAACATGCCAACTTTGGGAGGATATGAAGTAACTGTTATTATGGGAAAAAAAAGACAGGCTTAATTTGAAAATAGTCAAGGTCTCTTTCAGCTTGTTTCTCTCTCTCTCTCTTTCTCATACTATTTTCTACTGTTCTCTCTTTTTTGTCCCTTAGTCTGTGCTTGCTGTCCATCTTTTTCCACCTTAGTGTTTTGTATTGGCTTCCTTGCTTTTCATTCACATTGTCATACCAACTTCATGTTTGACAAAAGGGCCTTGATTCAATGCCTACCAAAGAAAACACTGAAAAAAGACATTGAAATGAAGAGGACCTAGTTGGAAAGAAGAAGGAGTTCAGCGGAGGATAGGGGAGGAGGACAAAAGAAGGTAATGAGAAGGGATCATGATCAAAACAAATTATGTGCATGTATGAAAATTGTCAAGAAAACAAAAACAACAAAAGTGTATACGGTGGTTGGTGTGAGACCTTTTCAGTTGGACATTCAACAGAAAGGGCTAAGTTATTCTGCATGCAGCAAATTGGTGAGTCAGTTTTTGATAATCAAACAAGCAAACTGCCCAAGGACCCTCTTTTGCTCCATAAAGACCCACGTATCAGTCCTAAAACCACCTTTGTCTCAATAGCTACTTTGTAAACATCCCTGTTGTTCTGGGCTGCTTTAACTCCCTTCAATGAAATGCTTCTCAGAAAAAAAAAAAAAAAAAAAAAAAGGCTTTCTTATACTAGGCAGGAAAGAGGAGGAATATACAGGGATCTTCAAGACTCTCTTGTGTAAGTGGATTATTTTTCCCAAAAGAGGGTAGTAAAATTCTAGTAAAGTTACCAGCCCCAAAATTAATAACAGCCAGTTAGAATCTTTGACACAAGAAGTGAACATTTTCAACTCCTCTCCCAGCTTTCCATCAATATGTTGTACTTTTTCAATTCCCATTAAATAAGCTATTTTTCTATAATATAAAAATGTTGCTGGGCTGGAGAGATGGATTAGCTGTTAAGGTGCTTGCCTGCAAAGCTTAATGACCTGGGTTCATTTCCCCAGTACCCACATAAAGCCAGATGGACAAGTTGTGCACACATCTGGAGTTTGTTTGCAGTGGCTGGAGGCCCTGATATACCCATTCCCTCTCTCTTACTCTCTTTGCCTATCTCTCCTCACTCTGCATGTGAATAAAATATTAAAAAACTACTATTAAACAATTGTCACAAAACTCACAAAAGTATAAAACCTGAGAAGATTCATATTTAGAAAGAAAGCATTGGTATTTATTATTTTCTAGGACAACATTGTACCATAAATTAAGCATCATTACTTAAGATGACATAAAATATGTGATAACACTTAAAAACTGATTAACGTTCGCATGAAACACTGGCTTGGAATTTAGAGAGAACAATATGGATTTTTCTAGAAAACATACTTAGTTCACTCAAACTCATATAAGTGATTAAGTACTTTTTAAGTGTGCATTGTTTCTCTGGTTGCTGGTAAGCCTGTAGACATTGGAGACAATTTATCTTATTTCTTATAAATTTTTGTGTGGTTCTGTTTTATTTTAAGCAAGTCAAGAGCGGGAAAGCAGAAACATCAAGAGGTGCAAGTGGGGGGACAGAGGGTAGGCTGGCACACTCACCTTCCTTCCTGCCTTAAGTCCCTTCCCTTTCAACCATTTTCTTATTTCATTGCATGTCAGCACTCTTCCAAAGCAAGGATTTACTTCACTGTGATCTACTCCACACCCTCTATGAAACATTGAGGGCAGGAAGTCATTCATGGCTCATTTCACATCTTCCCTCATCCCAGCATCATCACCAACACATTTTCCATTAAAGATTCATAACTACTTTTTTTTTTTTTTTTGTGAGGTAAGGTTTCACTCTAGCATAGCCTGACCTGAAATTCACTATGGAGTCTCCGGGTGGCCTCGAACTTACGTGATCTTTCTACCTCTGCCTCCGAGTGCTGGGATTAAAAACATGTGCCACCATGCCTGGCCATAACTAGTATTTTCAAAGTCCTGATTTTCCTTCCAAATCACACCTAAGCTTCCATCACCCTCATGTGACAATTATTAAATAAAACATGAAGGTAAAAATAGATGATCTCTGTATAACAAAGGATGCTAACCTCTTCCTTGGATCCAGTCAGTATTCAACTCAGGCAGAAAAGCTAAGTTTCCTCTGTGTGTCCTCTTAACATTGAACAGATGTCTTGAGTATCAGGTTAAGGCTGACTGACTCTCATCATGCCTGTTCTGTTTTGTCAGTGAGGCATACAGGATATACCTTGTCAGCTCCTGACTCCCCATGGACTCTCCAGGTGGAATCACCACTGTCTACTGCAGAGGTCCAAAGCAGTCCTGAGCTAGAAAAGAAGGACCATGACAATCCTTTTCTGAGATGTGATTTGAAAGTGAGATCTGAGTGGGTCTTGCTTTCATTCCCTATATGGTTTCCATGCCAAAGGAAACTTCAGTACTAGGTGGCCTCCAAGTATTTGTACCACCACCACCATAGCCTCAACTTCCTCTTCCCACCTCCCTCCTTCCTCTTCTTGTCCTCCCCAACCCTTCCTTTCCTTTCCTTTTTTAAATGTTATTTTCTTTCTATATTCTTTTTAAACAAACATTTTATATATTTATAGAGAGGGGAAGGAGTGGAAAGAGAGAGTGTATATATATATATATATATTTTTCTCTCTCTCTCTCTCTCTCTCTCTCTCTCTCTCTATATATATATATATATATATATATATATATATATATATATGCACTCTCTACACATACATACACACACACACACACACACACACACACACACACACACACACAAATATGCTTTGGGATCTCTTGCTACTACAAACAAACTACAGATGCATACACCACTTTGTGCATCTGGCTTTATGTGGGTACTGTGGAATTAAACCTGGGAGGATAGGCTTTTCAATCAGGCACCTTTAACCACTGAGCAATCTCCCCAGCTCCACTCATCTTCTTTATTTCTCTTGGCAGCCAACCCCTTTGATAGAGAATATATGAACTCAGTTTGGGTAACTTTTCTGAGAGAACAGGACAAGACAGACAAGATGGAATCCAAACCCAGGCTTACCTACCAGCAAAGCCTAAAGTTTTAGTCACTACTTGAATACTGGGGAGTTAGTAACCCATACCCTACAACTCCCTTTGATGTCTGCTACTCTGTAGCTTGCCACCATTACCATCATCATCACCATCAACATCACCCTCCCTCTCAGACACAATTAATATCTACATCTATTTAAATCACATTTATTGTTACTTTGAATGCCCCTATAGCAACAATTGAGATGAACTCTTAGACAAGCTCTTCTTACCTGAATCATACTATCCATTCCCTTTCTTTATCTCTCAGCTCTATCTCTGATGGCTAAGCTCATGGAGTGTCCTATGCCCAAATGTTTCAGAGTTGTTATTCTCAGAAAGCATTCATCATTGAAACAGTAACAATGCTTTATTTGTCATCAGACTCTTGCCTCATTACACGACTTTGCTGAGAAGTTTCCTTCTTGAGTTGGTCCCAGCTGATGCTGCCATTCAAACTTCCTCACTGGAGACCCACCTGACAGTCCTTGGACCTCCAGAACACTCCCTTCAAGTTCCCAGTGTGCTTTTATCACAAACCCAGTTCCACCTGAATCTTTAATCCTGCTCAGTAACTTCTAGTGCTTTTGGACTTGGTTCCGAACTTGTCTTTCTTGAATTTGGCGACAGCTCTCTTCCTTGTCCCACTGGAGTCACAGTGCTGGGGTGGGGTGCTCCTTGTGTACACTGGTCACCTTGCTGTGCTGATAGCCTTCTCATTCTAGCCTAGTCTCTTTAGAAAGAGGAATTTAGTCAGTGGGTTTTTTCTTTCTTTTTTTTTCAAGATATGATTTCTCTATAGGTCAGGCTGACATGGAATTCACCATACAGTCTCAGGGTAGCCCCAAACTCATAGTGATCCTCCTACCTTTACCTCCTAAGTGCTGGGATCAAAGGTGTGTGCCATCACACCTGGCTTTAGTCAGTATATTTTTCTTTATGACAGAAAAAAGGTAGCAAAAATATTATTTATGCAGAACAACAAATACCTCTCAAATCCTTCCACTGACCCTTGCACAAAGGATGTGAGCTTCTGACAGACCAGAGACCTCAAAGAGCTAAAACAACAGTTAAGAATTCCCGAGGCACCATAAAACAAAGTGGTTGGACAAAAAGAATGTAAATAAATGGATGAGCAGATGAACTCATGTGTATTTCCCCATCCCTTCTGGCTTGTACGTTTTCAAGTGTCTTTTGCGCTTGTTTACTACATATGGAGATGCATGCTAAGAAAGGTATAAAAACCTCCCATAAGGCTGCAGACAAAAGCTGGCTCAGACAGTTCCAGACCCTAAACCTGCTGGCTTCTATGGGACATCCAGGGCAGCAAGGGGAGCCCCGTTTATGAAAGGATGATGGCTGTCGTACGCCTACTCTGACGGTACGTTGTTGAGTCAGTTAAGCCGACTTTCTGCTCTTCTGGGCATTACCCCAGAAGTGTTAGTTTGGAAGAGAAATTTCTTTGCTAGGTGCTTCACAGAATGGTAAGGTGAAGGCAAGGTGGAATATTGGGCTGCGTGTGCATATCTTTGCTGGTGCAGGGACAGAGGTGTGTGAGTAGCAATGAAATGATCAGTGTGGTTGGAAGGCGGATGGCAGAGAACAGTTTCAGTGTGGAGGCAGTGGGGATGCGGGGGGTCTTTAAAGCAGACACCTGTGAACAACAATTACAGTATTTTTTTTTCAGAGTGGAGCAAAGAGCACAGGATTGCTGATTGACTCATTCCTAGGAAACCTTTAGAGGCAAAGGAGAGACCATTTGGGGAGGTACAGCTTCCCCTCCTTGTCATAAGTCCACTACTTCCAAAATGTTTACAAAAGGCTTCAAGGAGTGAACCGAGTTATTAAGAGAGTAGCAATTAGGGTTGGCCCATCCCAGCAATTTAAAGTTTCCTGCCTCCGGAAGCATGTGGGGGCCACGGAAGGGAAAGGGAGGGTGCATTCCTGCATCCTGATTGGACCCACTTATGTATGCGGAACCCAGAGGGAAGGGGAAGGTTTGCTTGTGCCAGCTCCTCTCCTGGGAGCACTAACATGTCGCTGCAGATGTTTCTTCAGCTGGTTGGGCCCTCTGCAGAGAAGTATCTCCATGCTTCCTTCTTCACCATCCTGGTCCAGTTTTGGATGTCTTGGGCATCTTGTTTTGTTCCAGAAACAAAGACACTTACTGAGCAGTCAGAGTGTGCACCTTGGCTGCCTAGGACATGGAGGGAGAGAGAGAGGGAGGGAGGGAGGGAGCGTGAGAACCTTATGATTTATAGCTGGTGTCCCGAATGTGGCTCCGCAAACACCAGCCCAGACCATCAGTCAAAATGCTCACTTTGTCTCCTTCAGAGGGTCGCCAGGGGAAAGACGTGGGACTGCTTTGTTCTGACACTGCTGGCAACTACTTCCTCAGCCAGCCCCCTGGAGAATTCATTTCTTCCTTGCACCCTAAGCCGGAGAACTGTGGTCCAGAGAGGTTTCCTGAGAGGCTCACTGGAGCCGGTTCTAGGAAAAGGAGACTTTCTTTTTTTGAACTTAAGTTACACAATACTGAGCCGACTGTGACTTGTGGTCATGGTTTCCCAGAACCCCAAGGGGCTCATCTGAGTAAACTCCCCTGTTTCCACGCCTTATCATCTGCATCCTCCCAGGGGATTCCATTTCCTTAATTGTGCACAGCCCTTGCTGGTGGAAGTCAGGGGCCTGGGGTGCACTGGGGACAGTGTTGATGTGGGACATGAGGTTTCACATGCCAAGCCTTTCATTCCAACTCTGGATTCTCAGTGGGATCAGTTCATTGGCCTCTACCAGCCCTAATTCTTCATCTCCAACTTGAGACTACGAAGTCCTTCCTTGAGAAATCGCTGCTTTAATTAAACTAACATATTTGTAAGGAAGTAGGGGAAGGGTAAATAAATCTAAAATAGTTAACAACTATATATTGTTGCTTGCTTTCTGTGTGGAATTTTGAGAGTGTGTTGTTTTTTATTTACTAATACTTTTTCCTTCAGCTGACTTTTTATGTAAGAACCCCAAAAGAAAGCTTTAAAAAGGCATGCATTATAATTTAGAAGTAACCCACTATAGATGGACGCTTTCCTAAGACTAGCCTGATTGAAGCTTTGCAAAGCCTGTGATGCACAGGTTAGTGGAGATGCTGCTTACAGGAGGATGTGACTGCCAAACGAGGACATGGCTCTGAAGAATGTGGGCTTCACTACCACTAGAGAGAATGTAGGCTTTTATTTCTCTGGCTGACAATCTCTTCCAAGAGGTTAAATGCTAAAGCACAAATGGCAGCCCGCTGGAAACAAGAGGAAAATGTGTTTACTTTCCCTTCCAACAATGAAAGGCCTCTCCCATCCAAGGAAACCACAACTTATTTCCTTCAGCAAATCTGCTACATTTATTCTGCAGTATAGGCCTCCTGCTGTGAGCACAGCTTTCTTTGCAGTTCCTGTTCATACTAAAGCTTCAAAGCAAAGGAGCAACGGCATTTTATTGACAAAAAATAGAATTTGATCTTTTTTTTCCTCCTCTTTTAAAATTGAGAACTGTCTTGTAGGAAAATATTTCAGATGGGTAATATTCCCATCTAGTTATACTCTTGTTTCTCCACCACCATTCCACCGAGGGTCCTCCTCAGTGGGGCTATTGGTAATCTCTGTGGGGTCATGAATGCCCTGCACAGTCTCTGTAGGATGACTTTGTGATTAACAGCAATGCAAGTCATTCCATTCCTAAATTTAACATATCACCTGGAGGTTATCCTCCTGATGCTACTTAGAACTTTTGCTGCAGGGGGAAGGGAAGGAGAAAACTGAAACATCCTGCCTTCTTCCATCAAATCACACAGAAATCCCTCCATCTACCAGCCACACCTTCAGGTGCACATTTAAACACCCCCCCAACAATTATGCACGCATGATCATTCCAATATATACACACACATGCATATACACAGTCAAACAAATATGGATGCATGCACACACATGCATATGTGCAAACACACATGCACTCACATCCCATACACATGCATGTACTCCTGTACAAAGGCACCTATATACCCACATACCCATGCACATATAAAACACACATGCACATATGCGCACACATACCCACATACATAAATACTGATACACCCATGCACACATTCACCTGCACACTCACATACCCATGCAAACATCAAACACGCATGCATGAGCACACACAAACCTATACATCTAAGCACAATCACACACACACACACACACATATTGACACAAACAGGAATATATGAACAGATGCACACATATACATTCACACATCAACTATGTATTCTTTCACACATGAAATATAACAGATACACACAAATCCTTTTGTGTTTCTTTTTGATGAGCCAATCCAATATCTGGTTATTTCTTTTTTTGTTTGGATGTGTTCTCACACCTTAGTGTCTATAATGTCATCTGGGCATTGTGTGAACATACAGTTTGGTCAGGGGGCCTGGGTTGTGGATTCCCAGATGATGTCTGTGTTGGTGACACTTGGTGTTATCGAGGATGTAAGGAATAGTCAATAATATATTCTTCAGACTTTTGTTTCAAACTATTTTTGTGTCCTATGAGGATTCTTATTCTAGGACCCTGCTTTTCTCACAAAGTATGAAAATAACTTAAGGCGTGGAGTTTAAAATGCTTTGTGATGTTGGTATTTATTTTTACTTGGCTCTAAAATTTCTTATGACTCCCTGTCCATCTAAGAATTTTACCAAAAAACCCCAGAACATATAAAATGAAGAATAGAGAGATCTTTTTCATCACTCCTGGTACCTCCTACAGCACAGTGTCAGTGAAGATATGCAGAACACCAGCACACATATGAAATGATACTTAACACCAGTAGTCATGAGAGCCATTCAATGACAACCATGTGAAACATCACCCCATGCCAGTAAGATGGCTGTCACCACAAAGACAAAACTAGTGCTAGCAAGGGCATGCAGAAAAGGGGTCCCATACCCACTGTTGGCATACATGTGAATTAGCACAATCATTATTGAAAACAATGTGGGGAGTTCCTCCAAAAACTAAAAACAGAGCTGTTTATGATCTATCATCTCACTTCTGGCCATATATGCATCTGTATTTGATTTTTATCACATCTGCCTTACTCCAAAGCACAGGATCTTTTATAGTCATAGTACCACCATCCAAAAAAAAAAAAAAAAAAAGAAAAAGAAAAGAAAGGAAAAAGGAAAAAAAAATGTTCTCATGAAAAGCTTCACATTATTAATTATCTATTTATCTATTATCTATCTATCTATCTATCTATCCTCTATCCTCCTCCTCCTCATCATCATCATCTGTCATCTATTTACCTAATCTATCATGTGTGTGATTTAAGGCAGGCTCTCACTTTGTAGCCACGGCTGACCTGATACTCTATGTATCCCAGAAGAGACTTGAACTCACAGCAGTCCTCTTGTCTCAGCTTCCCATGTGCTATGTTACCATCACTGGAGCTTCAGTTTCCTTGGGAGCTCTTTCATGCACTGTGTAGAGCTGGTCTGGGATGACAGATGACATCCTTTTGTTAGAGTGATAGAAGGCATTTAGAGTTCTGCTACTGCTGGGGTAGGGGTGACCCAGCTTTCTTTTCCACACTGTGGAGGAGATTGGTTGAATAGGAAAACTTTCAAGGTCTCTCTCAAGCATAATTTGACTAGTGTATCAATTAGTCAAAGAACTTGATTAAAGTTTAGGGACATTTTGGTTTTAAAGTTTAAGAGGTCCAAAGGAAACACAAATTTTCCCTTCTCCAGCCTGAATAACATCTGTCCCACTGCTTACATGGGTCCTCTAACAACGCTTACGTTCAGCTGATCTCCTGGAAGACAACCTTTGGAGATCATGTTTTGTTTTGTGTTTTTCTAATGTTAATAATCTGAAGGCAATTCAAAAGGAAGGAAATTCACACATTTCAGTGGCATGTTCTGGAAATAACTTTCTTCTTTCAGTAGGAAGTTTGATCAAGGTGGCTGATCACATGCAAGATCATTTGAAGACAAACCTGTAGCTCCAAGTTGGGAGATGTGCCTTGCATTATAAAAGTGACTGTATCAACATGGAGATGCATGGGATTTCTACTCAAATAGGTATTGTTTATATAGTTTTCCCCTCTCTAGCTTGCAACCTTAAGACAGTTTATTGGGCTACTTTGAGTTGAGACTCAGTTACTCAGTTTACCTTTCTTTATAAGAAGCATTAAGAATCAGTCTTGCATAATTATATATATATATATATATATAATTATATATATAATATATATATATATATATATATATATATATATATAATTTGAGATAGAGGGAGAGAAAGAGAGAGAGAGAGAGAGAATGGGTATGTCAGGGCCTACAGCTGTTACAAACTAACTCTAGACACATGCATCACCTTGTGTGTCTGGCTTATGTGGGTCTTGGGGAATCGATCTTGGGTCCTTTGGGTTTGTAGATAAGCACATTGACTCCTAAGCCTTCTTCCAGGTCCCAGTTTTGCATAGTTTAAGGTTATGATATATAACGTTGATATGGGATAAAGCACTTGACAAAAATGACTCCAGAAATATTAGGGCTTGCTGAGGGAGTTTTGATGGCAGTAATTGTCCTAGTGGCCATGTTAACCTACACGGTCTTAATTTTTTTAATATAATTTCTGACAATTAGCCTTTTAGGATTCATAATGATGGAAACTCTGCTGGCCTAGGTTCCCACTGGAGAAACACTGTGACAGAACTGAGATTCTGAAAGATGCATGAGCCCTATAGAGGACACTGGCTATGAATTGTGTGCCTACATTATAGGTGATGAAAAGTTATCCATTAATAAAGATTTTTTAAATTGTAATTTTAATATGTGTGTAAATGTGTTTGTGTGTTCTTACATGTTGAGACCAGAAAACAACCTCAGGTGTCATCCTCAGGAATGCTATCTTTCTCCTTTGAGACAGCATCTCTCATTAGCCTGGAGTTCACCAATTAGACTACACTGGCTATCCATTGGGCTCTAGGCATTTCTTGTTTCTGTTTCCTCATTGCTACAGGTATATTCTACCACACCTACCATCTTTACGTAGGTACTGGGGATCAAGCTCAAATCTTTATGCTTGTGAGAGAAACATTTTGCTGACTGAGCTATCTCTCTGTGCAAGATGATTATGGATTTGAGAATTAAATAACATAAGATGGAAGACAAGCTGAAGATCAATAAAGTAAAAAGAGGAAACTAGAGAGGGTGAGAAGGGAAAGTCAAAATAATGCTCCACTGTGTTGGCCATTCTTGTTGTCAATTTCTGTTTCTTCTTCAAGCAAGCCCAGTCATGCATGGTTTTCTGCCACTCAACCTCTCCTGTCAAAGTAGCACATGATGTCACTGTGTCCTTTAACAGGATGATGTTAGCTGCTCATTCAAGCAAGACCTAGGCAGGATCTTTTTGTTAGGAACAAGGCACTGTAGAAAGGATTAGGAAGATTTAATTCTGGCTGGAATGAAACTGGGGAGTCCTCTGAACAGTGTGATCAATGCCTTGTTTTCTTTCTCACCTGAAAGGTTAGAGAAGTCTTGGAAAACACATTTTAATGGATTTATGGAAGACTTAAAGGGGAATGTAAATAAATAATAAAAAAAGGCATCCAATAGATTGAAGAAAAGGGAACAGCTATGGCGTTCTGGTACTGAATTAAAAAGTGATTTTTTTGGGGTCCCATTAGAAGTATGTTGTACACTGATTTAGAGTCTTTCCATCTTGCTGTATTTGAGAGTAGCTGGGTCAGAGATGAGTTGGTTAAGAATTTATTTTGTTATGAGTCAGTTTTAAATTACATCATATTTGTGTATATATGGGTTAGTTGAGTTCTGAGTGGCATGGGCTGAGTAGGTCCAATCACTATTTCTCTATTGCTCTTTGTGGTGCTCTGAGTTTTTTAAAGAATATCTTAAAGGTAAAATGTGGAAACATCTACAAGATCCTTTTAACTCAATCAGACGCCTTCAGTTATAGACAGATTTCCACATACAATTTGTCTAAAATATTTAAAGTTCACTTCCCTAAATACACCTATAATGCTTTTGTCCAATAAAACTTTATGCTTAATACAGCATCCACTACTAACATGTGGCTACTCAGTATTTGAAATATAGCTTTATGTAAAGGAGAAGCCCATTTTAAATTGTGTTAAATTTTTATTGCTTTATATTTAAATAGTCATGCAGGACAACTTGATATTAATAAATATTTATTTATGTGTTACCTTTGTTTTGATACTGTGAGCAGAATCAGCTTAGTGCCCCAGAATAAGGAAAAGAGGAATAGCATAGGGTTCAGAAAGTAAATGCAAAGTTCTCAAATGGTTGCGTACAAAAGGATATATGGACAGAACAGTTAGAAATAATAGCCAAAACCTCTAGGGTAAAGAAGACACAATTAGATGTAGCTGTCACATTTTCAAGTAGTATTAAGAAAGAATCCATTTTTGAATGGTGCTAATAACTCAGTTCACATGTTCTTAAAATTTATAGTGAACTGCTTTCTATTTGGAAGGTGGTGGTGGTGTGTGTGTGTGTGTTCTGAATTGAGAAGGTGTTTTCCTATGATGAGCTGACACCCATGTCTTCAGGGTCTATCACAAAATGTCATACAATCCACACTTGGCTTCCCTTAGGTATTTCATCTTGAAACCTATGCAGAGAGAAAGCTCAAGCTTGCCTAGATGGGGATACTATGTGGAGAAATTACACAGGAAGTTATAGCTGATAGCCACATAGTAAAACTGGTATAGGTAACTGAGTCACACACTCTATCTTGGCACCAAAGATAGAGTAAAGTACCAGAAAATTTATTCATGCTGACATGGACTCAGGCAAACAACTTCCAAAGCCTGAGTACAGAGCTCTAATAGCTCAGAAATTTTATAGAGAGTATGGCATGCAGTCTGAAATCACCTTGAATTCTTTACACAATTGGTAGGATACAAGTTTCTAAGGATACATGATTTGGGGGCACAAACAGAAAATACCGTAACATTCAGTGATAAGAAAGTACAAATTTATAACAGAAAGTTGTTTGTTCCGAGGTGTCTGTAGTAACCAGATAACATATAAGCAGAGTGCAGCTGCATAGATAGGGGAGAGACGCAGGGTCATGCTTTCTCCCTAGTAAAGACTTGTTCGATTAAAACTGTGTTTTTTAAATTGTTTCTTTATTTATTCATTTATTTGAGAGAAAGGGGTAGATGAGACACACACACACATATATATATATATACATACACACATACACACATACATACATACATGGAGGGGGGGGAGAGAATAGGCACATCAAGGTCTCTAGCCACTGCAAACAAAATCTAAGTGCCATTTTGTGCATATGGCTTTATGTGGGTACTGGGGAATCTAGCCCAGATCTGTAGGCTTTGCATACAGGTGCCTTAACCATTGAGCCACCTGTACAGCCTAGAAACTGTTTTAAAGTATTATCTGGGTCTTGTTTTCTTGCTAAATTTCTTCTACCACATTTCTTCCTTTTGATGTCATGTAAATAATGCCACGAGACATCACCTACTCTGGTATCATAGATATTAACCCTGAGATACCACTGCAGGACTATTTGGACTTTTCATATTGAGAATATAAGGACCAGACACAAGGACCATCAGGAGGAGGGAGCAAATGGAAGAAGCCAGGATCCTTACCATGTGCCTGACTGTCTCTGATATATGCATCTTAATATGGCACAAACTGTTACAAGAAGCAGACAATTTCTTTAACCAGGTACAGCAAACACATGGTGAAAATAGTTTGAGCTATTAATTCTAGTGGGGCTGGGGTATATTGTGCCCTTTTCCCCCAGTATCTAATTTCTCAGGTTTCTCCTGTGCACAGACCAGTTGGCTTATAGGATTGTGGCTAGAGCAGGGCTGCAGACTCCTCAAGCTTCTACCATGCATAGACTATTCAGCTTCTGGAGTCATATTAGCTTTCTCAGTTCTCAGTAGGGTGGGTGTTCTCTAGAACTGGACCCCGGGAGGACATTCTGGATCTCTGGTAAGGTGCTAAGTTCCACAATTGATTGAAGACACTGCCCTTTTGATTCTGGTGGGCACAATCTACATTATATATCTTGTATGATGGGGCTCTGCCTAATTATCTAAATATATGGGGGCATCCTTGGGTGGGCCTGGTCAGAAACCAATTTTCTACTTATGGATGCAAGGTACAGTTGTTTCCTATAAAGCCTGTCAGGTCTATAGATAATGATGCCCTGAACACTGTGGGAAAATTTTGAATCTCCTCAATTTTTTTCAGCTACTGGATCTTTTTTATGGGAGAGAGAATGAGATGGAGGAAGAGGGAGAGAGCGAATTGGCATACCAAGGCTTCCAGCCACTGCAATCAAACTCCAGACATGAGAACTAGCTTGTGCACATGCACGGCCTTGCACAAGTGTCACCATGTGCTTCTGGCTTACGTGGGATCTGGGGGGTCAAATATGGGTCCTTAGGTTTTTCAGGCATGCACCTTAACTGTTAAGCCATCTCTCAAGCCCTGGGTCTTTTTATTTAAAGGCGAACAGTGACTGACTAATCAGGGCCAGGAAGAGGCAGAAGAAGTAGTAAGTTAACATAAGAGCTTGGTATTGCAAGCCAGCATCAGACACAGGAGACTATTACTCTGCAGCTTTGTTTGTATTGCAATGTTTTGCATTTATCTTCTCTTACCAGGTGTTTAAGACCAAGTAGTCAGCCAATGTTAACGAAGTATTGCATTTTTGGATGTCAGTAAGTGGCTCTGTAGGAGAGACTCTTAGGGACCTGTGAAGAGCTCTGTGACTATCAGCGTGTGTCATCTGCTAGCATAAGTCAAGGCCATAATGCCCATGTGACTTCCCTTAGAAGTATTTGTTGGGACTCTCCTTTTGTACACTGACTGGGTGGTCCCTCTCCAGGTGTCCATATCATCCCTGATGAAGAAGACATGTAACTTACCAGAGGCTTGTAGCAACAAGATGGCTAGAAGTGGACATCTTTTGTGGCATTTTGATTTGGGAGCAATAACCAAAATATTAGTTATCTGATGCTTCCAATTTGCTTTGGCTTCTACATATGGTATTAGTCGCTCAGAGAGACTATACATATAGTTAAAGAAATACAAACCATATCTGATTAGCATTCAAGTTTAGTTGTCAAGTGACAGTATAAGTCAGTTTTCGACATAGAAAACAGGTATATTTTATCCTTTAAGTACCTGTCAGTTATAAGTATAGTATAATATGCTACCAGCCTGGAAACGATACATACATATGTGTGTGTGTGTGTGTGTGTGTGTGTGTGTGTGTGTGTGTGTGTTATTGTTATTGTTTTTTGAAGTATGGTCTCATACTAGCCCAGACTGACCTGGAATTCATTATGAAGTCAGAGGGTGCCCTCAAACTCACGGCAATCCTCCTAGCACTGCCTCCTGGGTGCAGGGATTAAAGGTATGTGCCACCATGCCTGCCTGGAAATAGTATTTTATCAACAGCTTCAAATCAATTGATTTGATCTAGAAATCGTATGTCAGGAAAGGACACGACACTATAAAATCATGGTATTTGTGTTTGGAAACATCTTTTGCTAGTCTGCATGTGTGGGTACCAATTCCTTGAGAAAGCTGAAAGCAGAACCATCAAAACTTGAGATCATTTGAACATGAGGCTTTGTCATGGAGATGAAGTGTGTCTCAAGAGTCAATTTATCTATAAGCAATGAACTTGAGATACCAGAAATGAGACAATGACTACAACAAAACCTTGGCTGAGACTGTTTGATTACACACAGCTTAAGAATAGAACAAAACCTGGTCATTGTTAAACTAAACCAGTCTGATTTTAACATCCATAAGAGACATTCTGAACTATAGAAAGTAAATTTGTAATGAGCACCTTTAACTATTAAGTCACTGGTTTAACTTAACATAAAGCAATATTTATGACTGTTAGAATATATGAAGCTTAGACAAACTATACCAACATTATTTGGATATAGCAGGTTTTCCTGAGAGATGGGGAGTTTCCTCAGTTCCTCTAAGAACAAAGTCATATGGGCTATATCATTTTTTATTTTGTTTAATGAATTTATTTGGCAGAGATGAAAATATATATTGTATTATATATTATTATGTTATATTATAATATATAACATTGTTATATACTATATTGTTATTATATTATATATAGTTAGTAAGTATATAGACTGCAGAGTGAATTCTAGGTCAGCCTGGGCAAGAGCAAGACCCTACCTTGAAAATAACAACAACAAAAATGAGTTACAGACAGATAAACATAGTTAACTTGCTTGAGTACTCTAAAGTCAATCTTTTGCAATCATTTTCATGAAGGAATTAACATCAGTGAGTTGAAAGTTTAATTTAACCTTTATATTTTAATGCATGGTGACATAAATCCACAACATGAATACCATGATGTCTTGCAACACACCAGGATCTTTTCTTAGTTTGATACTACAAGCCCCAGGCAGATTGAATAGTCATTTTATATACCCCAAGTAGTCTGTAATCTGAGAAAGCACTTTAAGACTCATTTTATCTATCTTGTCTTTTTGTGTAAGAAAAATCATATCTGAAAAAAGTGTCTTTAGGTGACAAAGAGCAGGAAAGAAAATAAAGATTTATATTTTTAAAGTCTTATTAATGTTTAAATTTGTTCCTTCTTGTCTATCATTTCTATATATATTTAAAATCTTGTTTACTCATACCATTTATCTACTTACTTTTACCTTATAATCTATGTAATTATTTCATAATAATATCTTTTTAAATCAAATATTGTCTTTTTATTTTATAAACATAACACATGTTGGTCCCATTTGCTTATGTTTTCTTTCTTATCCCCATTCCACTGAGGCACCTCTTCAGCAGGGTTATGAAAGTATCAGCAAGTCTCTGTGGAGAACAATGTCTCAAAATGCTCCTTACCTCCTCCACCTTGCCGTAGGACTTTTAAACATAACTATCTTTAGTTTTTTTTTTTTTTTGTTGTTGTTGTTGTTATTTGTTTTTCTTGGTTTTTGAAGTAGGGTGTCCCTCAAGCCTAGGCTGACCTGGAATTCACTCTGTAGTCTTAGGGTGGCCTTGAAGTCATGGTGATCCTCTACCTGATCCTCCTGAGTGCTAAGATTAAAGGCAAGCACCACCCAAACTGGCTAGGTAGTTGTTTTTTTTTTTTTTTTCCTTTTAGTTAACACTAAATGTATGTATCTCTTTGAAATAACTTTTAATAAAATAGTAGACCAGACTTTATTTATAATGTTTGCCTAATATAAACATATAGATTCTATCATTTGTTGATTTTGGAAGCATTTCCTTATAATACTGTGAAACACATTTTTAAAACTATGAAAAAAGGTCGAAGATTATTCAAAATTTTAGAAATTTTCCAACAAACTGAGTATTGAATACTTCTGATTCTAAGCATAAGAAATCTTTAGGCTGTATTTCCTGCTAGCGGTGCCATAAAACTCTAGAGAGAGAAAGTAAGCTTTAAAACAGTTATAACAAATTTCTTATAAGAAGTCACCATCTGTTCACAGCAACTTTGGACTCACACCTCTTCAGGCTAGGGCTGGGACCCCACAATTCCTCATGACTGCAGCTACCCTCACCCTGGCTGTGCAAGGCAGGGAAGCCAAGGAAGCAGAGCCACCGGAGATTCCCCTAGGGGCAACATAAACTGGGGAGGGGTATGTGTGCCTTAGCTTCCCTGTTGAACAATAAGGCTTGTGTGTCAGGCACCCCTGCTACTCTCAGGGCTGCCTGGTTATCACATATTCTAAGCCCTGGAGGCAGGGAGCAACAAGGGCCACACACTGCAGGTACTTATTCATGTGTCCTCCGCCAGCCTTTGCCCTTGTTTTAGGGAGCTGCCTCATGGCCACAGCATGTACAAGCAAGACAGACAAGTTCTGTCCATGTTTCTAGCATCTGTTTGGGATTGGATCCAGAGCATAGCTGTTCCTTATTGGCCTCTTGCCACTGGTGGAGCATAGTGGGACAGCACAAACCTCCCAGTGAGATCTGCACTGCAGCCTGTCTTCTTCCTGAATTTTCCCCAATTCGCACTGAGAAAAGTTTGACAGAACAAATTTTGAAATAGCTACAACATTTCTTTGAGAGCCAAAAGTCATGGAAGAACAAAGGTGACACTTCTGCCATTAGCACAGAGACAGAATTAGTTTCAGTGTGGGAAGCCCCCTCACATCTGGCCCAAGCATCTCATCTACAGTAAGCCCAGAGGTCTTGGCGTAAATTTGCAGCAAGACTTCCACCTTGGTTCATCTCATTCCATCATTCAGCTCCTTCCCCAGTGTCAGGCTGTGGGTGGTGGAACTCCCCAGTGGCCCAAACAGCAGTGTCTGTACTCTTCTCCATTCTACCTGGTCTTAGGTATATCTATTCTTAGGCGTAGCCACTCCCAGTCCCAACAAGCCTTCACCTCATCCTCCCTCTTTACTGGAGAGTGTGTTTGGAGGCCAACTCCCCATGAGGTGACCTAATTGAGCAGTCACAATGACTGCAGAGGCGATCAGGCTCTCACATTGATTGTTGTACTAACTGAGAAGTCTGAGGTATTTTGTCACGCCTCTGAAATTCCAGGTGATGATCCGCTGTCCCTGTTCGGCCCATTGGGCAGAACACAGTGTGATAGCACAGTCCCACGGAGTCTGGATCCTGAACAAAGGCTGCGTGGTACCTCCCAGTTGTCCTTGTGTCTCTCCTGGCCACAGCCGAGTCCCACAGTGATGGTGGCTTAAACGGTTAGCCTTGTCCATGAGCATAGGGCACAGGGGGTTTCTAGGTCAATGCACCAAAAATGGTATGAGAGGGCTGGAGAGATGGATTAGCGGTTAAGCGCTTGCCTGTGAAGCCTAAGGACCCCGGTACAAGGCTCGGTTCCCCAGGTCCCACGTTAGCCAGATGCACAAGGAGGCGCACGCATCTGGAGTTCGTTTGTAGTGGCTGGAAGCCCTGGCGCGCCCATTCTCTCTCTCCCTCTATCTGTCTTTCTCTCTGTGTATCTGTCGCTCTCAATTAAATAAATAAAAAAATTTTTAAAAATGGTATGAGAAACTGAGTCACACAGTGATAGCACCAGACATAGAGTGGAGAATCAAAAAAATTAAAAAAAAAAAAAAGGACTCATGTGAATAACTTCCAAAACCACAGTACTGAGTGGTTAAAGGCAATATGGCGGGCAGTCTGACATCACCTTGAATTCTTTACACTACTGGTAGGTTACAAGTTTCTAAGAGTATATGATTTTGGGCACAAGCAGAAAATCCCTTAGTGATCAGTTAGTGATAAGAAAGTACAAATGTGTAACAGAAAGCTGTTTGTTCAGGGGTGTTTGTGTCTATGGCTGCAGTAACCAGATACCATACAAGCGGGGTTCAGCTGTGTAGATAGGAGAGAGACTCAGGGTCATGCTGTCTACCAGGTAAAGCTTGGGCAATAGGAACTTGTGTTTTAGGGTATCATCTGGGACTGGTTTCTTTGTTAATTTTCTTCTACCAAAAACTACAGGAGCGAGACAGTTCCCTTGCTTAGGCAGACAGAGAGAAAGAGCGCTTGGTAGGTGGTTATGTTCTAAGTACATATGTTCTAACCCAAAATGGCAACCAGGGTGACACCCACTTTTGTTTTCTTCCTGACTTGAGGGAATTTTCCACCAGTAGGCTGGCTTGTTGGGCTATCTGAGACCTGTGTAATACTGGATGCATCATGGACAAACCAGCACCTTCTCTTTCATTCAAGCTGACCTGTCATGAACTCTGGATAGATGGGTTTTCCCCATTCGATAGAAGTGAAGTTCTCATTGAAACTGTAGACTTTTCCAGTTCTGGAAATCACCTAAACCCCTCAAGAGCCTGCTATTTCTGCTCCCCCCCCCTTACTCTAAAATACTCAGAAATAACCTTTATTTTTTAAATTACTTTCATGCCTTTTAATTCTTTAGTTGGCCAGGGAAACAAACTCAAGACCTCTCCCCATATCGTCAGAGGCAACAGGCAGTCTCAACCCACAGATGTATGGAGAGAGGTTCATACAGATAAGAACAGTCTCTTGGCCACAGAATAACACTGTCAGCAGCAAAGCACAAGAGGTGCTTTTAGACCAAACTCTTCTATTAGCACACTTTCAAAATGACCTTTCCTTTTTTTTGTTTTTTTTTTTTTAAATATTTTTTATTTATTTAATTTTTATTAACATTTTCCATGACTAAAAAAATCCCATAGTAATACCCTCCCTCCCAGCCACACTTTCCCCTTTGAAATTCCATTCTCCATCATATTACCTCCCCATCTCAATCATTGTACTTACATATATACAATACCAACCTATTAAGTACCCTCCTCCCTTCCTTTCTCTTCCCTTTATATCTCCTTTTTAACTTACTGGCCTCTGCTACTAAGTACTTTTCTTCTCACGCAGAAGCCCAATCATCTGTAGCTAGGATCCACATATGAGGGAGAACATGTGGTGCTTGGCTTTCTGGGCCTGGGGGTTACCTCACTTAGTATAATCCTTTCCAGATCCATCCATTTTTCTGCAAATTTTGTAACTTCATTTTCCTTTACCGCTGAGTAGAACTCCATTGTATTAATGTGCCATATCTTCATTATCCACTCATCAGTTGAGGGACATCTAGGCTGATTCCATTTCTCAGCTATTATAAATTGAGTAGCAATAAATATGGTTGAGCACGTACTTCTAAGGAAATGAGATATATGCCTAGGAGTGCTATAGCTGGGTCATATGGTAGATCAATCTTTAGCTGTGTCAGGAACCTCCACACTGATTTCCACAATGGCTGGACCAGATTGCATTCCCACCAGCAGTGTAGAAGGGTTCCTTTTTTTCCACATCCCCGCCAACATTTATGATCATTTGTTTTCATGATGGTGGCCAATCTGACAGGAGTGAGATGGAATCTCAATGTAGTTTTAATCTGCATTTCCCTGATGACTAGTGATGTAGAACATTTTTTAGATGCTTATATGCCATTCATACTTCTTCCTTTGAGAATGCTCTATTTAGCTCCAAAGCCCATTTTTTGATTGGCTTGTTTGATTCCTTATTAACTTTTTGAGTTCTTTGTATATCCTAGATATTAATCCTCTATCAGTTATATAGCTGGCGAAGATTTTTTCCCATTCTGTAGGTTGCTTCTTTGCTTTTTTCACAGTGTCCTTTGCTGTGCAAAATCTTTGTAATGTCATGAGGTCCCAGTGATTAATCTGTAGTTTTATTGCCTGAGCAGTTGGGGTTGTATTCAGAAAGTCTTTGCCAAGACCAATATGCTGAAGGGTTTCCTCTTTTTCTAGGTAAAACATTTTGGAAAAGCTGGTTATGCCCATAGGCACTACTTTCAGCCATCTTTATGATCATTATGTTAAAAGTTGAGCATGCAGAAATGGGTCCCTATCTTTTGAGCATGTGTTTTTTACCTTGACCTAAGCATGTACCAAAACTTGTCTGCAGTCTTACCTTCTTAACTAAGTATGACCCTAAGCTTGCCCTACTCAGCAGTGTACTCCTTACGTGAGCATGACCATGAACGTCCCCACTGCCGTGCTTGCTCCTATAGGAATTTGTGCAAGCTCCCCCAAGAAAATTGCCATGCTTGCTTTGTTTGAGGGGGCATTGCAAATAATTCCTATAGTCTGTGTTCTTATGTGCTGTAGGCAACAAGCCTTCTCCACTAATTTCGTTGCTATGCTTGTTATGGGCCCTACTTACCACGATTCAAGACCATCATAGTTGTTTTTTAATACTTCCCCTTCCAAGCAGACATATATTGCCAGCTAACCTCAGACATTGCATAGCAGAACTCAGTCCCCCTCACTCTGGCCTGCTTCAAGTCCTGATTCTTAGAGTCCAGCAGCATAAGGAAATATTGTTGTTGCTGTTTTTAGGCCACTGCATGTTAGGATTCATTTATTTAGCTATATGTCCTGGAATATGAACACATCAAGCATACCTAAGTGTAAATATTTTTAAAGCATGTCTACTTCTTGGTAGAACATCCTTGAAACCTCCCCACAAGGGTGGTCCCCAGCAAGGAAGAATGATGAATAGCAGAGACGATAGTGGGAGTGATAAAGGTGGCAGGGGAGGGGCAGGGAAGGACTTGGACAGGGTGGGATCCTTCCTCCTGTGGGGGCAAAAGAGAACAAGCAAGCAGACAACAGGGGAGGAAGGTGCAGCACCATGGCAGAGGACTTTGGTTTTGTATTACACAGTATTTTGTTAGGATTGTGCTGAATTATAGAAAGGTAATGAGATCACTGAGAAACACTTCAGAATGAATCCTGCAAATTAAAAGTACAGAGTGGGCTGGAAGGATAGCTTAGCAGTTAAGGTGTTTGCCTGCAAAGCCAAGGAGCCCAGGTTCAATTCCCCAGGACCCACGTTAGGCAAATGTACAAGGGGGTGTATGCATCTGGAGTTCATTTGCAGTGGGTGGAGGCCCTGGCACACCCCGCCCCTGCCCATTCTCTCTCTCCCTCTCTCTCCCCCGCTTTCTCTGTCAAATAAATAAATGAATAAAAATAAAATATTTAAAAATTTAAAAATTCAGAGTAAACAGTAAACTTCTCTCTCTCTCTCTCTCTCTTTCTTTTTTTTTCTTTCTTTCTTTTTTTTAGTAAGGTCTCTCTCTAGCTTAGCTTGACCTGGAATTCACTATATAATCTCAGGCTGTTCTTGAACTCAGAGCAATCCTTCTACCCTGGCTTCCCTAAGGCTAGAATTATAGGCTGGCACCACCAGCAAGAGTAAACTTTTCTTAACATGTAAGCTCTTATAATGACGTTTCTTATAACTTAGAATTAAATAGATAGCTGAGGAAAAGGGTTTCATCTATTTTTTTCCAGTTTTTTTATTAACAACTTCCATGATTATAAAAAAATATCCCATGGTAATGCTCTCCCTACCCCCTCACTTTCCCTTTTGAAATTCCATTCTCCATCATATCCCCTCCCATCTCAATCAGTCTTTTATTTTGATGTCATGATCTTTTCCTCCTATTATGATGGTCTTGTGTAGATAGTGTCAGGCACTGTGAGGTCATGGATATCCAGGCCATTTGGGGTCTGGCGGAGCACATTGTAAGGAGTCCTACCCTTCCTTTAGCTCTTACATTCTTTCTGCCACCTCTTCCACAATAGACCCTGAGCCTTGGAAGCTGTGATAGAGATATTGCAGTACTGAGCACTCTGGTTACTTCTTCCCAGCACCATGATGATGTCTGAATCATTGCAATATCACTGCCATCTGAAAGAGAAGATTCTCTACCAAAAGTGATAGTAGCATTAATATAAGGGTATGAACATTAAGAGAAGTGTTTACTGGGCAGTTTGATAAGTATAGTATATACATTTAGCCAGACAACAGCAGATGTTACAAACCCTAGGGCTCATGACTACCCCTGTTTTAAGTTTTCAGTATCAGAGATGTATTCCCTCCCATGGAGTGGGCCTCCAGTCCAATTAGAGGTCAGTTGGTTTCCTTCATAACAGATGTGCCAGTATTGTATCCATTGACTCATTTGGCCTGGCTGGCCAAATATAATGCTTGCAATGTCCACTGTTGAGTATCTTCACTGGTGATTTCTCTTTCTTTTATTGAACTGCATGCAGAATAGCTTCTTCCAGCTTTCTGTCAGCTGGTCTACATGGAGGAGGTTATCTGCTCAGTTCCAGCAGGATTTCTCAGTGGCCATGGAGCTCAAGTATGTGGAGTCTTCAGCAATAGGGTCTTAACATCTATTCCTGGTGGGAAAACAAGGGTCTCGACAATGGCCTATAATGTTTTGGGGTCATCAGGGACCTCCCTGGCCAACAACTCACTGGAAGGTATCCCATCCCTGGCACTGAAAATTGTTCCATTGTCCAAAAATGTAGATTTCCATATGATTTATTTATATCCTCTTATATTTGATTAGTCCTCACTCCACCTTTCCTTTACTCAATCTCTTCCCCTGACCTCACTTTGGGCCTTTTCACCCCATTAATCTATTCTTCCACTTAGAGATATATAATATCATCCTATTAAGTACTCCCCTACGGTTTTACTCTAGCCAGGCTGACTTGGAATTCACTATGTAGTCTCAGCTGGCCTTGAACTCACAGCAATCCTTTACCTCTGCCTGCTGAGTGCTGGGATTAAAGATGTGTGCCACCACTCCTGGCTTATCTCCTTCTTTTAAACAATATGTAATAAAACTTCAATCACAAATAAGATTTAAAAATTCAAAGGGAATTAAATAAAAATGAACAACCAACTGTCCCATTTGACTCAATTGTTCATGCAAGCAATAAAGTAGAAACAAAAACAATTTGTTTATATGAATGGAGTGGGCTTATTTTTCATGTAGTGTGACTCACCAAATTCCTGAGCTAGTTATTTTGAGAGAATACAAATGTGAGGTATGTGTTTATTATTTTGTGTTGTTTTTGTAAAACCCAAACAAATCTGTGCATGTAAAAAGGTATATTTTTAAATTGGGGCTCCAATCTTTTACTTCCACTTATTTTAAATAATTACCTTTGGAACTGGCTCTGTTTTCCATAGTATTTACAAAGGCAGAGAAGGGGTGGCTTGCTTTCCTTCCTTGCTTCCTCCCACCCAGTCTCTAAGTAAGACTGAGCCACTCCCTGCCAACCATGTGGGCGGCAACGCTGTCTTGGTTCAGTTAGAGAAGGAAAGTGCAGGCACATAGGAGAGGCATTTTAGCAAATCTTGAAACTTGGAATCTTGCATTTATTATTAATCCAGGGGAAAATGAAACAATGTCAGTTATTGTTTAAATATAACAGGCAAGTGTATTTGTGCTCTTGCTATGTGGTGTGAAGTACAAAGAAGACACCTACTGAAAATTCTGTAGCTATTTTGCAAAATAAATAAATAAATAGATGAATAAAATAATATATGTTGACTTGCTGTATAATATTTGTTTCCTGAGATCTCTTCAATGATTTTAGAAATCAGAACATTTCAAAATATTTAACTTTAAGGTCAAGAAGGAAACAACCTAGTAATAAATCTCTCAAAAACATTTCATAAGAAATATTCAGTAGTCCTGTAGTTTTATGAGGTGTCGAGGATAGGAAAAGAGGAACTTCAACTCAGTTGGATGTTTGATATACTCCCTTTGATCTTTACTTATTCATTTAATTTAATTAATTAATTTACTTTTGTACTTTTGGAGCAGGTTCTCACTGTAGCCCAGGCTGATCTGGAACTCACTGTATCCAAGGCTGGCCTTGAACTCATGGACATTTTCCTCACTCAGCCTGTAGAATGTTGGGATTAAAGGCATGTACCACCATGCTTGGCCCCATTTTTTATTTTTTTATATTAAAATCAGTATTTTCTGGTGAGGTGGACTTCACCTACCAATATTGACCCAATTTTATAATTATGTTCTTTATGATTAAGCACATGGGTTCACTGGGGACTATTGGTAGCTATCACAAAATGACAAGGAAAAGGGGGGTGGCTTTATCTTAGTCCTGCCATCATTTGCATTATAGGCATTAAAAGTGATGGAGTTATCCAGCAATGCAGTGCGTGCCAAGGCTCTAGGACTCAGGGAAAATAATATTTCCTGGCTGGAGAGCTGGCTGAGGAGTTGAGGTGGTTGTCTGCAAAGCCTGGGTTTGCTTCTCCAGTGCAAACATGAAGCCAGATGCACATAGTGGTGCATGCATTTGGATTCCATTTGCAGTGGCTGGAGGCCTTGGTGCACTCATTCCCTTTGTCTCTTTTCTCTCCATCTCTCTGTACTTACAAAAAAATAAATAAAAATATTTTTTAAAAACTCAAAAAA
This sequence comes from Jaculus jaculus, assembly GCF_020740685.1. NCBI lineage: Eukaryota > Metazoa > Chordata > Mammalia > Rodentia > Dipodidae > Jaculus > Jaculus jaculus. Next base: position 123,281,792 of record NC_059106.1, on the reverse strand, counting down.
TTAATATTCGTGTATGTAATATGAGTTGCTTCTAGTCATAAAAAGGTGGAGTTTTTTGTGTGTTTTTGTTATTTGACCTGGAATTCTCATGGAAATACCACTTGGTGAGCATCAAGGATAACGAGAACAGAGTCATCACTAGATGTTCGCATTTGCACTGAGTATTTATTATACTACTAGGGCAATATACTCTGTCTCTTCTAATTCTTAGGGCCAGAGAGATGGCTTAGCAGTTAAGATATTTTCCTGTGAAGCCTAATGACCCAGGTTCAATTCCCCAGAACCCACATAAACACACAAGGTGATGCATGCATTTGGAGTTTGTTTGCATGGCTAGAGGCCCTGGTGTGCCCATTCTTTCTCTCTCTCTCACTCTCTCTTTCTCTCTCACACACACAAATATGAATGTATACCTCTCTAACAGAAATAAATAAATGAACAATAAATTAAAAATCTTCCTTAAAGTGAAGTGTATACCATTATGGCAATAAAACATCCAAGCTTTTGTTTACATGGGTAATAACATATAGGGCCAAAAATATTAGGTCTGTTTGCTTAATCACCACACATGAAAAAATAGACTAATTTATACACATTAGTATTGTAAGAAAATGCATATGTACAGTGTATAGGCAGAATAATGACCCACTTCAAATATCTATAATATAATTCCTCAGGGCTGTCAATGTTACATTCCATGGTTTTAGAGATTTGGAGATAGGAATAAAGTTATAGGATTTATGATAGGGAGATAAAAGGCACCCATAATGGCACAGACCTGTAATCCCATGGGAGGTGGAGACAGGAGGATCAAGAGTACAGAATAGACTCTGCTACATGGTGAGTTTGAGGCGTGAGCTATATGAACCCCTGTTTCAAACAAAAACAAACAAGATAAGGTAATGATCCAAAAAGATTCATGCAATTATGTGAGAATTTAAAAAGCTAATGCCTTCTCATTTTGGCATCAAAGAGGTTCAAGTAATAGGGACCAGCCTCGACAAGTTGGAGGAGGACCACAAAAAAGCTTGACACAGAAGAAAACAACTTCTAGTAGAAGAACTGGGCACCTAGACAGTACCTAGCCAGGAACAGGAGTTCCAGGGTTGGAATGCACAGAATCAGTATAACCAGAAATCTGAATGGAATTGGGAATAGATTCTTCTTCAGAGCTTTCAGAAGGAACACAGTCCTCAGGTATCTTGAATTCTGCCTTGTCGTATTCCCATGGATACAGCCTGAAACCTATTGCCCAGGCATGGCTGCATGCAGTTACATATAGCTAGGAATGTGGTCTGTCACAAAATCATAAACATACTTAAAATATTATGAGATTGTTCTGTTTTGCATTTTTTGTAACATGCTGCTGTTTTGGAGCCTGAAACTTGTAGATGGCAACATCGAGTTGCCATATCAAAAGGTTGGAAGTAACTTCATTATAAGATTTGGTGAAGCCATGTAGCACAAGGACTTCTGACCTATACAACTATGAGAAAATAAGTGGAGTTGTTTTAAGTTGCTAAATTTGTGATGATTTGATATGATAGTGAAAGAAAATGATTGCATACAGATTTAGAGTTCAAATGAGTAGTGAATACACACACACACATATGTATATGTATATGTGTATATATATATATATATATATATATATATATATATATATATATATATATATAGTTATATAATTACTACACTTTCTTTTTGTTTAAATGTAGCAAATGAAACATCCATGGAATTGTCTTTAATTTCCTCCTAGGAACACCACTGTAAAATTGCTTCCCATTTTACTTGTATATAATTTTAGCTCTAAAATTTCAAAGCCTGTAATTATTGAGGAGGGATAATAAGGTATTGAATACATGTCACCTAAAGAAAATTGGACATGTGAATTTTCATGGAGAATCTCTAGAGAGTTTCCCAAGAATTTTCAGTTTTTCAGTGCCTTTTAGCTGAAAGCAATTTACAGCTTGGAGATACACAGCAGGTACCATCAATTATGTGATGGCTCCACAACCATTTTTCAATGAAATGTTGTCCCTGTCTCACCTGCAAGGTGGCACAAGAAACGCAAGGCATACTGCCTGTCTGGAGAAATAACTATGTTATTGATGTTGAAATGATGACCTTGGCCTCACTGACTAATAGTTCTGGCCTTTTTAGAGTCACCTCCTCCTCTACTTTTGGTCTTTCTTCCATGCAGTCTCCTACAGGAGGTATTTGTGAGTGTGTGTGTGTGTGTGTGTGTGTGTGTGTGTGTGTGTGTGTGTTATGTCTTTGCGAGCAAAAATGTATTATCTCCAAGTTACTTCTATATTCCTACAGTGGCCTAGAATATGGCCATTTAGTAAAGGTATAAGAATTCAAATTTGAAGAAGGGGCTGCAGAAATGGCTTAGAAGCTAAAGGCATTGTTTGCCAATCTGATGGTCCAGGTTTCATTTCCTAGTACCCATAAATCAGGAGCACAAAGTGACACATATATCTCAAGTCCCTTTTTGGTTGCAAGAGGCCCTGTTCTGCCCATTCTTTCTCCTTTCCCCACTTGTTCCTTGCAGGTAATTAATAAAACATTTTTTTTAAAGAAGGCTGGCTTGAAGTGGTAGCTCACTCCTTTAATGCCAGCACTTGGGAGGCACAGGTATGAGGATGGCTGTGAGTTCAGGGCCAGCCTGAGATTCCATGTTAGTGAATTCTAGGTCAACCTGGGCTACAGTGAGAGCTTCCTGTGATAAACAAAACAAACAAACAAAAAAAAAAAAAAACAAAGAAAGAAAGAAGGTGACTTAGTAAACAGAAAACACAGCCATCCAATTCTGTGCTATGCCTGAGCCTTTGATAGTCTCAAAGGATGCATTGAATACCAGATAAGTGGTATTTGTTTTCAAGGTTCTCACCATGGTATGGCAGCACAGACACAAAATGAAAAGTTTAGGGCTGGAGAGATGGCTTAGCGGTTAAGCGCTTGCCTGTGAAGCCTAAGGACCCCGGTTCGAGGCTCAGTTCCCCAGGTCCCACGTTAGCCAGATGCACAAGGGGGCGCATGCGTCTGGAGTTCGTTTGCAGAGGCTGGAAGCCCTGGCGCGCCTATTCTCTCTCTCTCCCTCTATCTGTCTTTCTCCCTGTGTCTGTCGCTCTCAAATAAATAAAAAAATGAACAAAAAAAATTTAAAAAAAATGAAAAGTTTATAAATATGAGTGACAAGTGTGAGAACAAGTAAATGTGAAAGGTGCTACAAACATGAGAGGAAGGGACTGGGACTCAGTGGAAGGAGCAGAGATGCCTATCTAAAGACCTGAAAGAGAAGCAGAGTTCTATAGACCTTCATATTGCATAAGCCACACACACACACACACACACACACATACATGTATATATATTCTTGTGCATATATGCTAGGAGTCAAATTCTGAGTCATCTCCATGCTAAGTAAGTACTCTCACTGAGCTACCTCTCTCGTCCATAATTTCACATTTTGCAGAATGAAGTTGTAGCCAGGAAATAGAAAAACCAACCCTTCTCCACTAAAGGAAGCCAAAGTCATGGAAGGCCTGTGTTGTATGGGACTTCATGATGGGGACAGTGGCATGGGAGTCTCAGTGTAGTATGTCTGTTTCGTCATTCACATGTTCAGACTTGGCTGGTTTTCAAAAGCCAGAGAATGTAGCTATTGTTGTATTCTATGGGGAGAGATGGAAGCTGAACAGCAACAATGAGATTGCCTTTAAAAGTGATACAGTATGAGCAATCTAGGTATACAAGTGAGAATCCCCAGTGAGCTATGACATTTTCAATGGAAAAGTATAATTAAGCATGTTTGAGACACTCAATAAAGATGTCATGCAATGAAGAGTCTGTTCTTGATGAATTCAGCTCAGCGTAATGGAACTATTTTTGATGATTGAAATAGGCCAGGTCTCTGTCTCTGCTATAAAAACAAACAAATGAAAAAAGACACCTCTGTTTCACCTACGCTTCTCAGTTCTTAGTGCCAAGGGAAGCATCTAGGGAGGGAAAACAGCATGTTCCCTACTAACAGGGATTTTATTTTTTATTTGTTTATTTTTCACACCTGTGTGTAGTGGCCAGAGGACAGTCTCAGGTGTCTTTCCTCAGGGGACATAGACTTCCACTGGCCTAAAGCTCACCAATAAAGCTGTACTCACTGGCAACTGAGCACCAACGGTCCTCCTGTCTTTTCCTGCGTAGTACTGGAATTATAGGTGAGTGCCATCATATCCAGCATTTTACATGGGCTCTGGGGATCAAATGCATATCCTCTCCTCATACTAGCAAAGTAAGCATTCTACCAACTAATCAATATTCCTAGTCCCTAGTCCCTGAAATTGTGTTTGTTTTGTTTTCTTTTTGAATCAATTTAGAGATAATAGTAATACAGGGTTTGGGGGTCCAGGAGGGGTCTCCCAAACTTAAGAACTCCTTTTTTGACAAAAGAATTGAAAAAAATAGACTCAAGAAGGATAAATTATGTATTAATGAGTTTATTTAGGGAGAAATGACAAATTGTCTGGTTTATTTAAAAGAAATTGGGGTAGAGCAGAAGTCTGGAGCAGAGACATAGCATGTGGGAGACAGAAAACACACACTGAGTGAATGGCACCACCTAGTTCATGAGGTTCATTGGAGAGAAATGGAGGTCTAGGAAGAGGTTTGAGCAGAGCCACAAGCGCATGGGGGATAATAGGATTCATGTAAAGTGATTTAGAAGAAACTTGCACTCATGAGGATGGCACAACATCCATTTTGAGCCTCTCCATGGAAGAAAGCTAAGATTAAGTGGTGATGATTTGAGAATGGGAAAGAGAGTACCAAAGCCGAGACAAGAGGATGAATGGGTAGTAAAGAGACTAATACCCATGGCTACCCAGAGTTTTGAGAAACTTCACAGGTAACAGGCCCAGAATTTAAGAGAAATTCCCACACGGAGGATCTAGAGAGTAAAGGAAAGACACCCGTGGTGGATTGAAAGATCAGAGGAAAATCATACATGGAATTAAAGTAAGAAGTTACACCAAACCATAAAACAGAGGCAAGCAGAAAATGCCTAGGCCAAGGAATAATGTTCTCCCCTACCCAGCTGGGTAGGGGAAAGGCATACTTGTGTGTGTTCAAAGATCACAGGGCAGAGACAGGACAGAAATCAACACAGACATGTCTGTATAGCTGATTTAAAATGCATTCTTTCCTCAGACTTAGGTATGTAGGGGAAGACCTGACTGGTTTACAGATTCCAAAGGCTAACCCCAAAGGCCAACCCACCTAGGTAGTAGATTTTGGAGGCAGCAGGGGGCGCTGCAGCTGTTTTAGATGAAACTGAATCAAACAGGAGTTCCATTCCTGCCAAGGCAGGGTGGCGTCTTCTGGTTCTCTTTGGGTTCCTGTCCTTAACTGAAACTGCTTAAAATAGGCTAGGTTTCTCCCGAGTCTCTTTCAACAAGGCTCCTAAGAGTAAACTAGAAGTGGATGAAGGTTAAAAGTGCATTCTAGCATGTAAGGGAGAAATCTTTTTTTAATTTCTTTCCAATGAAGAAGTCTTGCAGCTATCACCTTGCTGGAGGCTAGAGATGCCAAGAGACCCTCCTTCTTAGAACTGGCATGGAGGCTGGACTGACCAATTTAACTCCATCCAGTAAATTCCCACAAAAGACTGCAGTCAAAATCACCAGGTAGATTTTCCCTGTTTGAGACCCCTCCCAATTGGGAGCTTTCTGCTTTCTTTTCCTTATGGGGTCCTTTTTTCCATCTCTGGGGACTCCTTCATGTTGTTTTTTTCCATGTCTTCATCACTCTAATAATATTTTTCTAAACTTCATCTTCTGTGGTCTGTGGGTTTCATTCATTGAATACGTAAGAGCCTGGAGGCCGCTGGCTCAGTGGAAGTTTTGCATGACTGTGACTATCTGGCACCCTAACTCGTGCATTAAAGCGCAACCAAGAGCCAAGAATGGCTCCACTGCTCTCAAAGACACTCAAATTCCCCTATCATTTCATTTTGTTTTTCACCACTACCTTTAGGAGCTTGCTCTGGAGATCAGAAGGGATGTCCTTTTGAACAGAAACTCATTGTACACAAATGAAATGAGGAGCAAGAGGGAGTATCTGAATAAAATAAGAAAAAGAAAAAGATAAACAGGAAACATTGATGACACCACAAGTCAGATCAGTCCAAACTTCTGTATGAAATCACTCTGGGATTTGCACTGTGGGATGGAGGATGGCGATTAGCGTCCTTCCCCTTCATCATCTCATAGTAAATGGTCTGCATCGTGACCATGAATGTCATGGCCCAAACAACAGTGGTCGGCTTAGGTGAAAAACTCTTTCATCAGTATGTGCATAGGGGGCCTGGTCTCTTTAAAGGGAAGGAAGACAAGTGGTGTTTATCAGCAGAACCATTATTTCCACCTGGAGACATAAGAGGCAACTTTAGCTGACTTCAAATAACAGCGAGTAAGTGAACAAGTGACAGAGAGGGACTGGATTCCCAGTAAGGAAGGACAACTGGGAAGCACACTACCTCAACTCACTGCAGCCACGTACTCTCTCCAAAGAGTCCTGGGGTGTGTTTATTCATCATCATCATCCAAAAAAAAAAAAAAAAAAAACAAAAATCAATGAGTTTAGACACTCCCTGGATGATAGAACATGTTCTCTTAGAAGCTTCCATGGCTCTCTTCTTTATGTCACTAGTTTCTCAGGGGTAATGTTTAGAATGACAAAATCTGGTAAGAATGTGTGAGGATTTATTTCAATCATTGCCAAGGAAGGCCACAGTGGCTGCCTGCACCTCATATGGGCCCTGGGAATCAGACAGTAGGAATCTCCCAGGCCGCTCACAGTGCCCCCTATAGGCGGAAGCTAAGACAGCTAGCTAGAAAGCAGCCTTGGAACAATTTCCATGCTTGTCTCCCTTTGCAGAAATCCTCAGACCCAGTTAGCTGTGGTGGTGCACCCCTTTATTCCCAGTACTTGGGAGGCTGAGGTAGTCGGATTTCTGTGAGTTTGAGGACACCCTGAGTCAGCAGAGTGGATTCGAGGTCAGCCTAAGGTACAGTGAGTACCTACCTTCAGGAGGCGCGGTGGGGGGGGGGGGGCGGACAATCCAGCAATCCTCAGACCATCAGGGACTAGGCAGCTGACAGTCCACAAGCAGAGTCATTAGTAAGGTGATTGGAGAGAAGTCTGGGAAGCACACCCTCCTGTTATTTCTGTCAGCCTTATCTCCTGCAGGCTAACAGTCAAAATCAACCAATAAAAAAAATACAATGCACTTGGTACCATTGCCAAATGGGCCACCGTGTTAGGTGTCCTGTGAGCCACCTTTACTTCATCATCTCAATTTCTTAAAGCAGCACAGCAAAGTAGACTCTCTTCCCCTATCTGTTAAATAAAAAACTGATCAAGAATTAAGTCATTTTCCTAAGGTCAACCAGGTCTATTTCATCAAACACCAGTTTTGCCTTGTTTACATATGACCCATGACTATTACCTAATCTGACCTTGGATGTAATCTATTTCTTGAAGTCATGATAAGAGAAGCTCCTCTTAAAAGACAAACAAACATTTACAAGTTCAGAGTCACAAGACAGCAATCTGGAATCCAGCATGGTATTCTCTCCTTCTCTTTCCCTGGGTGTTCCTTCCATTCATTATCTACGAAATGGGCATTTAGAAAAGGAAAGGACACTAACCCTCCTAGGTGTGACTGATTACTGTTAACAAGTATCTTTCTAAATCCAAGCTCAAGTATCAAAAATAAAACAAATAAACAAAACCCAGCTGAACCCATAAAATGGTGAAGCCTGCTCTGGCTGGGATGTGTCACTTCTATGGGGAAGCATCCTAATGAAGCAGTTGCACAGGACACTCAAGCTATGGAGGAGACGCTTGCCCTCTACAAAATTTCATAGACCCTGGAAGGGAGTTCTGCATCTAGTCAAAGACTAGGGGAGGGTGTGTGATGAGATCTTGGCACTAAGTAGTAAAGGTCACTGCATACCCTGCATGGGGGTGGCATTTTTAGTCCATGCATTTGCATCCTATGAGGAGAAGGAGTGAAGAAGTAGGCTGTGAGAATGCTGCTTTACAGTGGACTATTATAACTGCTTCTGAAGGAGGCTAGGAATGACAGAAATGTATACAATGCATTAGCAAAGGCTTGGATTAAAATGGGTGGAATGTTTGTGTTTCCTGTGGGTGACAGAAGTATGGGTCTTTCTATTTGGACATGTCACTCAGCCATTGTTGCTAGGGGATGCTGGCTTTCTTAAGGGTTTTTAGATTTCTTTTTCAGCATCAGAGGTCCTGTCTGGAAATGGTGATGTGTTGGTTCCACTCAACCTATGCAACCTAATTAATCTGCCTTATTTTATGTGGTGACAGAGTTTGGATAAGACATATTTCTTGACCTTAAAGTCTACTAGTTTAGAAAAAAAGGGAAAAGCACAGCAAATATAAAACTGTCATAAAAGAAGACAGGAAAGGAAACCACTGGAGACTTTACTGAGCATAACTTCTTTAACCCTCACAACAGCCATGACAGTGGATGCTGTTATTTCCATTTCACAGAAAATAGTGGAATCCAAAGACTCAAGTGACTTAGTAGAGTGAGAAGAGAGCTGGTTTCCAGTACCCAAGATACACTGCACCCAACAGAGTGCCCAAAATTCAGGAAACAATTGAGCTCTCACTTAAACAGAGGAAGAAGTTGAAGTGGAACAAAGGACACTTCTGAACTCATCCTACCTGAAATAGGAATACAGAGATATGGAGGCTGGGGAATGAGGAAAACGTTGTTCCAGGAAGAACCAGCTGCAAGCAGTATAACAAAGAAACAGATCTAGAAAAGGCCCTTGCAAGAGGCTTGTTTATAAAGAAGGGCCAAGACCATGATCCATAGAGTAAGTGCCAAAGACTAGCTGAGAACAGAAAAGAGGGCAGAGGCAGGAATCAGAGTGTATTTTCTAGATGGCCTCCATTTTTTTAAATTATTAACTATTTTTATTTTTTGAGAGAGACAGCAAAAGAGAAAGTGACAGATAGAGAGATGAAGAGTGGGCATGCCAGGGTCACTAGACACTACAATTGAACTCTAAATGCAGACATCATCTTGTCCATCTGACTTACATGGGTCCTAGGGAATCGAACCTGGGTTTTGGGCTTTAAAGACTTAACTACTAAGCCATCTCTCCAGCCTTATACTTCTTTTTTTCTATGCTGAGTCCATAATTTTTGGAAGGATTAAAAAGATGAACAAATGCTCGTGATTAAAAAAAAATAAAACAGTATAAACATCTATCTTCCAGGGCCACCATTCTGTGGATTGTATTGGACACAACTGGAATCAATGCAATATCATCCTGCCCACAATTTTATCTGAGATGAGATTCAAGCCAAGAGGTGAGTTCTAAACTATGTTAGGCTTTAATAAAGGAGCCCGTTTGGGAAGCCAGCCTCTCAATACCAGAGCCAATATACTTTGGGGTACTTCTTTTTCTCTTTTTATAAAATCAGAGATATGTATGGTTTTCCCTTGTTTATACTGTTTTTTTTTTTTTATTAACACTAAGGTACATTTCAAGACCAGAGGGAGTCAACAGAAAAATGAGTAGCTTACTTCATCACAAAGAGGCCCTCTGACAGAGGAGCCCTTTGTTTTAGCTGCTATGATCAGCAGTAGACAAGACTCTGTGCCCAATGCTGCTGCATGTGACAGGGATTGTTCTGTCTCTGGGTGAGAGCAAGCCTTCTGTGAGCTGCCAGTTGGCAGCCCCGACAGCTGCCTATAGCAAAAACATCAGGAATAACATGTAGAGAAATTACTGATTCATCTCCCATGAGCAAGTCTCTGCCTAGGCAACTCAGAATCATTCCTGCAAATTGCTCTTTATAGCTCTCCACTTGATAAAAAAAATGAGGGCTTTTAGATGATTGCAAAAATTGAACACCTTATATAATGCATTTCTTTGGGTTAGAGAAATAGAGTGGACATAGCACCTTATATCAGCTGCTATGATATGAGATGAAGAGGCATGGATTGGCATTGATATGAAAAATAACTTAATACAAGTCCTGAGCCTGACATTTATCAAACCTGTCAGGTTAGCATACACATAGATGGGGTATTTGACAGAGAAATGATTTTCTAGGGAAGCCACAGCTGTAATGTTTTCAGCATTCCTACTAGGCATAAACATAGTATCACAGCTCAACTGGGATCATCACAGGATTCCCAAATTTCCTTTATGTATAGGGATCCTGGCTGGTTGTCCCAGGAGTCATCTCTGGCCTGGCCACCTGTTATTCAGTATGTCAATTCGAGAGAAGTAATGGTGAAATCAGAGGGAAAAAGATTGCATTAATGTCCACATTGGGAAGAGAAACTGATGGAGGAGTCCAGGAAACCCAAGCCTGCCTTTGGGATGTCAGCATGAGCTTTTGGTTTAAAGAGTAGACAAACTGGGCCAGTGGACCAGGGACTATGCATATGTCAGTAATCCTGGTCCGGGTGTGCTCTGTGAGATCATTGATTCTTCTCTTCCCCTTTGACTCCTAGTGAATCCATGTCTTTTGCAAAGTTAAAAGCTCATCATGAGATCACTTCAAAGAGCCATTGTTAATTTCCTATGGAGGAGCTACATAGTTTTGGGGTATTTGAAACAGTTGGCAATAAGAATTACAGCATTTATAAGGTCATTCATTTCTTCATTTAGCTATCCATCAGCCATTCACAAGAGTTTTTCATGCTCTTCCCTTCAGTAGGTGGTCTACCTGGTGCTGCCAAAGCAATGGAGAGTCAGAAGATACCTAGACCAGAGAGGCCTGCCATTACATCCAAGGAAGGAAATGCAGATTATTGAACAGACAATTGCTCAAGACAATAGCAAGCTTCAAGAAGGGAGGTGAGCAAAGTAGGAGATCCAAATGTACAGGGGGCAGGGTAAAGAGAAATTGCAAGGGGGGTGGATTCAGAGAGGACTGAGTAGGACTCCGCCAAAGACAAGTGTAGAGGAAGCAGAGCATCAGTGAGATGAGACTAGCTTTAGCATGAAAAGGAACTTGCAACGCTTAGTATAATACAGCCTGTGGGAAGGCAGTGTGGCCACACATGGGTCTGGATTCTTTTATATCCAGTTACTGCTCTGATGTAATGGAAATATTAACAGTGCAGATGTCATGAGTTGTTTGGAGGGTTAAATTATATTGATTGATATTGTGGCATGATGTCTGGCATGTTGTAAGCATTAATTAAGTGAATGGCATTACCATGGCCACATAGTCCTTATCACCTCCAATTTTTTTTTATAATACTTTTGGGTCATATTTTCATACATGGTTAGCCAGAGGATTCCTAATAGAAGGAATCACAGTGGTATTGTTGATCCCTAACACAGTGCTGAGGACAACAGATACTATCTTTTCAATGACTGCAAGAATGGTAATGAACACTGTATGGTGGTAAATCTTTTTTAACATAATTACTGAACTAAAAGATATACTTATGCAGGAGTTAAGGGACTAGTTATTCTCCTTTCTTCCTTATATTTTGCTTATTATTGTATTAGTTATTTTACTCATTGATATGACCAAATGCCTTAAGCAGCTTAAAGAAGAGAAGGGTTCATTTCAGTTTATAGATTTTATAGACTTTCCTTCATGAAGGGAATGGTACAGTGGAGGCAGAGAGCAGGAATTAGCACTGGGCTATAAAACCTCAAAGTGACACCAGTGACCCACTTCCTCCCGCAAGGCTCCACTTCCTAAAGGTTCTACAACTCTCTCAAACAATACCACCATCTGAGGACCAAATGTTCAAATATACGAGCCTACTGGGGACCATTTCACATTCAAACCACAATTACATTACTTAAAATTCATTATCAGGAAAGTTGACATATGTCTCATACTCTCAAAAGCTGCTGCTTGTGCATACAAACAGTAAATCCCCCTGTATTTTGACTTTTAAAGTGGAATTCTTCTTTGCCTCATGTAGAAAGAAGCGTCATGTTTAGTGGGAGTAGAGACTAGTTCAAAACCTAACACATGTCTGCAGCATCTTTCTTCTGCAGAAAAAACAAAGACTAGAAATCATAACCATCTTTGCCAAACATTGCAGTAAATGGGAAGTTCATGGACATTGGTTTTATTTATCTTTTAATCAATGTCTGTGTTTAAAGTCTCTGCTTAGAAAGATGCCGTGGTAGAATGTCTAAACTAGTGCATAGACATTGTTGAATGACCAGTATGAAGAGAAGGCAGTGTTTCAACACATTTAATCATCTAACCCTTGTTTCTAATCAGGATGGTCCCAATGGAAGGAGGGGTGATTAGTCAGGCAAGCAGTGACTAGAAAGGACAGTTTCAAGATAAAGATGGAGTGAGGTAGGTCACCTGACCTCATCCCAGAGAAGACCACAGAGGACAGGAGAAGGAGCCACAGAGCCAGGGGGAGGGGAGTAGAAGAGTGAAGTATCACCTCCCACCAACCCACCAGTCAGAATCCACAGCACCTCAGAGATGCCAAAGGAAGATTTCAATTTGTTCTTGGCTGGGCCAATGTAAACCATGCTGGCTCCATGCAATCTCAGTAAATTACATATTGCTTATGAGTACTTTTGTGTGAATGGATTATTTTAGGGGAAAGCACAACCAAGGGAAACTGGAAAGTTAGTTATTTTTTTCTTCTTTGAGAAAGTCGTAAGACACATTTTTAAATGAGTGGAAACAGAGATTATAGGGTGTAGTACCTCCCAAGCAAAGGAAAGTCTTTGTGTTTTTTACTAAAGAGGAGGGAATAAGGAGATAACATATAAAGCAAGAGAAATAAGTGGTGTGTGTGTGTGTGTACATATACCTATTATATTGTATGTATATACATATATGTATATATACTATCCGTAACTGTTATCTCCCAGCTTCACTGTTTCTCAAACTATCTGTATGAACTGATTGCTTAGGGAGAGAACAATTTACCTGCAAAATCATTTTAAAATGATGACAGTGCATTTTTACCATCACCCTGGCATATAACCCAGCATCTCTCCTTGCCTTTCATAATGGAGCGATAAAAATTATTTGGTTGCTTAAGAAAACAAAACCCTAGTGGAGATTATTGTTAAAAAAAACTGAGTTATATATATTATGATAACATGATATAGGCTGAAGATATAACTCAGGATAGAATGCTTCCCTATTATGTATGAGGCCCTAGGTTGATACCCACAGTATCCATACACACACATTTTATGACGCTATCAGAGCCTTAGTGAATTCTGAGACTACCTAGATACAGAAGTCTCATGGAAGCTTTTTCTTCCTTTTGGCATCCATTCTTAGTGAAATGTCCATGCTGACTGTCATTTGGCCCTTCCTGCTTTTCCTGATGTCCACATATCTTTTTTTTTTTTTTTAATTTTTTTTTAATTTTTTATTTATTTATTTGAGAGCGACAGACACAGAGAGAAAGACAGATAGAGGGAGAGAGAGAGAATGGGCGCGCCAGGGCTTCCAGCCTCTGCAAACGAACTCCAGACGCGTGCGCCCCCTTGTGCATCTGGCTAACGTGGGACCTGGGGAACCGAGCCTCGAACCGGGGTCCTTAGGCTTCACAGGCAAGCGCTTAACCGCTAAGCCATCTCTCCAGCCCATTGATGTCCACATATCTTTTAACCCTAGAGGTTTTGACCAGAGGTAGCAGGTAACCGTTCTTAGATTAGACCTGTCTAGTGTCACCATTAATAATGACTACCTGTCATATGCATATCTACTCACAATCAGCCACACACACACACATGCACACACACTTGTGAACTAGCAAGTCGAAACATCCCATCCTGTTTGACCTCTATTTCTCTTAAGTAGTAAGAACATTTTACTTGCAAATGACCAAACCAAAACAAAACAAAAATAGACTTTTGAACCCACAAAGTAGTCATGATATAATCCCATTTCTCTAGGGGCCATTTGGAAATTTATTCAAGAATTTTGCATTTCAAAATGTGGAGATACTATATGAGCCTCTTGCCCAGGCCATGAGTGACAGGCACTAAACACAGCATCTCAGTACAGAGTGGTCTGGACCAGAATGCCTGTCAGTCCTATTTTGAGAAATCTTGACCAGGTGATTGAAAGTGTTTCACCAGCAGTCTTGTCTCCCCTTTGTTTATGTGAGGGTTCTATTTATAGGATCACTGTAGTCTCAGGCTAGCAGCTTAGCTTGGCCAGTAACAACTTGCTTTCCCTTTAGTTTTAAAAAATTTCATGATGCCATTGAGAAGTACTGGCCCAACATGAGTCAATGTCAAGCTCCAGAGGGTGAAAGGGTGCAGGCCTTACCCAACACCCAAGCATTGAGAGGAATGCAGGAACGGTGAAAAGAACCGCTGAGGTGATACCACAGAGTGGAAAGCAGAGACCAGACCTTCAGAAACAACACACATCTCCTCTCTTTGTGCTTTCATCTCTGGGCCATCGCTTTTATTACTGTATGTTCTGTCTTCTGTAGCACACCAGTGCCTTTGTACACGTGGTTCCCTTGTTCCAGATGCCTTTCCTCCTTTTCCACCTCCCCTCTCTCTTTTTGCAAATTTCTGTGTATACCTCAAGGCCCACACCCTTTCAAGTGGCCCCACAAAACTCACCTCTGTAAGCACACACAGTGTTTTGTTCACAAAAAGAAAGAATTGAATTAACTAGCGAAGATGATATGCTAAACTTTCCACATCTTTTCAAAAATGGAAAGCAGATGATGTTAGATTCAATAAGAACAAACAACATCTAATCAACACGTGTTTACTGAGTATATACAATGCACAGAGTCTTTAAACAGAACTTTGCAGTTTCGTGTGTGTGTGTGTGTGTGTGTGTGTGTGTGTGTATGTGTGTTTAGAATCATAGGCTTTAAAGATCTTGGTTTCTTCAAGCTTATCTACTTCAACCACTTCCTTTTCCAAATCAGGAAACTGAGGCTGAAGCGGGTTTCTGTTTAGCTCTGACAGTAAATGATCTGAGCCACCAAAAGGAAACAAAGGTTGGCCTAATTCTTGCCTGAGAAGCCGCAGCTATGTAGTTGAAACTTCCTGTTTTAATGCTATGGCAGGACAAAGTTTTGGTCTGTGCTGTCAGTGACCTCGCAAGAGAGAGAATAAGAATCCAAACATTCTACCCTGTGCCCCCTCTGAGCAGTGAGTGGGGAGGGCCAGGCATTGGAATGGTGAGTCACACTCCTTTTGTTCTGCCTGCTGATGTGCCCATGGAAGTACACTATTTATGACTCACTGCATAGTGGAAACACATAATAAATCTTGCTGGGAATACAAAATGTGCAAACAGGGTATCTATCAAACACATGGGAATTATGCAGACATAAAAATGCTTTAAACCAAAGGGATAAAGGTGACTCTTTGAGACAAATGTCTCCCCTGTTTTCATGATAGTATTTGAATAGACTTTCTCGTTTGAAAGAGTCAGAATTGGCCAGATACAGAACTACATCAACCCTGTGATATTCAGAATGGAAAGTGGACATTTATTTGGAATCCTGCCAGGCAATATTCAGGCACGAATATGTAGGAATATTCCCATAAATACTATTTATGAAAAAGCCTATAGACCCCTCCTTTCCACTGTGTCAGCCACACGTGGCATCTGCTCTATCTATGAATTCAAGCTTCCCTCCAGGCTCAGCCCCACTCATCGCTCTCCCACCTGCTTTCTGGTCCTGCAGATCCTTCTTTTGAACACAATACGGTTCTGTTTAGAAATACTGTCTTTGCAGATTCTACCCTGTATCCACAGCCTTACTAGTGTGGGTCCTTATTAATTGTACCAGACCATTCCTATGATGTTCAAGGGGAGTTGATGAATGGATAACAGGATTCTGGCCCAGTTCCAGGTATGAGATTACAGGCACTGAACAGGAGTCAGCATATATTCTTGTAAAAGAGTCTAACAATAAAGAAGTAAACTGAAGGAAAACCAAAAGGTAATGGGATAAAGAGTACTGGGGTGGGAGTGGGGTAACGATCTTGGAGGCTGGGGAAGGTCACTTTCAGAAGGCGATGTTGAATACTGCATAATAGAAAGGTTTTCTGTGGGCATTTGGATTGGTGAGGAGGGGTGGAGTATTATGTCAAGCAGAAGGAAAATTAGGGTAAGTTCTCCGAGCTGTGAGCATTCAATATGTGGGGTCAATATGGTGATATGCTGGTACCACTAACAAGAGAAGTACACAGTTCACACATGGTGAAATATAGGAAAACCATAGAGCGAGGCTTGGATTTTACTAAATAAACCTAAAATACCATGATTCCGTTTCTGACTTGACAGTGACAGGACATAGTTTTCTAAGGGCATTTTTTTTTTTTTTCCTTTATGGGGCCCAAGGACTGTGCAACAGGCAGCCTTTTATGACCCTCTGCTTAGCAAACCCACTATCATTTTTTGATTCACTATTCTGATTTTGTAATTTTTGTTCACCTGCTTCTGCCTTTATTTACAACTAATAACTTAATTGTTAGATATTTAATAATGTCTGGATTTTGTACTCTTCCTTTCAAAGGCTTTTAACTTTCCAAGTTCATTTAAAGACACCGTATCAAACTGATTCTTTATTTTTTTATTAATTTATTTTTTTTTGGTTTTGTTGAGGTAGGGTCTCACTCTGGCTCAGGCTGACCCAGAATGCCCTAATGTAGTCTCAGAGTAGTCTCAAACTCATGGAGATCCTCTACCTTTCAAACTGATTCTTTTAAGACATGATGCTTCTTCCTTAAGATATATCTAGACAACCGTTTCCACAGGGTTATTTAAACTCAATGATATGTTACCACACTTCAGGGTCTCTACCAAGTATTCATAATTCAAATGATCTCAGTTGTTTTACTTGGGCTTATTGTTTCCATGAGACAGTTGAGCTGGAAATATGTAAAAAAAAGTCCTCTCACCTAGCATTATAATCATTTGAACTAAATTTAGCACATCTTTTATACATCATAATTAAAAAAAAAACTCTTAGTGTGCACATCATTTGTAATCATTAGGATGGGGTAATATTAATAATCTATGCATTTTTTCATTTAAAATGTGTCAATATTTGTTCAAATTGCTTTGCACACACACGTACATATTTTATTGGCTTAATATTTGAACTAATTTTATGATTTGGTTGGTTTACTGTGGCTACTTCAATAAATGAGCACAGGATAAGTGGTTCAACCAAGAGATGTTGATTCTCTCACATTGCTGAAAAGCAACAGTCTAAGCTCTAGTGTCTCTGGAACGATGCTCCTTGGTTTAATGCATTCCTAAACCCATTTGGCTTCACTGGTGTAAGCAATCCTTGATTAAATAGCACTGCTTGTGGCTACTTCAATCTAATGTCTGCGTCAGTCTAATGTGGCCTCACTCTAATATCGCTTCACTCGAATGTCAGCCTCACTCTAATGTCACCTCACTCTAATGTCAGGCTCACTCTAATGTCACCTCACTCTAATGTCACCTCACTCTAATGTCGTCTAACTCTAATGTCACCTCACTCTAATGTCACCTCACTCTAATGTCACCTCACTCTAATGTCATCTCACTCTAATATCTGCCTCACTCTAATGTCACCTCACTCTAATGTCACCTCACTCTAATGTCACCTCACTCTAATGTCACCTCACTCTAATGTCACCTCACTCTAATGTCGTCTAACTCTAATGTCAGCCTCACTCTAATGTCTGCCTCACTCTAATGTCACCTCACTCTAATGTCATCTCACTCTAATATCTGCCTCACTCTAATGTCACCTCACTCTAATGTCACCTCACTCTAATGTCGTCTAACTCTAATGTCAGCCTCACTCTAATGTCTGCCTCACTCTAATGTCACCTCACTCTAATGTCACCTCACTCTAATGTCACCTCACTCTAATGTCACCTCACTCTAATGTCGTCTAACTCTAATGTCAGCCTCACTCTAATGTCACCTCACTCTAATGTCATCTCACTCTAATATCTGCCTCACTCTAATGTCACCTCACTCTAATGTCACCTCACTCTAATGTCACCTCACTCTAATGTCGTCTAACTCTAATGTCAGCCTCACTCTAATGTCACCTCACTCTAATGTCTGCATAATTTTAGTGTCACCTCACTCTAATGTCATCTCACTCTAATGTCAGCCTCACACTAATGTCGCCTAACTCTAATGTCACATCACTCTAAAGTCACCTCACTCTAATGTCACCTCATTCTAATGTCACCTCACTCTAAAGTTACCTCACTCTAATGTCACCTCATTCTAATGTCTGACTCACTCGAATGTCACCTCACTCTAATGTCACCTCACTCTAATGTCAGCCTCACACTAATGTCCGCCTAACTCTAATGTCTGACTCACTCTAATGTCTCCTCACTCTAATGTCACCTCACTCTAAAGTCAGCCTCATTCTAATGTCACCTCACTCTAAAGTCACCTCACTCTAATGTGACCTCACTCAAATGTCACCTCACTCTAATGACGCCTCACTCTAATTTCAGACTCACTCTAATGTCACTTCACTCTAATGTCTGCCTCATCTAATGTCACCTCACTGTAATGTCAGCCTCACTCTAATGTCATCTCACTCTAATATCTGCCTCATTCTATTGTCACCTCACTCTAATGTCACCTCCCTCTAATGTCACCTCACTCTAATGTCACCTCACTCTAATGTCACCTCTCTCTAATGTCACCTCACTCTAGTATCTGCCTCACTGTAATGTCAGCCTCACTCTATTGTCACCTCACTCAAATGTCAGCCTCACTCTAATGTCTACCTCACACTAATGTCGCCTTATTCTAATGTCACCTCACTCTAATGTCACCTCACTCTAATGTCTGCCTCACTCTAATGTCTGCCTCACTCTATTGTCACCTCACTCTAATGTCACCTCACTCTAATGTCACCTCACTCTAATGTCAGACTCACTCTAATGTCCGCCTCACTCTATTGTCACCTCACTCTAATGTCACCTCACTCTAATGTCAGCCTCACTCTAATGTCACCTCACTCTAATGTCTGCCTCACTCTAATGTCACCTCACTCTAATGTCACCTCACTCTAATGTCACCTCACTCTAATGTCTTCCTCACTCTAATGTCACCTCACTCTAATGTCAGCCGCACTCTAATGTCACCTCACTCTAATGTCACCTCACTCTAATGTCACCTCACTCTAATGTCACCTCACTCTAATGTCACCTCACTCTAATGTCAGCCTTACTCTAATGTCACCTCACTCTAATGTCACCTCACTCTAATGTCTGCCTCACTCTAATGTCACCTCACTCTAATGTCACCTCACTCTAATGTCTTCCTCACTCTAATGTCACCTCACTCTATTGTCTGCCTCACACTAATGTCACTTCACTCTAATGTCACCTCACTCTAATGTCACCTCACTCTAATGTGTGCCTCACTCTAATGTCACCTCACTCTAATGTCAGCCACACTCATTTGTCACCTCACTCTAATGTCAGCCTCACTCTAATGTCACCTCACTCTAATGTCTGCCTCACTCTAATGTCACCTTAATCTAATGTCAGCCTCACTCTAATGTCACCTCACTCTAATGTCACGTCACTAATGTCTGCCTCACTCTAACATCTGCCTCATTCTATTGTCACCTCACTCTAATGTCACCTCACTCTAATGTCGCCTCACTCTAATGTCAGCCTCATTCAAATGTCTACCTCACTCTATTGTCTCCTCACTCAAATGTCTTCCTCATTCTAATGTCACCTCATGCCATTGTAACCTCACTCTAATGTCAGCCTCACTCTAATGTCACTTCACTCTAATGTCTGCCTCACTCTTATGTCACCTCACACTAATGTCACCTTACTCCAATGTAACCTCACTCTAATGTAACCTCACTCTAATGTCACCTCACTCTAATGTAACCTCACTCTATTGTCACCTCACTCTATTGTCACCTCACTCTAATGTCACCTCACTCTAATGTAAACTCACTCTAATGTCTGCCTCATTCTAATATAAACTCACTCGAATGTCAGCCGCACTATAATGTCACCTCACTCTAATGTCATCCTCACTCTAATGTCTGCCTCACTCTATTGACACCTCACTCTAATGTCACCTCACTCTAATGTCACCTCACTCTAATGTCTGCCTCACTCTAATGTGTGCCTCACTCTAATGTCACCTTACTCTAATGTCAGCCTCACTCATATGTCACCTCACTCTAATGTCACCTTACTCTAATGTCAGCCTCACTCTAATGTCAGCCTTACTCTAATGTCACCTCACTCTATTGTCCCCTCACTCAATTGTCTGCCTACTCTAATGTCACCTCACTCTAATGTCACCTCACTCTAATGTCACCTCACTCTAATGTCACCTCACTCTAATGTCACCTCACTCTAATGTCACCTCACTCTAATGTCTGCCTCACTCTAATGTCACCTCACTCTAATGTAAGCCTCAATCTAATGTCAGCCTCACTCTAATGTATACTCGCTCTGATATCATCCTCACTCTAACGTCTGCCTCTCTCTTATGTCTGCCTCACTCTAATGTCGCCTCAGTGTAATGTCACCTCACTCTAATGCCACCTCACTCTAATGTCAGCCTCATTCAAATGTCTACCTCACTCTATTGTCTCCTCACTCAAATGTCTTCCTCACTCTAATGTCACCTCATGCCATTGTAACCTCACTCTAATGTCAGCCTCACTCTAATGTCACTTCACTCTAATGTCTGCCTCACTCTAATGTCACCTCACTCTAATGTCACCTCACTCTAATGTCTGCCTCACTCTAATGTCTGCCTCACTCTAATGTCTGCCTCACTCTAATGTCTGCCTCACTCTAATGTCACCTCACTCTAATGTCACCTCACTCTAATGTCACCTCACTCTAATGTCACTTCACTCTAATGTCAGCCTCACTCTAATGTCACTTCACTCTAATGTCTGCCTCACTCTAATGTCACTTCACTCTAATGTCTGCCTCACTCTTATGTCACCTCACACTAATGTCGCCTTATTCTAATGTCACCTCACTCTAATGTCACCTCACTCTAATTTCTGCCTAACACTAATGTCACCTCACTCTAATGTCACCTCACCCTAATGTCAGCCTTACTCTAATGTCACCTCACTCTAATGTCACCTCACTCTAATGTCACCTCACTCTAATGTCTGCCTCACTCTAATGTCACCTCACTCTAATGTCACCTCACTCTAATGTCACCCTTACTCTAATGTCACCTCACTCTAATGTCACCTCACTCTAATGTCAGCCTCACTCTAATGTCACCTCACTCTAATGTCTGCCTCACTCTAATGTCTGCCTCACTCTAATGTCACCTCACTCTAATGTCAGCCTCACTCTAATGTCACCTCACTCTAATGTCTGCCTCACTCTAATGTCAGCCTCACTCTATTGTCACCTCACTCTAATGTCACCTCACTCTAATGTCAGCCTCACTCTAATGTCACCTCACTCTAATGTAAACTCACTCTAATGTCACCTCACTCTAATGTCACCTCACTCTAATGTCATCTAACTCTAATGTCAGCCTCACTCTAATGTCACCTCACTCTAATGTCATCCTCACTCTAATTTCTGCCTCACTCTATTGTCACCTCACTCTAATGTCCCTCACTCTAATGTCACCTCACTCTAATGTCACCTCACTCTAATGTCAGACTCACTCTATTGTCACCTCACTCTAATGTCACCTCACACTAATGCGTTCCTCACTCTAATGTCTGCCTCACTCTAATGTCACATCACTCTAATGTCACATCACTCTAATGTCACCTCACTCTAATGTCAGCCTCACTCTAATGTCCGCCTCACTCTATTGTCACCTCACTCTAATGTCACCTCACTCTAATGTCAGCCTTAATCTAATGTCACCTCACTCTAATGTCACCTCACTCTAATGTTGACTCACTCAAATGTCACCTCACTCTAATATCAGCCTTACTCTAATGTCACCTCACTCTAATGTCGCCTCACTCTAATGTCTGCCTCACTCTAATATCTGCCTCACTCTATTGTCACCTCACTCTAATGTCACCTCACTCTAATGTGAGCTTTACTCTAATGTCACCTCACTCTATTGTCACCTCACTCTAATGTCTTCCTCACTCTAATGTCACCTCACTCTATTGTCTGCCTCACACTAATGTCACTTCACTCTAATGTCACCTCACTTTAATGTCAGCCTCACTCTAATGTCAGATTTACTCTAATGTCTCCTCACTCTAACATCACCCTCACTCTAATGTCTGACTCACTCTATTTTCACCTCACTGTAATGTCACCTCACTCTAATATCAGCCTCACTCTAATGTCACCTCACTCTAATGTCAGCCTTACTCTAATGTCAGCTCTCAGTAATGTCAGCCTCAGTCTAATGTCACCTCATTCTAATGTCACCTCACTCTAATGTCACCTTACTCTAATGTCAGCCTCACTCTAATGTCTCCCTCACTCTAATGTCACCTCACTGTAATGTCTGCCAATCTTTAATGTCACCTCACTCTAATGTCTCCTCACTCTAATGTCAGCCTCAGTCTAATGTCTTCCTCACTATATTTTCACCTCACTGTAATGTCACCTCACTCTAATGTCAGCCTCACTCTAATGACACCTCACTCTAATGTCATCCTCACTCTAATGTCACCTTACTGTAATGTCAGCCTCACTCTAATATCAGCCTCATTCTAACGTCTGCCTCACTCTAAAGTCACCTAACTCTAATGTCTGCCTCACTTTAATGTCACCTTATTCTAATGTCAGCCTAACTAATGTCTGCCTCTCTCTAATGTCTGCCTCACTCTAATGTCACCTCACACTAATGTCACCTCACTCTAATATCGCCTCACTCTAATGTCACCTCACTCTAATGTCAGCCTCACTCTAATGTCACCTCATTCTAATGTCAGACTCACTATAATGTCAGCCTCACTCTAATGTCACATCACTCTAATGTCTGCCTCACTCTAATGTCACCTCACTCTAATCTCAGCCTCACTCTTATGTCAGCCTCACTCTAATGTCACATCACTCTAATGTCATCTCACTCTAATGTCACCTCACTTTAATATCTGCCTCATTCTATTGTCACCTCACTCTAATGTCATCCTCACTCTAATGTCACCTCACTGTAATGTCAGCCTCACTCTAATATCAGCCTCACTCTAATGTCACCTCACTCTAATGTCAGCCCCATTCAAATGTCTGCCTCACTCTATTGTCACCTCATGCCATTGTAACCTCACTCTTATGTCAGCCTCACTCTAATGTCACATCACTCTAATGTCATCTCACTCTAATGTCACCTCACTTTAATATCTGCCTCATTCTATTGTCACCTCACTCTAATGTCATCCTCACTCTAATGTCACCTCACTGTAATGTCAGCCTCACTCTAATATCAGCCTCACTCTAATGTCACCTCACTCTAATGTCAGCCCCATTCAAATGTCTGCCTCACTCTATTGTCACCTCATGCCATTGTAACCTCACTCTAATGTCTGCCTCACTCTTATGTCTACCTCACACTAATGTCGCCTTATTCTAATGTCAACTCACTCTAATGTCACCTCACTCTAATTTCTGCCTCACTCTAATGTCACCTCACTCTAAAGTCACCTCACTCTAATGTCACCTCACTCTAATGTCTGCCTCACTCTAATGTCCGCCTTACTTTTTGTCACCTCACTCTAATGTCCCCCTCACTCTAATGTCACCTCCCTCTAATGTCAGCCTTACTTTAATGTCACCTTAATCTAATGTCAGCCTCAATCTAATGTCACCTCACTCTAATGTCTGCCTCACTCTCATGTCTGCCTCACTCTATTGTCACCTCATCTAATGTCCCCCTCACTCTAATGTCACCTCACTCTAATGTCACCTCACTCTAACGTCCCCTCACTCTAATATCTCCCTCACTCTAATGTCACCTCATTCTAATGTCAGCCTCACTGTAATGTCTTCCTCACTCCATTGTCACCTCACTCTAATGTCCCTCACTCTAATGTCCCTCACTCTAATGTCACCTCTCTCCAATGTGTTCCTCACTCTAACTTCACCTCACTCTAATGTCAGCCTTTCTCTAATGTCACCTCACTCTAATGTCACCTCACTGTAAACTCTTCCTCACTCTAATGTCACCTTACTCTAATGTCAGACTCAATCTAATGTCAGCCTCACTCTAATGTCCGCATCACTCTATTGTCACCTCACTCTAATGTCACCTCGCTCTAATGTCCCCCTCACTCTAATGTCACCTCACTCTAATTTCAGCCTTACTCTAATGTCACCTCACTCTAATGTCACCTCACTCTAATGTCAGCCTTCTAATGTCTCTCACTGTATTGTCACCTCACTCTAATGTCACCTCACTCTAATGTCACCTCTCTCTAATGTCTTCTTCACTCTAAAGTCACCTCTCTCTAATGTCTGCCTCACTGTAATGTCATGTCACTCTAATATCAGCCTCACTCTAATGTCAGCCTCACTCTAATGACACCTGACTCTAAAGTCTGCCTCACCCTAATGTCTACCTCACTCTAATGTCAACTTATTCTAATGTCACCTCACTCTAATGTCACCTCACTCTATTGTCACCTCACTCTAATGTCACCTCACTCTAATGTCAGCCTCACTCTAATGTCACCTCACTCTAATGTCACCTCACTCTAATGTCAGCCTCACTCTAATGTCACCTTGCTCTAATGTCACCTCACTCTAATGTCAGCCTCACTCTAATGTCACCTTGCTCTAATGTCACCTCACTCTAATGTCTGCCTCACTCTAATATGTGCCTCTCTCTAATGTCACCTCAATCTAATGTCACTTCACTCTAATATCTGCCTCACTCTATTGTCACCTCACTCTATTGTCTGCCTCACTCTAGTGTCACCTCACTCTAATGTCACCTCTCTCTAATGTCAGCCTTACACTAATGTCACCTCACTCTAGTGTCAGCCTCACTCTAATGTCACCTCACTCTAATGTCACCTCACTCTAATGTCACCTCTCTCTGATGTCACCTCACTCTAATGTCAGCCTCACTCTAATGTCACCTCGTTCTAATGTCTGCCTCACTCTATTGTCAACTCACTCTAATGTCACCTCTCTCTAATGTCACCTCACTCTAATGTCTGCCTCACTCTAATGTCACCTCACTCTAATGTCACCTCACTCTAATGTCATCTCACTCTATTGTCACCTCACTCTAATGTCACCTCACTCTAATGTCAGCCTTACTCTAATATCACCTCACTCTAATGTCTGCTTCACTCTAATGTCACCTCACTCTAATGTCTGCCTCACTCTAATATCACCTCACTCTAATGTCGCCTCCCTCTAATCTCACTCTAATCTCTGCCTGTGTGATGTCATTTGTTTCTTCTCTGTGTGTAATCCTTTGTCTTTCATTTCATTTTCTTCTGCCTATTTTTCTATTACTGGGGGTGGAATTTAGGGCAGTGCACCTTCTACACAAGTGTTCTCTCACTGATATGTAGTCTCAGCCCCCTTTTATTCCGCCTATTTTGAGATGTAGTTTCAAGTATCTAATTTGCCCAAGCTGGCTTTGAACCTACCCTGTAGGCTAGGCAGGGCTATAAATTTTCAATCCTTCTGTCTCAGCCTATCCTATAGCTGGCATTACAGAATCATGCCATCAAAACTGACTTGTGCCCTTTCATTCACCACTGAGACCAACATGCACTGATGTATGGGCAGCATTGGCCATTGCTGTACCTCT
The DNA here is from genome assembly GCF_020740685.1 of Jaculus jaculus. Classification (NCBI taxonomy): domain Eukaryota; kingdom Metazoa; phylum Chordata; class Mammalia; order Rodentia; family Dipodidae; genus Jaculus; species Jaculus jaculus. Next base: position 123,255,998 of record NC_059106.1, on the reverse strand, counting down.
TTTTGTTCGTTTGTAATTAGTTGTATGTGTGTATTTCTTATTTTATCATGTTCTCCCTCTACATCTTCTATAGTTCCTGTCCCAGGGGCATTATGGTACCAAACCAAATCTCCATGATGGGAAGTTAAATTCTCATTCAAATATTTACTAGCTGTGTAACTTGTATTAAGGACTGGAATATCTACAATCTCTGTTCATGGCATAGCTACACTATAAATAGCCACATAGCTATCTTACTAATCGTAACAAAGCTATACTACTCCTAGTAGGTAGCATGGACACACTACTGATGCTAACAAAGCCATGCTGATACTCATAAAGCTGTGCTACAAGTAGGAACATGGCTGCGCTTCTAATCATAACGTGGGCATACTGCTGGGAGTGGCGTAGCTATACGACTCACAACAACATGGCCACACTTCCACTAGAAATACAGCTAGGCTACTAACGTTCACAGTTTTGTCTGCTCCACAGAACTGCAAGGAAGGTTACATATAAAATAATGTACTTTACAAACTATGTCTTTATGAAATGAAGTATTAAGTTATTTGATTGAGAAACATTGAATTAATAAAATTTCTTAGCTCTGACAAAGTTTTCTTACAAAATTAAGCAAAACAAACAAACAAACAAAAAAACAAACACACACACATACACATACACAAATAATAAAACCTGAAAGACAGACATTTTATCTACTACCCAGGCCAGAAAAAGCCTACTAAAATAATAGTCACTGAACAAAGTTCTGCCTGAATGAGTGTCTCCCTAGTTTTGTTTCCTGAATCTAACAGTTCTTTCATTTCATTATTAGCATTTAGCTTTCCTAAGGACTCATATTTTGTTACTGCCACATTTTCTTTTTCCTGGAGAAGGTGGTTTTTGTGTTCAATATTGCTTTTGATGGGAGAGGTGATTCTCAGGTTTCCTAATTTGATAATTTAATACAGGGATTGAAAAACTAGGGTATGAGCTCATAATATATTTAAAATAGGTTTTAAAAGTCTAAAAGAAGGGTAGGGAAAGGGTCAATAAAAATTCAAGATATTCTGAATAAGACATATGAAAATATACTTTCTTGAATAATGCCATATCCAGAAGCCATAGATTGTTACTGGAAAATTTTCATTGCTAGGGATGGGATACCTTCCAGTGAATTCTTGGCCACAGAGGTCCCTGTTTCCTCCAAAACATTATATGCCATTTCTGAGGCCCTTGGTTTCCCATGAGAAAGAGCTGGTAAGACCCTACTGCTGAAGATGTCACATGCCTCAGCAGCAAAGTTCCCAAGAAATCAAGCTGGTGCTAAGGAGAAAATCTTCTCTCTGTAGCCCAGCCAACTGAAAGGTGGAAAAAGCTGCAATGTATGTAGTCTTATGGCAGACAGAAGTCATCAGTGGTGAAAACAGTGGACACTGGAAGCCTCAAGTTTGGCCAGACCGGCCAAATGACTGAATGAGTGCAATAGTGGCATGTCTGCTCTGGGGTAAACCAACTGCTCTCTAATTGGACTGACGACTTGCTCTATGGGAGGAAATATGTGCCTGGTACTGAAAACCTAATCAAAAGCCTATGGAAGGGTAGTCAGAGCCTTAGGGGTATAGAGCCTACTCTTGTCTGGATAAATGCATATATTACTCTCACTAAATTACCCTGAAAGCACTAGACTTATTGTTCATATTCATATATTAATGCTAATCTTACTTCTGGTTAGAGAAGCTTCTCTTTACACATGGCAATGACCACTAGGATGACCCAAAAGGCAGCATAGTGCTGAAAATAAGGGACGGAGGTGTGTCCAGCACTGAAACATTTCACACCCTCCAAGGTCCAGGGTCCATTGCAGAAGAGGTGGCAGAAAGAATGTAAGATCAAAGGAAGGGTACCACTCCTTACATACAACTGCCTGGACAGAAATTGGCCTTGATATCCAAGACCTTGCAGTGACTAACAATACCTACACATGACCCTCATAATAGGAGAAAAAGGTGATGACATCAAATTAAAAGAGAGGCTAATGGAGAGAGGGAGGGGATATGACAGAGAACAGAGTTATGAAGGGGAAAGGAAATATGATGGTTTATTGTCTTTAAGTATAGAAGTTGTCAATTAAAAAATTATATACATATATTTATGTGTGTGTGTGTGTGTGTGTGTGTGTGTGTGTGTGTATACTTAAAGTCTATGCCATAGCTGAGTGTGGTGACACACGCCTTTAATCCAAATATTTGGGAGGCAAAGGAAGGAGAATCATTGTGAGTTTGAGGTCAAACTGAGACTACATAGTGAATTCCAGGTCAGCTTGTGCCAATGCAGAACCCTACCTCATAAAACCAAAAATATCTACAAAATAATATTTTGTGACACATGAACATTGAATGAGGTTTAAATTTTACTATTGCCATTTCTCAATATTGTTCCTGGTAGAATTGCTCATTCTAGTTCAGTTAACTTTTGTGGTACTGGAGGAGATGGACTCTCTGAGCATCTCCTTCAGAACTCTCCAAGCTCTTTCCCAGAGGTGCCCATCTTCTGACATTCCACCTAGGAACATATATTTCCAGATGTTTCCCTGTCATACTACACAAAGGTGGTCTGGACCTCTAAAACAACTGTAGCTAGGATGAGGAAGAGGACACAAAGAAAGCACCCAAAGTCAATAGATAAGTCCTATTTTAATGCAATATTTATAAAATCATATCCGAACATTCGGGGTAGGTAGTGAAGAGAAGAGAGATGTCATAGCCATGTTGTGCTGAATTTGAACTACCAGACCAGTGGTAAAGCAGGATAGGATAGGAAGGGTTAAGACCAGTGGGAGTGTTCTTTTATAAATAGTTAATTCTGGAAAACTGAAAATTAGAGCAATCATTCATGAATCTGGGTCCATATGGAGTTTGTTAAAAAGATCACTCTGATATGAAGAAAATAAAGGGCTCCAATTTTGGCTGTCTTACCCTTTTGTGTGACTTTAGAAATCTAGCCCTTCCTAGGGCATCAGTTTCCTTTTTGTACATAAAAAAAGGATGAATTACCATGGGATATATTTTATAATCATGGAAAATGTTAATAAAAATTAAAAAAAAAGGATGAGTCAAATAATATCATGGATTTATTCTTGAAATGAAATGTTTTGTATACATGCTTTGCATCCCACTCGGAAATGAGTAGCAAATATCCAAGACTAGTGTGTGTCCTACAGCTAGGCATGTACTGACCATAGGCATCACAAAACCCTCTTTGAAGAAATGCACTTGTTTCAGTCACTGGGGCTTGTGCACACCATTTCCACACAGGAAGCATCTAAAACCATTTTGTTTTCCTTGACAGTGAGGTGCTAGTGGAGAAACTGGTCATGGAGCAGCTGTGAGGGTAACAGATGTTTCCCAATGGGAATGATCACTCCACTGCATTGTTAACTACCCTGTATACAAAATGCTTGTACCATCCTGTTACCCTCTGAAATCCATGCCCCGCATCCAGCTGGCAAGCCCTTGCCCTTGGATACAAATGAGCTTAAGATAGACTGCTCATTTTACTGCCAGTATGTGTTGAAACAGGAACCACTGGCCTCCAATGAGGCCTAAAGGCATCATCTGTAATTAAAATCATAGATAAGAATATTCAAAGGCACAAATGCAGACAAACTATATCTATTTATATTCAGTAAGGAGTTGACTTTACTGTATAAAAATTATGATTTGTGAGGCTAGAGAAATGGCTCAGTCAGTAAGGCGCTTGATGCATCAGCATGGGGACTTGAGTTTAGAGCCCCAGCAATGATCTAAAAACTAGGCATGGTGGCCCTGCAATCCTTGTGCTAGGAAGGCACAGACAGAACGAGCTGTGGGGTTTACTAGCCAGTGATTCCAACAGCAAGCTCCAGGTTCAGTGACAAACCCTGTCTCAAAATATAAGAGACTAAGGAAAACACCCAACAAAATATCAAATTGTGTTCTCAAACACATACACACACACACACACACACACACACACACACGCACGCACCTATACCCTTATGCACCCACATATATATGAATGAACATACTTGCACATACCATATACCACATGCCCACCTTTTCCTCTTGATTTAAAATTTCTTAATGGCAAGAAATGAACATAATTATTTTCTATAATCATAAATCTGGATGAAAATATAGTGCCCAATATATGCCATTTGAATTCATATAATTATAGCATTAGAAATTTTGGAAATAAAATAGTTCACATGGCATCTAACTTGCAAACAAAGAACAAAAGCCAGAGTTCCATGACCCTCAAGTGGAAAATATAGAGTGAGAGACCAATATATTGTACCTGTGGTCTTCTCATACACACACTGTGAATTGCCTGTCCCAGGTGGCGGTATTCCCATCACATGAGTGCTCAACTGAGGGTTGAACTCCTGAAAGATTCAGAAACATAGAGGCAAGTAAAGTGTTTTTTTTTTTTTTTTTTTTTTTTTTTTACTTTTTTGCCCAATGCATGAACTTCTTCAGAGAAACACATGTCCAGGCATAGAGACAAACAAAGGAAGAGAGTCTTAAAACAATCCTATGCATGTATGGGATGAGCCCTGCATTTGTTCTTTTCTTTCATATTTAATAAAATAGAAAGGACTGAGTTGTGTGTTTTACACTTCTGTAAGTGTGCATTCATGAAATTTAATATGAAGTATCTCATTGGGTCAGAAAACTGAATGGAAAACTGAATGAAATATGAACAATGTCATGAACAATGTGCCAAAATGCTTGACACAATCTCATTTTTAAAGTGCCTTCCTATTACAGATTTCTTGTGGTCCCAATAGAAGAGAAACCTGCTGGGGCTTGCTGAATTAGCCAGAAGCAAAAAGAATTATATTTTCCTTAGACACAAAGTGATGAATTTTCCAAACAAGCCACTCGACTAGATTATGCAACATGTCTCTTTCTCTTCCAGTCTCTCCTTTCTGCTTTAAGTGACTCATAACTTTAGATTCACTTTGGTGTAGCTTTCCTTTTGGGATGATAGTTTTAACTTTGGAATTGTCAGTTGCTGTGGTTTGGATATTGAATGCCCATAAAGGCCTGATTTTGTCCCCAGCCTGTGGAGCTACTGGGTGATAATCAGACATTTAGGAGGTCCAGGCTATTGGAAGGAAGTTAGAACATTGGGGGTGTGTCTTTGAATGATATAGTGAGATTCTGGCCTGTTCTGTTCTTGTTCATTAGTTCTTAGCTCACACAAGGTGAGAAGTTCTGTAATTAATTAATTAATGAAAAAGAGAGAGAGAAAGAGAGAGAATGGGCATGCCAGGGCTTCCAGCCACTACAAATAAACTCCAGACCCATGTGCCACCTTATGCATTTGACTTTATGTGGGTACTAGGGAGTCAAATCTGGGTCCTTTGATTTTGTAGACAAGCATCTTAACTGTTAAGCCATATCTCCAGCCCAAGGTGAGCAGTCTTATCTGCAGGATAGTACTGCCCTGGCCTCAGACTCAGGACAAGACAACCAACAGCTTGGGTTGAAACCTCTTACACCGTGAGCCTAGATAAACCTTTCCTTCTTAGAAGCTAGTTATCTCAAGTATGTTTGTCATCCTGATGGAAAACTGACTGACACACAAACAGTGAACTATGCCTTTAGAAATGGGTTCAAAACTCAGATTTGTCATGTACTATTGGCTCAGGCAAGTCATCTACATGTTCTGAACCTCACAGTCATCTATGTTGAGACAGGTGATGAATAATTTAATTTTATATAGAAAACATTTAACCTATATTTGGCACTGGCAAATATTAATTTGTTTTTGGTTTGATTGGTCGTAAGTATGCTTTCAATTTCCCTTTGGGGGTCCCCCTTCTAATTATATAGATGCTATTGTCTCTCATTATTATGCAAATTCTCATTTAGACTTTCACCTCCCTTGACATTTAGCCCATATACGTTTGGGCTGATTTCAAAACTAAAACTTTGACTTAATAGGTTGAGATTGTATATATGTAAGTACAATCATGGAGATGGGGAGGTAATATGATGGGGAATTGAATTTCAAAGGGGAAAGTGTGGGGGGTGGAGAGAGGGAATTACCATGGGATTTTTTTTTATAATCATGGAAAATGCCAATAAAAATTTTTTAAAAAACTAAAACTTTTCTGGATAAGCTTGAATGAAATAGATTGGTGCCAATTTTTTTTTGCTACCTGTTGCTGGGGATCAGTGTGATTACAAAAATATTTAGAAGGAAAAAAATTCAGCGTGGGTGTACTTTAATTTGTACATGAGAGAAAATAGCTATAAAAATGTCCAACATTGGATTTACTAGATGCAGGGAGTAGTAGCAATTGTTTAATTTTTTTATGAAATAAAATGATAAGCTTGGTGATATCTCTGGGGAGGAAGAAATTGCAAAAAGCACTGCAGCTTTGCCAATGAGCCTTGAACTGAAAAGCACAGGAATCATGGTTTTAAAATCAAATTCCCATGCACATGAACTTGGTGAATCTCAGTGAATCTTCCACATGCACACCTCACACAGAGAAAAAAAGATGCCAGTTGGACCACTTGAGAAGAGAGTATCAGTGGAAGGTGTCAGTGGAGAGGAAGGTCAGTAGAAAGTAATGGGAGGGATTATGATCAAAATGCCTTATGTACATATACAAAAACTGCCAACAAATTTTAAAAATTAAATAAATAATTAAAATTAAGATACTAAATACTAATATGATATAGTGAGAAAAATTTATAGCTATAACATGTGCTTTCCAGGATAAAGCATATAAGGATACAAAATTGAAAAACTTAGAGGACAGAAAAAATAAAATAGGTTGTCTGAATATATATTTGACCAGAATTCCTGGAAAGATAGAAAATGAAAATAATTCATAAGAAATTCATGAACAATTTTCTACAACCAATGGGAAATACACACAGGTTTCCAAAGCCAGGTATAGCTTCACAAAATAAAACAATCCAAATCTAGACATCCACAGTGAAACAAAGAAGAAAAGAAAAAAAAAACACCAAAGCAAATAAAATCATGTTTTATAGTTGGCTTTAATCTTATTTGCTACTTTTTAGACTGCTAATTTACTTAAACTCATATCAAATTAAGCTAATTGGTGTGTGTCAATTGTCAATACTAAAAGCTATAGAGTAAATATAGAATAATAAATCTTTCTAAAAATAGGATAGATGAAAAAGAAGCTTCAATGAAGTGAAATTTAAAAACTTCCAAGGAAAATTGAAAAATTACAATGAATATATTAAATTTATGTTGGGTGTTGTGATGCATGCCTTTAATCCCAGCACTGGGAGGCAGAGGTAGGAGGATTTCCATGAGTTCAAGGTCACCCTGAGACTATATAGTGAATTCCAAGTCAGCCTGGGTTAGAGTAAAAACCTACCATAAAAAAAAAAAAAAAAGAAATTTAAGTCTAAATTAGAACACTGATTCAACAAAAAAAGACTGAAGTAGGGAGGGAGATGGCTTAGTGGATGAAGTGCTTGCCACACAACTATAAGAACTCGAGTTTCAATCCCAAGGATCTGCATAAAATGTTGGCAATCTTGTCTGCAATCCTAGTTCTGAGAGATGGAGACAGGAGTATCCCTGGGGCTTGTTGGCCAGCTAGCCAAATCAGTGAGCTCTCATTTCCGAGGCAGACCCTACATCAAAAAATAAAATGGAAACGATTGAGGAAGAGACCCTACCTTGGCCTCTGGCTTCCACATGCACACATGCACATCTGTACTTGTGCACACATATCCACACACATACCAAAATACATATACATATGCATGCATAGGACACACGCAACATATACATGCAAAAAAAGGCAAGGTTGTCATATTAAGTGCCCGTTTTAGTGTAGTACCTATACAGGGTAAACTATACAGAATAGTTATGGATGGATGGAGATAATAAATAATGTATATTTAGTTATGTCACATATGCAAACATTTTTAAGGCCAAAAGGATATTTAGTCATTATAATGAAGATTAATTCCTAATAATAAAATGTTTTAAAGTCTATTTTAATTTGTGTTCCTATGTTATTATGCAAATATATTACTACTAAAATATGTGAAGCAAATACAATCTAGTGAAATCAACAAATAATCCACCATCGTGGAAAATTTCAACATCCATCTCTCCATACATGTGATGCTCTATTTTATCAGCTTGACTGTTGACAATGGCTGTTACGGGGTTAACCACCTGCTTTGTGATTGATTTTAGGTTTGCTCCTCAGAATTAATACCTGGCACTGTGGCCCTGGTGAAAAGCCTCATGGAAGCCTAGCTAACCTTGTGGAAGAGTTCCCCACCCCCACACACACTGCACCCACTCCTAACATATCTGAGGGCTGTTTGGACAGTCATCTTGTTCTTTGATTAGCCTTTCTAATTCAAGATTTTTATCTGTCCTGTGATCTGTTTTGTACTTTCTGATGTTCATCCTCTCTTCAGCATAGAGTCAGTCCATTGTTTCTTTAATCTTTCTCAATCCTGATGGCATACACACTGTTTTTAAGTCAGCATTTTGGCAAGGCCCCTCCTGTAACCCATTCCTGAGTATTTTTAATTAAGCATGAATATAATACAAGGAAAAATAAGAAATTGTGAAGACATAATTAAATCAATACTTAAGAGAAACTTAACTACTTAAATATGCATATGGAAAAAGTAGAAATGCTGTTAACTTGTGAGTTATACATAAATATCAATAATATAATTAGGCTCAGCCATTAAAGGCACTTGCTTACAAAGCCTGCCAGGTTAGATTCTATTCCCCAGCTACCCACATATATCCAGATGTAAAAAGTGTTCAAACATCTGGCAGTTCATTTGCAGTGGCAAACAGTCACTTCTGCAGAAAGCCTGAGGGTTCCTTAAATGGTTAATTGAAGATACAGGGGATCCCTCTACTTGGTAGCTTGTTAGTCTAGAGGAATCAGTGAGCTCTAGGTTCAGTGAGACACTGTTTCAAATATTAAGGTGACAAGAGCTTGATGAAGATATCTGATATTGATCTCTGGCATAGAATGTACTTGTACACATGTGCACAAACACCTGCAAACATGTATGTCTACACATGTATGAACATATATACACACAAGCACATGCAACTCACAGACATTCACCTACATAGAAGAATGATTGTTCTGTAAAGCACATTGGTCATAAGAGTTCCTTACAATTCTCATGACTGTGTGATGACATCTCCTCCAGTGTTGCTCTCTGACCACTTCCCCTTTCATGACTAAGCCAGGCAAGGCAGGGATAATCAATATTTGGGACACAGGGACAGTTGGAAATATGAAAGGAAGTATTTCTCCAGTTTTTTGGTGAGCCCATTTCCATCACTGTATAATTTTATGGCTTCCGCATTCAAAACCAAAGATTAAGCCTTAATGTCTGAGTCATTACACTAGTGGCTCTAGTCACTCCATTCTTCTGCCTGCAGCTTCCCCTGTATTTTTTTTTTTTTTGCATCACTCAAAAGAAAATAACAGGTCCTGACTATAATTCAGATGGGATCCATTACTGGTTTCTTCCTTTCCAGTCTGATGGTTTGTTTGCTGAGCATTGGACACAGAGCTGTGCTCTTGTCCTGGGAGCCTTCACACTTCCTGGAATGCTCATCCTCTGATCTCACCCTGCTCATTCCCTGTGAACAACTTCTAGCTCTCTCTGTCACAGCCTTCCCTTTGCTCTCCCCATGACCTGTTCAGACTCTATTGACAACTCCCTTATCCACCAGCCCCTCATCTGCTTTACTTTCCTATGATCTTGTTTTATTCTTTGCTGCCTGCCATTGGGATCAGAGATACTTTTGCTTTCTTGATAGCTTTATCTCCAGCACTTAAAACTCTTTTCTGATAATAGCCCAGGTTGTTGGTGATGTGGAGTTTATTCCACAATTAATAACTTTATTTTTATTTACAAATGTAGACATATATTTATAAATAGTTTTAAATGGATGAATTTTATCAATTGAAAGGCCGAGGCTCAGGGTGGGAAGTCATCAGCTGTCATCAGAAATTAGAGGGTCCATTCATCATTCTCAGATCAGACCTTCTCCAAGTCCCACCTCTCCAAGTCCCAGGCCAGCATCATTTCTATTACATGCACATCAGGTTGAAGATCTGCTTTCAAGAAAGAAGTGTGACCTTGGCTTGAACCGAGAGGACTTGCTCTTAAAATAACTGGGGTCACAGCCTTCCCTGGACCTTCTTCCTTCCTGTAAGGCCTGAGGTTTTCCCATGGCTATACCCAGGGGGTATTAGCCATGTGTCATGTATCTGAGTGTGCCTGGGAAGACAAGAGCCTGCATTCCTTAGAGTGTGTGCAGACCCAGTCCCAGGCTCTGTCCTTTCTGACAGGAGGCAGTGGTTGCTTCATTGGTATTTTGAGAGGAATGGGTCATGGGAGTTGTGTTACTACTTGGCTCTGACTTCTTATTGCACTGGGTGTATGAGTCACTGTTAGTTCATGGTGGGTTCAGGTTGTAATTTCTTCCCCATTCTAGTACCATTCTGGTCCCCTTGACCCACTGGGTCACTTATTCTGCAACTACTTCACTCTCATTATCCTTGTAGTAGGAATGCATTCTTGGAAATTTATGAACAATAGTGACATAACCTCAACATTTTAACAACTGGGACAGAAGAGTGGCATGGAGAAGAGTGCATGCTGCACAAGCATGAGAACCTGAGTTCACGCCCCTCATTAACATCTGTGGATGTCAGTAACCCCAGATAGGAGGTCAGCAGGCAGCAGGAGCATTGGGGTTTAGTGGCCAGCTATCTCAGCAAACAATGGCAAACTCCAGGCTCAAAGAGGAATTTTGTTGTAAGGAAATTTGGTGGAAGAGCAGTCAGAGAGGAAACCCAATGCCCTCCTCTGACCGTTGCATGCATCCACATCCATGTACATGCATCCTTACACACCACACAAACATATCAGCACAACAGTGCACACATACTGCACTACACATACATATACACACCACAAATATTTAACAACCAAATATGACAAGAAAACTGTGACAGCCCTCCAGACAGGTGACATTTGGAAAAGTTCAGCAGATTCAAGAGAATCCAAAGTCAAGGGTGGCATACAAGCTCTCAGAAGCTCCAGCCTGAGCCCTACATGTTTCATATTTATTACACATGGAGAGTTGAAGCTCAGAGACCATTACTTTTCATATCACAGAAGTATGAGCTAATGATGGGTACACAGTGCCATTGTGTCTTGCCGTATGGATACATTGTGTCCAGCTTGGCTCAAGACATAGTACTTTCTTTGTTGTTCCAAAAGTGGATGTCTCTTAATTTAAAACAATTATCAGCATAAATCATAAATATATGTAGCATATAGAGCAAATGAATGCTGGTGCTTGAAATTTAATAGAGACCTTTAAACATGGCTAGGGAGATGGTACAGCTGATAAAGCGCTTGCCAAGCAAACACAAAGGCCCAAGATGGCCTGGTTAGCCCTGAGTTCAATTCCCAGCACCCATCTAAAGGGCTAGGTAAGGTCATGCACTCCTATAACCCCAGTCCTGTGGGGAGCAGAGAAAAGAATATTAGTTGAAAATTGGTTGACCAGCCAATCTGGACAAAAACGACATCTCCAAGTTCCGTGAGAAACTTTGTCTCAAGAGAATATGCAGATGAGCAATAGATGACGACACTCCATGTTTGCCTCCTGCCTCCCTTGCATGAGCAATGGGCTCACACATCTGTCCACACATATGCATACAACACACACACACACACACACACACACACACACACACACACCACTCCACATGACACATCATAGCACACATTATATACATCCATACCTTCAAGAGTCTGCCAGTCAGTGCTGGGAGTGGAAGTACTTCTGAATTTCCTTGAGATCCCCACCATCCAGGGATCCAAACTCCTTTTCTTTTCTTTTTTTAAATTTAATTTGTTAGTTTTCTTTTCAGTAAATACAGGCAGTTTGGTACCATTATTTAGGTTCATCTGTGATCTACCCCCTCCCAGTAGACCCTCCTTGTTAATGAAAATGGGTCGTGCATTGTGGAGTTAGCCCACAGTTACTGGTATGATAAATGTCTCTGCAAATCATGACCCAACATGTGACTCTGACATTCTTTCCGCCCCCTCTTCCACAAAATTTCCCTGAGCCATGTTGGGTTCATTTTTGGTCTGCTTCAGTGCTGAGGTGTTGGGGGCCTCTGAGGCTCTGGCTCTCTGATTTGGTAGGGGTTGATTTTTCTCTGTGTTGGTCTCCTTCCCCTTTGTGCTGGTATCCAGTTCACAGGAAAACATCACCCTTGCTTATTTTGCCAGTTGTCCTTAGTTTCAGTTGGGCCCCTTTTGAGGTATGTTGGGGAAGCTCTCTTCTTAGGATCTGCATCTATCTGGAAAAGAGAAGCAGATTCTCCAACGGAGAGTAAGTTAGCACTCGGAAAATTGAGATAACACTTACTTTTTTGATAGACAGTATGATAGGTGTAGGCCCTCTTATACCCCGTGCTTGATAGTAGCTTGATATTGTAGAGTAGGCTTGTGTTTGGGTATGGTTCTGACTTGTTTCCCAGCTCCAGCTATGGGTCTAGTACCACTGAGTGGATCAGTTAGCCAAATCAAGAGCAACTGGTTCCTCACCATGGCTGTGTACCACTATTACACTTGCTAGACCCTTACAGGAAACACCTGAACCACAAGACACTGGAGAGGGTAGGATCAAGACTGACCTAAATCTCCTACATCTTCCCTCCCTCCCTCTCCCCCTCTCCCCTCTATCTCTCTTCTCTCTAACTCTTGTATATTAGTTATGTTTTTCCTCAATTTCTTAGTGGACACTGACCTGTAACCCCCACTTCCAGCTTGGGCCTACCATCCACAATGAGCTTTTGGTCAGAGAAACCTACAAGGTTTTTCAAAACAATGACAGACTTCTGTCAGAGTACTTGATGACCCACCAAAGGCCAGTGGTAAGACCCTATTGCTGAAGACTTCATATGCAGCTGACACGTAAAATGGAATGACATGGCTGGAAGCCAAGAGAGAGTCAGTCCCCATACAGTCAGCATGTCTAGTGCTAGAAGGTGCTACATAGGAGACTGGGGGAAATGACCAAGATCTATCCAAGCAATACATTGTTTAACTTAATTAGCAGCAAATAACCTGATGTGATGCCAAAATCCTTTTCACCACTCAACATCAAGCCTCACTTGTTCCTCCACAACAAACATGGAGAGGCTTGGGAATGGAGCTCTCTCAGGAGCTGATGAAATAAAGCCTCCAGTGTACAGTTATACTCTGTCTTTCCTCTTTTCCCTTCAAACTATATGTTGCTCCTTTTATTAAGGAGAGTGCAATGGGAGTGAGGAAAATTGATAGCTTTAGGAGCCACCAAGGGCCACTGCCACAGACAGTGACAGAAGAATCCAGGGCTTCCTGGCTGCTTCCCTTCTTCCCCAAGTTTTGCAGGTGAGGAATAGAGTGTCCGTCTTCTGCACAATTGAGCTGAATCATCTCACTGCTTTTTGACACTATGAGCTCCTGAGAGAAAGGGTTTAACTGAGTCACCTTCAACCTCCAGGTTCTTGTGCTGGGATTTGGCACATAAGTAACCCTCAACAGTGATAACTGGGAAGTCAAGTCTAGTGGGGGAGATTTAATAGTGGGTGGTTGATGTGTGCAGACCCTGTGCATTTGTTTGTACAGGTTATCCACTCCCACCCCTGCCACCAGTGTCCATGCCCTTTGCAAGATCAACTTTCTAGCATCTGCTTTGAAGCAGAGCTGCTGTCCCCTATCCTTCAAACTGACCTGAATCTAGCATTTTACTTGGGCCAATAGAATGCAGCTAAAGGGCATGGTGACTCTTCTGAGCCTTTTAGTTACATGAAGTTAGAGATATTCACACAAGTATATATTGGGTTTACTTCCATTTTACCCATTGGCCACTGAATCATGGAAAATAAGAATTAATGTGTAATTAGATTGTTTGAGGCACCTGTAGTTTTGTACTGAGATTGTTCTTGATAGCCAGTTGGAAAATGTGTCCCATTCAATTAGTGATGTGTGGGAAAACAAGAGAAATGAATGAGGACCATTGGATTGCAATACCTGGCCTGCTCTGACCACACTGAATTAAGCTCAGGAATTAGAAAGGCACACACAGTGTATCCCTGCCCCTCTCATCCTGCAGAATATGGAGGCCTCTGTTAACAAAACCCTTCTTCACAGTCTAACAAGGTAGTGATGTGGTAAACTGTCTCTTGGAAATTAGAATGTTCCAATAAGTGCAATGAATCTGTGTCATGTAATCTGTAAATTGCACCTAGAACTGTAAAACATCATCACTTAAGCATGGTACCCAAGCAGGGTGAATGTGCCCTCCTTCAGTATTCAAGTACCTTCCAAGGTATGAGACAAGAACAGCGATCTGCCAGTCAATACTCATATCCATTACATCCACATGTGCTCCCCCTGAAAGCTGGTCTTCCCAAGCAGTCCAGGATTTAACATCATTCTCCTTTCCTACCCTCCTTCCATAACTACCCCTTTTCCACCACTAAAACATGCTCATTCTGAATCATTTATTGTTCATTGTTTCAAAATATAAATTCCAGTTTTAAAGAAAAAGCATTGAAATGCAGCTCTGCAAAAGAAACATCGTTTTAGAGTGAGGCACAGGGAAAAGCTTGAGAAATTAACAACTTTAGAGAATTTAAAGAACAGTGATGGCAAGCCTGGGCACTCTCTTAGCTGTCTTGTTTGCTGCTCTCTCATCTACTGTCATTCGTGGGTGCGTATGTAGGCTCTATCTCCCTTGTTTCTTATATTTTTCTCTATCTTCTTTCTAACTATCATCCGGGTATCTATGGATTCAGCTAGCTACCTACTATTTATGTATCTACCTATTTTGATCTGTGGCTTTCTCTTGCCTTATGTTAGAATGAAAGTTTAGCAGTATGCTTGAGATTAATGAATATGCACACATTTATTTGATTTCTTTAAACTTGTGTGTGTGTGTGTGTGTGTGTGTGAGGCAAGGTTTCATTGTAGCTCTGGCTGACCTGGAACTATTTCTGTAGCCTCAGACTCAGTGATACTTCTACCTTAGCCTTCTGAGTGTTGAGATTAAAGGCATAAGCCACCCTGCCTAACTTATTTGAATTTTTTTTAACATCAAATTCGGTGAAGTTAGTTTCCAGTCAGCATTATAGCCTAAGCTAACTCAATGATGCAAAAATCAATATTATCAATTTGTATTTTTATAATATATAAAACCTTAATTATTTGAGAAATATAGAAGAAAAAATAAAATTTTTAAGCCTATGAAGCATAATGTAGAGAACAATGTAACAAAGCAGTCATTCACCAAGTACCCAGAATGCTCCTTACGTTCTGGCACCCATACCCTTGTGAATCAGAACTGGCTGTGGTAGGGTTGACAGGTCAGTGCAGACATTGAAACTCCCTCCTTGCTCCCTTTGGTGGGTGAATAAGATTTAGCTGCACTTAGTAACATTTTTGGAGCTCTTGTATCATGCAGGAGATGAGCTAATTTGCTCTCATGTCATTATAGCAGGAGGAAGAGAAAGATTTTGATTGCAGTCATGCTAGCTTCAGTGAGGCAGAAAGTGGTAGGTCAGAACAGGTAGACTGGTGAATTCACTAGGACCCAGACCAAGTTCCCAGAGCCAACTAATAGACCTCGCAAAAATAGGGAAAGAGGGGTGTACTGATTTATAGCCAATATGAATGTAAGGGGAGTGTGGAAATAGAGAAACAGATGAGGGCCCTGAATCTGTGGCTGCAATTAAAGCGGAAGCCAGAACATGTCACATATTTTGTGTGTACATGTGGTGTATGCACATGGATTTGAGTTGTGTAGGAACACATGTGTATGCTTGTGTGCATGGTGTGGAGGCCAGAAGTTGATATGAGGTGTCTTCTGAAACTGCTTTCCACCCTATTTATTAAAACAAGGTCTCTCACTGGAGCTCAGAGCTTGCCAGTTTAGCTAGTCTAGCCAGCCATCTTGCACTGGCATTAAAGATGGACCTCCATGCCCAGCAGCACTGACATGGGTGCTCATGATCTGAACTCAGCTCTCCATGCCTGCATGACAAGTTCCTAACTGATGGAATCATCTCCCCAGCCCCAAATGTCCCATCTTGACAGCTATGCCATGTCTTAGAGCACCAAGGTTTCAGTGATGCCTTACAAGCTTTATCTAAACTTTTAAATAATGGGATTGGATGTCAGCATATCAGGTACACTATTAAAATGGTCTGGGAGCCATATCTGCAGGCAAGTGCAGAGGGAATGGCTATCCCTTCTGTGCGTGCTCCCCACTTCAGTCTTTCAAGTTAGATCTTCATTGAATGTGTGTCCCTTTCTTTTTTTAAAAAAATATTTTACTTAATTTATTTCTCTGAGAGAGAGAGAGAGAAAGAATGGGCATGCCAGGGCCTCCAGGCACTGCAAACAAACTCCATATGTGTGGGCCCCCTTGTGCTCTGGCTTACATGGGTCCAGGGGAATTGAACCTGGGTCCTTTGGTTTTACAGGCTAGTGTCTTAACTGCTAAGCCATCTCTGCAGCCCAACTGTCCCGTTCTTATCATCTGAGCCACATCTTAGGTAGCAAAAATGCATCCTAAAATGAGAGTTAGGGCCTAAATTAATTGTAAAGAAAATAAAATTTGACACAAATGCTCAGTCAGTAAGTTTCAGTATTAAACAACCCAGTTCAGAGCATATAATGAACATGACATTTGACTGGTCATTATCCTTGCTTCCTTGCTGTTACAGGACAGGGTCCTAGATTTTTCAAGAGCTAAGTAAACCACAAAGAGAAAGCTAGTAACTTCATTGCAGTTTTCATGAATATTTCTTGCTAAATTGGCAATGATGTTAATGGCATATTTTGTTTTAATGTTATTAGATGATCTTCACAGTATGTGTATTTTAAAAGTCAGGAAGGATCTTTCCATTTTATGCATGTGGAATTCAGACTTAGAAGCATAGTGTATGGTGGTAAAGGTTGTTGTAGCAGACAGCTTCAGGTTCACTGAGATGAACTTTCAGACCAGGCACAGTTATGGAGGAAGGGATTTATTGAAGCTTACAGATCCAGAGGAAGTTCCATAATGGCAGAAGAAGCTGGCCTGCCTTCACAGGCCCAAGCAGACAGAGAAAAGCAGAAGCCTGAAGGTCAAAAGCCACAGCACACTTCATGAACTCCAGCTAGGCACACTTTACATATCTTTAGATTGCCATTGGAAACCCATCACCACAACTTAAGATCCACCCAGTGACTTTGCCTCCAGCTAGGTAAACAGCAGATGCAAACTACAAACAAACAACTGAATATATTGGGGGCCATCTATTCTATTCAAACCACCACAGTTGTACACTGTGTAATTCAGAAATTGTCCTACACTTCTACTGGGTCATATCATAAAGACAGCTGGCAGCAGAAACTCTGAACCCAACGTAACCTCTACACAAACTCTTCTATTTTTCACTAAATCAAATACTCTGTTTTTGTGTTTTGTTTTGTTTTTCCCACAATGTTACTTTCATTGAAAATCTAGGTGGGCATGAGTTTCAGAGAAAAACAATTAACTTTATTAAAGGATTTCTGTTTTAGTTTTCCCATAGGAAACAAAAAATTATGAGAAGGTGGGAGTGAAGGATGGTCCTGGGGTGACAAGGAACATTGAATTGTAATATTAAGGGAGGATTTAAATGAACAAGTCTGAAGCGAGAAGAAAGCCACTGGGGTCTGTGGAGAATTTTACTGAGACAGCTGCAAGAACAGTTGAAGCCATTTGCCATTTGGAATCTCTTTGTCCAATATTGCATTTTGCCTGGACATTTGTTTTCAGCCATTTCTGGTGATAAAGGACCTAGCACATGTGCAAAAAAAAAATGAAAAGACTGAATCCCCCCTCCACGAATGAGGCATCTGTGCTTTGAACCTCCGATGTGCAACACACAGAAGTGCATTGGATCTCTGATGCAAACACTCCAAACAGCCTCACTTGGATTTTTCTTTTCTGCCAAATTCAAGAGCGGCTTTCTTCTGCAGGGACAGGGAGGTGGGGCACCTGCTTCCTGTCAGGAATGTGGCAGAGCTGTGAGTAGGATAGTTGGGAATTATTGGTAATGTGTTTACAGCAGAAAGACAAGTCAAGTCTTATAGAATACATGGTAGCCATTTGTAGGAATGTCACCCTTGGTACTGGTGGTATGAGACTTGACAATTTTTATTCACAGAAGGACACTAGCATTTACAAAGTTCCCTTAGTTATTTATAAAGCATGTTCATGGGTTTCTTCAATCTCAATTTCCCTGCCCACTCCCAGCCCTAGGTTTCTTTGTGCATTCAAATATTTATAGTAAACAGGGATTCGTTTCTGCTAACCAAGGGTGTCTGGTAGATGGCTTTAATTAACTGCATCTTAAACAGAAAGGATTTAAGAGCAGTGTGAAGGCAATTTACCCTGAGTGGGCTCAGACCTCAATTGCTACCGCTGCTGCCTGGCTTCTGCCAAGCTGCCTTTGATGTATTTCTTTCACACTTTCTACCTTTGCTTTCCTTTTTCCAGAGTTGTGGAGTGAATACTTTATTCTCTTAGCTTTTTTTTTTTTTTTTTTTTTTTTTTTTTTTTTGAAGTAGGGTCTCTGGCCCAGGCTGACCTGGAATTCACTATGGAGTCTCAGGATGGCCTCGAACTCACAGCGATCCTCCTACCTCTGCCTCCCGAGTAAGCTTTTGGTTTCTTGATATATTTGTTTGTGGATTTATTTTTAATAGATATGGACATATTTAGTATGAACACAACACATGTTGGTACCATCCTTTCCCTCTTCCCTGCCCCTTTTCTGAAGAGGCCTTCTTCCTTGGGGATGCAGGTCAATCCCCTAGGATTTGTGGGTCATGCATTATTGGGGCAGCAGTCAGTTATTTAGAAGAGACAATGTCTCTGGGCAAAATGTTCCAATTTATGGCTCTAACAATTTTTCTACCCCCGCTTCTGTGAAATTCTCTCAGCCATGCTGGGAGCACTTTAAGTCTACTTCAGTAATAGGCCCGTAGGAACATCTGGATATCTAGTTTGGTAGGTGTTGTGTGTTCTCGGTTTCTATTTTCTTCACCCTTGTGCTGATGTCAGATGCACTGAGAAAGAAGCATTCTTGCTCATTTCCCCAATTCCTCTGTGGTTTCAGCTGGGGCCAGGGTGGGGTGTGCTGGGTCATTTATCTCCTCATGTGTAACTCCCATCTGAAAAAGAGAAGCAGATTCTCCAATGGAGAGTGAAGTTGGCAACAGTTAAATGGGATAACCATTATTAATTTAGAGAGAACTAAAAGGGTGTAAACCCTCTTATAGCCCAAGATTAGTGGGAGTTTGCAATGGAAAGCAGAATCATTATGTGGATATGATTCTGACTTGTTTCCCAGTTCCAGATATGTTTCTCTTTCCACTGAGCAGATATGTTAGTCAATCCAACAGCAGTTGGTTACCCACCATGAATGTGTGCCACTACTGCACTTGTGGGAGCATCATACCAGGTTGTTTGCTTCTGTGTCACTTAGACTTTGAGTTGCTTGCACAGACGTTGGGCACTTTTCTCTGGCAGCTCATGTAGCACTTTTAAGCACTAGGTGGGCTGATTGTCTGGGGACCAGCTCTCCTCTGGATTCCAACCAGGTCTCTCCATGGTCTGTGCCAACAGCATTTGGTGTCTTCACTAATAGGGTCTTTCTATTATTAACCTCTGGTGTGTAATCAATTGCTATGACAGAAGTCTTTCTTATTTATTTTTGGAGACCTAGTAGATCTATCTGATCAGCAGCTCATTGTGGATGTAGACCACATCCAGGTACAGGGAAATACAGGCCATTGCCAAGGGAAATGAAAAAAGAAAAAGACAGAGATGAAAGAGAAACAGGAGAAATTTGAGGTTTGGTTTCACTCTCTCCAGGGCCCTTCAATTCAGATGCTCCTCCTATGGTCCTCTTGAGGTTTCCACCTTTTAGTCTAACTTCAAGGATATAAGATTCTATTGTGCTACTTCAATTTGGGTTCAGTTTTGTGCCCCCCCTCCACTTACGCTTCCTCCAAGCCTGTTGTACAAGCCTTAAGATGCCATTCATCTATGTGAGCAATGTGGGCTGACCATAGATGAGTGAGACCATGTGATGGTTGTCTTTGTGATTCTGTGAATTTACTTAGAATTATCTGTTCCAAGTTCAATCATTTCTCTACAAATTTAATTGTGTCATTTTTTTTAATTTTTATTAACATTTTCCATGATTATAAAATATATCCCATGGTAATTCCCTCCCTCCCCACCCCCACACTTTCCCATTTGAAATTCCATTCTGCATCATATTACCTCCCCATTACAATCATTATAATTACATATATACAATATCAACCTATTAAGTATCCTCCTCCCTTCCTTTCTCTACCCTTTATGTCTCCTTTTTACCTTACTGGCCTCTGCTACTAAGTATTTTCATTCTCACGCAGAAGCCCAATCATCTGTAGCTAGGATCCACATATGAGAGAGAACATGTGGCGCTTGGCTTTCTGGGCCTGGGTTACCTCACTTAGTATAATACTTTCCAGGTCCATCCATTTTTCTGCAAATTTCATAACTTCATTTTTCTTTACCGCTGAGTAGAACTCCATTGTATAAATATGCCACATCTTCATTATCCACTCATCTGTTGAGGGACATCTAGGCTGGTTCCATTTCCCAGCTATTATAAGTTGAGCAGCAATAAACATGGTTGAGCATGTACTTCTAAGGAAATGAGATGAGTCCTTTGGATATATGCCTAGGAGTGCCATAGGTGGGTCATATGGTAGATCAATCTTTAGCTGTTTTAGGAACCTCCACACTGATTTCCACAGTGGCTGGACCAGATTGCATTCACACCAGCAGTGTAGAAGGGTTCCTTTTTTTCCACATCTCCACCAACATTTATGATCATTCATATTCCTGATGGTGGCCAATCTGACAGGAGTGAGATGGTATCTCAATGTAGTTTAATTGTGTCATTTTTTTAAATACTGAGTAGAATTACATTGTTCAGATATAGCACATCTTGGTGACCCATTCATTCAATGATGGGCACCTGGGTTGGTTCCAATTTTTAGCTATTATGAACTGAGCAGCTATAAACATGGTTGAGCAAATATCTCTGAACTGAAATGTGGAGTTTTTAGGGAAAATGCCCAGTAAAGGAATAACAGGCTCTGTTGGTAACTCTAAATTCATCCTTTTATGGAGTTTTCATCTAGATTTCCATAGTAGTTTTACCGGCTTATATTCCTACCAGCAGGTAGGGTTAATTTATTATTTCTGCTCTAATCTTGATTATTTCTTTCATATAAAGCTCTTTTGTTGTGTTTTTCTTATTTCTCCAGTACCTTTATATGGACAGTTATGTTATTAATTTGGGATCTCTCTGTCTTTGTAATGAAGGCATTTAGGACTATGAATTTTCCCCTTAGGACTGCTTTCATTGTGTCTTATAAGTTTTGGTAGGTTGTGTTTGCATTGACATTCAATTCTAAGAATTTTGCAATTTCTTTTGGGATTTCTTCCATGGCCCATTCATTTTTTAAAAGTGCATTCTTTAGTTACCAGGAACTGGTGGATTTATGATGCATCTCTTGTTAATTTCTACCTTTAAAGCATTATTTCTGACATGATGCAGGATGTTACTTCAATTTTCCTGACTTTATGGAGGCATGCTATATGGCCTAATATATAGTCAATTTTGGAGAAGGTTCCATGGGCTTCTGAGAATAATGTGTATTCTGAAGGGTTGGGGTGGAATGTTCTGTAGATGTCTGTTAGATCTAGTTGATCTATGATGTTGTTGAGCTCTACTATTTCCCTGTTGATTTTCTGCCTGGGTGACCTGTTTATTGATGATAGTGGAGTATTAAAGTTCCCAACTATGATGGTGTTGGTATTTATTTCTCTTTTATTGGTAAGTACATTCTGTTTTATGAACTGAGGTGCCCCTGTGTTTCACACATTTATATTTATGATTATGATGTGCTCATGTTGGATTATTCCCTTGATGAGTCAGAAGTGGCCTTCTTTGTCATTTTTTATTACTTTTGGTTTGAAGTCTATTCTATCAGATATTAATATAGCAACATCTACTTGTTTTTTATTCCCATTTTCTTGGAATATCATTTTTGAATCTTTCACCTTGAGGAGTTATCTATCTTTCGTGGTGAGGTGGATTTCTTTCTTTTTTAAATTAGCATAAAAGTTTATTACAATATATGCTATAACTTGGGCCAGAGGCCTTTAACTTTTTATTTATTTATTTTTATACTATTTTTAAATATATGTATATTTTTATTGACAACTATACTTGCAGACAACAAACCATGGCATTTCCCTCCCCTCCCCTACTTTCCCTTTCATAACTCTGCTCTGTCATATCCACTCCCTGTCTCCATTAGTCCCTCTTTCTTTTTCTCCTATTATGAGGGTCTTGTGTGGGTATTGCTAGGCACTGCAAGGGTTTGGATATTGAAGCCAAATTCTGTCTGGACTGTTGTATGTAAGGAGTGGTAGGTACCCTTCCTTTGGCTCTTGCAATCTTTCTGCCACCTCTTCTGCAATATACCTGGAACCTGGAGGATGTGAGATATTTCAGTGCTAGACACTCCTCCATCCCTTCTTCTCAGCATTATGTTGCCTTTTGGATCATCCCTGTGGGCACCACCATCTGAAAAGAGAAGCTTCTCCAATAAGAAGTGAGAGTAGCATTAATATATGACTATGAACATTAAGTGTAGTGCTTGCAGGGCAATTTGGTGAGAGTAATACATGCATCTATCCATACAAGAGCAGGCTTTATATCCCTAAGGCTCATGACATCCCCTGCCATAGGCTTTTGATTAGATTTTCAGTATCAGGCATGTATTCCCTCCCATAGAGCAGGCCTTAATCCAATTAGAGAGCAGTTGTTTTCTCCCACAGCAGGCATGCAACTGTTGTACTAAGTCAGTCATTTGCCCTGTCTGACCAAACTTAGGTTTCCAGTGTCTACTGTTTTCACTGCTGATGACTTCTGTCTCCCATAAGACTGCATACAGCAGTTTTTTCCAGCTTTTAGTTGGCTAGGATACAGGGAGAAGGTTTTCTGCTCAGCACCAACTTGATTTCTCAGTGAGTTTGCTGCTCAGGCATGTGAACTCTTAAGCAATAGGGTCTTACCATCTCTTTCTCACAGGGAACAAAGGGCCTTGGAAATAGCCTATAATGTTTTGGAGCACCTGGGACCTCCTTGGCCAACAACTCACTGGAAGGTATCCCATCCAAGGCACTGAAAATTTTCTACTAACAATCTATGGCTTCTGGATGTGCCATTATTCAAAAAAGGAGATTTTCATATGTCTTATTCAGGGGTGGATTTCTTGAATACACCTGATAGAAGCATCCAGTTTTTTCATCCACCCAGATAAACTGTGTCTTTTGATGGGTGTATTAAGTCCATTAATATTTAAGGTTACTACTGTGAGGTTTGAATTAATCCCAGCCATGATGAGGTGTTTTATGGGGTTTGGTCCTTCCTTGTTTTTTATGCTGTTTTGAGCCTGGTCTATTTTGATTATTGTGATCATCTTGTTGGCTCTTGAGATTGGCTGTTTGTTCTATGTGAAGTATTCCTTAATATTCTCCATAGGTTGGCTTTGTGTTCATGTAATTATAGAGTTGACTTTTTTCATGGAAAGTTTTAGTTTCACCATCACATAAGGGATACTTTTGGTGGTAAAGTAGTTTGGGTTGGATGCTATAGTTTTTTAGAGTTTGAAGTGTTACATTCCAGGTCCTTCTGGCTTTCTAGCCTTCCATTGACAAATCTGAGTTAATTCTGATAGAATCTCCTTTGTATGTAGTGAGTTGTTTCTATCTTGTTGCTTTTAACACTTTCTCTTTGTTTTCATTGTTGAGAGTTTTAACTATGATGTATCTTGGAGAGTTTCTTGTTCTTTTTTTTTTTTTTGTTTGTTTGTTTCCAACTCTGTGTTTTTTTATTAGTTTTGTATTCAACAAATATAGGCAGTTAGGTACCATTATTAGGCTCATCTGTGACCTACTCCCTCCCCATTGGACCCACCTTCTTGAGGCATATGGGTCGTGCATTGTGGAGTTAGCCCAAGATTATTGCTATTATAAATGTCTCTGCATATCCTGACCCAACATGTGGCTCTGACATTCTTTCCACCTCCTCTTATGCAAAACTTCCCTGAGCTATGTTGGGTTCATTTTTGGTCTGCTTTAGTGCTGAGGTGTTGGGGGCCTCTGAGGGTCTGGCTCCCTGGTTTGTTAGGAGTTGATTTTTCTCTGTGTTGGTCTCCTTCCCCTTTGTGCTGGTATCCAGTTCATCAGGAAAACAGCTCCCTTGCTTGTTTCACCAATTTTCCTTAGTTTCAGCCAGGGCCCTTTTGAGGTATGATGGGGTGGCTCTCTCCTTAGGATCTACATCTATCTGAAAAAGAGAAGCAGATTCTCCAGTGGAGAGTAACTTAGCACCAGGACAAATGAGATAACCCTTACTTTTTTAATAGAGAGTTTAATAGGTATAGCCAGTCTTATAGCCAGCCCATGATTGATGGTAGCTTGATATTGGAGAGTGGGCTTATGTTTGGATGTGGTTCTGACTTGTTTCCCAGCTCCAGCTATGGATCCCATACCACTGAGAGGAACAGTTAGCCAAATCAAGAGCAGTTGGTTCCCCACCATGGCTGTGTGCCACTCTTGCACTTGTGTGGGCATCACAACAGGTCTAGATTAGTGTTTCCCACCACTTCGGTGCCTTCCACTCCCTCCACATCCATCCTAGTGTCTAGTCCATGAGATGCTTGCTGGGTATGTAAGAAAACTTGGGTAGATACAGGTTAGGTGCTGTAGATAAGTGAGACTATGTGGTGATATTTTTTCTGTGATTGGATAAGTTCACTGAGAATGATCTGTTCCAGGTTCAATCAGGTTCATTTTCCTCGAATTTCATTGTTTCATTTTTTCTTACTGCTGTGTAGAATCCCATTGTGTAGATGTACCACATATTAGTTATCCATTCTTCTAGTGATGGATATCTGGATTGATTCAAGCTCTTAACTATCACGAATTGAGCTGCTATAAACATGGTTGAGCAAATCTCTCTGGCCTGTGGTTTGAAGGTTTTAGGGTAGATGCCCAGTAAGGGAATAACTGTGTCTGTTGGTATCTCTATAGTCAGGTTTTTCAGGAGTCTCCATATTGCTTTCCAAAGTGATAGTACCATTCTACATTCCCACCAACAGTGGATGAGTGTTCCCACTTCTCCACATCATTGCCAGCATTTATTTTCAATTAATTTTTTGATGTTTGCTATCCTTATTGGGGGAATGTGGAATATCATAGTTGTTTTAATTTGCATTTCTCTGATGATTAGGGATGATGAACATTTTCTTATGTGTGTGTTTTCCATTTGTGTTTCTTCCTCTGTGAACTGCCTGTTCAGCTCTTTGCCCCTTTTTGCGAGTGGGGTGTTTGACTTCTTACTGTTTAGATTTTTGAGTTCTTTGTTGATTCTAGAGATTAGGCCTCTATCAGTTGGATAACCCACAAATATTTTCTCCCATTCTGTGGGTAATCTATTGGCTTTGCTTATTGTATGCTTGTCTGTAAAGAAACTCTACAGCTTCATGTGATCCCATTGGTTGAATGACTGTTTAAGATCATGAGCTACTTGGATTTTGTTCAGGAAGTCTTTTTCCATTCCTATAACACTGAAAGTACTTCCTAAATTTTCTTCCAGTAGTATTGCAGTTTCTCATCTTATATTGAGGTCTTTGATCCATTAGGATTTGAGTGTAGTGCATGGTGAAATGTGTGGATCATGTTTCAGTTTCCTGCATGTGGTTATCCAGTTTGTCCAGCACCTGTTTTGAAAACTCCTGTTTTTATGCCAGTACCATGCAGTTTTTATTACTATGGCTTTGTAATACAGCTTTAGATTAGGTATGGTGATGCCTCCAGAGGTGTTTCTTTTGCTGGGGATATGTTTGGATATGCGAGGCCTTCTGCATTTCCATATGAATATTGAGATCATTTTTTCTATTCTGTGAAAAACACTTGTAGTGATTTTAATTGGAATTGCATAAAATCTGTCTATTTCCTTTGGTAGGATTATCATCTTCACAATGTTAATTCTGCCTATCCAGGAGCATGGTAGGTCTTTCCATTTTCTCAAGTCCTCTTCAATTACTTTTTTGAGTGCTTTTATGTTTTCATTGTATAGACCTTATACTTTCTTGGTTAACGTTATTCCAAGGTATTTTATTTTATTTTTTTTTGTTACTATCGAAAATGAGACTATGTCCCTTATTTCTTTCTCTGTATCTTTGTCATTTGTATATAGAAAGGCTACTGATTTTTGTGCATTGATTTTGTATCCTGCTTCTTTCCTATAGGAGTTAATCACCTTCAGGAGTTTTGGGATGGAGTCTCTTGAGTCTCTTACATATATAATCATGATATCAGCGAAGAGAGCTAACTTAACTTCTTCCTTTCCAAATTGTCATCCTTTTATTTCCTTCTGTTTTATTGCTTGAGCTAGGACTTCCAGTACAATATTGAAAAGCAGAGGTGAGAGAGGACAACCCTGTCTTGTTCCTGATCTTAATGTGAATTCCTCCAGTCTCTCTCTATTAAGTATTATTTGGTCAGTTTTCTTTTCTTGTGGCATCTCTACCTTGTTTTGGAATCAGGGTAATACTAGCTTCATAAAAGGTGTTGGGTAGCATTCCCTGTTCTTCAATTGTGTGGCGCAGTTTTAGGAAGATTGGTTTGAGTTCTTCCATGAAGGTTTGATATAATTCAGCTGAGAAGCCATCTGGTCCTGGACTCTTCTTTTTGAGGAGGTTTTTTAATACCTTTTTATTCTGCATGAGTGTGATGGGTTCATTGAGGTGATTAATCTCCTCTGAGTTTAGCTTTGATAGATGGTATGTGTCCAGGAATTTATCCATATCCTCCACATTACCCAGTTTTGTGGAGTAGAGGTTTTTGAAATAAGTCCTAATGATTCTCCAAATTTCACTTATGTCTGTTGTGATCTCTCCTTTTTTATTTTGAATTTTGTTAATTTGAAGCTTCTACTTTTTTTGCTTGATCATATTGGCCAAGCGTTTGTCAATCTTGTTTATTTTTTCAAAGAACCAGCTCTTTGTTTTGTCAATTGTCTTAATTGTTTCCTTGGTTTCCAATTCATTGATTTCTGCTCTCATTTTAATTATTTCTTTCCTTCTGGAGCTCTTTGGGCTGGATCTTTTTTTTACAGTGCTTTTAGGTGGGTGGTTAGGTTATCTATCTTTTTAATGAAGGCATTGAGTGCTACGAATTTTCCCCTGAGGACTGCCTTCATTGTGTCCCATAAGTTTTGGTATGATGTGTTCTCCTTGTCATTCAGTTCCAGGAATTTTGCAATATCCTTTTTTATTTCATCCACTATTCATTTATTGTTTAAAAGTGTGCTATTCAGTTTCCAAGTGCCTTTGGGATTCTTGGTGGGTCTTCTGTTGTTGATTTCTAGCAATATAGCATTGTGATCTGATATCATACAGGGAATTATGTCTATTTTCCTAAATATGTGGAGGCAGTCTTTGTGACCCAGTATATGGTCTATTTTAGAGAATGTTCCATGGGTTGCTGGGAAGAATGTGTGGTCTGTGGATTTGGATGGAAAGTTCTGTAGATGTCCGTTAGGTCTAAGTGCTCTATGGTTTTGTTGAGCTCTCTTACTTCCTTGTTGAGCTTCTGTTTGTATGATCTGTCTATTAATGATAATGGTGTTTTGAAGTCCCCAGCTATGATGGTGTTGGTGGTTATTTCTGTTTTATTGTCAAGTAGGTTTTGTTTTATGAATTGTGGTGCCCTTGTGTTTGGTGCATACAAATTTATGATTGTAATATCCTCTTGATGGATTATTCCCTTGATGAGTAGGAAATAGCCTTCTTTGTCTTTTTTGATTATATTTGGTTTGAAGTCTATTTTATCCGATATTAATATAGCTACACCTGCTTGTTTCTTATTCCCATTTGCCAGAAATATTGTTTTCCACCCTTCACCCTGAGGAGGTGTCTGTCTTCAGTGGTGATGTGGGTTTCTTGAAGGCAACAGATTGAGGTGTCTAATTTTTGATCCATCCTGTTAGCTTGTGTCTCTTGATGGGTGAATTAAGGCCATTAATATTTAGGGTAATGACTGTGAGATTTGATTTCATCCTTGCCATACTGTGATGGTAGATGCGTGTTGGTATTTTCATGTGCTTTGGAGTTTTTTGTGCCTACTCTGAGTTTGGTTATTGTGATCTACTTCTTGTAGGCATTTGAGTTTGATTATTTGTTTCTTGTCTGTGGAGAATATCCTGAAATACTCTCTGTAGGTTTGGTTTTGTGTTCATATAATTGTAAAGCTAATTTTTGTCATGGAAAGTTTTTCTTTCACCATCTATTATGAGGGATACTTTTGCCAGGTAGAGTAGTTTGGGTTGGAAGTCATAGGTTTTTTTGATTTTGGAGTCTACCTTTACAGGCCCTTCTAGTTTTCAAGGTTTCCATTGAGAAGTCTGAATTAATTCTGATGGGGTTGCCATTGAAAGTTGTGTGCTATTTTTCTCTAGTTGCTTTTAGGATTTTCTCTTTGGTGCCAATGTTTAGAGTCTTAATGACAATATGTCTTGGGGAGATTCTCCTTTGGTCCCATCCGTTTGGAGTTCTGTTGGCTTCTTGTATCTTGATGTGCCTTTCTTTTAAAAGACTGGGGAAATTTTCTTCAATTATTTTGTTAAATAAGTTTTCCATGGCTTTGGTCTGAAATTCTTCTCCTTCTGGTATTCAAATGATTCTGATATTAGGTCATTTAAGTGTATCCCACAATTCCTTCATGTTCTGTTCACAGGAACTCTTGAACTTCCTTGAACTCTCAAACTGTTTCTTCCATCTTGTCTTCCAGATCAGAGTTTCTATCCTCCACTTCTCTGACTCTATTCTTGAGAGCTTCTAGTGAGTTTTGGACTTGTTTGATTAAGTTTGCATTTTCTACTACTTTTCTATGTAGAATTTCCATCCGTGTGTCAAGCTTCCTTTTCACATCATTTTCTGATTTTATTGTTGATTCTTGAAATTCATCTTTGCATTTCTTTATGTCTTCATTTAGCATGGCCAGCTTATTTTTAAGGTCTTCTGTTTTTGCCACTCTCCCTTAAAACTATTAACTTTCTTTGAACTCCTTCCAATTTCTTATCTATTTATTCTAGCTTAGTGATGGCAGCATCCACATGATTATTGGTCCTTTGTTGCTTTTCTGCAAGTTCTACCAGTAGGTTGTTCAGAGTTGCATTGCTCATAGCTTCAATTTTATGTTCTGATTCTAATGACTCTTCAATGTTTTGGTTAGACATATTCATTATAGGACTGGGTTATCTAACTGGATTTTCTTGCATTTGATTTTTCATGTTATTTCTTTTGTGCTGTGGTCTGCCCATGACAGTGTATAGGCACATTGGTGGGTGGGTTGGCCTGGGCTCTAGTGCAATGGGAATCTGAGGCATCCTGGGGCAGTTGCCAAGCAGCCTGGGCTTTGGTTCCCACTTGCCAAAGCCGCCTATCTACTGCCAGGCAGGGGCACCAAAATTGCCTGAATTCTCAAGCGGTAATGCACCAAAGCTGCCATTATTCAAGCTTTGAGGGGGACTGAGATACCAAGCACTGAAGTAGCCCCAACTGGGAACACTGGCTGGGAACACTGGGACCTGGAAACAATTTGCGCTCCCCCGCCACAGGACAGTGGTGGATGGCCGGCATGGCAGACAGGTAGGGGATGATACCTGAACTTGTGCAATCAAGAGACACAGTCTGGGCTTGTGTGGCAGTTGCTGTGGGACTGGGCTCGCTGAATGTGCAGAGGCAGGAGCAGTAATGTGGGTGAGTGTGCAGAGCAGTCTAACTTTCTGCACGCAGGGATTGATCGGCGCACAATTGGAGCATGGCGGCAGCAGCAGCGGCTGCGGCAGCAGTGGTGGCAGTGGCACCGAGTGCAGTGGCTATTTGGTGAGAGGGGTGGGCTACCCGCCCATGAGGGGATCTGCTATTCCCTGGTTTCCCCCACTCTGTGCCCTCCCACTGTCAAAAAGACCCAGTAAACCCTTATTGTCTTGCCTTTCTTTCTCCGGGATTTGCAGTGCAGCTAGGCGGTCACCATCTTGGCCCGAGGTTCTTCTTTGGTCCTGTCTGTTTGGTGTTTTGTGGAGTTCTCATATCTGGATTGGCTTATCTTTTGAAAGATTTGGAAAATTTTCTTCAAAAATTTTGTTGAATATGTTCTCTATGCCTTGACCTGGATTTTATCTTCTTCTGGTATACCCATGATCCAGGCATGTCATTGTTTTACAGTAACACACAGTTCTCTTGTATTCTGTTCACTTGATTTTTTTGAACTTAGCAAAGATTTTGTCCTCTCGATCAATTTCTTCTGTTTTATCTTACACATCAGAGTTTCTGTCTTCCACATGAGTAATTCTGTTAGTGAGTGATTCTAGAGAGGATTTTATCATCTCTATTTGATATTTGTTTTCTGTTGTGTTATTTTGCATCATGCCCCTCTCTATTTTGAGATACAGTTTCAAGTCTGATTTTCTTGATTCTTCCTGTAATTCTTTCTTGCATTTGATCAAGTTTTCCTTATGCTTAATCAACTGGTTGTTGAGATCTTCCATTTCTTGTCTCAACCTCAACTTATTCACATTTCCGTGGAGGTTTCTAACATTTACGTCCATCAAGTTAAACTTACTTTCAGACACTAAACACCCTCAGAGACTATTCTGTTCAATTTCATTGATATGATTGTTGGTTCTTTGAAAGTTTTCTTCAAGTTCAGTGATTTCTTTTGTTGTTTTTGTTGTTGTTGTTTTTTAGGGTCTCATTGTTTTGTTTTCATTTTGGGAATGAATCTCTGTGGATTTCTTTATGATTCTATTGGATGCTTCCATTGTAGGTCTAGGCTTCTTTGTTGGAGATCTTTCAGTTTTCTGACTTTTGTTGGATTTTATGCATTGTTGTCTACCCAGTTTATGAAGGCTATTTTATTGAGGAGGAAGCAAGTTTTTGCCTTTTGGTCCAAGCACCCTCTGACTCAGGTGGACAGGTATGTTGGTACCTACTGGCCAGTCAGGATACCAGATCATAAGTCCTGATTCCAGAGCTCACACAGGGAACAGGCCTCACAAAGCAAGGCACAATGGGGCCTACCAGAACCAGAGGTTTGGGAAGAGCTGGGAAACAGGGGTCTGGCTTACTCACTCCATACCATCATGCCCACCCAAATGCTTTCCCCACAGGGAACCCAGACCAGAGCTCAGGCAGGAGCCAGGTAACAGGTGTCTATTCAACTCACTCCACACCCTGTTCCTCCTGTACACAGTACATGTAGGGAAACCCTTGATATCTTTATGTAAAGGCAAATGTCCCTACTATCTTAAGTGAACCTGGATCTAAATCATATGTGGTTGACAATTGTTTTAAGCATTTGCAATAATCAAAAATATCTCTAGGTCACTTAGGAAGTCCCTCCCCCAGCATGTTTGAAACACCTACTTCAGAGATGAAGAATTCAGTCAGATAGTTTCTATTATTATGTGTGTATGTACTTGTGTATAGTGTTTGTGTGAAAGCATGTCCACATGTGTGAGGGTACATATATATGTGAGTGCATATGGAGGCCAGAGGCTGACATCAGGTGTCTTCCTCAATCACTGTTCAAATTGTTTTTTTTTCATTTAAAAAAATATTTTATTTTATTTATTTTATTTATTTTAGAGAGAAAGGGAGAGGAAGGGAGGGAGATAGAAAGAGTGGAGAGAAAGATAATGGGCATGCCAGGGCTTTCATCCACTGCTAATGAACTCCAAACAATTGCACCACCTTGTGCATATGGCTTAAATGGGTCCTGGGGAAATCAAACCTGGATCCTTTAGCTTTGCAGACAAATGGCTTAAACACTAAGTCATCTCTCCAGCCCAAGGTTCAATATATGTTTTTTTTTTTTTTTTATTAACAACTTCCATGATTATAGACAATATCCCTTGGTAATGTCCTCCCTCCCCCCACTGTCCCCTTTGAAACTCCACTTTCCATCATATTGCCTCCCCATCTCCATCAGTCTCTTATTTTGATGTCATGATCTTCCCTCCTATTATGATGGTCTTGTATAGGTAGTGTCAGGCATTATGAGGTCATAGATATCCAGGCCATTTTGTGTCTGGTGAGAGAACGTTATAAGGGGTCCTACCCTTTCATTGGCTCTTACATTCTTTCTACCAACTCTTCTGCAATAGACCTTGAGCCTTGGAAGATGTGATAGTGATATTGCAGTGCTGAGCACTCCTGTCACTTCTTTCCAGCACCATCATGACTTCTGAGTCATACCCAGGTCACTGCCATCTGAAAAGTGAAGGCTCTCTACTAAAAGTGAATTAGAAGTAGAATTAATATATGGTATGAAAATTAAGAGAAGTGCTTACTGGGCAGTTTGATAAGCATAGTATATACATTTAGCCAGACAGCAGCAGACGTTACACCCCTAGGGCTCATGACTACCCCTGTTTCATTTTTTTAATATTTTTTGTTCATTTTTATTTATTTGAGAGTGACAGAGAGAGAGGAAGGGAGAGAGAGAGAGAGAGAGAGAGAGAGAGAGAGAGAGAGAGAGAATGGGCACGCCAGGGCTTCCAGCCACTGCAAACAAACTCCAGACACATACGACCCCTTGTACACCTGGCTAACGTGGGTCCTGGGGAATCAAGCCTTGAACCGGGGTCCTTAGTCTTCACAGGCAAGCACTTAACTGCTAAGCTATCTCTCCAGCCCGACTACCCCTGTTTTAAGTTTTCAGTATCAGGGATGTATTCCCTCCCATGGAGTGGGCCTCCAGTCCAATTAGAGGGCAGTTGGTTTCCACCATGACAGATATGCCACTATTGCACCCATTGACTCATTTGGGTTGGCTGGAAAAATTTAAGACTTGTAGTATCCACTGTTGAGTACCCTCACTGGTTATTTCTTTCCCATTGAACTGCACGCAGAATGGCTTCTTCTGGCTTTCTGTCAGCTGGTCTATAAGGAGGAGGTTATTGGCTTAGTTCCAGCAGGAGTTTTCAGTAGCCTTGCAGCCCAAGTATGTGGAGTCTTCAGCAATAGGGTCTTACCATCTATTCCTGATGGGAAACCAAGGGCCTCAGCAATGGCCTGTAATGTCTCCCAGCACTGGGATTACAAGTGCCACTACCATGCCCTGGAAAGAGCCATAGGCTGGTGCTTAGTAAAGGACTTAGAAGTTGTGCAGCCATGTCCTGGTGGCTGCTGAACCTCCTGATGGTTCCTTAGGGATATGGACAGCGACCAGCCAGGCCATAAAATTTAATTTTTGATGACAATCTTAGATCTTACTGTTACTCAATTTTGAACCCACAGAAGTTAATAATTGCCCAAGGACAAAATGCTAGCAAGTGGCAGATTTCAGACAAATTCAGGAACCTGGACCAGAAAGCCCTGTGTACAAATTTATGGGAGCTAAGGGGATTCCCTAGGCATAGGGCTGGCCCTGAAGATAATTTACATTCAACTACCAGTAATATCATTCACCTGCTGCCCCGTGGATTTAGGAACACTCCTCATTAGAGAAAAGCCACTGCCAACCACTGCCCAGGTTCTGTAAGCACAGCATAAGACAGGAACTGAGCATCCTACCTGTTCTATGACAGTTATAAAAGGAGAATCAAAGGGCCCAAAGCTAAAATGATTAAACCAAGAAACTATCCATGTTTCTTATGTAGTAAATTTTAGATAGACAATATTACATTTTATGCATACATACACACACACACACACACACACACACACACACATGATGAAGAGGTATCCTGGTTACTTTTTGAATGAGAGGCAGAGGAAAAAACAGCCATAATGAGGAAGATGATGTGAAGAGGGATGCTGACACTGAGGTGAGGCAGCTACAAGCCAAAGATGTGGGCAACTGCAAAAAGCTGGCAGAGGTGAAGGATGGATGGGATGGGTAGTTAATTTCTAAAGTCTCTGTGGGAGTGGGACCTAAATGTCATCCTGACTCTCGCCCACTGCTACTGATTTTGAAGTTTTGGCTTCCAGAACCTTGACAGAGGAAGAAATGATGACTTATTGTAACCGCCATAGGATGTGGGCCAAGACCACTCATGTGAAGTCACAGGAAACTGCTCTCCTCTGGCAAGACCTCACTCCTACTCATCATTTTGTTCATTCAGGTGGCTGTCACAAAGACAGGTGCCTCCACGGTTGGAGAGATGGCTTATCTTTTAAGGTGCTTACCTACAAAGCCTAAGGACCCAGGTTCTATTTCTGTATTAATCAGGATTCCCCAGAAGGAAATAGATGACACACATATGTAAATAAATAGAAAATAGATTGATATATGACTGGTGATAGATAAGTGTTAAGGATTTAGCTCACATGATTATGGAGACTGGAAAGCTCAAAATCTGTGGAGTGGGCTGGTCCAGGCAACATTTCACGTTGTTGTTGTCTGAACACTGTCTGCTGCCTACTCTTCCTTCTTCTTAGAGGATACCAGTCATTATTAAGATCTTCAACTAGCTGGGCAAAATCCATTGATTTTATGGAGGGCAGCTTGCTTTACAAAAAGTCTTTCCATTTATCGTCTCACCTGAAACACTCATAGCAACAACCAAAATAATGTCTTTGTTGTGTGTGTGCATGCACACATGTTGATATATGTGTGAGTGCTAGCATGTAACCATAGGAATTCATACAGAGGCCAGAAGTCAATATTGGGTATCTTCCTTGATGACTCTTGACTTTATCTAATTAATTAATTAGATAATTAAATTAAATTAATTAGATAATTTAATTAATTAATTAATTAATTTGGTTTTCTGAGGTAGGGTCTCACTCTAATTCAGGCTGACCTGGAATTCACTATGTATTCTCAGGGTGGCCTCGAACTCTTGGCAATCCTTCTACCTCTGCCTCCCGAGTGCTGGTATTAAAGGCGTGCGCCACCACGCCCAGCTTATTTTATTTTTTAAATATTTTTTGTTTTTATTATTATTTATTTGAGAGCATCAGACACAGAGAGAAAAAGGCAGAGAGAAAGAGAGAATGGATGCACCAGGGATTCCAGCCACTGCAAATGAACTCCAGATTCGTGCGCCTCCTTGTGCATCTGGCTAACGTGGGTCCTGGGGAATTGAACCTTGAACCAGGGTCCTTAGGCTTCACAGGCAAGTGCTTAACTGCTAAGCCATTTCTTTAGCCCATTGACTTTTTAAAAGTAGTTTTTAAATATATTTATTTATTTGAGAGAGAGAGAAAGAAGGAGATAGAGGGAAAGAGAGAATGGGCATGCTACAGCCTCCAGCCACTGCAAACAAACTCCAGATGCATGTGCCCCCTTGTGAACCTGGCTTACATGGGTCCTGGGGAATTGAACCATAGTCCTTAGGCTTCACAGGCAAACACTTTAACCACTAAGTCATTTCCTCAGCCTTTGTCTTTATTTTTTGAGACAAGCTATCTTATTGAAAATGAAGCAGCAAGCTCCAAAGGATACTCTGTCTCCATCCCGACGCCCAGCTTTTACATGTGTGCTGAAGATTTGAACTCAGGTCCTCATGGTTTGGCAGTAAACACTTTACATTCTGAGTCATCTTCTCTAGCATTCCCTTCAGAAAATTGTTTAACAAATATCTTGATGCAGCTTTGTTAGTACATAGCAGAGTACATAACATGAACCATCAATAATTTATCACTTCTCATTAGAACTGAAAGTGTGCTGGTTTCATCAACTCTACCATCTACTCTGAATGCTACTACCTACGGACTGTCATGAAGTTCCTGTCTAGTTGTTAGAATCTCTTATTCTGATTTCCTTGCTAAACTCCCTAGGTCAGGAGAATAACCTGCCCAGTGGTCAGCTTCTATCTTGATTTCCTGCAATGGATGATAAGAAACCAGGCCCATGGAGATGGAGAAGACACACTTCTCAGGTTCATAGATGAAAAGATAATCTCATCTAGTGCTGGAAAGTGCTACATGAGCTACTGGGGGAAAGTGGCCAACAATGGTCTGAGTGACCAGAGGTCTAAGCTACTCAGACACAAATACCCTGACAGGATGTACATGCCAGTGCAATAGTGGCACACAGCCTTGGTGGGTAACCGATAGCTTTCTGATTGGCTAAGAGATCCTTTTAGTGTAAAGGAACCCATATCTAGAATTGGTAACCCTATCAAACTCCTATGGAGCCAAAGATTATGCTCTCTAGTATCAAGCTCTCACTAGTCTTTGGCTAAAAGTGGGGTTACACACATCAAATTTTGCCTAAATTAATAATGCTCATCCAATTTAAACTATGCTGACTTCATTCTCCACTGAGACTCTGTTCTTCTTTTCTAGAAGATAGCAAGACTGGAGGAGATAAACTACCACTTACACTTCAGCCAAGCAACAGCTGTAACCACAGAGGATTTGGGGAGATAAGCAAGAGTGCTGCTTCCATGCTGAGCCTGATAATCAGTGCCAGTGTGAAGGAGACCCTGAGGATACTCGATACCTACCAAAGCAGAGATCTAGAGGCTCCTAAGAGCTCATCACTAAAGTCAACTTAAAACTCACCCACCATGGTTCACGGAATTTTGTGGAAGAGGGAGTCCAGAAGATTGTTAAGCCCAGAGGCATTCTCTTCCCACAAAATTAACTGACTACTGCTCCCAGCATGCATAAACCACAACCCCATAGGGAATACCTGAAACCCCACCAAGGAAGATCCCCAGAAGAATGGGGGCAGGGACAAAGGAAAGGATGGTACCAACATATGATGTATACATACAAAATATGTAGATTATAATGATAACAACAACAATAATGATCCTTAAAAAAATTCAACAAACAAAAAACAAAAAACAAGAGCCATCTTAGCAGCATCTCCTGCTCACAAAGTCAGGTGTGAGGTACAAGGGCACAGCATAATCCTCAGAATGTTCCCCATGTGCCTGCCCCCAATTTTGGGCACAAACTGTGGCAAAGGTGACTATCTCTTCATGCCCTCATCTGTAAATGTTCCCTCTGAGTTCAGGTCAGGCATGAGAGGGGTCATTTGTCTCTGGAAATTTCTACATACATAGAAAGACCAGTCACAGGGAGTAACTGGTCAATTTCTATTTTGGAGGAAAGGCTTCCATTTTCTGTATTGATTCTGTGTAAGACTTGTGATGTCAGTGCCTGGTGCCCTAATACAAGAAGGTTGGCTTCATTCACTTTCTAGGCATCTTTCTCTTTTCAAGTTAAAACTCCCTTCTTAACTCAATACAGATTTAAGTACAGGGTCTATACTTGCTCATTGGTCCATTTCAAACTATTGCATTTTCCATTTTAAATCACAACTGGAAGACAACCCATGAGGTTACTTGGAGATAGTTGCCAGGAGGCTGAGAATTTTGCCTTGAAACCTAGCTGGTTCACTGAGGGCTGGGTGATCATGGGTATGTCACTTAACTTCTCTCATGCCATGTTGCCAAGACTCAGCAGACACTGCATTGGGTTTTCAGGGATCCATGAAAATGTTTATGTAAAAAAAAAAAATAAAAGGAGAAAAAAGTGGACTTTTGAATTCAAGGAATTGTTTTTCAAATTGATGAAAATTATCACATTTATTGTATAAATTATGGGATTTTAAAACATTGCAGAGTGTCTAACCTAATCTAATTGACATACATACTAACTCACATAGATTTTGTAGTAGGAATACTTAAAATATATTATTTTACCAATTTTCAAGAATATTACTTTCAAGAATTATTATTAATAGCCATCATATAACTCTTGAACTCATGCCTTGAGTGTATCTCAAATTTAGAATCCTTTGAAATAAGTTCATTATTAGCATTTTTATCTTTATATGCACACAATATGAAATAGCATTTTAAAATATTTTCAATTAAAGGAAAAGCTCACCAAGACAAAAGTGCATTGGAGACAAGAACATAACATTGTAGCCTGACTTTGCAGACCCATATTCCTGTCTGTAAAGGGGCCAAAGGGTCCTGTGGTAGACTTCCAGGTATCACAATAATCTCAAAGACGGACAGAAGCCTGAAAGCAACCATTGATGTTTATTACATGTACCAAATATATTCTTAGCTCCTTAGCTGTCTGAGTATTGCCCTGAATAGAAAGCATGCTTACTTTCGAATCAAACAGCCCTGGGATCTAACTATGGTTGATAGTTCTTATTATTGACTATGTGCATTTATATTCACCCCTCCTTACTCCTCAGACCATTCCTTATCTGAAGTACCAAAGTGTGAGAAAAAAAAATATATATATATATTAGAATTTCAATAATTAAGATAACAGAACTAAAGAAAGTAGCATAGGATTCAACAAAGAGGCCCTCTCTCATCATTGTATTGCTCTAAATGTGAAGTTTATCAAATGAATGCAATAATAGCACTCTATATATTGCTGAATATCTACTTTGTCAACGTAGGAGTGAATTAAGGAAGATAGCAACTGAAACAGTACTGTCTTCCTTTTGATCTCTTATAGTCACATCTCATTGTCCTACTGATAGGTGCACCTTGACAGGAATGAGAGGTGATGAGATTTCTGTCTGAATCTTGTTGGCTCAGTATCTGTCATAATGTGATTTAAATATTTAAATACTATTAAGTATTATGATAGTGCATCTTCATTGCCAACTTGAAGGCATGCTTCTGGGTATGATTATTTCCAGACAGGTTCACATGAAGGGAGGGAAGTTACACAATTCTAGCTCAGTGTCCAGACTTAATAAAGGAGAGAAAGAATGCCTAAGTATCAGAATTCATGACTCTGCTTCCTAACAACAGATATAGTGTGGCCACTTGACTCATGATCTTCCACACAGCTAGAGCTACTCTCACATCCATGCCTTTCCCACCATTACTACATCCTTCAAACTGTAAACCAAAAGAAGTTCTTCTGTATTAGTTACTTTTCTCATTGCTTCAGTAAAATGCATGATAGATGCAGGGAAGAAAGAGTTTATCTTGGATCACAGTTTGAGAGAATAGCCCATCATTGCAGGAAGGCACAGTGGCAAGAACATAAAACAGAGCTGGTACCTTGTGCCTGCTGTCAGGAAGCAGAGTGATGCGTGCTGGTGCTCAGCTTGCTTTCTTCTTCTTATCCAGTCCAAGACCCAGCACAAGCAGTGTGCTGCCTGCAGTCTGCTCACTTCAATGAATGGCATCTAAAAACTCCCTCATAGTCAAGCCCAAAGATTTGCTTTCTAGATAATTCTAGATTTAACCAAGCTGATAATTGAGATTAACCATAACACCTTCCTTATTTTGATTTTGTCAAGTCAATGACACATTGACTAATACTGCAGGGTCAGGTTGTTTGACAACTCTGAAGCTATTCAGTCACATATTCAGATAAAATAAGGTAAAAATGCTGCAGTCGGCTTAGAAGAATATTTTAAGGGAAAGAAAAAGATAGTTGAGGAAAGGGATTATCATATCAGGTCTGTTATAGATGACCTTATCTCCCTCTCCCAACTCCAAAGGGTATATTGACTCCCTAACTTCTGATGTGACTGTACTTGGAAATGGGGCCGTTATATAGGTGGTTAAGGCTTAATGAGATCATCTGAGTGGGATCTTACACAAATAGACTAGACATCATGGCAAGAAGAGGGTAGGGACATGCAAGCATAGAGAAGAAGTCACATGAGGACACATGTAGTGCAGCTATCTGCCAGCCAGAAGCTCCCTCAGAGTCCATCTTTGGCAGCATCGGGATCTGTGTCTCCCACTGTCACAGCTCAGAAACAGGCCTTTTCTGCTCTTGCCACTCCACGTGTCTGCCAAAGTTATGGTGATAGCCTAAGCTGCCTGACCCAGGACCAGTGACCCCAGCCCCTGACCATGTCTGCACCATTGTGGGTCGAGAGTTCTGTGATGGAGAGGGCATCTGCATCGTGGAGAAGCTCTGCGCTAACCATTGTCTAGACACACGATGGTCAGCAGCAGACGATAACATGGCTCTGGTCTCTCTGGTGTAATGATGACAGTGTAGAAGCCAGAAACAGAGTGAAATCAAGGGGAAACTGGAGGATTTGACTTATAAGAAGGGCAGCAAAACTTGGCAGGCAGTGGGAACTTGTGTCAAGCAGAATTCTCTGGTTACATTCAACCGACCATGACATTTCCAGGAATTTCTTGTCACCCCTCAATTTCTTCTTATTTGACACTGGAAACCTTGGCTGTTATCTGATGTGTTTTAACCTAGCTTCCCAATTTTGCACACTAGAAGTGCCCATATGCTCCTTCTAGTATTGCTAAACATGGAAGTTAAAAGACAATATTGTTCTAAATCTTGGGTTCTTAACAGAAAAAAAAAAAAACAATTAATATGGGGGGACTCTTGGAAGCAAATAGGTTGAATATCAATGAATTGCATGAACCAAAATGAGGGTTCTGCTAAGGGTGGATGATTTTGCATACCTTAACTAAAAGGGATAATGGACTATTATGGGCTGAATATAAAATGTCCACCAAAGACTCATGTATTGAACAATATGATCTCCAGATGGTGGTGGTTTTTTGGGAGATGGTAGAAACTTGAAGAGGTTGGGATTTGCTGTAGAAGCAGGTTAATAGAGGTGCAACTCTGAAGGTAATATCTAGCTTCTGTTTTACTTTCTACTTCCTGTCAACCATGAGGTAAATAGTACCTAGCCCTCCTGCAATATTGATGTTCTGCCTCACCAGAGATGAGAATAAACAAAGCCAAAAATAAATAGTTGGGGCAATAGTACAGCCTCATAGTCATGAAAACCTAACTTTGATCCCTAGAAACCCTCAAATGTCATTCACGTGGTACATGCCCATACTCCCAGCACTGGGAAAGTAGAAATAGTTGGACCCCAGGAGAACACTGGTAAGCTATCTTAGGCAAGTTGGCAAGTTTTAGCCCAACCTTAAAGGAGGTGGGTGGATGGTGATTCCAAAGATAATACCTCTGCCCACCACATGCACAATCACACTTGAACACCCACACATGCACATAGACCTATATAATAAGTGAACCCACCTGCATAATAAAATGCATAATAAAATATTTAAGGTATTTTATTTATTTTCACTTGTTTAAGAAAGAGAAAGAAGGAGAGAGAGAGAGAGAGCACATGAGGGCCTCCACTGAAAACAAACTCCAGACACACGCACCACCCTGTGCATCTGGTTTACATGGGTATTTCGGCATTGAACCTGGGTCTTTAACACTAAGCTCCAGCCCTCCAGATAGCTTTTGATAATAAGCCAACCTGGTATCATGGAACTAGAATAAGTCTGCAATAAGACAGTTAAGCTCTTGTTCTTTTTCCCAACCAGTGAGGCAACTTGAAGGACTTTATCATCTTAGAGCCAGGGCTTTTTCTTTTGTCCATCATGATTGCTCTGCTAAGCTTTATGTCCTCAAATGACAACCATATATGGGGTGCCTTTTGCTTACTTCCTCAGCTCTTTCAGAACCCAGCACTCCCTTGTTCACTCATTTACATGAATAACCTGACTACTTTCTTTTTGCCATTATGTTTCTCCAGGGAACAGGCAGTTCTGATATTTCATTTTTCTTCTCTGATGACTGCATATTATTTATTATTTAGATTTATAAGCTAAACCCTTTTGCAATAAAGTCACTTCAGGGCACATACACAAGGTTAAAAGCTTTAGGTCAAATACACAGAACTATAAAAATAAACAGCTAGAGTACACAGTAGAAATATTATTAAAAGAGAAGTGGTGACTTCAACATAGTGGCCCTTTCAGGGAAAGTCATTTGAAAAGATACAAAGATGAATGACTCTCAAGGAGCTTTCCAGCTGTTTAATTAAGGAATCAGAGAAAAAATAACCCACCCCTCAGAATTTGTTTCAAAATTTTAGTTGAGCCTGAGGGCAGACAGCCAGACCTTAACCAAAGCAAATGCTCATTAATGTTTCTCAATACAGCAGTATGCAAGAACACTCACACCTCCCAGAATTCCAGGAGCCAACTTTCTTGAAGGCCACCTCATGCAGATATACTGGAGACATGGTGGATTTGCGAAGTAATTGCGTTGGGAAGTTAATGAATTAGGCCTCTCAGATTTCACCTTCCACTCCACCTTGTGTACCTTCTGCTCCCTGTGAAAAGTTTCCTATAAAAATTCAGATTTTATTTCCTGTTCACTCACATGTTCATGTCACCCATTGCTCAGTTTGTTACTCTGTGCATCCATGCACAGCATTTGGCCCATGGGTCCTATATATGTGTTTATTATATAACTGAATGAATGGAGACTGGATATGGGCCCTGTTCCACCAGACATGCTTTCTGCAAAGCTAAAATTATTAGGTAGGATGTTTGTGTTCCAACAACCTGTGATGCTTTGAAAACAGGAAGCAACTCAGGAGGATTGAGGCAGCCAAAACCGTGGCTGTTTGCCTTTTGGCTTAACCAAGTGTCAGTCCCGAGTTCACAAAAGTCTAAAGAGAAAATGCAGAGCAGGCAGCTGAGAATGTTCCAGAAGCCACCTGTAGACGACCAGGTACTCTGAACTATCTCATTATTCTGGGCCCCACATCCTACAGCAGAGGTTTAGCTTCCCTCCTTCCACAGAGTAATGTGTTAGTTCCAGGATAATCATTCCACAAAGGGTCATTCGTAGATCCTTGCTGAGTGGAGAGACTGAGAGTAGAGGGAAGTAGAGTGGCTCCTCCTTGAAGTTTAAATGACTAACAGCATTCCTTCTGAAGCCCACTGCCTAGATTTCATTATAGCTGAACACTTCTTGCCAATCACTGAATAAGTCACTATGCTCCTCAGATTCTGCATATATAAAATGAGGATCATGGAGTAATGCCTGATGCATCATAGGAGCTGTATACTTTTTTGATTTTATTATTATGTCTGTACTTAATATATTTCATAATAGAGTTGTAATGGTGATGCTGAGGATGCTGATGATAGCATTGAACTGATATTACAATCACTATAGAGCTTTCATACTTTGTAGTATCCTTTGGGTCCATTGTTAGGTAATAAATATATAATATACAAAGTAACTAAATGATATTGGTATCACTGTGTCTGTTATTGGATAAGAACCAGTTACTGTGTTAAAAGGTAAGCTTCCTAGGCCACAACATCTAGAAGAGAGAATGAGATGTGAGCCAGAGCGGTGCAATGCAGGGCTCCTGGTTGTAATCCATGGCCTGTCCTCTTTCCCTGGTTCTTTCTGTATCACTGATGATTACTCACTGTGGCTCTGGAATGTTGGTTTAAAGTTGGTGATAGGCCTGTGCCCATTCTATTTTGGAATTCACTGGAGGGATGACATCCTGTCAACACCCTGATTTCAGATGGTCTCCTGAACTATATGGGAACAAATTTCTAAAGTGGTAGATTTCTGCTAACTTCCTACAATAGCCACAAAGAATTAACACACAGCAACATGGGATGAATAAGAACAACAAATTTAATTGAAACTTTGTCTGTAGACTAGGAGACCATTCTTATCATTCGCAATGTAAGTAGGACAAGCATTCACGGGAGGGCAGGATGTGCAGAGAAAATGCAGTGCTTGTTTCTTGGGGTGGGGAGTGGAGGGTGAGATAGCCTCAAGTGCACAGTCTGTGAAGGCTTTGTGAAGATGAGTCTGGAAAAGAAAACTGACAGGGCTGGAGAGATGGCTTAGTGGTTAAGTGCTTGCCTGTGAAGCCTAAGGACCCCGGTTCGAGGCTCGGTTCCCCAGGTCCCACTTTAGCCAGATGCACAAGGGGGCGCATGCGTCTGGAGTTCGTTTGCAGAGGCTGGAAGCCCTGGCGCACCCATTCTCTCTCTTTCCCTCTATCCGTCTTTCTCTCTGTGTCTGTCGCTCTCAAATAAATAAACTAAAAAAAAAAAATTAAAAAAAAAAGAAAAGAAAAGAAAACTGACAAATCTTGTGATGAGGAAAGAATGTCTTCTAAACATGCACCAACTTTGTATGGACTTTTATCCTTTTGGGGGGAGCATCCAAGTGTACATTTTTGTTAAAAAAGGGATATGGCCAGTGAG
Source organism: Jaculus jaculus (assembly GCF_020740685.1). Lineage (NCBI taxonomy): Eukaryota > Metazoa > Chordata > Mammalia > Rodentia > Dipodidae > Jaculus > Jaculus jaculus. The sequence goes on along the minus strand of NC_059106.1, from coordinate 123,211,735 downwards.
GAGTCTTTCTAAAGTTGATTCTGCTACATATTACATTGGCTAGGTAGTGCCTGGTAGAAGAAAGGCCAAAGGCTTCTAGTAGTTGTGAGGTACAAAGACTGCACGAGTTCACATTGTAAAGACATTGCTAGTCACAGTCAAAACTGGGTCCATACATAGCCTTTGCATCGACTTCACAGGACAGTGAGTTTAGTAAGGACATTCCATAATTATTCAATGTTCTACTATTTCCATATTTACTCCCTTCTACTTCACTTATATCTCTGAGTCATAGCTGCCTGTAAGTTCATTTTATGATTGGAAACACTTAATCAATGAGGGTATAGCTCTAGTCTTTGAGACTATAAATTGTAACAATTCCAGTCTGGAATTCAATCTAAGACGTGTTTAATTTTTCTACAGGTGTATAAAATATTAAGAATGAGTACTACCCACCATTTACTGAGCTTCAGTTGTTCCTATGAGCTCATGAACGTGGGCACAAAACATGCATGAATTAACATATATTGATAGTTCTAATTATGTTTTTTGTTTGTTTGTTTTGAAGCGGGGTTTCATGCTAGCCCAAGCTAACCTGGAACTCACTCTGTAGTCCAGGCTAGCCTCAAACTTCTGGTAATCCTCCTACTTCAGCCTTCCAAGTGCTGAAACTAAAAGTGTGTGTCACCATGCTTTTACCTTAATACTGTTTTTGTGTGTGTGCATATGTCTGTGGTGTTCATATTTGTGTAGACACATATGTATGTGTATGTGCAGGTGGAAGCTAAAGATTGACATGAGATAACTTTCTTAATCACATTTCACTTTCTTTCTTGAGACAGGGCCTCCTTCTGACTGGAGCTAACTAATTCAACTAGACTAGCTGGTCAGCAAATCCCAAGGATTCCTGTATCTGTCTCTCCAGCATTGGTGTTATAGACTCTTGCTTCCATACCTGGCTTTTATATGATGCTGGAAATCTAGCAAGCCCTTTACTCACTGAGCATCTCCCCAGCCCATTGCCCCTTATATTAGTCAGTTTCATAAAGTAAAGGGGCAAAAGTAAAGAGATAAATGAATGTATGCAAGTTCTTCACAACAAATGAGTGCCAGCAGAAATACAGGATTACAGGTTATGTAAGGGTAAACAGTGTGTCTCTAAGCTACTTGTTATTGTTGACTTGATTGAACAGCCAAGAGGAATCCTAGTTTCTCAGAAGTCAGTGAGCTCCAGATTTCTGGGTTAGCAATGTATATGTACTTCTTCAGAAAATCACAGAGAATTTCTTCCATGCAGCTTGGATCAGCTAATCAGAAATGCAAACTCTGTAGAGCTCAATACAGACCTTTTATCTTGGGCCTGCCTCTTCCACTTGTTCCAATTTACTTCACCATTTTTTTTTTTTTTTTTTTGCAGACTAGAGATTACATAGCATGCAGCTTCCTTGGAAATAATTACCTGACCTGATTATCTTAAAAGACTTTCAGACTGATAGGCATTTTTCTGTGCAGTGGTGGGTGGGATAATCAGCCCTTATTTTACCAACTCTTATCCTGTTAGGAATAAGACCCAAACAACAGTTTTTATTCCTCCATAGAGACATTAGTCATCTCAGGGAAGAAATGAACTCAAAACCTGACTCCTTTTACCTGGCAATAGTTGTGTGGGCTGCAGAGTGATTTGGTGGGTGAAGCTGAAAGAGAAACTAATGCTGTTACATGTCATTCTTTTTCCATTGAGAACCAATGTGAGCTTTAAATCAACAGCCACCATGTACCTGTCGAGTATATGACATGATCCTCACCTGGGGAAGGAGTGAGCTGGAATACAATTGCAGAATGATCTGAAGATATGTCTGGACAACATATGACACCAGAAACCTTTCTCCTTCTCCTGCAGGCCTGAGCTCCTTCAGCACCAAGGATTCTCTTGGAGGAGGATGCTTAGCTGTGTTCCATATGAAAGAAGACAGAAACAGAGCAAAAGGCAAGCTGTGGGTACCTCCTCTGACCCTTCTCCGTCTGAATTCTAGTGCTTTTTACTTTTCATTTTGAAGTCATCAGAGAGGCAGCATATTGAAAAGGTAGTTTTGTGGTCAAGTGTTTACTGTTCCCTAGATTCTCCTAATGGCAATGTCTTGTATAACAATGGAACATGCTAGAAACCAAGAAGCTGAGCAATTAATACTGATATATCCATCCATCCTTTACAGGTCTCCCCTGCTTGATGTGAACTACGATGAACACATACATGCATCTGTATGTCTCCTGTGCCACACTGCCACATACATATTCCTACATCTTCCCTCTTTGTATTCACACCCAACCTACTTGTACTCCAGTCCCTACCTCAGCTTGATATGTATATATAAGAATTTGAATTAAACTTAATGAATCAAATCATTTTTCAAAACATTCTAAAATTTCAGATTTGATTTCTTTCATTCAAGAATTGGATGAGGGGCTGGAGAGATGGCTTAGCGGTTAAGCGCTTGCCTGTGAAACCTAAGGACCCTGGTTTGAGGCTAGATTCTCCAGGACCCACGTTAGCCAGATGCACAAGGTGGCACACATGTCTGTAGTTCGTTTGCAATGGCTTGAAGCCCTGGCGTGCCCATTCTCTCTCTCTCTCTCTCTTTCTCTCTCTTTCTCTCTCTTTCTCTCTTTCTCTCTCTCTGTGTCATTCTCAAATAAATAAATTAAAAAATGAACAACAACAACAACAAAAATTAAAAAAAAAGAATTGGATGAGAAAATCTTACAAGACCTAAGTAATCTGCTTCTCCTGCCATTCTTCCAAATTTGTTATCTTCTACTGCTATGGACTATTTGTTAAAGAAGTGGCATATACAATTTTTATTTATGTGCAAGTTTTTATGTGGATATAGTTTTTATTATTTTGGGACAACTACTTAGAAATATATTCAGGTTAAATGGTAAATTTATTTTTAGCTCTTTAAAGAATTGTCGCACTATAATCCAGGTCAGCTCTAATATTTTACATTTCTCATCAGAACTCTGCCTACTTTCTGTACATCCTCACAAAGATTTTAGTTGTTTTAATAGATAAACAGTGATATGTCATGATTTTTCTTTTGCATTTTTGGTATGTGTTCATGTGTGTGTGTGGTATGAGTGGAATGTGTACCTGCGCATGTGCACGTGCATGTACAGATACATACAACCCACATGGACATCTGAGGCCCAAGTAGATCTTGAGTATCCTCTATTGCTCTTCCACCATATTTTCTTAAGACAGACTCTCACAGTGAACCTGGAGCTCAGTTTGTCAGACTGGTTTACCAGTGAGTCCCAGTGACCCTCCTGTCCTCTTCTCCCTCAGTGCTAGGATACAGGCATGTATAATCATGTTCAATTTTTCACATGAGTTCTGGGGATCGAACTCAAGCCCTCAGCCTTGCATAGTAAGTGGTTTTAACTTCTGAATCTTCTCCTTAACCCTCTAACTTGTATTTTTACAATGACTTGTTATCTTTTCATGTACTTCTTCACCATGTACATATACCTATGACAGCTACTTGTTCATACCTCGTGCTTAGGAGTGTACTGTATTTTTCATTATTGCACCTAGAGTGTTCTTCACATGTTCTAGATTGACGCCCGCCTTTTCATGTGCATCTTTTTTTTTTTGCAACATCTATTTACTTTTGAAGAGATAAAAGATAAAATAAACTCCATGTCTGTCTCATCTCTGTCACTGCTCCCCCTCTTTTCAGTGAAATATTATTCTCCCTTCAAGCTGGCACAGTGCTTTGACCTCAGATAGCACATAGCTCAATGTTTGGATTTTCACACATGAGTCATTGACTTTGGGACAGAATCCAGTCCCCGTTATCATTGTCCCACTTTCAATAAGCAAAGTTTATGAAGGTTCCTTTTCTTTACCTTGTCACCTGACCAGGATAATCAGACAATTCGTGATGGCCTTGGTGATCTTTTGCATTTTTGGAAAATTAACACAGCTAAAATAATTATAAAAGTTATGTCACCACCCACTGGACAAGTGACCATATGAGTAAACTTTTGCATTAACGTTTAGCAATGTGACCTTTCTTGGTGTATTAAAAACAGAAAGTAAGGGATAGAGAAATAGATTAGTGGTTAAGGCATTTGTCTGCAAAGCCAAAGAACCCAGGTTCAATTCCCCAGGGCCCATGTAAGCTAGATGTCCAAGGTGTCACATGCATATGGAGTTTGCTTGCAGTGGCTGAAGTCCCAAGCATATCCATTATCTCTCTCTCTCTGCCCCATTCTCTCAAATAAATTAAAATGAATAAAATAAATACAAAAGCAGGAGATAAGAGATGCTCAGCAACATTGCAAAGTGTATTTTTGATGGAAGTTGAGAACTGTTTTCTGACACTGATTTCTGAGGTAGTCATTTTGTAATCCTGAGTCTATTCTTCAAATGGGGAGGCAAAGAATTAGAGTAGCTTCTGTTATAATGGTTGAAAACTGAAAAAGGGAAAATTGTGCATTTGGGTGGTGGGTTAGTATTACATAGGGACTGCTATAATTTTGGGCTACAGGGATTTCATTTACCTTAAACTGGAGGCAGGAAGTCACATCTCCTTTTTCAAGTGGTGAAATATTTCCAAAATAGAAAAATACGGAAAAAAATATAACAGGCATCCATTTGCCTACAGGGCCACCATGAACCCACACTTTCATATGAAGCAAAAGAAGACTTGATCTTTCCCAGGCAGAAACAACTCTGTAGCAAGAAATGTGGCTTTGTAACCATGCCTGGGCTAGGCTCTGAAGTCACTCAGTCCCAATGGCAGGGGGAGGTAAGTAGCACTGAAACCAAATAGGGTGAACATTTGCCAAGTGTATCACTTACATTCTCATTGCTAGGAAATACCAAGCCAGAAGCAACAAATAGAAGGAAAAGGGTTTAAATCATCTTACAGTTCCAGAGGGTAGAGGCCATTTTGGTGAGAAATGAGCAGGCAGCTATGTCACATCGTCATACCATCAGATAAGCAGGAAAGAAGAGGGGAGAGAGAAGGAGAGGGAGGAAAACAGCAAGCAGGGTCTGGTTGCAATCCCTCAAGGTCCACATTCAGTGACACACTTCCTCCAGCAAGAATGTAGCTCCTAAACATTGCACAACTATTCTCTGGTAATTTGGAGGTAAATATTTGTCCCCCATAGCGTAAGGTATTCCTGATTAAGCTTGTAGCTTGAGTCTCCAGCAGCCTGCTGGAGAAGGTGTCACTGGAGGCAGATTTTGTAGTCTAGCCCTAAGGTGGGTTATACTGAGTCATGCCTTTTGAGGAGTGATCTCTTTACTAATAAAGCAATTATGTTCAATGTCTGTCTTGGAAACAAGGCTAAATAGCATGGTTATACACTGCTGTCTACTGAGGTTTCAAGCCATATTTGTTTATAAAAAGTGGTACTGGGAATGCATTGAGAACCATCAGGAGAGTTGCTCACTTCCTTCACAACTTAGGTTGTGAAATTTGTAAATATTCTTCACATGCTTCTATGTGTCTATATAATAAAGTTTGCTGTATATCTATAAATTATTTTTTATTAGAATTGATGCCACTCTGATCTCATTTATATTGTTTGACTGAACTTAATTCTCCAAGGGACATGGAGTTACATCATGACACATCCATTTTTTAGCTTTCTTATTTCCATTATGTCATAGAATGTTTAGAAGGCATTACAAAACTACTAAGCACATGTATTGATTGGGAAATAACCAAGAGAATAGGGAAAATTATCCATTTGTTAATGGACATTATGAACCAACAATAAGGAAAGATGTTTTGTTGAAATCTCTTCTTATATGTCCATTTGGTATTGAATGGAGACACTGCCTTTCTGTTTAGCACTCTCTGTTTCTCTAAGAATTTCAAGAGCTACATCCTTCTTTAGAAATACATGGTATGCAAAGTGAGAATATGTGGATTACAGAAAGTTGTTTTATTTTGCTTAACCCATCTTTTCCTAACTACAGAATATTTTAGCATATTTTCACATCTTCCAGAGAAATATGGTTCCACTAGACACTTTGGGAAGGTTTAGGCTTGACAGCAATCAGTTGATTACATATTCTGGAGTTTGAAGTAGTAGAATATCATTAATCAAACATGTTAAAGGGCTGAGGGGGATGGCTTAGTGGCTAAGGTGTTTACCTGCAAAGCCAAAGTACCCAGATTCGATTCCTCAGGACCCACATTAACAAGATGCACAAGGGGGTACACATGTCTGGAGTTTGTTTGCAGTGGATGTTAGCCCTGGAGTGCCCATTATTTCTCTTTCTTTCTGTCTCTCTCTCCCTCTTTCTCTGCCAAATACATAAATAAATAAAAAATATTAAAAACATGTTAGAGTTGTAAACTACATAGAAGACACAATGAAACTTACTGCACAAAAATAAATTACATCCTTAGCTTAAGAATTTAGGAAGCAGGGCTGGAGAGATGGCTTAGCGGTTAAGTGCTTGCCTGTGAAGCCTAAGGACCCCGGTTCGAGGCTCGGTTCCCCAGGTCCCACGTTAGCCAAATGCACAAGGGGGCGCATGCGTCTGGAGTTCGTTTGCAGAGGCTGGAAGCCCTGGTGTGCCCATTCTCTCTCTTTCCCTCTATCCGTCTTTCTCTCTGTGTCTGTCACTCTCAAATAAATAAATAAAATAAAATAAAATAAAATAAAAATTAAGAATTTAGGAAGCATACATAAAAATCAAATTACAATTACCTGGGTTCATATATGTGTTAAGCTGCATGTAAATTTTTAAATTTTTATTTTGCCTATTTATACCAGATTATATTATTTTATCTTCTTGCATCTGTTCCTATTACCTTTGAGGCACTCCTCAGGGGTCTATAATTTTCACTGAGTGGTCATGAAGGTCTCAGTCATACCTTGTGGGATAGTAGGGGAACCATACTCATGGTAATCCTACCTACTCTGTGGCTCTTATAATATTTTCCACCCCTCTTCCACAATGTTGCTTGAGCCATGGCAAGCCGGTTGGAAGTTTGATTTAGTGTTGACTTCTCTGTAGCCTTTTGATTTCTGGTTTGATAGGTTTTGACTGATCACCATGTCTGTCACCATTACCCTGGAGCTGGTTGTCAAGCTAGCAGTAAAAGCAGTGTTCATGTTACCATTCCTCTACAATGTCTCCTTGGTCCTGGCAGTTGTGATAGAGGTGGCATGTGTCATGGTGGGAAGTTGGCTATCTTCTTATCTTATTGATGGATTGTGGTTCTCCTTCATTTTATCTGTCATTTGTAAAATGAAACAGATTCAAGAGTCACAGCTAAGCTGCATGTAATTTTTTAAGTTGTATCACTTTAATAAAGTGGTGGATCATGGTGGTTTGAAACAGGTTGCTTCCCATGAACACATGTTCTAAATGCTTGCTCCCCAGCTGATAGAATTTTGGGAGGTAGATATTTGCTGGAGGAGGTATGTTGCCTGTGTTAGTTGGCTCACTCTCCTGCTGCCATCTTCCACCTGCTGTGGCTAAGGTTATGTTTAGCCTGTGCTTGTTCTCTATGTTCTTCTGCCATCATGGAGCTTATCTTTGAATATGTAGGCCAAAAATTAAAAAAAAATTACTTTCCTTCCATTCACTGCTTTTGGTCAGGTGCTTTGTCCTAGCAACAAGAAGGTAAGTGCAACAGGGATGAATCACTCTGATTTAGTGAGCATCTGGAATTCAGACTATTGTGAAATAATATAATTTTATTGTATGTACTCTTGGCCATCACAATGTAAATAAAATCATTATTGAGATATTCCTTTTCTAAGCTAAATAATAAAACATCACATCATATCCTGAATATAGGGGAAAGAGTGAGCCCTAACAAACACTATTGCTAATAGCATCATTACATTGTTCAACCATGCTGCAAATGAACAGTATGGGGCAATGAGACTGGAAAAAATTGTACTGTACTAGATACCATACATTATATTGTACACAATATGTTTGCTCATAAAATTTAATTTTAAGAAATGCACAAAGCAAATATTGGGCAATAAAGATATTCCTTAAAGTGGGGAGGGGGAAATGCTAAATTTCAGAAGACTTGTTTGGAGTCCTTTTTCTTATACAACTCATTGTTTGTTTGTTCGTTTTTCCTTCCAGGATATTTATCAAATGACAAGGGTAAAATATCATAGTTTTCCTTTTTAAGTTACAAGATGGCTGTATGAAATTATTTTACAATCATGGACATATTAAGCAGTGAGAGCAGATGAAAATCATCTCTTCATCACCATAACAAACAGAACAAGGAAATGAAAAACTTGGGAAGACAATATATGTCACTGCAAGTGTTTTAAAGAAGTAGCTAAGAATTATTTTTAAAAGCCTTCATGGTATTTTTAAATGAAAATGCTCTAATAAAGCATATGTAGAGTATTTAGGTTTAACTGTATAACTAAATGACTAAAATCAATGGGCATCTCTACATGCTTTGTTTTTGAAATTTTGCTTGACATTAGACATTGCAGAGAGGGTGCCTAATAAACTCATGTGCTCTGATTTTTGTAAGTTTTTGTTGTATACACTACTTTTGGAGGGCAGAATTTTAAAAAATTTTTTCTTAATCAGTACATCTTTTTATTGAAAGTAACCTTTTTATTTACTTGACTGGCCCTTAATGAATTAGAACTTACTAAATGTCAGAAAATACCAGGATAAAAATAAAGAAGGTTAGCCTCTATTTTAAGAGAGCTTAAATCCATGTACATATATGTATGTGTGTGTGTGTGTGTGTGTGTGTGTGTGTGTGTGTGTATACATATATCATGATAAATGTATAATAATAACATGAACAGTGTAGTTCTGTGGAAATAACTTACAGTTAAATATGGAATTAAAATTCTTACTGATGTATTCTGATGTGATATAAGTTTTTTTTAATTAAATATATTTTATTTATTTGATAGAGAGAAAGAGGCAGAGAGAGAGAGAAAGAGAATGGGCATGCCAGGGCCTCCAGCCACTGCAAATGAACTCCAGATGCATGTGTCCCCTGTGTATCTGGCTTATGTGGGTCCTAGAGAATCAAACCTGGATCCTTTGGCTTTGCAAGCAAACACTTTAATTTCTAAGCCATCTCTCCAGCACATAGTTTGAGATTTTTGAAACAATGGATATGTGGAGGGGAATGACTGAGCTGAGGAAATGAAATACAGTTCTTACTCTCACTTTCTTCTAGTACTTTGAGCAGGTAACTTCCTCCTTTCTTGCATTAACTCCCTCAAATGTGTTTATCCACTGATTCTTCTAAGACTCAAATAGTTTGACACTACATAGTAAGGGGTCCAAAATGAGTAAGTCATGGCTTCTTCCCTATAGTGATTTGGTCTTTCTTACATTGTTGAAGATGGGGAAGTTAAAGTAAATGCTGTGAAAGAGCTTTTGCAAAGACTGACGTCTGTGCCAAGTGACATAGGCTTCAGTTTCCTCACAATGGTGACAGCCATGTCAGTTCCCATGAGGATGAATAAAAGATAATGACTACCTTGTGGCTGTGCAAATATAATTAACACCTTAATGACCTCAAATAGTATTCTGAAAGGCCATTCACAACTGAGTGATGGACTATTGGCTCTCTCTGGGGTCTTCTCAATCTTTATTTCTATAAGATCTATAAGCTATTCAGAATTTGCCTGCACACGCAATAACATGCATACATATAAGTACACACACATACATAGGCAAAAAAAAAAAAAGGTTGCAAAAGAAATAAATGATCCAGTCTGAAAGTTCAAGTTTTGCTAATGTAAGCATTTAGTATCTGTTCTATTTTATTTTCTAATGCACTAATTCTGCTTCTCTATTTTATCACCTCCTGTATCACTTAAAATGTCAATATGTTTAGTTTAGTGAAAGTATTTTAAATAACTTCAAAGTTTTCGATTATTGTCACACCTCTTTGGCCATCTAATAATATCCTGAAATTTTTCTTATGCAGTGTTATTATGGACACCCAAGGGTAATGGCTTAAAAAACAAAACCTTTTCCCTATTTCAGATTACTTCCTTAGGATTAATTTCCACAATGAAGATATTTATGTCTAATTGTGAATTATGAATATTTTACAAGTTTTCCAAACTTTTATATTATTTTGTGTGTGTGTGTGTCTGTGTGTGCTTGCACATATGTGTGCTCATTTGTATGCATATATGTGTGCAGATGTGTCTGCCCAAGTGCAGAGGCCAAAGGAAGTCATCAGGTATCCTTTTCTATTATGCTTCCACCATATTTATGTGAGACAAGGTTATTACCTGAACTTTGGGCTCACTGTTTTCCAGTAGACTGGCTGACTAGTGAGAACTAGCAATTCTGTCACTACGCCACTCAGCACTCGGCTTCCAGCTGTGCACAGCCATGCTTGGGTGCTGAGGATTACAAAGAAGTCTGCAAGCTTGAACAGCAGGCGCTGGTCCTTGTAAGCCACCTCCCCTGCCCATATTCCTGGACTTTCTACCAGAAGAATTGGAGATGCTCAGTGATTACAAAAGTCTCTTCTTCCTCAAGAAGAACCATGTACCTCATGCTTAATAATGGACACAAATGAAGAGAATTGATAGAGGCCTTTGGTCCAGGAAAAGGCTATTCATACAGGGCTACTTGAGCACTTCAGTGGTTTACTCCAAAAATTGGCATGATGATTTTGGAATCATTTGAAAAGGAGTCCTGCGGAAGAGAATATGAATTTCTTTTCTCTCTCTCTCTCTCTCTCTCTCTTTGTACTGTGTGTGCTAAATTACATTTTTAGTTAAATGCAGCCACTCTCAAAGAAGCAAAGGGTAGAATGTTGGTTGCCAGCAGCTAAAACTAGAGGAAATGGGGAGAGGTTGGTAAGTAGAATACACAATTTCAGTTATACAAAATGACTATGTTCTAGATTACAGTTTACTATACTGCATTGTATCCTTTTTTAAAAAAATTAAATATATACTTTGTTTGGACACATCATGTGTTGGTACTATACTTTCCCTCCTCCCTGTCCCCACACCACTGAGGACCCTCCTCAGTGGGATTGCTGGTATTCACCAAGGGGTTGTGAGTTATGAGTTGTGACAGCAGCCATCAGTCTTTGGTGAGGGGCAATCCCTCTAGGTATGCCTTCCCAACTTGTGGCTCTTCCAATTATTCTGTCCTCCAAAAATTCCCTGAGCCATTGGAGACTGACATGATTTCAAAGAAACAATGTTCTTGGAATTTCTAGATCAATGTAGAATAGAAAAGACTACTCAAAGAATACTGGACTTACCTTTAGTACAGATAGCTGACTACTAGGCTGGGGTCAGATGATATTTTTGGATATATTCAGAGTAAGATAAGACACTATGAAGATGGGGTTTAAAAGTTTCCAGTTCTAACCAAGTCATTCAACTACATACCAGTACCATGCTGCCAACTTGTGATCCCTTAAAAACTGGAAATCATATAACATTTCCAAAGACACTACAATTGAATTTAATAAACTATTGCAACTTTCTTCATTAACACCCTTTTCAAGAACTACTAAAATTACAAAACAATGAATTGGTGATGTTTTTAGTATTACTTTTTTTTGTTTTTTTTTCTGGTTTTATCCTTGGACCTCTTTCTTGTCTCACACTGGACATGCCAGTAAGTGAGGGCCAATCTTACAGTGAGGGAGGAGTTTTGGGAAAAAAATTCTACATAAATTATGTACTAGACTACTGTGATATTCAGTTTTCTGTCACCATGAAAAATAATTGGAAATAATTTATAAGTAGAAAAATAGTTTACTTTGGCTTATAGTTTCAGAGGTTCTAGTCCATGATATCTTGGTGTCATTACTTTGGGCCTGTGGGGGAACAGTGCATCATGGTGATAACAAAGGGTAAAGGAGGCTGTTTTAAGTACAAGAGAGAGCAAGAAGTACAAAGAGAGAGAGAGAAGTTGGAGGAGGATGTAGAGAAAGGAAGGAAGGAAGACATGGGTTAGGTCAAAAATTTTTCCCTCTAACTTGGGATAAAGCCCAAATGGCTTAACTTTCTCCAACTAGGCCCTACCACTTGACAGTTTCACTGCCGTTCAGTAGTTCCATGGGCTGGAAACCAACCTTTATGTATGGGCCCTTAAGGATATTTTCTGTCTAAATTATAGCAAATGGAGATTGAGATGTGAAGCCATTTAGGAGCTTAAGAATGTATACTGTGAGTAGGAATAAAACTCAGCAGCAGAGGCCAGTAAGATAGAAAGAGGATATAAATGGTGGGAGGGATGACTTAATAGGATGGTATTGTGTATGTGTATGTAGAAGAACAGATTAATGGGGGTGAAATGGCCTCAGTGAGGTCAGGGGAAGAGTTTGAGTAAAGAAAAGGTGGACGGTGGGCTAATCAGAATCTAAGAGGATATAAATAAGTCATATAGAAACCTACTTTTTTTGGACAATGGAACACTCAGAAGCCATAGATTGTTACTAGAAAATTTTCAGTGCCAGGGATGAGATACTTTCCAGTGAGTTGTTGGACATAGAGTTCACTGATACACCTAAACATTTACAGGCCATTGCCAAGGTTCTTGGTTTCCCACCAGGAATAGATGGTAAGACCCTATTGCTGAAGACTCCACATACTTGGGCTGCAAGGTCATTGAGAAATCCTGCTAGAGCTGAGCTGAAAACCTCTTTCATGCAGACCAGCTGATAGAAATCTAGAAAAAGCTATACTGCATGCCTTGCAATGGGAGAGGGAAAAATCACCAATGGAAATACTCAACAGTGAACACTGCAAGCCTTAAATTTGGCCAGCCAGGCCAAATGAGCCAATGGGTGAAATAGTGGCACATCTGTCATGATGGAAACCAACTGCCCTCTAATTGGACTGGTGACCTGTTTCATGGGAAGGTATACATACCTGATACAGAAAACCTACAATAGGGGTAGTCATGAGACCTAGGGGTATAACACCTGCTGCTGTCTGACTAAATGTATATATTATGCTCACCACACTGCCCAGTAAGCACTTCTCTTAGTGTTCATACATATATATATATATATATATATATATATATATATATATATATATTAATGATACTCTCACTTTTAGTTGGAGAAGCTTCTCTTTTCAGATGGCAGTGACCTTGGGATAACTCCAAAGGCACCATGGTGGTGAGGAGTAGAGGAGTGCTCATCCCTAAAACATCTCTTTCATCTTCCAAGGTGCATTGTGGAAAAAGTGGTAGAAAGGATTTAAGAGCTAAAGGAAGGGTAGGACTCCTTACAATGTGCTCTTCCAGACCCAAAGTGGCCTGGATATCCATGACCTTCCAGTGCCTGACACTACCTACATAAGACCATCATAATAGGAAGAAAAGATTATGACATCAAAATAAAAGAAAGACTGATTGAGAGGGGGAGGGGTATGATGGAAAGTGGAGTTGCAAAGGGGAAAGTGGGAGGGGGAAGAGGGAGGGAATTATCATGGGTTATTGTCTATAATTATGGAAGTTGTCAATAAAAAATAAATTTTAAAAAAGAATGTGTGCTGAAGTATAGGTATCTAAGATCATTTTGGTGATGTCATAGCATAATGCCTGGTTTTGGGGTTGAACTTTTTCACCCATCCCCACTTCATGCCATCATGGTATCTTCTGATGCTGTTGATTCTATCCCACTCTTTACAATTTGCCCCAAATGTGTGTTAGACTGCTTTTTGACCTCCTTGGAAGTATGACTCACATGACTATGTGAGAAATCCTTTAAGGAAGGTTAGATATTTTGATAAAAAAATAGATGGTCAGAAAATATAATAGACTGAATAAATTTAAAAATGTTTTAAGATCTGAGCCATTTCTGTATATTCACACAGATAAAATTATTAGAAATTACTAAAGAGCAATCTAATATGCCATACTTGCTAGATAAGGAATATGTCCCTTAGCAAGTGGTGAGGTTTAAGTAAATAATGTAAGTTATAAAAGAATTTGCTGCTCGGTGTGTAAGTAGGAGGAAGTGGCTCAATCAAACTCATTTGATATTCTAATTATATAATGTGGCTAGCAATAAGGCGTATTTAATTCCCTTGTTAGACATGAACCACAGGGATGTAACTCACAATTACAATAATCATTCAGGTGGACTTGGAATTGACCAGAAATGATTATATTGAAAGCAACTTTTTAAAGGGACAACATTCTCCCAGTACACATTTTCCAATCTGTTTGGCTGTCCCCCTTAGGCTTAGTAAAAGAAACCCATGAGGTGTAAGTATGTTTAGCAATTGGGCCTGTTTCCAGGTTGTGAGACATTCAGTTAAAAAACAAACAAACAAAAAAAAAAAACACAGAGTTATTATTAGCTCTAAATTCAGGCTTTTGTCAAAAGGCCTCTTGAACTGCTAGGAACTCAGAGTGAAAGTTGGTAAGGACATGCAGCACACACATCCCTGGACTGGCTGCTCCCGAGCAGGCTGAGACACCCACGATGAACTTCCAGTCTCGTGCCAGGGGCATGTTGTTCAACATTTGCCCCTCTCCTGAGCCAGCATGACAACTGCATTCTTCTCTTGTTTAGGAGCAGCAAAAGGAGATGGATTAAAGAGGATGTTTGAACTGAGACTATTAATTTCCTTTCAGTGTGCATTCGAGTCAGATTCCTTTATAAGGGCCTTTTGTATTTTCATAAAATTACAACTGTTGTTACTTGGCTGCCTTTTCTAAAGAATAAATTTGGTCCCTGATATCTAAAGAAAACATACATACTTCATGTGAAGAAAGAAGAGAAATGAGTATGCAGTTATCTTAAACATACTCATTTTATATGTCATTCTCTTACCACAGAAACAATTACAATATTAGCTACTTATTACTAACAGAGATCATAAAACATAGTGTTCATCAAACTTTTGAGGTCTCTTTGGTATTTCCTTGAAATGCTAGAGAAGAAATGTTCTTTGCAAATTCTAGAGAAGAAATATTCTTATAAATCTACTTAAATGCTTTTGTAATCTGTCTGGTTTAAAAATAAATATCCCTCCTTTTCCAAGATTATTACAATGCTTTTTAATTTTTTTCATGGCATAGGCAAGAGATTTCTTATGTGGAAAAAGTGCATGTGTGTTGTCTAAAATTGGACAGCAGATTCTGCTCTTTTTTTGTGTTAACACTCTGGGTCCCAGTAGAATACTTCCAGTGAGCTTGGAAGTCATGTACATGGCACACTGCTCCCTCCCAAATGCAAAGCTGTGGTGGGTTCTACAAGGAGCTTGCCTAGGCTGGGCAGCCACAGTTCCTCACACATGGCTGGGAGTTGGTTCTATTAAGGAATCATTAAACATATTATCCAGAAGAGGAGAGATTTATTTCCCTTGTTCTTTGGGGTCTTGTTGCCATGTGATATTGTTCACTCACTTTCCTCCCCAGGGCTTTTTGCTTTTTCACTGCAAATGATTCCACAGCAGAGCTATGCACCAGATTTTGAAAGCACCTGGCCTAGTCCCACAAAACCTATTTCTGCTGCCTTCCTTCCTTCCTTCCTTTCTCTTTCCTTCCTTTCTTTAATTCATTCATTCTTCCTTTTTTTTATTTCAAGATAATGAATGAATGTCATCCATCTAACTGCATGTTTAAAAAAAAAAGTTCTCCAAGGTTCTGAAGTAATGATGTCTTGAAATCACTGCATACACCAGCTTACCTCAGATTTCCATGTGTTAGGAATGGCCAGGGATCCTGTAAATAGGTTAGTTGTGATTCAGTATGTCTGTAGTGGGGTCTGAGCTTTTGGCACCATAACAAGTGTTCTGTTCCAAGTGTTTGGTGCATCTTGGGCCAGGAGGACCTAGAACCTGGTAGCTTGTAGAAGCAGACTCTTAAACCCCACTTGAGGCCTACAGATCAGATTCTCCATGTGAAAGATTCCTGAATGTAAAATATGTAATATACAACCAAAACTAGAAATTATTAAACTAGGTCAGAGAGCTTTTCCTGATTGTGACCCCTTTTGTTTTCGCCTGAAAAAGTGTTATATAATCTGGGACATAGAAATGTCTAGAATAGGTACACTAATTAAACTTCTACTGTTTTTTTTTAATATTTTTTGTTCATTATTTATTTATTTATTTGAGAGTGACAGACACAGAGAGAAAGACAGATAGAGGGAGAGAGAGAGAATGGGCACGCCAGGGCTTCCAGCCACTGCAAACGAACTCCAGACGCGTGCGCCCCTTTGTGCATCTGGCTAACGTGGGACCTGGGGAACAGAGCCTCGAACCACGGTCCTTAGGCTTCACAAGCAAGCGCTTAACCGCTAAGCCATCTCTCCAGCCCTCTACTGTTTTTTTTTTTTTTTTTTTTTTTTTTTGAGATAGGGTCTTGCTCTAGCCCAGGGTGACCTGGAATTCACTATGGAGTCTCAGGGTGGGCTTGAACTCAAAGTGATCCTCCTACCGCTACCTCCCTAGTGCTGGGATTAAAGGCGTGTGCCACCACGCTCAGCTAAACTTTTACTTTTTTTAATAAGTCATAAAGAAAATTGTTTTGGGGGTTGAGAAGATTTCTCAGTAGTTAAAGAGATTTGTGGCAAAGCATGTTGTCCCAGGTTCAATTACCCACTACCCACATGAAGCCAAATGCACAAAGTAGTGCATGCATCTGGAGTTAGTTTGCAGAGGCAAGAGGCCCTGGTATGCCCATATACTCTCTTTCACACTCTATTTCCTTGCAAATTATATTTTCAGAAATTGTTTAAAATAAATATTATATACAATTTTATCAGTTATGAATGACAAAAACAAATGGATATACTAATGAGATGAATTTGCTTGCTTATTTTACACAGAAAATAATTGATACTTCAGGATATAGGAAATCCTCAACAGTTTTCAGAATTTATCAATATTGAATTTATCATTATTAATGCTAACAGCATATAATAGTTAAGTTCTGTTCTCAACTTGGTCAGATTAGTAATCCAATCAGAGAAATTCCTCTTGGTTAGGGATGTGAGAATGTTTCCAGGAAGGATTGACTGATGGAGGAAATCCTCCCAAAGTGAGAGGCATTTCTGGAGGTGGGCTTTATGCAAGGAAGCTTCAGAAGAATGTGGAGCTTTTTGTCCTACCTTCCCTCAAATACTCACTCATGTGCAAGTCTACCATGTCACCTCTCCTTCATCAACATGGAAACCCAGCCTGCATCCAGCCTCATGGCCTGAGCAGCTAGCTACAGGTTCCCTCCAGCATGCAGACAGCTATTATTGAACTGCCCAGTAAGCTAATCCAATAAGTCCCTTTTATAATACATATTAATTCTATTGGTTTTGTTCCTCTAGAGAACCCTGAGTAATACTACTTTGCATAAATGCATAGTACAAAATGACAGGAGCATGTGTATGGTCATTTCAGAAACTGTTAGAAATTCTGTCCTAATCTCAAGCCAAAATTCATTTAAAGATTTTTTTAAAGGAAACTCAAGTTGGCAATTCAAACAATTTTCAAAATCAAACATTTTAACAATGCAATCATCTAAAGATATATTAATTTGAAACTTACATTCTAAGGAATGACAGTAGGAAATATTAACTGTTTGGGGGGAGTAAACCATTATGCCTGCATAAGAGCAGAAAACTGTGTTATGTACAGTCAAAACACTCTGTAATGCAGTTATAATGAACACAATGCAGTTTTTAATGAATACTAGTTTCAAGTCTGAGCTGAGGTGTTCCTGGCAGTGCTCATCGGCACAGAGTGAATTGATGGTACCATGTGCAGTGTAAAGCGTGCATGTTGTATGTTCAGAATCATAGCTGCCTCAAAGTTATGCAATACAACATGGGTGAGCATGACAGAAACACCTTCACTTCATTAGGTATTTGATTGTTGAATTAATTTTTGGTCAGTTTGCTTTCAGAAAACTTGCTATTAACAAATTTTGCACAAGTTTCACACTCAGCTATATGATGACAACTCACACAGGGTAAGAATCTGAGGCCTAGATGGTCTCCAACTGCACCCCTGGCTTTAGTCAACTTGGCCCCCTGTCCGAACACTTCCTTTAACCTTCAAACCCATTGGCTCATCACACCTTAGTTGAGCATTTTTTAATGGTTTAAATGAGCCCTTTTTTGTCTTGTTACATTCCTTTGGACCATAGGGAAACTTGCCCTTTTTGTTGAAGGGACCTTTCACTTCACCCAGCACTTTATACTTATCTTTTAAGATCTAGTTACCAAATCCTCCAAAGTAGATATGGGTAACTGCTTCAAGCTACCACATATCCTAAATTAGATGCTTTTCCCCATGAAACTCCTTCCCTTAACATTTAGCAACTGGATTAAAACTACTCAAATATGTAGTTCAATATCTTATACATTTCTGAAAGGCCAGAAGTTTGTCCGAGTTTCCCACCTTTGTCAAGGTGCCTTCTACAAAGTACCAATGTGGACTTTTCAAAATTCATAGCAATTCCTTTACAGCAGTTTATTTTCTCTGCTGATACTGAGCAACAGAGCTTAATGCCCCTCATGATGGTGTGCTAGTGTTTCCTGGAGCTAAGTCTACTTATGACTTTTAGACATGTAGAGCTATGAGAACTCTTGTATGCTCAAAAACTCAGGATGAGGTTGGATTGATGGACTGTTTTCAGGAATGGTGACACAGGAGTGAGAAAGACATCTTCTCTCTTTATTTCTGGGCTCCTTGTATTTGTGACATTTATCAAAGCTGACAGTGCTTCCCAAAAGGCCAAGGGCGAGACAGATTATCTCCATTTGTCTTGTGTTCTTTTTGCTGCCTCCCAAGCTGCCTGAAAACAATATGCATCCTGTCCAGAACACATCGTTTCTGGTTGTTAAAGATAGGTGCGCGTATTGCCAAAGCCTCGTGAGAGCTGTACTCAGCATAGGGTGACTTGATGGCTATGGGAAGTGGGGAAGGTTGGGTTGCTTTCCTTTTCTTCCTGTGGCCCACACTGGACACTTTCTGTGAAAGGGTGGGTGACACAAAACTTGGAACTCCCTTTCAACATAATTCTAGATTTCAATTATATACATTTATTAAATCCAGGAAAAACGAATGATATATCCCCAGTGGCCAGAGGTTTTGTGAGATGTTGGGGAGAGTGGCCTTAGTGAGTAACAGGTTTTGCCTTTAAGTACCTCCCACTGTGGCTAAGAGGACCAGGGCCTGAGTGGTCTTCTGGAAAACAGGTTCCTTGGGACAAGAAAGGCAACATAACTCTATTGTTGTCAAAACGATAACAAGGTGGTATGATGAAGGTAAAAAAAAAAAAAAAGAAAGAAAAAGAAAACTTTCAAGAATAATTACTAAAAGTAAGAATAGCAGCAAAAGCTTTCTAAGTAAGAGAATATCATGCCTCAAGCAAAGATGGCAAAATAACACATTAAGCTTTCTTAAAGCTCTAAAATTACATTTAGTAAGAGCTAGTCTTAAATATAAAAATTTTCTTGCAGTTTTAAACTTTTTAGAAAATTATCCAGTCATTATTCATGAGTGATCTAAATAATGCCAGGGAACACAAAAAAGTCCAACAAACATGTTGGGACAAAAAGTTAAATTAACATGCAAAACACACTTATCAAGTTAGTTTTCGCTCCACTTGAATGAAACACAACAAAGATGATGGATGTTGCAGTGTGGAGAAAGGAAATATGATGGGCAAGGATTCAAGGCTTGTTAGACATAGCCGAGAATCTTGGCTTAGTAACTAGCTGGCTGTGTGACATTGAATTAATCACATTGTTAACATGATTTTTCAAAGATGAGGAGAGGCAGGGAAAGAGAGAATTGCTGCTAGGTATACCCTCATGAAATTTGAAACACTGGGATAAAGAAATTCTTAGGCTGGAGAGATGGCTTAATGGTTAAGGTGCTTGCCTTCAAAGCAAATGGACCCAGGTTCAGTTCTCCAGAACCCATATAATCCAGATACACAGGTGGTGCATGATTCTGGAGTTTGATTGCAGTGGCTGGAGGCCCTGGATCACCCATTCCCTCTCTATATATGTTCTCTTTCTCTCTCTCAAATAAATAAATAAAATTATTTAAAAAAATAAAAACAGAGGTGGAGAGATGGCTTACTGGTTAAGGCACTTGCCTGCAAAGACTAAAGACCAATGTTCTACTCTCCAGATCCCAGTTAGCCAAATGCACAATGGTGAGGCAAGCACAAGGTCATACATGCCCACTAAGTGGTGCAAGCATCTGGAGTTCGATTTCAGTGGTGAAGGCCCTGGCGTGCCAATTATCTCTCCTCTCTCTCTCTCTCTGTGTCTCTGAAAAAGAAAAAAAGAAAATTCTCAAAACATCAAAGAAATAAAAAAAAATTAAGACGCATTGGACTTTGCAGTAAGAAAAGATGTGGGGACACAATGGAAAAACACATTTATAGTTCGATGGGAGAAGTTTTTCAATACAAAACACTATAATTTTTTTTTTGCAAAAAATTTTTGTTTCTCACCATTCAATTATTTTGTTGTTTCTTAAAACCCCTGTGGGGTCAAGGGTGGACTGCTAGTCCCTGTTCACACTAGCATGGTGCTCCACCACTGGCTTATCTGCAGCCCATATCTAGTTTTGTTAAGGCGTTTGCTGAACAGAAATGTAATGAGATGGAAAAACCTCTCTGTCCTGGTTGAGGAATCATCATTAGTTTGAATCTATCATGATCAAATCCATTCTCTTGCTGCTCATCATTTGGAAGGTGGGAATAAAATGCAGTTCTAACCCGCAAGTCTTCAGAGCTTTCTGAGTAAGATACATGTTTTCTTAGTCACCAAGATGGAAGTCTTCTTTTCCCTTGTAGCCCCTTTCAGTGCCTCACACTCAGTTATTTGCAGTTAGTATACTTGGATCTGTGTCATTCATTTTGTGACCAGGTGATAACAAGCCAACATAATGTGGATGGTCACGTATAATAATGGAAAGAGACTGAGTCACTGATAGCATTGTTTAGCCACTGCCCAAGCTGGGTGCTACCCATTTCCAGTTTTCCTGCTATGTAATATAATTATATGCCTTTATTGCTTCAGCCTCCACTGTGTATATGGTTTGTCCCTTGCAAGAGAAAGCTTCATAAATAACACATGAGCCAAATTATATGCCAGGAATGAGAAGTAAAAATGCCTTCATTAACAGATGAGGAAGATATCCACCATGAATTTTTCATGAACTTACTCTTAGGGATGTACCTGAGACTTTCTTTTGCAAGTTGAGGGAGATAACAAGGAAAGAACACAGAATCACCCCAAAAGAGCATTAAAGCAGGTATTGGGATGGTTGCATAAAGCCTGGAGTTGTCCTACAATGAGACACTGAGAAAAGGAAACAGGATTCCAAGTGCAGATCCAAGAGGGGGGTTTGGAGAGAAGTGCTCAGATGGGAAATGGTGAAGGTAGAGGGGTGACTCAATGGCTGAGCACTTGTCCAGTATGATGCATGAGGCTCTCAGACTGTTGCCCTAAGAGTGTTACTCAAAGTAAGAAAAAAATAAAATGTCAGAGAGGTTGAATTCAGTGGATGCAAACAAGATTGAGAGTTTGGGGGTCATTGAGCATAACAGGCAACACTATATAGGACAAAGAACAAGCCCAGACCCTGCTCATCCACGTTTTGAGTTGGAGAAAAGGTAGGGAGTACTGTGGTTTTAATGCTAAGTGGACCACCTGATATTTAAAAGAATATTTATTTATTGGCAAGCAGAGAGAGATAGAAGAGACAGAGAGAGAGACTGGGCAGGCCAGAGCCTCCAGCCACTGCAAATGAACTCTAGATGCATATGCCACTGTGTATCTGGCTTTACATGGGTACTGGGGAATTGAACCTGGGTTCAAAAATGAATTGGTACCATAAAAAACCTTCCTTGATAGAGTTTATAGGCAAGTGCCTTAACTGCTGAGCCAACTCTCCAGCCCCTGGACTATGATTTTATACGTTAACATGTGTGGCAAATTAAGAGAAGTCAATGTCACTGAGCAGAAATATTTATATCTGAAAGTTGTATGTATCTTGGCATCAGCTGCATCTTGAGTTAATAATGAACTGTGGTTATGTAGGTTAAAATTTTAAATGTAAATAGATAACCTATAATAATAAAGGTATCTTATAAAATTAAAACTATTTATCAATGTAATTTAAAAAATTAAGTATCTCTTTATTTATTTACTTGAGAAAGAGAGAAAGAAGAAGGAGGCAGGGAAGAGAGAGAGAGGGAGGATCAAGAGAATTGGGTGCACCAGGACCTCCTGTGGCTGCAAATAAACTCCAGTCATTTTGTTTGTCTAGCTTTATGTGGGTACTGAGGACTTGAATCTGAGTGACAGACCTTGTCAGCAAACACCTTTAGCAACTTACCATTTCTCTCGCCCTCAGAACTAACTTTTAGACAATAACATTCTGGCTGTGGTTATATTACCACATACACAAATTACCCCTTAATAATGGAGACCTATCTTACATAAACTTACATAAACTAAGAGTTCACATGAGTATCCCCAATTTTCAATCTAATAACAACCATTAGATACTGGTCAGCTCTAGTGGAATGAAAACAGTGTTTAAATACAAATTTTCGTGTTAAAAGCAGTCAGTATAATTATTAGGAATAATAATATTAAGTATGTTGAGACTTGGTGAGTGAAATCTTCATCTATTATTTTGGATTATTTAACACAATCCTCTTGTTCCTCTTTGCCCTTGAAATGCCACCATTGGTTGTCACATTCCCCACACTTACAGGTTGTAGTAGTTTATAACCGCATGTGCATGCCCATGTGTAGAATTCCCTGAGTTGTCCACCCTTCAGTGACACATGCTAAGATTTCCAGACACACAAGAGTCCTTTGTGTTGAAATGGCACTCTGACTAGAACAGATCATACTGAGTGAACTCACAGAAACATTGAAGGACAGGGCTGGAGAGATGGCTTAGCAGTGGAGTGCTTGCCTATGAACCCTAAGGACCCCGGTTCAAGGCTCGATTCCCCAGGACCCACGTTAGCCAGATGCACAAGGGGGCACACGCACCTGGAGTTCGTTTGCAGCAGCTGGAGGCCCTGGCGCCCCCATTCTCTCTCTCTCTCTCTCTCTCTCTCTCTCTCTCTCTGCCTCTTTCTCTCTGACTGTCACTCTCAAATAAATAAATGAAAATAAATAAAAAAAAATTTTAAAAAGAAACACTGAAAGACACACACAGTATGTTCTCCCTCATATGTGGTTCCTAATGTGGAATAGCTTGAATTGCAGGCATATCTGACAGGAAAGTCGAAGGACAGATAGTAGGTATGGAAGTCTTTGGGGGAAGAAGAATAGGAGGGTGTGTAAGAGAAACACAAAACTCAATCAAAAATGAATTGGTACCATAAAAAACCTTCCTCCTGGATAGTAGACTAAAAGATATAACCCTGTACAGGAGTGTAGGTGGATTATCTGGTAAGATGAAATCTAACTATAAAACGTTTACCTCTAGCTTATAACTCCCAGTACCAAAAATTGGCTATAATCCCACATTGAGCTGTAGATGGGAGACACCTACGAGGCCCCGTAAACAAGAAAGCCTTCTGTCAAAGCACTTGATTACCTGACTGAGGTAAAAAGTAAGACCATATTGCTAAAGACACGACATGCTGCTAACACAGAACATTGAGAGATTCAGCTGGCATCTGGAAGGAAGCTAGTTCCCAAATGGTCTGCCCATGTAGTACATGAGCCCCTGGGGGACACTGGTCAACAAATTTGTGTGGTAGCAGACGACACTACCATACAAAAGCAACCAGCCTGACAAGATGTACACACCTATGCAATAGTGACACCCTGCCCAGGTGGGTAACTAATGGCTTTCTGATTGGCTAAAAGATCCACTTAGAGGAAAGGAACCCATAGCTGGGACAGGAAACTGAGTCAGGATACTATGAAGACCAATGAAAAGCTCTCAGTAGTCTTTGGCCAAAAGAGAGGCTATAGCCATCAAAATCTCTCTTAATTAACAATGCTTGTTCCATTTAACCTATGCTGACTTCAATCTCCATTGAAGAATCTGTTTTTCTTTTGCAGAAGGCAATGAGAATGAAAGAGATAAACACACCAGCCAGGGCCCAGGTGAAACCAGAGAAGAATTGGGGAGACGAGCAAGAGTGCTGCTCCCATGGAGAGCCTGAAAACTTGCTCCAGGATGATTGATACAGACACTGAGGACACTCAAAATGTAACAAAGCAGGAATCCAGAAGCTGCTGAGAGCTCAACACTGAAGTGGACTTAAAACACACAACCAGGCGTGGTGGCACACCTTTAATCCCAGCACTTGGGAGGCAGAGGTAGGAGGATCACCATGAATTCAAGGACACCCCAAGACTATAGAGTGAATTCCAGACAGCCTGGGCTAAAGCGAGACCTTACCTTGAAAAAAACAAAAAACAACAACAACAAAAAACAAAACAAAATAAAAAAAAAAAAACACCCACCATGGCTCAGGGAGTTGTTTTTTTTTTTTAAATTTTTTATTTATTTATTTGAGAGCGACAGCACAGAGAGAAAGACAGATAGAGGGAGAGAGAGAGAATGGGCACACCAGGACTTCCAGCCTCTGCAAACGAACTCCAGACACGTGTGCCCCTTGTGCATCTGGCTAATGTGGGATCTGGGGAACCGAGCCTCGAACCGGGGTCCTTAGGCTTCACAGGCAAGCACTTAACCGCTAAGCCATCTCTCCAGCCTGCTCAGGGAGTTTTGCAGGTAGAGAGATTGTAAGAGCTACAAAGTGGGAGCAACTATCCAGAAGCATTGCTCCTCCCACAATGACTGACTGCTGCTCTCACAACATATAAACCAGAACCCCATGGTGAATACCAGTAACCCCAATGAGGAGGGTCCTCAGTAGACTGGATTGGAAATCATATGAACACATGATGTATCCATACAAAGTTTCTCTCCAATTGAAAATAAAAAGATATGAAGAAGAAGCAAAGATCTGATTATCAAATTAAGAGGTGCAATAGTGACAGGGGCTTTGGAAGACAAATACAAGAAGGTAGAGAGCACAGACTCATGGGTGGAGCTAGTTTGGGGAGTCTACGAAAACGTCATTGAGAACTTAGTGCATTGGCTGCTTTACAGTGACATAGACAGTCACTAGGAAAGGATGCAGGTTTGGAGCAAAGGACAAAATGCAAGGGGCATGGTGTAAGGTGCAGGTGAGTTATTCAAAATGAAGGGAAAGTCAAGGAAGGCCCATAGCATTGGGTTGTGGAGAGTGAGGATGAGAGGACAGAAGCTGTAAAGGGCTGATGGGGGGCATAGGGGCTGCATCTAGGGGCCATGATTTTGTCTTCTTTATGAGAGAACAGATTAGCTACTGGGCGATGAACCTCAATGAGACACTTGTGAATGGATCACAGGTGGGGTGAGTTCACTGAACCTGGGATCTAGTCTAGCTTCCACATTTAATCATGGAATAGTATTATTGAAGCTGTCACTCACTGGTTTGCTTCTAACCTATGCAGTTTCCTACCATTTTAGCTGCAATAGAGATTGTATGGATCACAAAGTCTGAAATTTTTTTAAAAAATGCTTTTTATAAGAAATATTTAATGACCCCAAGAATAGATAACAGTAAAGAGACTATTATTAGTTTTGTGCTAGGGTCAACCTCATTGAGATCACCTGTGTCTATATTTCTCTCCTTTGTGACTAGTCTATGGGCTCTAATCTGACAGGGCCATATTCAGCTTGCTTTTTTCTCACTCACTTTAATAACAAACATCCTTGGTACCAATGAGAGGATTGCATCACTACTGCTCACTCATAAACTATATGGACCTGCTGTTAATTTAACTGACTTGGCCTTGAAGACCAAGAGAATTTGAGGGACCATTCCTAACCGCAGAAAATTAGCATTCATATTAGGCCTCCCATCAGGTTTCCTGACTCTCACTCATTCATGTGATTGCTCTAACTTAAAGGCAGCTGACAAGAAGCAGTAGTTTGAATCTCAGTAGAACCTGGGGGATGGAGACACATCATCCTGTAAAGTCCTGATGAGTCATCGACAGCCCAGGAGCTTTGTCTCAATCTGAGTCAGAATGGTGTCTGTGGAAAACTCTGGAGATGCTGGGAGCAGTCCCACCTGGAGGTCGGCGGTGCAGAAGGCTCTGCATATCTCGTCCATCTGCCTGCTCACCCTTCCCATTAGGAGGCTGCAAACATAATTAGGAGATGAGTGCCACAGATGCTGCTGTTCACAATATCCAGAAGAAACCATCGACATGGGTAAGACATGAAAGGATAATTTTGCTTATACAAAATAGCAGACTGCAAACGAAAACCAAGAAAAACAAACAGGCAGATGGAAGGAGGGGAGATGGCTTTGGCACAGCTGTGAGCAGGATTTAGACACCCAGATGCAATGTAGTTTGGGGGGAGCGATGGGAGATTAGAATTTAGAAAAAAAATCCAGAAACAAACAAACATAAAAAAAGATATTGAACAGTAATGAGTGCCTCATCTTTCCACCTGCAGGCTTGAATTTTTCACACATACCTTCTTATATCATGGTGGCTGAAGGTCATTTCCTGGGAGATTGACAAAGAGGACTTTAGGACAGACAAGCTAAATTAGGCGCCCATCCTAGCAAGAAAGCTGTGCAGTAAAATCCAGTCATGATTGCCTTGGAAGAAGAAAGCCATAGTTGTTACCCTCAAGAGGAAGAGGGTGAATAGCAGGGGTTAGTTTTATTATTAGCTATTCTATTTAGAAGCAGCACATGTGCATAGCTGCCTTTCCAGATAGAGCCCTGAGTTCCCCGAGGGGCCAGGAAGTAAGAACCATCAAGCAGGGAGTTTCCACTAAGCATCAACTGCTATAGTGGAAACTGCAGATATCATCCTCATTGATCTCTTTGCAAACAAAAATGACAACAAAGTATTAAAAAAGAAACTCTTCGCTGATGTATTGTCTTGGTTACTTTTAGCAAGAAGCTAAGGCTCCAAGGAGGAGGAAAAAGGATTTGAACTGAGGTCTTGATTATGCCCAAGAGAAAATATTGTAACCACATTCATCAAAGTCCTCAGAAAAGGCACTTCAGTTATGTAAAACTAAATACCACCAACAGGGAGTAGTGATAGGTTGTTCAATAAACTGTGAGCTAGGAGAAAGTTCTGTTCACTTAAGAACCCTCAAGATGGGCTGGAGAGATGGCTTAGCGGTTAAGCGCTTGCCTGTGAAGCCTAAGGAGCCCGGTTCAAGGCTCGGTTCCCCAGGTCCCACGTTAGCCAGATGCACAAGGGGGCACACACATCTGGAGTTCGTTTGCAGTGGCTGGAAGCCCTGGCGCGCCCATTCTCTCTCTCTCTCCCTCTATCTGTCTTTCTCTCTGTGTCTATTGCTCTCAAATAAATAAATTAATTAATTTAAAAAAAAAGAACCCTCAAGAAACTTGTGTGTCGTGCTCCCATCCATCACAAACCTGTTGTCCTTCACTGCTCTTCAAGTGCTTGTGTTTTTTATTTTCTCTCTTTCTGTCCCTGTCTCACTCTCCTCAACTGACTGTGCATTCTTAGTGGCTTTTAGAGAATAGAAATTGAACATTTCTCCTCATTATATCTCCAGGACTCAGGAAAACTCTTGCCCTGCTCAGGGCTACTGCACTAGCAGGATTCAGGAAGCCTGAATTAAATGTGTGTCAGTGCACATGATGGTGGTAGGGTGGTGCTCCACATGTCCAAATAGAGCAGGTCTTCAGTAAATGATGAAAAAGAGATGGTCATGTCTCAGTCAGCCAACTTCTAAGGAGTTTCAATCCGAACACACCTACCTTTACCCTAAACTATCAGGGTGCTACTTGACATACCCTGTCCCCTAATCACCACCTTACCATGTGTTCATCACAGTCCCGTGTGTCTTGATGACGTGTGTCACCAGAGCTATTTATGCTTACGACTGTTTGTCTCTTAACTTCCTTAAAGTTATCTGGCCAAGTGAAGCGAGACTTTATTTTAAACAAAAATAATGTACAGTTTTCTAAAATAGGAGTTCCTTCTGTATAAAGCACATCTTAAAGCCTCCTGCTCACATAACCCATGCTAAGTCATGCCATTTCCTTCATTATCGATCCTATTATTACTTCTCAAGACTCAGATAACAGCATAGCATTGGGGACAGTGAGTGGTGGGAGTGCTTGCTGATGCGTGGGGCCCCTTGTCTAGTGCAGTAGAAAGGGAGGTAAAGTTCCCATATCTGGGAGAATATATTTTTCATGGGAAGACAGACATCCTAGTCCTGCATTCCAGCTCCTGGGTTATTCACACCAGCTATTTTGGGGAAGGGGGAAGCTGGTCTCACAACACTTTCCCCAGAGAAAAGATGCCAATGTCAACGTTAACCATTAGAGAACGTCATTAAAGCAAATGAGAAATGGGCTGAGGACATTTTTATGAGCCCAGAATACCCTACTTGGAGGTTTTATGGAGACCACAGGAAGCCAGAGAGACAATCACACTCATAGCCTTTTTTTTTTTTTTTTTTTTTTTTGAGCCTGGAGGGATCAATCTCTGTGCTTCACAGAGTGTTTTGCAAAGGAGAAGTTACTGCTGCGGACCATGTAGCTTATTTCAGAGAGTGTGCCAGCTTGAGGTACACTGTTTCAGGCCAAATTCCTGTGGCCTCACTATCCAAATACTCCCAGAATTTCAACAAAAATCCTTTATGATTTCAGGACATAACTACTCTTTAGAGACTGTTCTCTGCTGAAATGTCAGTGGTGGAAGGTTACAGCTGTGCTCACAATAGATAGGTTTTCTTCTTTCCTCACGTGACAAAATGAAGGTGGGAAGGTTTGATATATTAATACAGATACAAAAATAATAAGAGATGGAATCAGAGTTGAACTCAACAGTTTCTTGCTCAGGACTAGTGATGCTGATTTATGACAGGGATGGGGGAAAAAAATCCCCAGATGAAGTCTGCTGGGTTTTTATTTAGGGTTACAAGCGCAGCAGGGACACTTTTCTCTGTTAACCAGGAGCTATGCTTTGAAGGTATTTATCCACACACGGAGGTGAGCACAATAACTAGGAGTTTGCTTTCATTCTTCACAGTATTACAGTTGTGTGTTTACCCCAGAGCTTGAGAAGAGAGACAAGACAGATGGTTCAGAATATTCTTGAATGCTCTACTATTTATACTGACATCTCGTGGTGGTGCCAAAGACTGCAGGCATCATTATTTAAGGAGCCAAACCTCCAATTTCATCAACTTTTTTCTTTTTTTCATGTATGAGCTCAAATACAAGTTGCTAAGCACTTGATAGATACCAGGCACTGCATTAGGCTCCAGAGAATGTAAGATGCTTACAGAAGGCTTGTAGGAAGCACCAGATAGGGAAATGACTGCATCATCTAGATACTAAGGAAGATAAGAACTACAAACCTGCATGCTCCTGAAACCAGGTGTGCAGAGAACTCAATAGAAACTATGCTATAATTCAGAATTTTTTTCTTCACAATGTCCCTAAATAGTGAGGATTCTCATTCAGATAATAGATTTGAAGATATGAAAGCTAAGAAGGTTATTTAAGTTATCTAATTTTAAGTCAATCATATGCAGTGTTATTAGATATTGTATCCTTATTTCTTTGGATCTCCAGGCCAGAAGTTGATCTCCAGAATCAAACAATAGGATTAATTCCAATGGTCCAGTGGGATTTGAAAAAGCCTAAATAATGATTGTGTTTATTCCACGTGATTTAAAACATAAAAATAAATAGAAGTCATCAAACTTACTAAATGTCTAGTGGTTAAAGTCCATCAGATTTAACCCAATTCACCAGTCCAAAGCCCACTCTTTTATTTAAAAGATTTATTTTTATTTATTAATTTATTAGAGAAAGAATGAGACGGAACAAGAGCGAGAGAGAGAATGAGCATGCCAGGGCCTCTAGCCACTGCAAATGAACTCCAGATACATGTGCCACCTTGTGCATCTGGCTTGCATGGGACCTGGAGAATCAAACCTGTATCCTTAGGCTTTGCAGGCAAACACCTTAACCACTCCAAAGCCCACTTTTGTTGTTGTTGCTGTTGTTTTGGTTTTTCAAGATAGGGTCTCACTCTAGCCCAGGCTGACCTAGAATTCACTCTGTATTCTCAGGGTGGCCTTGAACTCACGGTGATCCTCCTACCTCTGCCTCCTGAGTGTGGGATTAAAGGCATGCACCACCACGCCTGGCTCCCAGAGCCCACTCTTAATAGCTGTGTGTGTGTGTATCTCTGTGTGTGTGTGTCTATTTCAGCTGGTTTTCTTCTGCAAATTCATAAGCACATAAATATATCAGTAAAAAAAAATCATACCGTGGGTACCATTTGTAATTTGCTTATTTATCCAATTGTTTTTAACTATTTAGGCTGCACTTAGTGGGTTATGACAATATAACACAGTTGTGAGAGCCAGAAGACCAGGCATCCTGGTGTAGGACTTCTGCTCAGGTTTCCATAGGGCCAAAGTCAAAAGCTGTGTCCTCTGAGTTCTGTGTAGAGGCTCTTGGGCCACCTCTACTCATTCACCTGTGGCCAGCAGTTAGTTTTCTGTAGGACTCAGACTTGTTTTCCTGCTGAATGCTGACAGAGGCCGCTTGCTGCTCCAGAGATTGCTCTTGAGTCTATTAGGAATTCATTCACCTCAGCAATAGAGACCCTCTTTCACATTGAAAACTTAGATTCCTTGCTTCTCATCTTCCTAACTTCCTCCTCTGCTACTGACTG
This sequence comes from Jaculus jaculus, assembly GCF_020740685.1. Lineage (NCBI taxonomy): Eukaryota > Metazoa > Chordata > Mammalia > Rodentia > Dipodidae > Jaculus > Jaculus jaculus. The sequence continues at coordinate 123,181,010 of NC_059106.1, read as the reverse complement.
GTGCAATCACTCAGGTATTAAAGATTATAGTCATCAGATTTGTCCTTCTGGGTGTTTTACCACATGTTAAGTTCCATTGATTAGATGACATTAACTGTATCTGAAAATTCTCTCCTGACATGTAGCCCTGGGCTTGATACCCAGCCTGTCATAAACTGAGCATCATGGTACTCACTTAGAGTTTCAGCGCTTGGGAGTTGAAGACAGAAGAATCAAGCATTTAAAGTCATACTCAGCATTGCAGCAAGTTCAAGAACAATCTTGAATATATGATACCCTATGTCATAAAGAAACAAATCATTCTTTTATCATGTGTCTACTGAGGGTCTATGACATGCTAGATTCCAGGCCCTAGAACTATCGTACTGGCACTGACTCTTTATTCCCGGAGCTGACATTGGCATGCTGCTGTTCTGGGAAGGTAAGTCTCATCTACACTGTATTACAGACCATGTTTGAGCTGTCTCTTGTTTTACAGCTAGATAATCCCATTAAATAAATGAATGCACCATAATTTAAATAAATTATTCCAATATTTGGCAAATATAGATTCTTTCTGCATTTATAAATAATGCAGTAATAGAAATATTTTGTATTACTATCAGATTGAGTCACAGACATGGAATTTTGGGCCAACTAATATTTTAGAATCTACCTGCCTTTTCTGGATAGGTGATGTTAAGCTGTTTTCTGGAAAACCTATAAGAATCAACATTCCTGCCAATGTTATTTGTTATTTTTACAAATTGAATATTTATCATGCACACACACATATTATAGAGAAAGTATAATTGTAAGTCTATTTAGCACTTTAATAGCAATTCTTTCTCCTCGTCCTATTCATATTTGGCCTATTTTTATACTGGGATTTTAATATTTTACTTGAGTTCTTTAAATATGAGAATATTAATGTTTTGTCATGGACACTGCAATTTTTTCCATACTCTGTCTTTTTGTATTTTATGGCATTTTGATAGAACTTTTTATTTTAATCCAACTTATTCATATTTTCCTCTATGGTTGAATTTTTGCAGTAATAATCAGCAAAGCTTTTTTGGTTTATATTTCCTGACATAACAAAGCACATGCAATTTTCTTTTAGAATTATTTTTATTATCAAAGCACTTAACTTGCCATAAATTTTGGATTATACATTAGTTTTTTGAAATGTGACCAGGTGTTCCACCATGATTATTTCAGGAATGAGCCAGACATTTCAACAGACTCCACATATTTACAAATACATGTGTTCTCACTGTTCTGGCTTTCTGTGTGGTCTCCACACAACCTTCACAGTAAGAGTATTCTATTTTCAAATCATATAAGCCACATCCTCTTATATTATTTTTAAAATATCCTGGTAATCCTCATAGTTTATCCTCCCTGATGTGCCATAAATACATTAATTTTTCTCTAAATTAACTGTTCAGTGTTTGATCTGGGCATGAGGACATATCAAAGGACAACGTCAGTTGGAGTATTACTGCATATTAACTGATTACGTCCTCAGTTTCTCTCCAGCCCATGTGTATGCTCAGCTGAACAATTCCTTGAGAGTAACCATGATCTTCTTTCCTTTCTTCCTTCTCTCCTCTTTCTTTCCCTTCCTCCCCAATCTAATACCTCCAATCAGATACTGATTACACTCATTATCTCTTAGTAGATGTCATTATCTTTTTCCAGATCTTGGCCCTTGAGGTCATCTTCTGAAAGGACTGTCTAGTGATATGTTAGCCAGTCTGCTGTCTTTAGGCTTGCCCAGTTCATTAACCATGGGTACCACCATTATGATGATCTGAAACACTCCCCTACTGTTATGCTGCTATGCTTGACTTCCAACTGTCCCTCATGACCAAGTGCACGACAGCACAAACTCCTAAGTGTAAACTTGTACTGGTACTTATCTCTCTTTCTGACTTTGAATTCCCTCAGTACTCAATGACAACTTCATTCCATTCCTCCCTGCAATCTCTTGTCCCCATTGCTCTCTTTGCATGAGATATCTGCTCTCATCTTTAAGACTGAACTCAAGCTAGGGACGTGGCTCAATCAATAAAGCCATTGCCACACAAGCATGAGGACCTGAGTTCAGGTCTCTGGCATCCACATAAATGCAGTCTATGAATTGTAGCCACCCATAATCAGCAGGAGGTGGAGACTGATTTCTTGAGCAAGTTGTCTAGCTAGACTTGTCAAATAGGTGAGCTTTAGGTTCAAGTGAAAGAATTGCCTCAGTAAATAATTGAGGAGTGAACAAGGAAGATAACATAAACCTCTAACCTCCACAACATGTGCAACTGCATTGACTTGCATGTGGGCCCACATGCATATGAACATGCATACCAATATGAATGCAAACCACACGCTCACATACAAAGACTGAACCATGACATCATCTCTTTCAGGAAGTAATCTGCAGACCCTCCTTTTGCAAACATGTGGAAGGCAAATTAGTGATGTTTCTCTTCCATGAAGTCATCACCACCTCTCCACAGAGTACCATCATGTTTTGATTAGGTGTTTGTTCTCATAAATACACATCTCCTAATAGCTTAGGTCACATGACACTGATGTATGAACTCATACTTCCTGTGTAGCCCCAACTCTGGAACAGTCTAATCTATCCATGCATGGGTACACTCTGTTTTCTGTCTAAGTCTCTACAAAGCTCCTGCTGTCTTATCTGTCAAACTCTCCTCCAGAAGCACCTCTTTTATTTGTCACCTTCCATCTTTGTCATTTTATTACAAAATCATTCTGATCTCTGCTTTAGAGCAGAGAACCATCTTTTGTTTCAGGATATTTTGTTTCATCAGTTAATCACAGACAGCATGAGATAACAAGCCTCTCTCTCCTTTGGTTAATTTTTGATTCACAAGATTAAAGGGAAGAGGACATGCCCCCCTTCTTTTTTCCTAGTTAAGGGTATCTTTGATACCAAGTTCAAATGCGTTAACACTTCCTGGAATTCTGTGATTGCAGTTCCTGAGAGAAAGGAAGGAATTTTCCCTGGAAATGCTCTGCCTGTCTCTTCAGACCTCTCTGAAATCAACTTCACATGTTATCCAGGCCATACTAGGTAACCATGGAAACCAGTATCTCAGATCAGCAAAAAGTAAGATAAAGATTTGGAAGAAGTCATTGATGCTGCAACATTCTTTTCATTCTCTCCTTTCTGTCTTTTTGCAGGGTGTGTGTGTGTTTATAACCTTGTGTTTCCAAGCACATGTGTGTGCTTCCATGCATGAATGTGTCTGAAATAGCTGGATGTCAGTAACACATTGTTCCTTTGTCCCCAAATGTGCATGTCTTCCAGAGCTGGACCGAAACTGTTGAAACTTCTTCAGATAGTTGGCTGGGGTTGTGGGGCCAAAAGGGAATATTACCTATTAATATCTAAATGATGTCTCAAGAAAAATAAAATGGTTATGTAAGGAGAAATAACCCACCATCAGTTCTAAGGGCTAAGTCACATTCCGCATAAAAGAAAAGAAAAAGCTGTGGTCAGTGTTTTGCTAATGTCTCTGCAGTTAATTCAGGGCTGGAATCCAGAGCCAGGGAAAACATTTCATTCAGCTCTTGGAGGCTCTTGTAAAGTTCCCTGTTTCAGCTTGGTCAGGGAATTACCCACCCAGGCAGCACAGTGGGAAATGTTTCCAGCATTAGAAATTCCAGCTGCATGCCGAAGTCACTTTGGACTTCAGTGTGAAGAAAAATCTACTAAAGAGAAAAGATCAGTTGCTGGTTTACTCTCAAATTCATTCAAAGAAGTATAGAGAAGGGAAGGGCTTTGGGTTCCTGACTGATCTCAGGTGTGAGGTACTGTGGGTGTGTATGAAGCCTGGGGTCTCAAACACTTAGGGATGAGATGAAATAAACAGAGCCAAATGGTGAAGGAGTACTGCACTGACCTAGAATTTCAGACACGTGAACTAAAATACATTTACTTCTCATGTAAAACCTGCATGTCATATATTCCCCCAGGTTCACTGATACTGAACTGGGACAGAATTGAGAATTGACATCAAGATCAAACAGCAGAGGCTGGACTGACTATGAGTCTACTGAACACCAAACTGCATTTTGTTTTCCGTTGTTTTCACTGTGGCATATTGACAGTTAAAGGGGCACCATTCCCTGCAATTCTTGCCTAGTATCCATATTTGTAAAAGATTTCAGAAGGAAATGTCAGTGACACCATAAAAGGTTGTCTTGCCTACTGGGATAACTGAGCATCCAAATGAAAAACAGTCATGGAAAGAGAATTAGTATTTAATTTCCACCTTGTCTCCCTCTTTCCTTCCTTCCCTCTTCCATTATTTTTTTCTTTCCCCTTAATTCAACATTATCTCCCTCTCTCTCTCTCTCTCTCTCTCTCATTCTTTTGGGGGGGGGCATATGTCAGCATACAAAGCATCAAAGCATGAGTACTGTGTAGTGTGTTTATGGTATAAGCACATGCCACACGCATCCCGGTTGTGCGTGTGGAGGCCACAGCATGTCAAGTGTCCTCTTTCACTCATCTGCTTATTTCCTTGACACAGAGTATCTTGCTAAACCCGAAGCTGCCAGTTTTTAGTCAGGCTAAATGACCAGTGAACCTCAGCGAATCTCCTGATGCAGCATCTAGTAGGACAGTCATAAGCCTATGCGGCTCAATCTGGATTGTTTATTAAATTGAGAGCTTTATTGTATGAATGTCTTGGTTTTTGATAATGTTTCCATTGGATAATATACTTTTTTTTCAAGGTACATTGTAGCCCAGGCTGACTTGGGATTCACTGTGTAGTCTCAGGGTGGCCTTGAACTCATGGTGATCCTCCTGCCTCTGCCTCCCAAGTGCTGGGATTAAAGGCATGTGCAACCATGCCCAGCTTTGGACCATACTCTTGTGTTCCCTCTCTCCACTCCCATTACACTGAGGGCTCCTGTCAGTGGGGTTATTGGTGTTCACTGTAGAGTCATAAATGTGGGAGTCAGTCTCTGGGGGATGGTAAAATGCCACAGAATAAACTTTCCCACCCTGTGGCTCTTATATTCCTTCTGACCCTTCTTCTGTAATGTTCCCTATGCCTTGGAGGTCATGCTATAGGTCTCCTTTAGTGTTGAGCTCTCTGGAGCCTCTGATTTTCTTCTTTGATGAGCTTTGAGTCTCCTCAGCTTCTACTACCATCTCCCAGGAGGAGGTTGTCAGGCTAGTAGTTAGAGCAGCACTCATATTTAACTAGCCACTTCCTTTGTAATGTCTCCTGGTGTGGGGCTCCTTCAGGTAGTGCTGAGGGAAGGACCAGGCCTGCTGGTTCCTCCCTAGGGTTTGAGAAGGATGATGAGCATCAGATGACCCAGACCTCTCCCGGCCACCAGAGAAAAAAACACACTGAGTCAGGAGTCTTTTTCATGCATGAATTCGCAGAAACAACTCGCTTTATTACTCTGAGCAGTTGCCTATATCATGTTGGGTTTGAAGGCGGGGATTTTAGGATGGGGGAAGAGGTAAGGGTCAATAGTAAACTGTAACTATTGAAATGGTAATTACAATTACCACACAGAAGTGGCAGGCCAGAAGCCATTATGAGTCTTGCTGAGTCCTAGCTGGCCAGAGATAGGTCACCAAGCTTTAGCTAGGCTCAGGAAGTTCCACTAGGCTTCACGCCTGGGCCTTTCAGAGCCCAACATCCTGGGCCCTGGTGGTACCATAGAGATGGCTCATCTTATGCTAGCAAGTCAGCTTTCTTTTCCTGTGGTGATGATGAGCCGTAGTTCACCCTGCTATTTGCTGTCATCTGTAACAACCAGGTTTTCTAGCCAAGAGTGAGAGTAGCATGAATCAAACTGGATAAGCAAAGGCATCCAGATGACTTCTGATGGATACATCATCTCCTTTTTGCCAAAGAATAGTAAAAGCTTCCCTCTAATGTTCTTCAGTTTCCAAAACATAGGCTTAGTTCTCAGTACTAGGTATGAATTTCCTCCCACTAAGTGGGCCTCATAGCCAATCAGAGAGCATTTGGTTACCCCTATGCCCTGTGTGCCAATATTACCTGGCTGGTTTGTATTTTAGCTCAGTTGCTTTTCCTAAGGTCTGGGTCATCAATTCAGTTCCATTGGTCTATGTTTCTTTTTTTTTCTTTTTTCTTTTTTTTTTTTTAATTCCAGTACCATGCTATTTTTGTCAATATAGCTTTTTTAATATAGCTTTAGATCAGGTATGGTGATACCACCCAGAGGTGTTTCTTTTGCCAAGGATATGTTTGCATATCCAAGGCCTTCTACCAATCCATAAGAATTTTGAGATCATTTTTTTCAATCTCTGTGAATAATGATGCTGGTATTTTTTATTGGTGTTACATTAAATCTGTATGTTACTTTTACTAGAATTGCCATTTCACAATATTAATTTTATCTATACAGGAGCATGGGAGATTGTTCTATCATCTCAAGTCCTCCTCGATTTCTTTCTTGAGTGTTTTTATGTTTTCATTTTATAGTTCTTTCATATCTTTGGTTAGTGTTATTCCAAGGTATTTAATTTTTATTTAGAGATGAAGACTTTTGGGTCACTTATATATAGGTTCATTTTGTCTGCAAATAAGGCTAACTTGACTTCTTCCTTTACAATCTTAATCCCTTTTATTTCTTTCTCCTGTCTTATTGCTTGGACTAGTACTATGTTAAAGAGCAGTTGTGAGAGTGGGCACCCTGGTCTTGTTCCCAATCTCAATGGGAACTCCTTTTCCCCATTAAGGATTATTTGGGCTTTAGGAGCTTTATATATAGCCTTTTTTGGTGTTGAAATATAAAACCTCCATGCCTATTCTTTCCAGTGTTTTGATCATGAAGTGGTGTTGCATTTTGTCAAAGGCCTTCTCTGCATCAATTGAGATGATCATGTGGTTCTTATGTTTCAGTTTACTTATGTGGTTAGATTGAGTGATTTCAGTATATTATACCAGACCTCCATCCCTGGGATGAAACCTACTTGATCAAGGTGAATAATGCTTTTTATGTGTTGAATTTGGTTTGCAAGGATTTTGTTCAGGATACTTACATTTTGTTCTTTAGGAATATAGATGCATAATTTTCTTTCCTTGTTTCATCTCTGTGTGGTTTTGGTATTAGGGTAATGCTCACTTCATCAAAGGGGTCAGGGAGAATTCCCTGGTCTCTGATTATGTGGAATAATTTGAGAAAAAATCATTTCAGGTCTTTTAAGAAAGTTTGATAGAATTCAGCTCAGAAACTATCCAGGACTGGACTTTTCTTTTTGAAGATTTTTAAAAGCATTTTATTTATTTATTTGGGAAAGTGACGGGGGGGGGATGGGCCTGCCACTAGGGAGCTCCAGATATGTGTACCCCCCACCCTTGCATCTGGCTAACGTGGGTCCTGGGGAATCAAAACTGGGTCCTTTGACGTTGCAGGCAAATGCCTTAACCACTAAGCCATCTCCCCAGCCCTTGGGGAGGTTTTTGATTACCTTTTCAATCTCCATGGATGTGTTAGGTTTGTTTAAGAGATTAATCTGCTCTGACTTTAGTTGGTAGGTTGTATGTTTCTAAAAATTCATCCTTTTCTTCCAGATTATTTAATTTTGTGGAATTGAGGTTTTGGAAATATGCCCTGATGATTCTTCCAATTTCATTGATATCGATGTCTGTTGTAATCTCTCATTTTTCATTTCTGATTCTGTTAATTTGAGACTTCTCTTTTTTTTCCTTGATCATTTTGCCATGAGTTTGTCAATCTTGTTTATTTTTTCAAAGAACCAGCTGTTCAGTTCATCAATTTATAAAGTTGTTTTCTTAGTTTCCAATTCATTAATTTCTGCTTTATTCTTGGTTATTTCTTTCTACCTGGAGCTCTTTGGGTTGCATTCTTGTATTTTTTCCAGCACTTTCAGATGGACAGTCAGGTTATTGATTTGTGATCTCTGTGTCTTTGTAATGAAGGAATTTAGGGCTATGAATTCTCCCTTTAAAATAGCCTTCATAGAGTCTCATAAGCTTTGCTAGGTTTTGTTTTCATTATAATTCAATTCTGGGAATTTAAAATTTTCTTTTTAGATTTCTTCCATGACCCATTCATTGTTTAAAAGTGTGTTATTTAGGGCTAAAGAGATGGAGGTTAGCAATTAAGGTGTTTTCTTGCAAAGCTAAAGGATCCCAGTTTGACTCTCCAGGACTCACGTAAACCAGATACACAAGGGGTGCATGCATCTGGAATTCATTTGCAGTGTCTGAAGGCCCTGGCATGCCCATTCTCTCTCCCTCTCTCTGCCTCTTTCTCTCTCTCTCTCTCTCACACACACTCTTCAATAAATAAAATAAAATTAAAGAGCTGATGGAGTTCTTGATGTGTCTTTTGTTGTTAATTTCTAGCTTTAAAACACTGTGATCTGACATTATGCAGGAAATTATTTCAACTTTCCTGACTTTATGAAGGCATGCTTTATGACCTAATATATGGTCAATTTTAGAGAAGGTTCCATGGGCTTCTAAGAAGAATGTGCATTCTGTAGTGCTGGGGTGGCAAATTCTGTAGATATACATTAGGTCTAGTTGATCTTTGATGTTGTTGAGCTCTATTATTTCCCTGTTGATTTTCTGTGTGGATGATCTCTCTATTGATGATAATGTAGTATTGAACTATGATGGTGTTGGTGTATATTTCTGTTTTATTGTTGAGTAGATATTGTTTAATAAACTGTAGTGCCCCTGTGTTTGGCACATATATATTTATGACTGTGATATGTTCATGTTGCATCATTCCCTTGATGAGTAAGAAGTGGCCTTCTTTGTCCTTTTTGATTACTTTTGGTTTGAAGTCTATTTTATCATATATTAATATAGAAAAATCTACTTGTTTTTTATTTCCATTTGCTTGAAATATTATTTTCCATCCTTTCACGCTGAGGATGTGTCTACCTTTAGTGTGAGGTGCATTTCTTGAAGACAGCAGATAGAAAGCTACAGTTTTTTGATCCATCTTGGGAACCTGTGTCTTTTGATGGGTGAGTTAAGACCATTAATATTTAAAGTTATTATTGTGAGGTTTGAATTAATCCCTGCCCTGATGAGGTATTTTACTATGTGTTATGTACTGTCTTGAGCCTGGTTTGTTTTTATTATTGTGATCTTCTTCTTGTTTGCTCTTGAAATTGATTTTTCATGGTTTGTGTAGAGTATTCCCTCCGGTATTCTCCATAGGTTTGCCTTTTTGTTCATACAATTATAGAGTTGAATTTTTTCATGGAAAGTTTGTCTTTCAGTATCTATTATGAGGGATACTTTTGCTGGGTAAAGTAGCTTAGGTTAGAAGCCATAGTTGTTCAGACTTTGTAGTGTTCTATTCCAGGCCCTTCTGGCATTCAGGCTTTACATTGAGAAATGTGATGCAGTTCTGATGAGATTGCTTTTGTATGTTGTGAGTCATGCCTTGGAGAGTTTCTTCTTTGGTTCTGTCTGTGTAGTGTTCTGTGGGCTTCTTGTATCCAGATGGGCCTCTCTTTTGCAAGTTTTGGAAACTTTTGCTCAATAATTTTGTTGAGTATGTTCTCTGCCTCGGGTCTGGATTTTCTCTCCTTTTGGTATACCCATGATACAGATGTTTGGTCACTTTAGGGTGTCCCACAGTTCCCTCATATTCTGTTCACTTGATTTTTTGAACTTAGCAAAGTTTTTAGCCTCCTGATCAATTTTTTCTGTCTTATCTTCCATGTCAGAGGTTATGTCTTCCATATGAGTAACTGAGTGGTTCTAGAGAGGTTTTTATAATTTCTATTTGACTTTTGTTCTGTGTTGTATTATTTTGTACCATTTCCATCTCTTTTTTTGAGGTATAATTTCAATTCAAGTTCTGATTTTCTTGATGCTTTCTATAGTTCATTATTGCATTTGATCAAGTCTTCATTAAGCTTAACCAACCAGTTGTTGAGGTCTTCGATTTCTTGACTTACCTTCAATTTATTCATATCTCTTTGGAGATTTCTAATGTTTTCTTCAATCAAATTAAGCCTACTGTCAAAGGCTGAACTCTAGTAGATAATTCTGTTCAATTTCATTGATATGATTGTTGGTTCTTTGATAGTTTGCTTCCAGTTCAGCATTTTTTTTTTTAAAATCAGGGTCTCATTGGTTGTTGTGTTTTCAATTTGGGAATCAGTTTCTATTGATTCTCTATGATTTCACTGAAGACTTCTATAATAGGACTAGGCATCCTTGGTTGAAATCTCTGGGTTACATTCATTGCCTTTTTTGTATTGTTGTCTACCTATTTTAGGAGGACTCTTTATTTTATTGAGGAGAAAGCAAGTTTTTGTCCTTTGACCCATTTACCCTCTAACTCAGATGAACAGGGATGTTGGTACCTAGTTGCCAGTCAGGATACCAAAGCAAAAGACCTGATTCTACAGCTCTCTCAGGGAATAGGCCTCCACAAGCAAGGCACAATGGGACCTATCAGGACCAGGGTACTGGGAGGAGCAAGGGAACAGGGATCTGATCTACCTCATGCCATACCTTTCAGGACAAAGACTAGCACAGGTAACACAAACTGGGGAGGTAGGAGGAACCGAGGTACACGGATCTGGCTTACTCACTCCAGATTGCTGTGCCTGCCCACACTGTGGCTGCAGAAGGAACTCAGACCCTGGAGGTGGTAGGATCCCAGAAATGGGTCTGGCCTACTCATTCCCGATCACCACAGCCACCCACAAACTGTCTGTGCAAGGAACTCCCTCAATTTTATTTTTATGATTTAAGCTACATATGCTGTATATATGTATATATGTATATATGACGGCACACAAAGTTTTCAATGGTCACTTAGCATGTTTTTATTTTACTTTTGCCTCTGGGGATGCTGGGTTCTCCTCCATGACCTAGCAGAAGCCATGCTGTGCCACCGAGCTACAGCTACAGCCCATGTTGTTTTATTTTCACTTTATCTTTTGCCTTCTTTTGGAGAAACATCTACCTTGTGCCTCCGTGACTATAACGTTTTATCAACCACATTCTGTCTTCAATTCCTCATAAACATCATTTTTGGATAATGTTAAGTAGGAATGATACAATTTCTTTGATTTTTGTGTATATGAGTTCCAAACTCAGGGTTGACTTGGGAACCTAGATACTAAAGGAATGTTTTTCTATTTGCTTCTCTAGTGAGAGCTGATGGCTGAGGAGCACTGCCTGGCTCAGGAGCATGGACACCCCGATTCCCTTTGCTTTGAGGGCAAACTTCTCACAGGTTGCAGAATTAAGAGCCCTTCCTGTGAAGCCCCAGAATATTCCTCTGGCCTTGCTGAGACAGATGTCTTTCTGCACATATGCTTCTTTGTGACTGACCTTAGCAGACACCCCTTTCTTTTTTTGGTAGTTTGGCTTCTTTTTTCTGAGCATTTTTTGATAGAGGGTATCTGACTTTTCATTTTTGTTTCCTAATTATGTGCTGAATGTTCCTTCCATACCAGATTCTGTTCATGGCTTATATAGGAACTCATATTCCTGTCTTCTGCCACTTTGAAACAGTGTTGACATAGTTGTATTGAATTTATGTTCTAACCACCCTGTTGACTCCACACACACACACACACATACACACACACACACACACACACACACACACACACACACACCATATATGTATGTATAGCAAACATATATGATTTTCCTAAGCACAGTTTATATCAATAGGTATGTTTAAATGATGATAGTATTATTATCATCACTATCTTATACATAAAAATGATCAGATGGCTCAGCCTCTAAAAGTACTTGCATGCGGACACGAGCTCAATCCTCAGCACCCATGTAAAAAGTCAGACATGGCCTTACATGCTTACAAGTTCAATATTGCAGGGCATGAAGACAGGATAGTTACTGGGACTCACTGGCTGAAAATGACAGCTCCTGGCTCAAAGAGACTCTATCTCAAGGAAACATCACTGAAGGGTGATAGAGAAGAACACTATTCTGGCCTCTATGTATGTGCCCATGGGGTGTGCATGCATTTACATACACACATGCATACACTACAAATACTAAATAACTCAAATACTACACCACACATACTACACATGCACATGTAAAAAAAAAAATGTCCACAGGGAAACTAAATGCCCCATGTTTGACATAAATGCATTAATGCAAATCAAGAGATTCAAATTCAAGTCAAGTCCTTTTGAAATTGAAATCCATTAGACTATACTTCCACCCACAAGCTGGTGGCTTACTGCTCCAACAGAGTGTGTATGGTGTTCTTCATTGAAGACAGATCTGGGAATCACCTCTCTTTCTGTAGTTCCTTTTGTTGATGAAACTTTTATGGGCTTTCTGGAACCCTGCTGTGGATGGATGAGAAACAATCCATCTAAAGGGTAAGAGCAAGCCTGAGGGCCTCATCCATACTCAGAAGTTTCTAAACTCACACCAGAGGAACTAATCAGATGCTCACTGTACTATGTCAAATACAATTCAATAATAAAATAGTTGTTAAGAACCTCCTTCTAGAGATTTGGAAATTCAAATATATACTCATTTTTCTTTAAAATAATATTTCTTATACTTGTGATGTAACCATATCATCTTGGTTAGCAAACATGATTTATTTTACTGTGAATTCAGTAAATACATAATTTATATGCATATATGACTTGTGTTTTAATTAGAATGTGTAAACTGGGAATGGTAGTTCATATCTGTTATTTCAGCAATTGGAAAGTAGAGAGGCAGGAGGTCAAGAGTTGGAGAACCCAAGCCTCAAACATGAGAATCTGCATCCCTCCCCCAAAAGAAAATGTATAAGATTTAGTTAATAAGAGTTTTTGGCTTCCATTCTACTCTGAATTGTTTTATACATAGGATTACATTACATTACATATACACAAGCCACAAACCAGAAAATATACCCTCAGACTTGTGAGGTGTTTTCTATTGTTCTAGAAGCCAATTGGGAGGAAGCTTTTCTAGAGGCTACTCAGAGAAACAGGTCTCCTGCCTCTAAACTTGCATTTGTTCATTAGACTCTGAAGTTCATAGAGGAAAGGATCTCACATTTCCTTTTTAACAATTGCTTCTTAGCAGCTAATATCATTCCATGGTGTGTTTACTTAGTATTTACCTGCTGCATAAAGGGATGCATAGTGCCTACTGTCCACATCCCATGTGGCAGGTAGCTTTCCTGCATTTCTCTGCTTCATTATTAACTATGAGTAACTTCTGAAACTAATATGAGCCCAGTTAAGGTAACACTTACTCAGCTAACTGATTACATAATTCTTGACGGCCACTTGAATTTTAATGGCCAAGGCAGGCTAAGGTCTATATAATTGTTAACTAGCTTTGAGAAATTCTTTAACACTGAGTTTTGGGAAACACATCAATGCATATACTTTATAGGCCAACATATGTAAAACCATACTAGCTATTTCACTCATTTTTAATTATATTTAACACTTAAACACTGATATAATGAATTCTGCTACTAGATTTTAATTCCTTTCCCTTCAGCCTTCTACTTCTCAATTTATTATGTCTTTGCTCCTCTAATCACATTAATGTTTCTAGAGACACAATTGAGTGTCATTGTGAGTAAAAATGAGTGCTTTATCTGTGTAGTCGGTAGGGGCCAGAAGTACTAAAAGAAGAAATGCCCTCTACACAAAAGATTTTTTTTAGTCCAGGACACCAATGCTGGCAAGGCTAAGAATCTTTCCCCAAATTTACCAGTGATTCCATGTCTATCTTCCTCCCTGCACAAATGTTCTCTCTCTCTCTCTTTAAACTTTATTCTTTTTTTGTAATTCAAGACCTTTTAATGGTTAAAAAAGGAGTAAGCAAACTATAAATGACAAAGGCTAATATTAAAATGGAAAAAAAGTAACTTCTACAACTCAAATACAAAGAAGTAATTAAAACATGAAACACAAACTTGGACAGACATTTCTCCCATACAAATGTACATCAGGTTTATGTAAAGGTGCTCTATTTATAAATCTTCAATGTAGTATTTGATACAATATGGATACATCTAGAAGATGTATGTTGTGTAGCTGTTTGTGTTAGTACCGGTCCATAAGTGCCCCATCCTTGTTTATTCATCTCATTTTAGGCAAGTGTGGTAGTTTGAATGGATTTCCTTCAATAGATTCAGTAGTTATTCAAGGTGGCAACTGAATGTCACTGTGGGTGGATCCTAGGGTCCAGCCCTAAGATGTGTTTGGGGGTGGATCTGAATTTCAGCCAAAGATACGCAGAGTGCTTGAGTTCAACTTTATTCTTTCACTGTTTTCTGGTTCCCCTTTATTTATACTAATGCAACGTATGTGATCAAGTGCCCAGATAGTTGTTCACCATGACCTTATGCTTCATAGCCAGACTAAACTCTGTTTTGGGACGGTATCATCTCTGAAAAGCTTACCAAAATCTTTCTTTCCTTCCACCTGCATCTATTGCAATGTGAGTTGCTTTTAACACATGGGTTCTTGACTTCTTTGCAGTGTATGGCTCTACTTTTCATTCCTTGAATTTGGTTTTGCTACTTGGTTGCCTCAGTGGTAGATTCAGGGACTTAGTGCTTCAATGAAATTCCATAAACTAAGAAACTAGGCCCATTATTAGAGGTAGCTCGTGTATTCTGTAATAACCAGGGGGCTCAGACACATAACAGTGCTAGCAAGAATAGTCAGCACCCACATGCCAGAAGCACAGAAACACACATCTTCAGAAATCAGTGGAAGTATAGCCCTGTGGTCCAGAGAGGCTACACAATGGGTATAAGATGACTGGACACAAATACACTCTATCCAAAGGACACAAATAGGCTCTAGCCAAGAGCAAGTGAAACTTTTTTCAGATTCATTTTCATTCTTTCTGATACTATCTGTAGTGTCTTAGTTCTATGCTTTAACTTTAGGTTTATGACTTAAACTAAACTTTAGAAAGCATGGAATGAATTAAACTGTTTCAGTAACTGACTTCCACACCTTCTAGTGTGATACTTAGCAGCCTTCTCAGTATGTTATGAGTGAGATGTTTGCCACCAGCCCTGCTGTTCTACTTGCCTTCTCATCTCAAGTAATTTAATACATATATTTATTAGCTTATTAATAGTCAGAGATTCTCAGAATAAGTGGTGGGTGACACAGATTCTAACTGTTCTTTATAAATATTGTAATTGGGAGGAATTATGCAATTGTTAAATGTCAGTACTAAATTTACAAGATGGTGATGTTAATAATACAAGTTTCTTACTATGTAACTTGCTCGCTGTTCCATACTTCACAAGTTTCCTTTTCCTCTTGTATTCATGCATATGTATGTATGTGGTATATGTATGCATGTTTGTACATGTGTGGGCAAGTTGTGTGGGTGTATGTGTGCAGATACCTTTGCACTCATGTTGAGGCCAGAAGACAAACTCAAGTGTCATCCCTAGGTACTCTGTCCACCTCTTTTGAAACAATCTTTATCATTGGCCTAGAGCTCACTGGTTAGGACATATTGTCTTGCTAGTGAGCCCCAGAGACTTTAATGTCTCAGCTTCCTCAGTTCTGGGATTACAATTGCATACTACCACATTGGTATTTAACTGGGTACTGGGGCCAGCCTCAGGACTTCATGGTTGTGAGGCAAGCACTTTACTGACAAAGCTATATCCTCAGCCCTTAATGATTTATTATGAATATAGCATGCAGTAGAGTGCACAAAATTTCATGCTGGAAAGTGTTTTGAGACCAGTGCAAACATGCCCAATAACAATCACTCAGAACCTGTGGAATCCTAAAAGCACCTGCTTATCTCCTTCCAGGTATCATCTCCTGTTTTGATCTTTAGTGTCATAGAGAAGTTGTCCGCCCTTACATTTATTTTTTAATTTTATAAGTATATATATATATAATAAATTATATATATATATATATATATATATATATAATTTATTTATTTATGAGAGAGAGAGAGAGAGAGAGAGAGAAAGGGAAGTGGGCATACCAAAAACAAAGTCCAGATGCATGTGCCACCTTGTGCATCTGGTTTTCATGGGTCTAGGGGATTTGAACCTAGGTCCTTTGGCTTTCTAGGTCCTTTTGCCTTAACCACTAAGCAATCTCTACAGCCCAGGCCTTACATTTATTATAAATAAACATAAGCTATTTTCCATTTGTTATATATTTTGTGATAGATGTTCTTCAAACTGTATAACTAGAGCCCATTCTTTGGTAGATGGTCACTCATTCCTTCCTGCTGGAAGCTTGTATATTTCTAGCATTGGTTGCTCCTTTTGGTGCAAGTAAACAGATTTTTGTGGCTTAGAAGTAAGGAAACCAATCAAGGGATGTTCAAAGTCAGTAGTAGTAAGTACTGATCAACAGTTTTTTCAGACTGGTTGTAGTAATTCACACCCTGCGAAACAGGAATGTCATTCACACACTCTTGTTAGTGAATGCATAGTGCTCTCAGTGATTTTGATATTTTGATGCCTACATGGCATCTTTCACTTGGATTATAATTCTGATGGCGATGATGGCCAAATTTTTGTAGTATTATCAGGGTTTTCACATTCTTTTATAAATTGTGTGTTATAGTTCCATTGAATTGTCCATGTCTACCTAGACATTGTGTTTCTTTAATTGTTTTCTTGTCACTATGTATATACTCAAGCCATAAGTTATTTGTTAACTATGTCTTTAAAAATATATTGCCCACGTTTGGTTGCCTTCTTATTTTACATAGTGTGACTATTGATAAACAGAAGTTGATTTAAATTGAAGTTCAATTTACTATCTGTGCCCTCTGTGGTTAGTGGCTGCTGCACTTTCCTGGGAAAGCATCCCACTCATCCCACATTCAGATAGCTCTTCTCATCTAGTACCATTTAAGCATCTCATTGTTCTTTTGTTTACATTCAGTACATGATCCATCTGGTGTTTGGTTTAGATAGAAAATGAGATATAAGGTTGGATTTATTTCATGTGGCTATTCAATTGACTTGGCTCTTGAAATCAAATGACATTTTTTTCCTCCATCACAATTTGAGGTTTTGGGTTCATCAATTAGTTACTATAAGCATGCTAGTCTCTTCCTTGTCTCTCCATTTTGTCCTGTTGTTCTAGCGATTAGCTCTCAGCTAACACTGCACTGCTGTCATGACAGCAGCCTTATGAAACTGTTCCTTCTGCTAATATCATTCCTATCTTCTAATACATCTAGCCACAGTTATTTGTTCAAGAATAGTTTTGGGGCTGGAGAGATGGCTTAGCGGTTAAGCGCTTGCCTGTGAAGCCTAAGGACCCCGGTTCGAGGCTCGGTTCCCCAGGTCCCACGTTAGCCAGATACACAAGGGGGCGCACGCGTCTGGAGTTCGTTTGCAGAGGCTGGAAGCCCTGGTGTGCCCATTCTCTCTATATCCCTCTATCTGTCTTTCTCTCTGTGTCTGTTGCTCTCAAATAAATAAATAAATAAATAAATAAATAAATAAATAAATATAAAAAGAATAGTTTTGTATTCTTAGTCTTTGCATTTCCTTGTAAGGATAGAATGAATTGGTCACTTTCTAGAAATTATCTACAAGCATATTGTTTAGAATTATGTTGAATCCATAAATCAACAACAGGTATTTGTTGTACTATTATAGATGACTTAGTTTTAAAAATTTTAATGTCTATTATTTTGGAGCTATACTTAAACATTTTGTTTAGATATGGACATTCTTAATATGTAAATGACACATGTTGTACCATCCTTTCCCTCATCCCTACCCATTTTCTGAAGAGGCCCTCCTCATTGGGCATGCAGGAACCCCATGGAGATTGTGGGTCATGCATTGTGGCAGCAGCAGTCAGTTACTGGGGAAGGCAATGTTTCTGTGCAAAATGTTCTGACTTGTTGCTCTAACAATCTTTCGCCCCCTTGTCTGCAAAATTCCTTGAGCCATGTTAGATGTGCTTTTAAGTCTAATACAGTGATTCGATCTTAGGAGCCTTTGGATCTCTGGCTCGGTAGGTATTGAGTGTCCTCAGTGTCTATCTACTTCACCCTGTGCTGAAATCAGATTCACCAAGAAAGGAACAATCTTCCTCATTTCCCCAATTCCTCTGTGTTTTCAGCTGGGGCTGTGGTGAAGTACACTAGGTCATTTCTCTCCTCAGGTCTTACTCCCATCTGAAAAAGACAAGCAGATTCTCTAAGGGCGAGTGAGGTCAGGACTAGTTAAGTTAGTTAAGTTAGTTAAGTGGGATAACCATTATTAATTTAGAGAGAAATTTAAGGGTATAAACCCTCTTATATGCCAAGATTAGTGGGAACTTGACAATGGAAAGAAAAATCATTAACTGAATATGATTTTGACTTGTTACCCCATTCCAGATGTTGTTTCTTTTCTACTGAGTAGATCTGTTAGCCAGTCTAAGAGCAGTTTGTTACTGAGTGCCACTATTGTACTTGTGTGAGCATAATGTCAGGTTGTTTTCTTCTGAGTTGCTTAGACTTTTATTTGCTTGGACAGCTGTTGGCCACTTTCCCCAGTAGCTTTAGATGGGCTAATTGTCTGGGGACTGGTTCTCTTTCCGATTCCAACCATGTCTCGCCATGGACCGTGCGGACAGCATATGGTGTCTTCAGCAGTAGGGTCTTACTATTAATCTCTGGTGGGTAATAAAGCGCTATGACAGAAGTCTGTCCTGTTTGGTTGGGGGACCTTGTAGTTCTCTACATCAACAGCTCATTATGGGTGCTAACTGAATCAAGATATAGGGAATTACAGGTCAATGCCCAAGGAAAGTAAATAAGAAAAAGATAGACAAGATAGGAAAACAGGAGAAATTTAAGGTCAGGCTTCATCTCACCCTCTCCAGGGCCCTTTGATTCAGGTGCTTCCACTAAAATCCTGTTGGGGGTTCAACCATTTAATCTAATTTCCAGGATATAGGTTTCCATGGTACCAATTCAATTTGGGTTCAGTTTTGTGTTCCCCCCTTCCCCCAAGCCCAACCCTGCCTACTGTCCAATCTTTAAGATGCCATTCAGGTATGACAGCAACTCAGGCTGATCCAGGTTAGGAACCACAGATGAGTGAGACCATGCGATGATTGCATTTCTGTGGTTGTGTGAGTTCACATAGAATGATCTTTTCCAAGTTAAACCATTTTTCTAAATATTTCATTCTGTCATTTTTATTGAACTGCTGAGTAGAATTCTATCATGTAGGTATACCACATCTTGTTTATCCATTTTTCCAATGATTGGTGCCTGGATTGATTCCAGTTTTTAGCTATTATGAATTGACCAGGTATAAACATGGTTGAACAAATATCTCTGAACTGAGGTGTGGAGCTTATAGGGTTAATGCCCACTAAGGGAATAACAGGGTCTGTTGGTAACTCTATAATCATCCTTTTTAGGAGTCTCCATATTGATTTTCATAATGGTGGCACCAGCAAGCATTCCCACCAACATTTGATTTCATTTGATATTTTAATGTTTGCTATCCTTATTGGGGTAGGGTGGAATATCATAGTTGTTTTAATTTTCATTTCTCTAATGGTTAGGGGTGTTGAACATTTTCTTAAGTGTGTGCTAGCCATTTATAATTCTTCCTCTGAGAACTGCCTATTCAATTCTCTGTCCCACTTTTGGAGTGCTTGATTTTTTTATTCTTTAGGTTTTTGAATTCTTTGTAGTTTGTAGATATTAGGCTACTATAGGTGGTATAGGTAGAGACGATTTCTCCCATTCAGTGGGTAATCTCTTGGCTCTACTTATGGTATGTTCGTCTGTGCAAAAGTT
The DNA here is from genome assembly GCF_020740685.1 of Jaculus jaculus. Classification (NCBI taxonomy): domain Eukaryota; kingdom Metazoa; phylum Chordata; class Mammalia; order Rodentia; family Dipodidae; genus Jaculus; species Jaculus jaculus. Next base: position 123,161,229 of record NC_059106.1, on the reverse strand, counting down.
GTTAAGCTTCATGAAATCCCATTGATTGAGTTCTTGTTTAATTTCCTTGGCTACTGAGTTTTGTTCAGGAAGTCTTTTCCCAGTCTTTTATCATGGAGAGTCCCTCCTATTTTTTCTTCCAGTAGTTGAAGAGTTTCAGGTCCTACATTGAGGTTTTTAATCCATTTGGATCAAATGAGTGTGCCTAATTTCATTTTTCTACATAAGGTCATCTAATTTGTCCAACACGATTAGTTGAAGATGCTGTCTTTTCTCCAGTCTACATTATTGGCACCTTTGTCAAAGATTAAGTAGCTGCAGTTATTTGACCTGAAGTCTGAGTCTTGAATTCTGTTCTTGCACCATGCTGTTTCTATCATTATGGTTTTGTAATATAGCTTTAGACTGGTTATGGTGTTACCTCCAGAGGTGTTTTGTTTTTCTGAGGGTATTTTTGGATATTTGAGGCCTGTTGTCATTCCATATGAATTTTGAGATCATTTTTTTTCAATCTCAATGATGAATGATGCTGGTAATTTTACTGGCATATTGTTAAATCTGTATATTGATTTTGGTAAAAATTGCCATTTTCACAATATTAATTCTACCTATCCAGGAGCATGGGAGGTCTTTCCATATTCTCAAGTCTTCCTCATTTTCTTTCTTGAGATTTTTTATGTTTTTATTATATAGGTCTTTCACATACAAGCTTAGTGTTATTATAAGTTATTTAATTTTTTGTAGCTATTGAAAATGGGACAGCCTCACTGATTTCTTTGTTTGTATATTTGTCCTTTGCATTTATAAAAGTACTAATTAGTGTGCATTGATTTTGTATCCTGACACTTTGCTAAAGAAATTTATCACTTTTAGAAGTTTTGAGATGGACACTTTTGAGTCACTTATGTACAGGATCATGTCATGTGCATTTTATTCAATCAAATTAAGCCTATTGACAAAAGCTGAGTGCACTAAAAGACAATTCTGTTCAATTTCATTGATATGATTGTTGATTCTTTCATGGTTTGCTTCCAGTTCAGTGATTCTTTAGATCAGTGTCTTCTTGGTTGTTGTGTTTTCATCTTGGGAATGAATTTCTGTTAATGTTCCTATAATTTCATTGGAGGCACCCATTGTAGGACTAGGCATCTTTGGTGGAGATCTCAGTTTTCTGACTTTTAGTGGCTTTTTTGCATTGTGGTCTACCCATTTTAGAGAGACTCATTGTTTTACTGAAGAAGAATCAAGTTTTTGTCTTTTGACCCATGCACCCTCTGGCTCAGGTTAACAGGGATGTTGGTACCCAGTGGCCAATGAGGATACCAGAGTAAAAGATCTGATTCCACAGGTCACACAGGGACCAGACCTTCCCAAGCAAGGCACAGTGAGACCTGTAGGGACTAGGGAACTGGGAGGAGCCAGGGAAAAGGGATCTGGCCTACTCATCCCTCACTGTGCCTACCATCACACTCTCCTGTGCAGGGTACCCAGACCAAGGAGTTGGAAGGAGCTGGGAAACAGGTATCTGGCCTCTTTACTTCATGCCACATCTGCCCACCCTCTGGTGCATGGTACACAGACCAGGGTTTGAGCTATACTTTTTTCTTCTCCTCTCTTCCCCCAGCTCATTCTCCTTCTCTTTTCCTTTTTTTATTTTTCCTTTCCTTATTATCTTCCTTATTCTTCTTTGCTTTTCCCTGTTAGAAGTCCTGGGAATAGAACCTTGGGCCTTACCCTGCTAAATGAGAAGGAATTCACATCTGGTACTGAGCACCAACTCAGAAGCCAATGGCTTAAAAGGTTTTATATTGCAGAGGGAAGTTTCCCCTGTTCTCTGGCTAAAATGAGAAATTGTACCCAACAAAATCTCTTCAAAATATATATGTCTATGTCCTTTCATTAATGCAGGCCATACTTGTGGTTAGAGAAACTTCTGTATACAAATGGAAGCAAATGCTGGGGAAACCCAAGACTTGCCAAGGAGAGAAAGCTCAGAGATTATCACTGGACAAGTCATCTCTCTCACATGTCTCAGGACCCAGGGGACACTGTGGAGGAAGTGACAGGATGCATATGACTTCTATGCTCACTGCAAGCCTGAAAACCTTCCCAGTGGAGTTTGTGGCAGACACTGAGGTGAATCAAAATTCATCAAAGCAGAAAATGAAAGGCTGCTGAGAGAGCTCAACATAAATGATATTTCTATAATACCCTCCATGGCTCAGGGGACATTATGTAAGACTGAACAAAAACAATGTAAGAACCACAGGGTGCATTGACATTCTATGAGGCATTGTCCTTTGGACATGAACTAATTGGTATATTCATGACCCAACAGTGGTTACTTGCTCCCCTACATGATCATCAAGGTTATGAGCCCATCAACATTTTGACATGGAGAACAGAGGAGAAAAAAAAATGGGGCTGAGGAAATGGCTTAGCAGTTAAGATCCTTGCCTGCAAAGCCAAAGGACCCAGGTTACATTCCCTAGGACCCACATAAGTCAGGTGCACAAGGTGGTGCATGTGTCTGGAGTTTGTTTGCAGTGGCTAGAGACCCTGGTGTACCCATTCTTTCTCTCTGCCTCCCTTCTTTTTTTCTCTCACTCCCAAATAAATAAATAAATATAAAATATTAAAATGGAAGGAAACAAACCAACCTAGAAAGGACTACCTAGAAAAAGGAGAGTCCTTGGGGGATAGGCAGGGGTAGCAAAGAGAATAATGAGATAAACACCATCAGGTCATTATATGCTCATATATTAAAGTTCCATGTTTATATTTAAAAAAAAAGGAGCCTGTGGGGCTTATGGCACTTGTCTAAAAATCCGAAGAACCTAGGATCCATTCCCTAGTACCCACATAAGCTAGGTGCACAAAGTGGAGTTTGTTCACAGTGTCTAGAGGCCCTGGTGTGCCCATTCTCTCTTTCTTGCTCTATCAGCCTCTTTCCCCTCTATATCTCAACTAACTAACTAAATAAATAAATAAAATATTTAAAAAGAATAAGGTCTCAATCAAGCTGTCTACCACTGAGCTGAGCTACACTTCCAGTTATAGAAATTATTGTTTATTATTGAACTTGTATCTAAAAATGTTTAGATTCAGTTTTTATGTCTAATAATATGCTTTTAAAATATTATGTGCATATTCATGTGTCCTTCAGGTTATAACAGTATTTCTTCTTTTCAGGTCCATGATTTCTTGTCTTCAGGCTTGTTGTGCTATTTTGGTTAGGATCTTTAGGCAATGTTTTTTTGTTTGTTTGTTTGTTTTTGAGACTAGCTCTTGTTCTTTGGCTCACGCTGGCCTGGAATTAACCACATAGCTCAGGCTGCTTTAAAACTCATGGTGATCCCCTTGCCTCATCCTCCTCGGCATCTGGAATACAGGTTGTGAGCTGCCATGCCCTGCTTCTAGTTAGACAGTTGTGGGAACAGTTTCATCTTTCTTTAGAAGCTCCAGATAATATGTAGCATGCAGTAGCTGCTGGTGTTCTCTTCTTCCTCCTCCTCTTCTGGTTTACTTTTCAAAGCATTATTATTATCTTATTTGTAAGCAGTGAGATAAAGGAGAGACAGAGAGAGAACATAGACATGCCAGGCCTCCAGCTGCTGCAAATGAACTCCAGATGTATGTTCCACTTTTTGTGTCTAGCAATATGTGGATACTGGGGAATCAAACCCTGGTTGTTCAGACTTTGCAGGCAAGTGCCTTCACTGCAACTGCCTAGCCATCTTTCAAGCCCCAAGTTTACTTTTTCTCTTAAAAATTGCTAATTATTTTTGATGCTGTGGACCAATCTGGAGGTGTTTTTTATTTAATCCTTGTACTGCACCACTGAGCCGCACCCTCAGCCCTGGAAGCGTGAAAGAGAGAACATGCTATCCTGTAGCAAAACCACAATGATGTAGAAAGGACTGGGAACTCAAGATCTATTTAAAATAATTTATTTTTCACCTTACTAGACACATAAATTGTAAGCCTACAGTACTGTTATATAAATATCTAGGACTGTCATATAGAGGACATTTTCAGTGTACAAATATATCAAAGTAATAGAATAATATGGCAAAGAATCCATGGAACATTTGTTTTAGTCATGCTTTAAGAAATATTTAATGATGTATAATTCTACATTGACAGAATAATAAATGATAAAACACAGAATACAAAAATTAACAGATGTGTGTTGTTTACTGTATATCAATTTGCTAATTTTTATAACCAAAACATTTATAGAACTACAAAATAGAAGTTTTAAATTTCACTGTTTATTTAATTTTTGGTAGGGTTCTGTTGATACTTTTATCTATTACTTTCTGGTATAAGTCTATAGATTTATGATTTATGAGTTTAGTAATGTATAATTAACATTATTTTATAGAGGATTTTGATTTTATTTTTATTTTTTTTATTTTTGGTTTTTCGAGGTAGGGTCTCACTCTGGTCCAGGCTGACCTGGAGTTAACTCTGTCATCTCAGGGTGGCCTTGAACTCATGGCAATCCTCCTATCTCTGTCTCCCGAGCCCTGGGATTAAAGGCATGCGCCACCACGCCCAGTGAGAATTTTCATTTTATTAAGCCTCTTACAGCTTTATGGTTTGGTTAAAGGACAGCATGTATAGTATGGTATTTTTTCTAAAGGTGAGTCCTAGTTTCAGTAGTGTAAAACAAGAATGTTTGATTTTGAAGAAGTCTCTTGTTTAAGCTCTTTTGCATTAGCTAGAAATGGATTGGCCATCAAAATTTATTTTTGACTTAAAAATTACTAGGAGCTAGGGATGTAGCTCACTTGGAAGAGTACATTCCTACTATGCAAGAAACCCTGAGTTTGATCCCTGGAACTGCATAAACTTGGCAATGTGGTTGTGGTTGTTTGGGCTAGGTGTCCCCCAAAACTCATATGTTCTGATTGCTATGTCCCCAGATGGTGGCAGTGTAGGAAGTGAAGTTTGGCTGGAGGAGATATGTTGCTAGAGTGGGCCTTGAGGTTCATTTGCCTTTCCTGCCTGTATTAGTTTCACCCACTTTTCTGATGCTGGCCAGAAAGTGATGTCTAGCCTCTGTTCATGCCACATTTTCCCCTTGAGTCTGTTAGCCATAATCAGCCCTTTCCTCTCATCAGCTGGATTTGGCTAGGTGCATTGTGCCAACAAGTTGGTAACTACAACAGTGGTGCATACTTGTAAACCTGTGCCCTGAAGGTGGAGGTAGTAGGATCAGATATCCAAGGTCATCCCTAGCTACATAGTAAGTTCTGTCCTGGGATACATGACATCCTGTATAAATATAAGTAGATTGAAACAAGAGTGATAAAGAGAGATGATAGATAGATAGATTGACACACACACATACACATATATGTACACACATGTACATACACATACATATAAACATCCATCCATACGCATATCCATCCATACACATATATCCATACACATACATCCGTACACATACATACATACTATGATTACATTTATTCACCATTAAGTGTTTTAGTTTATGGTATGTATTTCAACAAAACCTGATTTAGAATTTCTTATTTTATTATAACCTTCATGTCAATGAAATCCATTTATACTATCCTTTATAATGACTCAGCATTTCCTTGATAGTTGCATCATGAAAATCAGCAAGTTTTTTAAGCTCTGTAGTAAAATTTCATGTTTATAGGTGGAAGACTAGGAAGGAGCAAAACCTGGTCTGGTTTTCTGACTATTGTTGAGTCAAATGTTGTTCCATGGAGATAGTTCCAATGGGTGGTAATATGATCTCTGCTTCATGCTTCTTCCCTGACAGCTTCTGTTGGGTCTCAGAGTCCTGATTCAAATAGAGGTAACATCTGTGTTCTGGCTGTCTTGCTTGACCTGGTTACCCCAATTGTGTATGAAAATTAGATGCACGTTTTTCTGGGAATTCAATTTATGAATTTTCAAAGAGTCTTGTCAACATATAGATATTCATAATTACTTCAAGGAAAAAGTCTTTCTGGGATCTGTCCAAACATAGAGTAATGTTTCTTAATTGTAACTTAATAAATAGTTTCTTGAGAACTTTAGGAACAGTGATTTAAGAGCTGTTATCTCTTTCTCATTTTAACACAGGCATATCTATTTGGGAGAATATATCATTTTAAAATTAACAGGATAAACAAATTATGATGATTTTAAGATGTGAATGTAACTTTCTATTTCTATTATCTACTTTTATCAATGTTATCAGACTAAAATTATGAATGGTGGTGATGTTGCTGAGTGGGGATTACAATGATAGTCATTATTACATAGAACATTGATCAAATATACTCATTTATTTTATTTTACCCTCCTGCTCAATGAAAGAAAAAAACTATTCTTTCAGGTTTCAAATCCAAAGTGGCCTAGCTTTGTGGATCCTCATGAATACATCCCCCTGATAGAGATTAGGAATAGGTAGCTTGCACTGTAGGCACTGTAGTCAGGGTCACAGGCCCTCAAGGAGAAAGAAATATCCATATACTGGGATGTCTGACACAGCCTTACCAGCATGTTAGCTGACCACCTACCTTTTCCATAGTTCTCCCATTTCCTCTATTACTTATTTCCTTACAATTTCCTACATGTACCACTTATTTAGCCCTTACTATGTCTGGTACTTCCTTTGGCAGCTCTCCATAAGCGTAGACCATCTCGCCTATCCTCTTCGCCAATCAAAAACCTTCAGGTTATGATCTGTGTCTGTCCAATGCCTAGTTTTCATATTAATCACCACTCAGACTCACTCTGAACCTATAAAACTACTATAGTCCTGAATGCTTACTGGGAGCTCTGTTCAAGTTCCCACTGCCTTTCTTTGAGGACCCTTGTTCTATATCTGTTCAATAAATCCTACTGGCACACTCACTTTGCATGCCCTCCTTCTTTCCTCATTCACTGTTCTATCTGACTAGGAGACAAAAGACTCAAGAGCCACTGGCTTTGGGAGTCTTAGTGACAACTGATTGTCTGGCACATGCACCCAGGGTCAAGACAGGCTCTGATACCCTCAAAACCCACAACAGTCACACTTTTCTATGAGTTCTGCCCCAAGACATTTAACTTATATTCCTTATGGGACATTCATGGAGCATCCCCTGAATATGTTGTAGAGCCCTAAACATTATGACAGCAATAGATATTGTAATAGCAGCCCATATTTATCAAAAGCAAGATGTTTTGGCTTTTGTTTGTTCATTTTGAGACAAGACATAACTATGCATCCCTGGAAATCACTACGTAAGTCAGGCTGGCACCCAAGTGGCAGCATTCTTTCTGCCTTTGTCTCCCAAATGCTGAGATTTTAGGCCTGAACCTTTATGCTCAGTGATATTTTGGCTCTTAACCTTATATCTGCTCCTGCAGAATTGACTGTACAAGTTTACAGAAAAATCTCAGAAGTAATCCAACTACTTAATTTTGAGGCTCTAATTTGAACACTAAGGCTAATTGATATGTGCAGTATGTTGGAAGACTAACAATGTGAGAAATAAAACACTACACAGAAGGTGAAGCATATAACTTCTATTGGTATTAACAACTGCCCTGTAGATAAGTGATATTATTATCATATAATTACCATGCTCAGGGATTCAAAGACAAAGCCCAATACATATGCAATTTTCTCATGTCTGCATAGTTTTATTCAATAGAATCAGGTCTCTCACCTAGGTCTCTCAAACTCTACTACCCTTTATGATCTCAGAAAATTATGAGAGGTAATGATAGATTATCATAGAGGATGCACTCATTCTGTTAATCTGTGACAATTTTTCAAGATCAATGATCATATGGTTTCAATGTGGGAGGGTATATCAGTAGCATTTAAGTGTGGTTTGCACAAGGGACAAGGTTATTAATAGCTTCATCAATGAACAGCATGATTTTAATTTTATCAAGTCAAATACGACTCAATTTAATTCAAGCTAAAATTAGTTTTTGAGCACCAATTGCATAGTCAATCATTTGCTGTGTAATATATAGGCCTGCATTATGTCCTGCTGAATCTCTTGGGTAGTTAGTGATGCAATTAACAATCAGAATAATTCACAGGCAACTTCACATTGACCTGTGAGCTGATGACAGCTTTGAGTATATAGGCTTTGAATCAGGTAGCTAAGGCCCTTCATATAAGTTTTAGAACTTTCTACCTGAATAACTATGGATAATTCATTCATGAATAAAAAGGAGATTTAAAAATTCCTCAGGAGATTAGTTTGCAGATTAAAAGAAATGCTACCTTAAGAGTTCATTGATTGCACTTGAGCCATGGTGCTTGGGCTCTTGAAGGATTAAATTAAATTAAATTAAATGTAATGGTCTTTTCCCCTCCAGATAATTCATCTCATCCATACTCCGTTTAGTTCGAGGCCAAGACATCTCCAGAGAATAAGGAGAGCAAAGACCTTCATTCCTAAGGTTCAAAGGCAAAGAATGAGTGTGCTTCAATTGATTGCTCCTGTATAATTCATAAATTCTTGAAAAGGAAAAATCATATTAGGCAATCTGTGGATGATTTGAGAGACCCATTTTGATTCAGTTATCTTGGTTATATTCACTAAGAAATAAAAAAAAATAAAAAGCATGCAGCTGAGGCCATTTTAGTTTGGGGAAGACTGAGCATATATATCATGAGAGAAGGGGATACTTTCTATCTCACCTTTCAGAGCCATAATGACCTAGATTGCTTACAGTTTATAACACTTAGCTACCAACATAGTGTTGTTTCAGTTATCCCCAGTGACAAAAACAGTGGGTAGAGAAATTCCAGTATTAGAAACTCATGATGAGACTTTATATGTTTTTACATCATCATCACCATCGTCTTCCTCCTCCTCCTCATCAACTCTACTGAGTTTCAATTACTACCAGAGATACTAGTAGTTTCAAACTCTACTACAGAGTTCAACAATCTCACTATTTCTGCACTGCCTATGCCTCAACTCAGTTTTATTTTCATCAGTGCCTAAGCGTTCTTAGTCTAGGTGAATCAAGCTGGTCAAGCACATCTTTTCTTTGTTATGATATCATATAGCACTTTACTCAAAACTGAAACACTCCAAGTATAGGATGCCACTAAGATGACACATAATGATAGAGCAAGGAACACATATGCACACACACACACACACACACACACACACACACACACACACACATGTGTATGTGTCATTTATTTATTTTCCTTTTTTCTTCTATTTAAAAATATTCTTCCTATCCCTGCTTAAACCTTTCCATCTTGCTCCATGGGAGGGAATACATCCTTGATTCTGAAAACTTAAAACAGGGGTAGTCATGAGCCCTAGGGGTATAATGTCTGTTGCTGTCTGGCTAAATGTATATTCTTTGCTTATCAAACTGCTCAGTAGCCCTTATCTTCATTTTCATAGCCTTATACTAATGCTACTCTCACTTTTGGTAGATAATCTTCTCTTTTCAGATGGCAGTGACCTTGGGATGACTCAGAAGGCATCATGGTGCTGTACAGAAGTGACCAGAGTGCTCAGTACTGTAATATCTCTATCACACTTTCCAAGGCTCAGGGTCCATTGCAGAAGGAGTGGCGGAAAGAATGTAAGAGCCAAAGGAAGGATAGGACTCCTTACAACATGCTCCCCCCAGACACAAAATGGCCTGGATATCCATGACCTCACAGTGCCTGACACTACCTACACAAGACTATCATATGAGAACAAAAAGATCATGACATAAAAACAAAAGAGAGACTGATTGAGATGGGGAGGGGATATGATGGAGAATGGAGTTTCAAAGGGGAAAGTGGGGGGAGGGAGGATATTACCATGGGATATTTTTTATAATCATTGAAGTTGTTCATAAAAATTTGAAAAAACAATAAAAATAAAAAATAATAAAAAAGACCCCCCCCCAAAAAAAAATTGAAACACTCCACCATTAGGATCTAATAAACCTCATGGAAGTTCCACATTGGAGCTGAGGCTCATTAAGACTCAGGAAGTTAGAAATGGCTCCAAATAAAGACAAAAACTCGTAAGTCTTAAGACGATCCTGACACAAGATTTACAAGGCTCCTCTCCAGGGATTCATAAGGAGCAAGATGTCTTGAAAAGAGTCTGCTCCTAGCCTAGCTCCCTGTAAGGTGGGTAGTAGGCTCTATAAATATAGCTTCCTTGAGTTGTCACCTATGCTGGGTGGATATTAAGATTCTTTACTCACTCATAATGTTCTGGGAAGAGAATCCATGATACATTTGCCTTTGAGTGGTCCATACCCCTGTAAGTAACTCCTTACCGTATGCCTATAATTAGCCTCAATAAACACACTGCTTCAATAAGGTACACTTGAGTGGAATCATTTCTTTGGTCTGTTCTTAGTGCCCTATGTAGAGTGAATAGGTTGGTTCACATCTCTCCAGAAAAAAAAAAAAAAAAAAAAAAAAAAAAAACAACACATGACTTTAGACAGATCTCCGTGAAGTCCATGAAAATATATCGGATTAGGGACTCTCATGAAAAGTTTGGAAATTTTCATAGAAAACAGGTATGTAGCCTAGAATAAAAATAATAAGTTTTGGTGATGTCAGTAGAGTAGTTTAGGCTATATATAAATCCTATAGCTTGAGTGTTCACACTACATCTGAGACATATAGTATCACATTAAAATTGTACAATAGCCTGACAGAAACATGGTATCATGCCCATTTATATTGATTCAAAGGCAAAGCAACCCCCTTAACTTTTTACAGTGTTCCTTATTACAGTACGCTTATGAGTCTTAGGGAGATCAAACCACAGCCATGACAAAGGTGTTGCTTGTTTTAGGACCTTGCTTGTTCTCAGAGGCTAGTTGAACTTGCAACATTCCTAGAGACTTGGGAAAAGTTATCATACTGACTTCCCTTTGAAATTATTGTCACCTTGAAAGCAGATGCAGTACGTCACCTGTGAGAATTTCCTAAAGTAGCAAGAAAAATATTGAATATTGGTCATCCTTTTTTTCTTGGTACAGAAGAGTTTGGTGTAAGCCAGCTTTTCTTCCCTTTCATTAACTGTTTACTGAAAACACTGCAGTGAGACATAAGCATCTGTATGCTCATATTTGAGAGGGAACTCTTGGTCTATATTATACTTTCATGGATCCAGGGTACTTACAGAATGTTTAAATATGTGCCTCTATGGCTTGAAGCTAGAAGTGGGTACCTCCATTGAGTTCAGAGCACTGTTCTCACAGGGGCTACTGATCTTGCAGTGCAGACATTCAGGAAAGCTCTTCTGTCCTATAACTCTCTCTCTATGTTCCTCCTCACCTTTCTCTCCTTTGGATCTCCATCTTCATCTCCCTGTCTTTCTTTCTCTCCAAATTGACCTTCTCTGTTCTTCTCTTTTTGTCATCTAAATCCTGATTTTTATATTTTAGACTAGCTTCTGTCTCTTATCTGATTTAATTTTCTCAGAATAATATGATTTTTACAAAAAATGTGACTCTTAGCTTCTTCACTCACTTCCAGAGGTGCTCTGGGAAGGAAATCTATGCAAAGATTGATCTGGAGCCCAGATCTTTCCATGGATTAGATATCAGGTGAATTTAACATTTTGACCAAATATATAACAAAACATTCCTAGAAGCTGTGTTCATTCCTTATGTCAAAGTTCCTATTCATGGTATTCCATAAGAAAGGCACTGTTGACTTCATTGTACATCTAAATCGTAAGTCTGTTATGGTCAGTAGTTGAATTTATTGTGACCATCTGAGGACACACTGTTTTATGTCTATAACTATGACCTGTTGTATTTGGTATTTCTGGCCCTTGGAATGTTATAGAATGGAAAAATGTTTGGCAGGTTTTGATCTCACTTTAGTGACTTTCAATGTTTTTAATGAAAATAAACCTAATCAATAAAAATGTCTTCAGAACAGTATCAGATAATTTCAATTTAACTTATAGAATAAATCCTTTCATATCTGCAGAATATCAGGCTTGGGTTAAGCAAGTGAGTGCCTTTGGAGACTTTACCTTCTATTAGAAAGAAATATATGACAAATTGATAAGAAAATTAATGGAGAAAGATGAGGATAAAGAATGATAAGAGGGTTGGAGAGTTGGCTTAGTAGTTAAGGTGCCTGCCTACAAAGCCAAAAGACCCAGGTTTGATTTCCTAATACCCATATAACCCAGATGTGCAAGGTCACACTTCTGGAATTCATATACAGTGGGTAATGCCCTGTGTGCCCATAGAGAGAGAGAGAGAGAGAGAGAGAGAGAGAGAGAGAATCTCTTAAAATATAAAGATGAACTTGAATACAGTTATTCAGTGCAAATCATGCTTACCCAAGACATGCATCCTTCCAGTCTCTGGCAGATCACACTTTCTCAAACTGTTTACTAGTTCCCAGGGATCTGTGTACTTCTGACTGATTTGCTTTATCAGGGATGTGATAATTTTATAGAGGTCAACTATTGCTTTGCATGGGCTGTATATCAAGCCCAGGGACTGGAGCAGCCCAGCAATATGCCTCAGATTCTTACAGCTGAAGAAAGGAGAATATTCTGTCTGGCATACCTGCAGAACGGTAGTTGTAACCCACATTCCCTCTCAACATCTTCCAAGGAAGGTCTAGTGGTGACTAGTCAGTGCTGAGGCAGACATCCATCCCAAGCATGGGTAATAACAGTTCAAGAAAGGATCTCTATAGACACTTTTATTTTGTTTAAATTTTTGTATATTTTTGAACTAGAATTTTCTGGAAGACACTCTCCAACTGTGTGTGGGTAATTCAACATAGAGTGCATGCTTATGGATCAGGAATACAGAGTAAGGTGAGCCCATTCTCTTTCTATCTAGTTGAGATGCTTCCCCTGGCCTTTGAGTATGTGCTATGGTCTGTGACAATGGCTTCTGACTTCTGGGGTTTTGTGGGGCCTTTGCTTGGCTTTGCATTGTCCTGAGGTCATGCATGTAGTGGTTCATGCTTATGTAAGCTTTGCTCTGGGAATTGCTTCCTGGGTCTGTGCAGAAGTGTAGGCTCTCTCTCCTTCCTTCCCTTTCTTCTTCCCTCTCCTCCTCCTTTTCCTCATCCTCCTCCTTCTCCTTTTCTCTCTCTCTTCCAAAATCTTGGAGAAATAGAAAGACCATTTTAAATGTTTCCTTTGAAGGGATGCATCGCTTTAGTATGTATGCTTAGAGTATGAACATGTGGACCCCAGGATACTTCCTTTGTAGTTCTGTTAAATTCAGCCACACAGAGGCCTCATGAGTCATCTGGGGGGCGTTCTTGTTTATCACTCCATGCCTGTTGTCATCTGGGCTATATTAGCAGCAGTTGGAACACCCTGATCAATGACTGCATCCTGTGGGTCTTTGTCCATCTTTAGGCCAGATGTCATTGTATTATCTAAGTCTTATGTGCTGCAGATGCAAATTAAGCATCTGTTAGCTGTAAAACTCCAGATGATAGACGTTTGCCTGCACTTACAACTGAACAAGAATTAGAACTTCAGTCCTGTAGCCACAACATTGAATGCAAATACAGTGACTGTAGCCTTGGGTGTGAAGGCTGGTCCTTACCCACATAGATCAGGGCCAACAGCACTACGGGGACAGATGGGCCTTAGTAAGCTTACTCAGGCTCATAGTTAGTTGCCCAAATTAAGAGAAGAAATGACTGTTCCACTTGTCTTCTCCCCACAACAACAAAGATCCCCTCAGCCAGCACTAGAGATGCCTTGCTATCTGCCCAACAGTTGAGTGAGCTCCTTTATACCTCACGGATCTCTAATTTACTCTTCCCTTCTGTGTACAATGTCTAGTCACTTCAACAGGAAATATGATAAGTCTCAGAGGGAACATACAGCTTTGTTTCATAGTGAAAAGTCAAGGTATATTTAGCTCATTGTATTTATGACAGGAAAATTTTTGTTCACTTGTGCTGCAAATGCACACCTTGCAACTTCTATAAGACCCTTGTGCACAGACAAGGTCCTGGTTTGATTTATATATGATTTTATCAAATATCAATAAGTCCTGTCAATTAGACCATTTTCCATCCTGACCCAACACACTCGATGCACCAGAAAAGGCAAGCATCGGAAAGATTTTTAATGACTTTATCTTTTGAATCTCTAGCCAGAGAAAGGAAATGGAAAATAAATATGTCATGCTTATTGCTTCCAAGTATGGTTAGCTTGTCTAAGACTGGGTTTAATTAGATTGTTAGCTGGATCTCTATATTACTCTGAGTCACTAAGCACGTTTCCAAAATAATGCATGCTGTAATCTTTTCCAATTCCAGAATTTAGCTTTTCCTTCTTCTTTCATCTTTATCAAAAAGGTGATAAGAATTAGTAGGAAAAAGATTATCTGGTGACAATTAGCCCTTTATTCAAATCTTAGCTTCTCAACTGACCACAAGGAGATGAGGTTGTTTGTATCTGTTTTAGTATAAACTTCCTCTACTCGGCAATGTTGATATACTCACACTTGAGTGTTGTGATGGCTGTCAAATGAGATAAAATATTAAGAGCCAACTGCAAGTAAGTGATGATAAATATTTCTCAGTTTCACTTTTCTCTTCTTCCAGAGCACCTCTAAGGGTACTATCATGTGAACCTCTATCAGTTTTGCTTTAAAATGTTTGTCTTTTTGCTAATTAAAAGAAACAGGGGCTGGAGAAACGACTTAGTCAATAAAGCACTTGCCTGAAAAGCCAAAGCACCCAGATTTGTTTGCCCAGGACCCACATAAGACAGATGTACAAGGTGGCACATCCATCTCAAGTTCATTTGCAGTGGCTGAAGGCACTGGCATGCCAATTCTCTGTTTATATATGCCTCTTTCAAATAAATAAAGTAAATAAATATTTTAAAATATCAAGCTTACATCATTCTTTCATCTGGATCATTTTGTCTATACATGATTAAATTGTCTTTCCACTTTCAAGCATGCCCCATATACACACCATCATTTTTAGATTGCCTGCCATTAACAAACCTTTTTGATGAGATAAAAGGTTTCCACTCACTATTGCTTTAATTCACTGATTCAGTCAGCAAATGAACACTGATACTCAGGCATGTAAACAGGTCACAGGCAGGGCAGATAAATGAGACTTATCTGAAGTCCACAGATCTAAGGAGATGATGGAGAACAAGCAGCTTAGAATGAATGATAAATACAAAACTCTCAGAAAGGGAGTCAGCTCTTCACAACTACATACCCACAAAATAGAGCCACGATTTTATAATTAGACATTGCTGTGGTGTCTGTGTACTCATGTGTGGTAGATGTTTATATGTGTGTGGTGCATGTGTATATACCCTGTGCTCTTGTATCCAAAGGCTAGAGGAAGATGTCAGTGTCCTCCTCTACCATAATTTTGTCTTATTTCCCTAAGATGGGGTCTTTCTCTCTCTCTTTCTGTCTCTTCCTCTCTCTCTCTGAACTTGGAGCTTGCCTGTTTTTTGTTTTTTGTTACTCCTGTCTCCCTACACCTCAGCATTGGGGTTGTGGGTATGTACCACCATGCCTGGATTTTTCCATAGGTACTGGAAATCAACTTTAGTCCTCTTACTTCTATAGTCAGTGCTCTTATATGCTGACCTATCTACCTGGCCACAAGGATTTTATTTACTTTAATATTTTATTTTTTATTTATTTAGCTATTTGACAAACAGAGAGGGACAGAGAGAGAAAGAATGGGTGTGCCAGGGCTTCCAGCCACTGCAAACCAGCTCCAGACATGTGTGCCCCCTTGTGCATCTGGCTAACATGGATCCTGGGGAATCAAACCTTTGGCTTTGTAGGCCAATGCCTTAAATGCTAAGCCATCCCTCCAGCCTGAGGACGTTTTTATTAACCTGTATATTTTCACTCAATAGTGAAAATTTTGAACTAATGTGCAAAGGTCACTCTGAACTGATGGCCACTATTAGGTTAAAACATTGCATATAATGTTCAATGACCTATTTTTCTGGGAATAATACTAATAGATAGATGCCTGCAGGGACAGTGTGTGTTTCCTACCTGATGGTATAAGACATGGTTTGTGTTGTAGTAGTAACTGAGTAGTAGGGTTTACAGACAGACATAACTGCATTCTTGTGTTGTCAAGTACTAGCTGTAGGAATTGCTGAGAATACATGCCCTAAGGAGCATAGTGAATTTGATTACAACCACATCCAGAGTTGTTGTAGTTATTAAATTATATAAGTGGCAGACATTGTGGGAAATACCTATAATTCCATGACTTGGAAGAAAGAGGCAGGAGGATCATGAGTCCATGCCCAACCTGGGTTATATAGTTAGCCCGTTACATGACCCCCCACACACACACACATGCACAAACACACACAATACGTTAGGTAAAGAGAAAGTAAACATGGTAGTAGGAACTTAAAACACTGTCATTTTATTTTTCCCTCATGAGAACTCATTGATGTAACATGAGTAAGACAGCTCTCACCATGCCAAGAACCTAGTTGCAACAAGATGGTGACTTCTGTCTTTCTTTCACTGTGAATGGGCAAGGTACTGTATAGGTCTCTTCTTCTCCAAGACAGATGCTGGAGGAATTGACACATATTCATGATGCCTTAGCTCAACAAGTATTCAAGGCTGGACAGATGGCTCATCAGCTAAGGTACCTGCCCACAAAGCCTAATGACCCGTGTTTGATTCCTCAGTACCCACATAATACCAGATACACAAAGTGGTACATGCATCTGGAGTTTGTTTGCAGTGAGTAGAGGTTCTGGTGCACCCATTCACTCACTCCTCTCTCTTTCTTCTCTCTGTCCTATCATGGCACGCATCTTTAATTCCAGCACTCTAGAGGCCAAGGTAGGAGGATCACTGTGAGTGTTAAGCCAACCTGAAACTACTTCCTGGGCTACCAAGTCATCATAAGCTAGATTGAAACCCTACCTCAAAAAAAAAGAAGAAAAAAAAGTATTCACCCTCATTTCTCTGAGAGCCCTGCAAAGACCTCAGAGTTCAGGAATCAACAATTAGCAGGTGCATGAAGTATGATCTGCCAATTCAGTGGTATGTACCTGGGGCCCAGGTCCATGTAGAACTTCTTAACCAGCCACAAGCACTAAAGATGCCTTCTTGCTTCACGTTGCTTTGCTCCTTCCTGTGAAATTGTGGACAAGGGTATTTCTCAACCCAGGAACACAAATATTTTGGCATATTTGTTCTGACTTGATTGCAATATTATCTTTGCTTCAGATTAAAAAAAAACATGAATTCTTAAGAGTTTTAAGTTTCTTTATACTAAAGAGAAAGTGACTTTTTCTAACATGATGAAACTGCTATAGATAGGTGGGTTGCATAAATGCAAGTTCAAGTCAAAGGTCATTCTATTAACATCTGTGAGGTGCCTGTAAGGATGAGGGGTGGATGTTCCAATGATTGGTCCTAATACTTATTGGAGAATTAATTTAACATTTCCACGCCCTTTGCGATGGTTGCAAGACACTTGGAAATTCTTTGCTGAATACCTTTCTTCCAATTAAAAGCACATGTCTAAATTGGGGATCCAGAAAATAAATCTTATACTTTATATTTTGTATAGTTTCTTTTACAGAATATTAAATATCAAATATTAAAGCCATAAATTCTCAAACAGAAACAGAATGTTAGCTGTGGGTAGGGGAAAATGGACAGCCACATGGCTGGAATCTGGGATTGTCTTGTGTTTGGACCATCACAGTGCTCAACAGTATATTTGACACCTGGTTGAAAGAGCAGTTGGGGAAAGGCAAAAACTATGAGATACCCTGAGAATTGTCTCTGCGTTAACATCCCTTATAGGTGGCTTTAGAGAGTGCTTTTTAAAATTGTTTATTATTTCATTTCCTAATAATATCTTTGTCAAGTTTGTTTTGTGCTACGTATTAAACCTAAGGCTTATGCATGTTAACCATACCTCTACCACTGAGCAACAACATAACCTGCATTTGTATGGTTTATTGCTTTTTTGTTTTTTATTTTTATTTTTTATTTAACAGGTTGATACTATAGCCTAGGCTGGTTTCAAATTTACTCTGTGGCCCATGCTGGCCTCCAACACATGATCCTCTTGACAGCCTCTTGAGTCCTAGAATTACAGCAATAAGATACCACACCCTTTCCCACATTTGTTTACTTTTAGGTATTCATTCAGGTCAGAAGAACTGAGTGATTACCATGCAGTAGTAGCCATAATAATGATGTAATAGGAAATGAAGAAAAGGAAGAAATGATTCTTCCCAAGCATGCAATGAGAGTCTGAAGACAACATTTTTCTTCTAACTGTACTTGTGGTCACCTAGGGATTCAGGTGTATGCTTAAGCTGAGTTAGAGTCTAGGAAGTGATTTAAAATAAAACAAAAAAAAGTCATCTTAGCATGCAAAGCTTACTAAGAAAGCTCAAGTGAGGATACAATACTTAGTTCAGTATAGGGTTTTATACGAGCTCTGAGACTTTCCTGAGGAGAGCTAATTGCAGAAGAAGAAACAGATCATCTTTTTGCAATTGGAGAAATGCCTGGTGCTAACTTCCCATGATTCATTGCCTAGCCAAGGCAGAAGGCTCAGGCCCACACTTGATTGTGTCTAGGGATGCATGTGCATTGTTCGTTATGGTAGTTGCATGGAGTTCCAGATTAGATTCCTGCCCAATCTCTCATTAGACCTTTTCTTCCTAGGCCCATACCCTGGAGGTCTGTTAGAAATGAAATTCTGATCCACTCATCCTATTACCTATTTCTAGAAAGCCTTTTTTAGACATTAATCTTTTTTACTTATCCAAAACTCATAATCCCTCCTTGTTTTGTAGGAACTGCTTTTCTTTTACAAAAATCATGTGATTCTCAATAAAAAGCCATGCTCCTCTAGTACAAGGAATTAAAGTTCAAAAGTGGACTTCCCACTGCTTTAAATGTTTCTATTTTCAGCTTCAAAATGTCTCTAGTCCATGTGAAGGCTCATTGGCCCAAGAATCACCATATGTTTTTCAAAGTAAAAACATTTCCTGAACATGGAAAAGACTTTCTGTAGTGCCCTATAAGAGAATAAGACACAGTGCATGAGGAGGGGGACACAGAAGAGCCTACTTTTCCTCATTGGCTAGAATCGGATCACATGAGTAAGTCTAGCTGCAAAGAAGGCTAGGGAATGCAAGATTTACTGTGTTAAATAAATACTGGGGCTTTCAAGTAGAAATAGGGGAGAGGGGACTAGGATTTTGCCCCATTCTCAGAGATAGAGTGGTAAATACCCTTTCCCCCCTTCAAATGCTGCTAAAATTCTAAGACTATGGAACATTAAGGTGAAGAGGTAAATTCACACATGCAAACAATGCAAATAATTCTGCATCTAGCCCAACTGTGATTATTTCCATAAATACAAGATTCACTGAATCTTCAATACCCAATTAAGTCAGCATATTGACAGTATTAGAGAAAATTATGATGATCTCAAAAGACGTGGGAAAAGAATTTGGTAGAATTCAATAACTACTTTTTGAAAAGGTAAACAGCTAACTAAAGCAGGAATAGGATAAAGAAAAAACCAACCTTACATTGAGAAAGACTAGCAAGAAGTTTCCTTCCAACAATGCAATTAATGGTACAGAATTGCAAGCTTCTAAGTGAGCTCCTATGAGGTCAGGGACCTGGAGCCTTGCTGAAGGATTAGCTTCCTCTTCTTCTTCATCCAAGGCCCAACAGCATTTGCAGCCAACCTGAGAAAATAACAACAAAAATTTTGTAAGGATATCAAGGATGAAGCAAAGCATCACATGATATCATTGTATGCAGAGACAAACTCAAAAATGGTTCTACAGCTCAATCATAAGGATTAATCAGGGTTTAGCCAGATTGACTGATGCAATGTTAATATCTGAAGGCAGCAGAAAGTTTCATATTATGGTATGAAAGCACCTACAGCATCTAGAAGTAAGTCAGACAAAAATGTCAGACTATTTCTAATTTGTGGCTTGCCATTTTACTCTCTTAACAAGATCTTTAAATAAACAGAATTCTTTAGCTAAAGCAATTAATTATGTTTCCTTTTTCTCACAGTAAGTGCTTTTTAGTGCTCATTTATGAAATTTTTACTTGTAGCCATGGAAATATTTTCAATTTTATTTTAAAATATCAAATTAACTCAATCATGTTTTTAAAATAAAAGCACACTTTGAATCCTTTTAGTTTATTTAAGATTACTAGCTGCAACTTTAATATTCAATCACATAGTACTTTATGCCATTTTATAGCACTTAATTCATTTGTAAATACTTATTATCCTGTTCTTGAAAATTATGTTGAACACAAATATTGCAAAAAAAATTTTGCTATTTTTCTCAGTGTATTTTCTCAGTTGTCAAAGCCATTCTTCACAAAACTTCTTAAAAGTAATTACTTCCAACCTACATTATAACTAGTACAGATGCCAAAATAAATGGAATAAATATTGAGAACATCTGCCAAAATGGGCTTTATTTTCAGATGACAAGCTTGGATAACAAAAACTCTAGGATTAAATAATGGCATAAGAATAAAGAACATAATGTCTACACAGAAAAATCTTAACATATTAAGATCAAGAATCTTCTTTTGCAAAATAATGTTTGCATGTTTGTAAATAAGGAGCTGTGAGAGTTGGAAGTCATGAATTGGGATAAGAGACCACAAGAGATGAGCAAGAGCTGAGAAGGGCATGGGCAGACAAAAGGAAACATGTACTTTAAGCAGAGAATGGGCTAAGTTGAAGAGGAGGGCACCTGGTGGGACGAGGAATTAAAAATGGGAAAGAAAAACAAAACATATTTAAACATACTATAAATAAACCTATTTTGTATGATAATGAAAACAAATTGTAAACAATAATAGTGGCAAGAGGCAGCAGGCCCTATGGCTCCAAGTCTCCCAGCAGCCTGTGCAGCTATCCCTGTAAAAGCAAGAGGCACAGCTGCCTTGTTCTGTCAGTCTCCCTAGGTTCTCAGCAGTTGACTATCCTGTGCTGTCTTTCACAAGCTCAGCTATGTTCACATTCTGGTTGACTCCGAGATGAAAGAGGCCTTCCTCTTCTCACGGGCCGATGGGACCAGGTGTTCCTGAAGACTGCTCACCTCCATTCCCTTCTATGGAACACCATTATTGCTCATGCTTTCAGAAGTTTCTGGGGTGTATGCCAGATAAGCTGGCACCATGGTGGGCTAAAAGCAAAGTTAACTAGAAAGGAGCCACAGTAAGATATGGTTCCGAGAGACACACCTCAATGACCCACTTCTTCCAACCAGGCCCTACCTTCCTTCCTCAGTTCCAAACTCTCACAATAGTCCATCCAAATTTGGAATCCATTTATGGATTAAACGGTTTATTAGGTAAGAGCCCTTATGATCTAGTCTTTTCTGGAAACGTGATTCTGAACACTCCAGAGGTGTGCCTTTCTAACACTGGGGAATTTGTCATTCCAATCACCTTGACACTGAAAATGACCTTACATCAAATATCAACTGCCTAGATGTGTGTGGTTCTAGGCCTAGCTTTTCCGTTCTGTTCCAGTGTTCTATGTGTCACTCTAGTTGAGCTTTTATTTTATGGAGTTTTGTTTATAGGGGATCAAGCCACCTATACTGTTACTTTTGTATGTTCTCTACCCAACATACCTATCTTGATATTCAATAACAATGCCATACATATTTTATTCTTTTTATTTCTGAGTAGCAGTCCATTCACTTTTAAGTGAAAGTTTGGATTGATTCCAATTTGGGGCTTTGAAAAACACAATGGCTGTGATCAATATTATGCAGATTTTAACATGAACATTTGTTTTTCCTCCTGGAGAAATTCCCATGGGTCACATGGAAGATGAAAGATTATCTTCTGGTAAACTTTCAAACTGCTTGTTTTCCAAAGTGATTGTTCAGTCTTGTTGTTCCAAAAATAGCATCATCTTTACATTTTACTCTAGAAGTTTAGTGGTATTGTTTTTCATCAAAATCTTTGACTCATTTCACATAAAATTGTGTGCATGGTACAAGGCAGGTGAAATCCACAGTTGAAAATAAAGACTATGTACTCTGCAAGTGACATTTGGATGAGCAGTGTTTTTCAGGTCTGCTATTCACTTGCTCCTTCACATGTGGAGGGAAGAGTGTTAAAGAGCCTGCCAATAGCTGCCATTTGCTGTTTCTCCTTTTGGTTCTTTCAGTTTTCCTTTATGTATTTTGATGCTTTGTTGTGAAAGGCCTCTAAATGCTTAGGTACATATTTTCCTGAAGAATTGATTTCTACCCACATGGTGGTTTGAATGTGAAGCAGTGCTCACAGCCTCATGTGTCTGTGATTAGGTCCTATACTTAATCCCCAGTTGGTGGAGCCCATGGGAGCTGGAGCCTTGCTGGAGGAGGTGTGTCATTGCCTCAGGCCTTGAGATTTATAAGCCCAGACCTATGAGCTGTTTGTAGCTCATTCTCTAAACTCTCCCTGCTGATGTGTACAGTTGTGAAGCCTGACTTTATATTTTTGCCATGAAACTTTTCCTTGAAAAGGTTCTGTAAAAGAAATAAACCCCTTCCTTCCACTAGCTGCTTTACAGTTGGATGTTCTGTACCAGAAACAAAAGGGAACTGTTGCAACCTCCTAGCCTACTCTGCTCCAGTTTTTTCCTGGTAAGAGTCTGTTCTAGAGTCCACTTTTCCAAGGAAACCACAACACTTTAGTTACGTTTGATTAACCCATGAACCCCTGCATAGTTACTTTTATGTTATCTATATAGTACTTAAAGTAGCTTACTTATAGTTAACTTTTTATGGCCAACTTTTTATATATATTTTTTATTTTATTTATTTGAGAGTGACAGACACAGAGAGAAAGACAGATAGAGGGAGAGAGAGAGAATGGGCACGCCAGGGCTTCCAGCCTCTGCAAACGAACTCCAGACGCGTGTGCCCCCTTGTGCATCTGGCTAATGTAGGACCTGGGGAACCAAGCCTCGAACCTCCTTAGGCTTCACAGGCAAGCGCTTAACCGCTAAGCCATCTCTCCAGCCCTTTATGGTCAACTTTTAAGGTCAATTTCATACTCTCTTTTAATTGTGTTCAAAATGCTTACAGTCGATATGATTATTGATATATTCAGAATAAATCCATGAACTTACACGATTTTTTCTATTTATTTTTGCTTGTCATGTTCTCTTTGTTTCTGTTTTCTGTTAAACACATTTAACCATCCACATTTTTTCCACATTAGCCTTAATCCTACTTCAAATAATATTGCATCATTTAATGTATAGACTAAGGACTGTAAAAAGGTTGTTTGTCAATAATTTGCATTTCCGTGGTTTGTAGTTTACTTTTAAGCATGTAAAAGATCAATAGTACAGTACGTTGATATTATTTTGGTTAAAAATAAAAATTTTACCACTTAATTTCAGCCGGGACCCTTTTGAGGTATGATGGGGTAGCTCTCTCTATCTGAAAAAGAGAAGCAGATTCTCCAACAGAGAGTAAGTTAGCACCAGGACAAATGAGATAACCCTTACTTATTTTTAATAGAGACTTTAATAGGTATAGGCCCTCTTGTAGCCCATGATTGATGGTATCTTGATATTGGAGAGTGGACTTATGTTTGGATATGGTTCTGACTTGTTTCCCAGCTCCAGCTATGGGTCCTGTACCACTGAGGGGATCATACAGAGAAAAATCAACTCCTACCAAATCAGAGAGCCAGAGCCTCAGAGGCCCCCAACTCCTCATCACTGAAGCAGTCCAAAAATGAACCCAACATAGCTCAGGGAAATTTTGCAGAAGAGGGGCCAGAAAGAATGTCAGAGGCACATGTTGGGTCATGATATGCAGAGACATTTATTGTACCAATAACTGTGGGCTAACTCCACAATGCACGAACCATATACCTCAACAAGGAGGAGCCAATAGGGAGGGGGTAGGTCACAGATTAGCCTAATAATTGTACCAAACTGCCTGTATTTGCTGAATAGAAAACTAAGAAAAAAAGAAAAATTTTACCACTTAAGATAATATTATACAAACTCTATTTTATAAATATTTATTCCATTTGTACATTCTTTATTCTTTGTGTAATTCCAGTTTTCTGTGTTCTATTTCTTCAGCTAAAGCATTAAAAAAATCTTTTCTTATAGTACAATACCCCCTTAGTTTATATACAAAACACAACAGACTGTGTGAGTTAAATAATATACACTTTTCACCATCTTGGGGGCTGGACTGAAGATCAAAGTGTCAGGAGAGGAAGTGGCTGCTAAGGGCCTTCTTCCTGCTTTCAGCATATGTCCACTGATTCCACATGGCAGAGAGGGAGAAAGAGGAAGGGAGAGAGAATAGATAGATGATAGATAGGTAGATGATAACTATATAGACAGATCAACAGATGATAGAAACTGAGACTCAGTCTCTACTTATATGATGTAACTAACCTCCACAAGCCCTACCTTCTAAAATCATCACGTTTGGAAAAAGGGAAGTACAATTCCAACATGAATTTTGGATAGACAGAAATATTAAATATTCATGCTACAAAAGAGTATACAGTTATAACGTCTGTTAACTTTTGTTTTAAGTATGCTGTTTTTTCCTTCCCTTCCTCATTCCATCATTCAGTCTCTTTCTATACCTTCCTTCTTTTTTTACATTATTTAGTTTACTTATTTAATTAATTAGTTTTGTACTCAGCGAATACAGACAATTTGGTACCATTGTTAAGCTCATCCATGTCCTATCCCCTCCCCCTGGCCTCTCCTTGTTGAGGTATATGGGTCATGCATTCTGGAGTTAGCCCACAATTATAGGTAGGAAAAATGTCTCTGCATATCATGACCCAACATGTGGCTCTGACATTCTTTCTGGCCCCTCTTCTGCAAAATTTCCCTGAGTTATGTTGGGTTCATTTTTGGTCTGCTTCGGTGAGGTGTTGGGGGCCTCTGAGGCTCTGGCTCTCTGATTTGATAGGAGTTGGGAAACAAGTCAGAACCATATCCAAACATAAGTCCACTCTCCAATATCAAGCTACCATCAATCAGTGATGAGGTAACAAAAACAAAAAAAAAAAATACCAGGTTGAAGTTTTCTGCTTTTTCCCAAAATGTGATACTACCTTGTCTTTATCTTAGCTTGAGTTATTGTCACTATTTCCTTATGCTTTACATCTTTCTGCTGAAATCACTTATCTAATTTTACCTAGTATTTACTTTTCTATTATAGTCTATAACACATAAATTATAGCTTTCCTATTTCATTCCCTGTCTGAGTTCTAAAGTCTGTCATATCTGTTTCCATGGAATGCTTTGTGTCTTTCCAGTATGTTTTTGCTCTTGTGCTTTGCAAGTTTCTGCTGAAAGCCAGAAATATTGAATTGCAATGAATGATATAAATATTTATTTTACATTGGAAATTGTATTTCTTTCTTTCTGGCATTCCTTCCATGTAAAAGCATAACTAAAGCTAAATGAAAGTTAAACTTTGGGCAACTTTTTTCTACTTTTTCTAGTTTGACCCTCAGTCAGTACCCCATGGACTTCATGTTACAATACCCGTGTTTAAGTCGGGCATTAGCTTTCTGGTGTTTTGTTTGTGTGTCTATCAATATCTACTTCATCCAGAGCTTTCCGTCTTCTGTCTTTGCTCTGCCTCACAGACTGTCTCTTTGTGAGCTGGTGTGACTCTCCCATCCTCCTTGTAGCAATATTCCTCTGTTACTTGTGCTGGGGCCCAGTGTGGAATCACACTTTTTATTTTTTCAATCTCAGGTAAGGGTTGCGTCTTCTTGTCTCAGGAGTGTAGATTTCCTAGTGCATCAACATGGAGCATGATATTCAAGTCCTCACTAGAAAACCTGGGGCTGGTATGTATCTTTTCCCTTCCTCTTCTCCTGGCTGTAACAGACTTTCACCCGTGCTTTGAGGCAGTGGAGTTTGCTACCTTTCCACCTAGGGGAAGGCTTCTGTTCTGCAGGGAAAGCAGAGAAGATGAATCTGGTGGATCGTCCACCTTTCCCACAGTGACTGCAGTCCTATCTCACATGTGCACATGGGAGGGCCATTTTATGAAGGATTATTCCCAGTCTTTTCTGTTAGTGCATGATGAAGCGAGTGGAAAAGGGGCAGTGAGTGGGAGAATGCCCTATGTCTGTGAATTCATCTTCCTCATGCCCTGCTTCATCTTTATCATATAAATGTGGACTGATGTCTTGACTTTCTCTTTAGGTTAGTCTTTCTGTGGAGACTTCATGCTGGCTGGTGACTTCTGACGTTGGTGATTTCAAGAGAAAGCTAGTTTTTAGTTTGTCAGAATACTTTCCCTTCTTTGGATGGAAACAAATGTCCTCCCTGGTCTGTACAATTTTAGGATTATGGGTCTTAAGGGATCTTACACATACCTACACTTCACTGAGGCACTTTATGCCTCTTCTGATAGCATTATGCCCAAAGAGAGTTGGGTGCTACTCCTCTCTTCAAAGCTTTCCTCTTACACTGTGTCTACAAATGTCTATACATAAGCATCCATGCCACCCTCATCTCCCCCACTATGTTCATCATACGCACTCTACTATTCTAGCTTCTCAGCATTCGCACATCCTTTCCCATCTCTTAAACCATCTCTTCTGTTTTTCCCATTTATGCATCAAGATTAAAGCACATTTCTGTTCATTAATGAAGTTCTCTAATAACTATAAATTATTTTCTGAACTTAATATTCACATTATTCTTGATTTTTATGTCCATCACAGGTTTGAACTGTTAAAAACAATTATTATTTACATATTCATCTTCCTCAGTAGTGGATTCTGTGCATCTCTCTCCATTTATTACTTGATTACTAACACCTCATACTGTGACTGATAAAAGAAGTCAGAAAATGATTAAGCGAACACCCTTTCAATCTGGCCACTATCTCACATGGTATTTTGCTTTTAAGTTCTTTTAGGACTTCAGGATAATTTATGATTTTAGAATAATTTCATGCATCTTTCTTAATACCACAATAAAGTTATGGACTAGTTGCTGTCATCGTGTGATAATTCTGAAACTGACGCTTAGTGAATGAATGTACTTCTCAGCTCACTTATCTCAGAAACTGCACAGGTGGAAGCCAGAATCAAATCTCCTTAGTTACAAAGATACTTGATTGCTAGCATTGGGGTAGATGACTACATGTTAAAGCAGATATTGAAATGTATGGGTTAAATGTTGACACAAATCAGGGACCTTTGATTCTCATGTTCTCCTTGATTTTCAAGTTCAGTCACATGTAATTGTTTTATTTTCAAGAGCTGTCAGTTTCCCAGACAGAAGAGAAATCACTTAAAGACTGTTCTTCTCATAGCCTGTTATTCACATAGTTTAAAATTTGGATGTTGTGTCCCCTTCATAACAGCACTACCTACACAATTCACTAAGTTATCTAGATAAATTTTGGTTAAGAATAAATGGGAGAGTTCTATTCAGGAATTGATCTCTAAGATTTTCCACTGTGTGTGTGGAAATTTTTATATATAATACATACATATTTAAATGCATATTTATGTAAGTACATGTCCCATGTGTAGTTAATATCACTACATTTTATTATTGACAATCAAGTTCATCTCTCAGTTACAATAGGTTCTACATTTGACATTATTATTCAAAAAATATACTGACCTCTTATATTTATTGTTTCCTCATATGTTTTCTCTCAATTTGGGGTCATATTTCATAACCTTTAAATTGAAGCCATTTGAATAGGGTTCCACTGGGAATAAAATATAAACAGAGGATTATATTTGGGAAAAATGAATAAAAGACAGTAAGATGGGAACATAAATATTCTTGAAGGATTTTAAAAAAGAAACTCAAATAACTTTACATTTTTCTCAGAATAAAGCTCTGTAGGAAATATTCCATAGGAGTAAATAGCAGTGAGTGATTTCATCCTTTGCTCAGGAAAGGAAGAATGGCATGTACTCGTGTGCAGGTTGCAGTGGTCACTAAGAGGTACAGCAGGGCATGACCATGACAGCAGGCCACAAGAAGGGTTATGGAAGCTGCTTCCTGCTGAAATGCATCACTACAAGTGTGCAATAGTAGTGTATCACTATGAATTTGAAGTAGTAGCACATCACTATGAATGATTTGCTGTAGAGCTTTAAGAGCCTTGACTGGTTCCTGCTATTTAAATACATGCATATTAATGTTGACTTATAAGTATTGTTTTATGTATTTATGGGGATCCTTTAATGTGTGTGTATGTGTGTATGTAGTAGTAGTAGTAGGTGTGTTGTGGTGTGAGTGCAGTGTACGTATTTGTGTGCAGATGTGCTTGCCCTTTGTATGTGATTTCAGAGACCAGAGGAAAATTTCAGATGACCCTGTATCACTCATATGCTTGTTTTCTTGAGACAGAGTCTCTTCCTGACTCCAGAGCTTGCTATTTTCACAAGCTCCAGTAACTCCCCACTCTCCACTTCCCACAGGAATGGGGCCCCATAGATGCTCATGTTTGCAGGAGAAGCACTTTTAACTGCTGAGCCATCTTTCTAGCTCTTATATTTGTGTTTTAGTCATACAATTAAAAAGCATTTTAAATCAAAATCCCAATCACATG
Source organism: Jaculus jaculus (assembly GCF_020740685.1). Taxonomy (NCBI): domain Eukaryota; kingdom Metazoa; phylum Chordata; class Mammalia; order Rodentia; family Dipodidae; genus Jaculus; species Jaculus jaculus. Next base: position 123,132,646 of record NC_059106.1, on the reverse strand, counting down.
GGGTTATATATTTATTCATTGGTGATCTTTAATGTTGTCTGGTGTTTCTTCCTATGGCTTTGAGACCCTTTTTAGTGTCCTTCCCTGACCTTTCTTTTCAGTCAGTATGAAGGACTCTGTCTTGTATTTCTTATATTGTAGACCTACTAGTGATGGTCTGTTTACAGAGAAGGTTCTAATTTTCCTAATTTTTGAGCAGTACTATGCCAGCTTCACAATTCTTCTTTGACAGTTGATTTTCTTTTACTGTTTTAAATTAGTCATCATTCTGCCCTCTAGCCATCATGGTTTCAATAATAAATTAGCTGTTAATCTTGTTGAGGATCCCTTATACTTGGTGAGTTACTTCTCATCTGCTGCTTTCTTGATTTTCTGTTTGTCTTTGTTTTTCAGAATGTGTTGCAGTTTGGATCTTTTAAGTTTGCCCTCTATATTACATATTTTATAAATGAAGAGTCATGTCTTATACCAAACTTTTGGAAGCTTTTACTCTTTAGTTGATTAAATATTCTTTCAGCCTTCTTTCTTTCACTCTTAACATTCTGGAATTCCATTGTACATATGTTGATAATGCTACAGAAGTCTCTTAGTTCTGTTAATGTTTTCTTACTATTTTTCTTTCTGGACCTCATATTGGATAATTTCAGTTTACTTATTTCAAGTTCCATCATTCTATCTCTTACTGTTGCTCATTTGATGTTGAAAATCTTTGCTTTGCTGACATCATGACTTAAGTGGATATTATATTCTTCCCAAGAGATTATATTGTGATGTTTTAAAAATAATTCCTATGTCTTATTTAATATTCTTTATTTGGTGAGATGTTGCTCCATGACTTTGCTTAGATCTCTGCCCTAATTGCTTTTTACTCTTTGGACAATTTTAAGAAAGTTGATGTGAAGTCTTTTTGAGCACCATAATTACTATCAGGGCTTCTTCAGCAATAGCACTTTCTTCTTTCATCTATTCTGAATGGACCACATATTTTTCTTTTACTGGAGTGTCCCATCTTTGTTATTATTATTGAACCTGGCTATGTTAAATATCATAAAGTATAACTATCAAAACCTAATTATCCTCTTTCCTTGGAGTCTTTGCTCCATTATAGATAGTAAGTATTTCCTTGTTCAATTAAGATTTTTTCTAAACTAGTTTGTTTAGTACTGTTCTTTGTAGTGTATAGTTATTGAAGCCTTGGTGGTGTTAGCTTAGTGGGCCAGGAAGTCATTTGATAATTTTTTTTTCTTGAATGTGGGGTTTCACAAATGAACAATGGAAGAGAAAGAAATGAGGGGAGAGGAAGGAAGAGGGGAGAAAAGGAGAGGAGAGGTAAAGAGAGGAAGAAAACAATCTGCTCATTGCAAAATTACTCTGAGTTAGGGTGCTCCCATGTTGTTTAGTCTATTTCCAAGTCTGCCTTGGCCTTATCTTTCCACTTTGACAGCCCAGAAACCCATCAGAGATGAAATCATAGCATTTTATTAGGTATTTCCTGAACACTTATCCAGTCGTGAACATGCATGCAGTCATTAAGATTCCTGTTGTTGGCTGAACATGTATGCCACACTCCCTAATCCATATGTAGAAAATTCTAACACATAACATGGTGATCTCAGGAGGAAGACTTGAGGAGAATATTAGATGATGGATGTGGAGACTTCATGAATGAGATTATGGGCTGGGGAGATGATAAAACATTCACCATTCAAGCTTATATAGTGGAGTTCCATCCTCAGATGCTATGTACAAGGCTGGAAGCTGTGGTGGGGTTTTATAATCCCTGCTTTCTCACAGCGAGAAGGCTGGCAGAGACAGGAGAATGTCCTGGAAGCTCTCCACACACCGATCAAAAGGATCAAGAGACATCCTGACTGTAAAGAGGTGCAATGGCAAGGACAGACCTAGAAGTTGCCCTCTCACCTCCATATGCATGGAATGCTTGCACCTGCACTTTCACACACATATGTATACAAACACACACACACACACACACACACACACACACACACACACGCACACACACACAGAGTATTTCATAACATTTTAAAGACAGAAAGAGATTAGGACTCAGAAAAGATAAGGAGAGCTCTCTTCCTCTTGCCATATGAAAGTATGATGATCTAAAACTGTACTCACCCTGAACCCTGTTACTGCATTGATCTTGGACGTTGCAACCTTAATGGCTATGCAAAATAATTTTGTGTTGTTCAGACCACCTAGTTTGTGGTATACTATTCTACCAGCCTGAGCTGACTGAAACAGCTCCTCAGTATAGGGAAGCATTTCAAGGCTTTTATTTCCCATGCATTTCCTTCCTTTGTCTCTTTTCTTCTGAGGTTTTTAGTCTGTCTTTTGTTTGCTACACAATTTCCCCTTTCCCATATGGTTGTAACTGGTATATATCTTTAACTGCTTTTGGCAGGCAGGATGCTTCTCTGTCTCTATGAAAGTTTTGAGGAAGACAGAACAAAAACAAACACCTGAATACATCCCTGAGGGTATTCCTGACAGGTTAAAACCCTACAACAACAATCCTTTCACTGAGATCAGGGTCCATATTGCCTCATCTGGGACCAGCAAGCTGTTCTAGGAATGTGGGCTGACATCCTTATGTCAGCTCCCAAAATACCTCAGTACTGCCTGACAAAAATTTAGCAACTTCTTTATTATGTTCTTTTCTGCAGTTGTAATTTTTCTTTATTAAATTCTACATTTTCTAAATGGTTGATTCTGAGTTTTTGTCTCTCTTAAATATTCAGTTGAGTCTCCTATGCTTTTCCTATGCTTGCATTTTCTGAGATGTCACTCTGAGAGGTATTTTATAGACATATTGAAGAATGATTATTAACATAGGTGAGATAAGACACGTCTTATTTCTAACTCATTGCAACATTGGATGGGGAAATCCAAAGTATGGAGGACATTTGGGATCAAGAGCTTGGTAAACCAAGTTCTTAAAGTATCCAATGTCCTGGGTTTGAATTGTGTCCCTACCTCAGCAAACTCATACATAGAAGTTACTCCTCATTACCTTAGACAGTAATTATATTAAGAGATACATTTAAAGAGATAATTGAGGGAAAATGAGGCCAGATATGGGCATTCATCTCATTTGACTGGTGTCAAGCTTTGAAAAGTGAGAATGCACAGAGGAAATGCCATGAGAATGTTTAAGGAGAGGATGCTCCTCTGCAACTCAAGGAGAAAGGCTCTCAGAAACAAAACCACAGCAAAACACAAAATATTAAAGAAAAAACACACAAACAAAACTAACAACTCTCTGACATCTTTATCTCAGACTTTCAGCCTTCTATTGTGTGAGCCACTCAATTTAAAGTTCTCTGTCATGGAACACCTAGGGGACTTGAATATCCACTTAGCAGATGTGTTCCAAAGACAAGGACTGAGGACCAAACATATATTTAGTTTGGCTAACTTTCTAGGAATGCTATTTAAACAAAGTAAAGGAGTAGGTGTGTTTAAAGGACTATAAAGAAGACAGGTGTGTCTGTACATGTCTTTAATCTCAGCACTCAGGAGGCAGAAGTGGGAGGATCACCATGAGTTTGAGGTCACCAGAGAGAGTTCCTACCTTGAAGAACCAAAATTTCAAACCAAAAACCAAAATAAGAAACAAGACTATAAGAGCATTTGGGAGGTGGCAGTGACAGAACACCAGGAAACTCGGGGGCAGATAACCTGGTGAACACAGTCATGAACAGCTAGAGTTGTGTGTCAGATGAGGTAGAAAACTAGGTCAGCTGTCTTCTGACTTTTACACACACACACACACACACACACAAACACACACACACAGAGAGAGAGAGAGAGAGAGAGAGAGAGAGAGAGAGAGAGAGCATGACCAGTGGAGTAAAGAGGATGAGAGAGAATCAAGGCTGTTTCGGAAGGAGAAGGTGGACGAAGAAAGCCAGATTTGAAACTAGTAAGTAAGAAAGCTCAGAAGGAATTACATATTTCTTGCATAAACCACAAGTTTCAGGAATTAGTGTATCCATGTTTATTTAAAGGAGTGAAGAACAGTGTTTTTCTTTGAACATGAAATGTCCCCAGTAGGTTTATGTGTTCAGTGCTTGATTCCAAGTTGGTTATGTTATATTGGGAGGTTATGGAAACTTCAGGAGGTTTATACTTGATGAAGGAACCAGGGAACCAGGCCACTGGAGGTGGCCGTTCAAGGTTTTACTGCACTCCTGGCTCTTGTCTCTCCTTTATGTCCTGCCAAGCAGGAGGTAAAGAAGCTCCTGCTGCCATAATGTTTTGCCCAAGCACATGAGGCAAGGAGCCATGGAGTGAACCTTGAGAACCTGTGAGCCAAAATAAAACTTTCCTCCCTTACATTGTTTCTCTCCAATATTTGGTCATAGTGATAATAAAACTGGCTACAACAACCAGGCTAAAATCAAGTCATTGCTCATGTGTTTAAACAGCATCTCAACATGCAATCATTTTTTTAAATATTTTATTTTTATTTATTTGAGAGAGAGAGAAGCAGGTAGAGAAAAAACAGAAAAAGAGAAAAAGAGAGAGAATGGGTGTGCCAGGGCCTCCACTCACTGCAAATGAACTCCAGTTACATGCACCCCCTTGTGCATCTGGCTTACATTGGTCTTGGGGAATTGAACCTGGGTCATTTGGCTTTGCAGGCAAGCACCTTAACCACTAAGCAATATCCCCAGCCCTGATCATATAATCTTGGTCATACTTCCTGGACTCTAGTTACTCCTCATCCCACCTAAGAACATGGATTTTTATACCCTGTAGAAGTAAAGCAGAGTCTTATGCCTGGTGGATAGAAAATGAATTGGAATACCATAAAAATATGAATGTTAAGTGGGGATTTAGAATGTTGAAGCCTTCAGCTTTTCTACCTTTTGGCTCTCAAATGCCAAGAAGATTTCCAGAAGCTTCTTTATGGTATTGGGACACTTCAGGAGTTAAAAACCACTTAATCAGTTGGCAATTGCTTCCCCATCACCCAACTACTCTCTTAGCACTTTCCAGCAGTATGAGGGCAAGCAGGGAGGGAAGTGGATTCTCTCAGTTCCAGCTGCAGGCTGTTGTGTTTTCAGCAATAGAGACTTACCTCTTAGCTCTTGCAGGTAACCAGGTGTGTTGGCAATAGCCTGCATTATTTTGAGGACCTCATGTCTCCCTTTCCAACAGCTCACTGTTGGGGGAACCCAATTCCAGCCCTGGGAATTACCAGGCAGTACTCATGGTTTAGGTTAATGCTTTCTTTACTTATTATGGAGCTCTTCTCTTCTGATGCCCTCCCCTCTTGCTGAGGGTAATGGCTTGTAGAATGACATCCTAAAGAAAGTTTCTATGGAGTAGATTCATGTTGCCATTAGTTTTGTGTATCCTCCCTAAACCCCACTTCCTCTAGTCCCTAGACCTTTCCTTCCCTCCCTTCTTCATGCTCTCCCTCCCTCCCTCATTTCTTTCTGTCTCCTTCTTTCCTTCCTTCCTTCCTTCCTTCCTTCCTTCCTTCCTTCCTTCCTTCCTTCCTTCCTTCCGTCCTTCCTTTCTTTCTTTCTTTCTTTCTTTCTTTCTTTCTTTCTTTCTTTCTTATCATTGGCTTGTTGTCCAGGAGCCCTTCCTCCCTTCCCTCACTATTTTCCCTTTCTCCTGCCTTCATTCTAATGCTATTACATATTGTAGATATGTATTATGGTTTACAATTAACTGATGCCTGACCAGGTCAGGAACTGCATATGAGAGGGGTCATACAACATTTGTCTTTCTGAACCTGTATAACCTCACTCCACATGATTTTTTTCCAAATCCCTCAATTTTTTACAAATTTGATTTTGTTTCATTTTTCTTACTGCTGAGTAGAATTCCATTGAGTATACATATAATCACATCTTCATTAACCATTCATTTGTTGATGAGCCTCTGGGATGCTTCCAGTTCCTGGATGTTGTGAATAGAGCAGCAACAAAAATGGTTGAGAAAGTGTCTCTGTGGCATATAGTAGAGTCCTTAGGGTATTTCCAGTTACAAAATCAACCAGCCAAGCACGAAGTATGTACTTGTGCAGTAGTGGCACATAGCAGATGTAGGTAACCAATGCTCACAGTTGAACATGAGACCGGCTCAGTAGAGGTTAACCCATATGTGGCTCTGAGAACCAGCACAGATTTCCTAGAACAGGAAACCAGTAGTCTATAGAGAGAAACTCCACTTCTCTCTAATCAAGAAGAATGAATATATATATCAATATATCTTTCTAATGACTAAGTTTATCCCCCTTTATTCAAACTGTTCTTATTTTTGGTTAGAAAATCTGTTCTATATTACAGATGGAGAAGAATATGGGTGAGAATAAGGATACATCAACACATCAAGAAGAGAGATCTGACTGCCTACCATGAGATGGATGATCTCCACCTTATCTTCCTGGGCCCAGGAGTCACTTCAGGGGATGCATGACACAAACACTTCTGTCACAGCAAATCTGAAAACCAGTTCCAGGGAAATGGTTACAGACAATGTGATTACTCAAACCTCACAAAAATAGAGATCCAGAGTCTACAGTGAAAGCAACACTAAATCTGATCTCTGTTTTGCCACCAAAGCCCAGAGAACATTGCTGACCAGGGTGTGGAAATATGATAAGAGACTCAAGGTGGGCGGGAATAGCCTGAGGTGCATGTTTCTTCCATCTCTGAAGAGACTGACTGAGGCCTCTTGGTCACCACCAATGAATATCCATAACCCCACTGAAGACCCTCAGGAGAATTGGTGTGGGGGAGAAGAGATCTATGCGTGCAAACTTGTAATTAAAAATAATATTTTTTTTTTTAGAAAAAGAGATAAGAACTAAAGATGGGGACAATGGAGATCCTTCCCAAGTGACACTCTAATTTTTAATCACTTTAATCAGATTCCCTCCTTCAAACCACAGAATCCCAAAAATTAGTTTACTACTTTCTAATTCTCTCATAGCACATTAGTATACTGTTGGCAATAATGTACTTAGCATGTTATTAGTATGGTATAGTATATTCTGGTTTCATAGGAGGCAAGTTAACTCCCTTTGTAAGTAGGTACTCAGTGGAGTTAAAGGCTACTTCTCATGCAGCATCCACTGGAGAGAGGTAAGGAGAGCTGCTATCAAGCAAATCCAGAATGTCTGTCTGTTTTTTGTTTTTTGTTTTTTTTTTTTGGTTGTTGCTGTTGTTCTTAATATTAAATTGCGGATTGCCACAAGTCATATCATGTGAAACATAGAGGAAACAGACTGACAAAAATCAAGACTTGGAGAAAACTGAATCCAAGAATCATTTGGGTATAAAAAAAAATATATATGAAGTGAAACAAAGGAAGAAAATTGTTGCTTTCATGAAAAAAATAGCCGGATGCTCCAATAAAAGTAGGTCTATAGAGAGCTATATAAAAGCATTGGGGATTAAAACATGAAAACAACTGGAAAAAACTCAAAAGAAATAATTAGTTATAATCTGGATAAATCTCTACATAATTATAGCAAAAAGTTCAAGTAGAAAATCAGAGATAGAGATTATAGAAGTATAGATAAAGTAAAAAATGCCATTATGGAAAAAGAAAGACCTGAAATACTGAAGTATTATGTCCTTCAAGAAACAAATCAGGAATTATTCTCAGAACCTAAAGATATGAATTTTCATGCTGATAAGGTCAACCGTGTATTCAGAACAACAGGTAAAACTGGAGTCAAAGGTTATTCTGGGTGAACTTCATCTGAGGTTTCAGAACTGATAGAAAAAAAGTTTGGTAAGATTTCACACAGATTAAAAACTGGTTAATCCCAGCACTCAGGAGGCAGAGGTAGGAGGATCACCTTGAGTTTGAGGCCACCCTGAGACTGCAAAATGAATTCCAGATCAGCTTAGGCCAGAATGAGACCTTACCTTGAAAAATCACAAATAACAACAACAAAAAAATAGGTTTCAACATATTTTACATACATTGGAATTTTATTGTTTCCCCATCAATAACATTGAAAATTAAAATAAAGAGAAGAATCTATTTGGCATTTGTTAAAGTTGGTTTTTACTATGAATTTGATATGACAGCAATCAATTAAGAGTAACAGTAGAGTACAGCCACTTATATGTTTCTAATTTGAAAAGTGTAACTTGTCACACCTTAAAACTACTGACATATTCTAGAGCAAAGGCTGACACACAAAATATCAACTAAGAAAATTAAATTGTATATTTAACCTGTGAATTAAAAAAGGATGTGTTTTTACTAACATACTTTATTGAACAGTTTAGCAATTGCAATTATACATGTTTAATAACCAGGGTAACAGAATTAAGGTATCTTGCACACAGTACTATGGCGTTTCTTACATGTTCTACCTTGTTTCCTAAATCTAGGATCTTGAACAAGTCATTGAACTTGCTATGTTTGAAGTTTCTGATTCAAGAAGTGGGAATTGGGATAAGTACTTACCTTACTTTGCATGTGTGGAGTCCTGGGTTTTTAAGATCCCAGGTTAGCAAGACTTAGGGTTTGATACTGAAAAGTGAAAAAAAAAAAAAAAATGCAAAACTAAACAAAGCTAAGTAGAAACAAAAAAAAGGAGAAAATTTACTTAGATTGAAACATTTAAAATTTGTTAAAATTTTATCCATCTTCTTTAAATACTAAAACTTTAGTGCAAAGTTCTGTGAATGCTATGTTGTTAAAATTTAAGCTATAAATTTGAAATCATTTTTTTTATAGACAGACAGAGAAAAAAAGAAAAGGACACACCAGGACCTTTTAGCTATTGTGAACCAACTCCAGAGGCATGTGTCCCCTTTTGTGCATGTGAAACATTGCACTCTTGCATCACTGTACCTCTGGCTATTGGGGACCTGGAGGTTCAAACATAGATGTGTGCGTGTGTGTGTGTGTGTGTGATAAGAGAGAGAGAGAGAAGGAATGGGTACACCAGGGCCTCTAGCCACTGCAAATAAACTCTGGACTCATGCACCCCCTTGTGTATCTGGCTTATGTGGGTACTGGGGAGTAGAACCTGTGTCCTTAGGCTTTGTTGGCAAGCACCTTGACCACTAAGCCATCTCTCCAGCTCTAATTTTAAGCCCTTGCCATTACCATGCTATCAGAGTAAGCAAGCTCTAAAATAAATGTTCAAGTTTTCTTGTTTTACTGAACTTGATATAATGGAGTTTGCAGAAAAATGTATTTTCTCTATTTTTACTAAGGTTAACCAACATCTTAGAAAAGGTGAAGCTATGGCTATCAGCATCTCTGTCCTCAGAAATCAGATGCAACTTAGGAAACCTGGTTCATATCCGTAAATTGTTTCTTAAAAGGAAAAAGCTAGCCGAGTGTGGTATTGCATACCTTTAATCCCAACACTTGGTGGGGGGTATGTAGGAGGATCACATAAGTTCGAGGTCACCCTGAGACTATATAGTAAAGTCCAGGTCAGTCTGGGCTTGAGTGAGAGCCTACCTTGAAACAAACAAACAAAAAAAAAAAAAAAAAAAAAAAAAGCAAAAGCTTTCAGGAGCATGGCTGCCACACTACTACTGGAGGGAAAGTTTGTTGTAGTGAGAAACATGGTTTCCTCAGCACAGCCCCTGCCGGCAGCTGCCCAAGCCTCCCTGCGCTCTGTCCCTCCTCACCCTGCTCCTCTCTGAACTGGTCTTTTGTCCTCTCTAGTAAATCAAAGGGCACTTGAAATTGAACTCAGAGATGATGGCTGGCTAGAATTCGAAATAGGAGAGGCTGGGAATTTGGATGGTTTATTTGACCCCCCCTCCAGCTCCACCCCCAGACTCAATTCAATTAATCTCAAGTTGGAACAGATTTATTTATATTTTCCAGAACATTTGAGTGAAGTTGCCTTGATTTGAGCCAAATTTTAAGTGCCTTCCTTCTCTTTATTTTAAAAGAAACTTGAGACTCTGGTTCCCTATTAAGGAGGAAGAAAGCCCCCTTGATGCCCAGCACTCCCTCCAGCTACCCTGCATTTGAGCAGACTGCATGACTCATCTTTCCTAGAAATACAACAATGAGATCATCATGTCTGTTTCCTTCCCACTCTCAGTACATTTGAATTGGTTTCCTTTGTGCTTAGAGATTTTTTTTTTTTTTTCTGAAGAGCACTTTGCTTGTTAAAACACAAGAGTTTAGTCTTTAATTGGAATACAGCAAGGGCAAAAATGAGCAGTGATTAATATATTACTTTTTATTTTCAAGGTAGGGTCTCACTCTAGCCCAGGCTGACCTGGAATTCACTATGTAGTATCAGGCTGGGCTTGAACTCACTGTGATCATCCTATTTCTGCCTCCCGAGTGCTGGGATTAAATGCGTGTGCCACCATGCCCAGCAATTTATTACTTTTTATGCATCTCAATTCATGTCCGAAACTAAAATTGTGTTATTGATAGAAAAAATGCATTTGAATTTTGTTTCATTCCCTCCCATTATAGGACTCAGTACTTCCCAGACACAATAAGATCTCCTTTCAACAACTACCTGGCATCATTCCTGCCTGCAGAGACCTAAACACTGACAGTCTGTCACTCACTTGTTAGTTGTAGTCCTGGCTTCTAGCACCAAGAAGAACATGCCTAGCTTGTTTCAGACCTCATGGTATGACATGATATACTCAACTTCATGTACAGATCTCCTAGAAAATGGATTGTTTAACACTTAGTTGCGTTGTCTGGTTAACAATTTAACTTGAATTACAACAGATTTAAATTTATGGCTGCATATTTCTATAAATAAATGTCCACCAACTTGATAGTTATTCTTATAGAATAGACAAAATATCTAGACAAATATGCTTTCTTGGAATGCTCAGATAGTTTTGTTTGTTGAACAGCCAGAATATAAAGTAAGTTTTTTAATTGAATGATAGAAAATTCTATTTTTAAGATTTCTTACTATAGTACTGAATGTTATCACATGAAGCCATTGCATCAACCTATGTACAATTAAAACATAAACTTTTCACTTACTGATTTTTACTATGCTTAAAGATTAATGTACTTATTTCTCTATTTCAAAGATATTAATGCTCAAATATTATCCAATGAGGGCAGGTTCCTTTGAAATGGAAGTTGAATAAAATGGGTTTTCACCTAGCTGTGAGAAGATGGACAATAACAAATAAATATAACTCAAACAAAAGAAAACATTAAGAATATATCTGAGTAGTCTGAAAGATGTTCTAGCTGTCCATCTTCATAAAATAAAATGAAAGAAGACTATAGGTATTTGATCTGGAAAGGTTTTTTGACTTCTCATTTAGTTTTAGAGGCACACCAAGTTCTTTTTTTTTTTTTTTTTTTGAGGTAGGGTCTCGCTCCAGTCAAAGCTGACCTGGCCAAGTTCATTTTTAAATCAATGTTGGAAGTATACATCAACATTGCACAGCTGAAATAAGACACCAGACATGAAAAAACAAAACACTGGAGTCTCAGTGAGAATACCGAGGATATAGATATGATTTTGCTTTCACTGATATGACCTGATTTGCAAAGAACAAACATTACGTGGGTTGAAAGTAAGAGGATAAAATAATGTGAGGGATGATATTTAACAATCTGGGCCAATTTAATCAACTGTGGTGGAAAAAAACATGCAACGTTTTGTGTTGTATGGCACTGGTGTATTGATTGAAGTTCACATGTAGAAGGCCAAACATAATCTGAGCATTGAAGGATTCCCTGGAGAACCGAAATGTCCAGTAAAAACAACTCACCTCCAGTGCGTTCTGAATTCCTGCATGAACCATACTGTTGTATGGTCTCACTTTATCTTTTAACTAGTCTTCTTTATTGATATCATTTCCTTTTGAGATTTCTTTTTTCTTTTCTTTTTTTTACTAATGTATGCACACCTAGTAGTCAAGTGATGAACATTAGAATTAAATGTTTGACCTCCAGCAGTATAATCCTGTAAAAGGACCTCTGAACACATTGGGGCCTTTTCTGGTCTCCATTCTAATTTGGTTGCTCTTCATAGAAGGAAAACCAACTACAAAGTTTCCCAGTTATCATTACACCCCTCAAACATTTCCCAAGCTGCTTCAGAACACCAAACACTCAGTGTTACTTCAGTACCAATTGATCATTTTTTCAGTGAGTGGAATGGGAACCCAAGTAGCCTCCACATATTATTGATAGTGCTCATTAAAAAAAGATATGAGGAAAAAAAAAAAGGACTTCCGGTTAAGATGGCGGCGTAGGTACCACGCCAAAGCAGCCTAGGGGGGAAAAAGACCAAAAAAAACTCAGCAAAATACACATTTTACTAAAAAGTGAGGTGTATAGGAAATTGAGGCGGCAGCAGAGAAGTAGAAGAGTTATAGAGCATCCAGAGCCTGCACAGGTTGGAAAAGCAGCTCCGGCAGCTCGGCCAACCGCCGCAGCCACGGCGCAGCAGAAAGCCGCCAGACTCTCGGCTCGAGCCGCAGGAAAAGCCAGGTGCAGGATTTTCCCCTCACACCGCGCTCTCCGCAACTCGGAAACGTGAGGGGAGAGCGGCAGCAAGCAGTGGAGGAGCAGACCGCGAGGAAGAAGAACACGAGGAGCAGTGAGACAACCAGAGCAGCCGCGGCTCCCTCCCCTCCCCCAATGCCTGAACCCAGCTCCAGCGAACACAGCAGCACAGCAGCGGCCCGGGACCCGGACACGCCAACTTGGGCTGATAGCGGGACCCAAGCAGGAGCAGAGTTCGGCAGCAACTTCAGTGGCTCCAGCACCGGTACCAGCGGCCCCAGCAGCAGCGGACCGAGGAGCGGCAGCGGCGGCAGATCCCGCAGCAGCGGCTTCGGGGGGAGCAGCGGCTGTGGACACGGCAGCGGCAGCTTCAGCAGCGGTGGTGGCTCCAGTGGTGGCAGCTACGGCAGCAGCAGAGGCAGCAGCAGCGGCTCGGTTTGCCCCGTAGGAAAGCAAGTGCCCAGCTCCAGAAATCAGAACAGCAGCCCGACGACCCAGGCAGCAACTTGACTGAGACCAAAATCGCCCAAAGTAACTGGGATTGCACCAGGGAAGGGTCTCACTTGGTCACAAGCTGACTTGGATCCCTCAACAGACCAGAAATCTAAACCTCTTTGTTGATAGAAGATCTGGTCATTATAATAACTACTCTTGCATACATACTCGGGGCTGTTTTTCATTGAATGTGTACAGTGTTTAGTTAAATTTTAGAATCTACCTGTATTTTATTCCACTCAGCCTGCTTGAATACTCCTATAGCAGGGAAACTCAACCCCTAAGAACATCTTTGTAGATACTCTGAGAGTCTTAAGAGCCACACCTAATACCTTAAGGTCCTACCCTGAAAATATATTACATCAAATCAATTGATACAGCTAAGAATACACAGCTAGCTAGAAAATCCAAGCATTAACTTAATCCAAGATGCAAAAATATATACATTATAACACAAGAAACACTAAAAAGCAAGATGATATAAATCCACCTAAAAGTATTAATGCATCAGAAATGTCCTCCAGTGAGAAAGAGCTAGAGGAAATGCCTGAGAAAGAGTTCAAAAGAATAATTATAAATATGTTCAAAGAGGTCAAAGAACACATGAAAACAATCAAAGAAGAAATCAAAGAGGAAATCAAAGGAATCAAAGAAGAGGCAGGACACCAATTTAATGAAATAAAGAAGGCAATACAAGACATAAATAGGGAAATAGAAATAATAAAGAAAAACCAGTCAGAATTACTAGCAATGAAGAACACAGTTAATGAAATAAAAAACTCTGTGGAAAATCTCACCAGTAGGATGGATGAGGGAGAGGACAGAATATCTAAGCTAGAAGACCAGGTGGCAGACCTAATGCAGTCCAACAAAGAGAAAGACAAACTTAAAGAAAAGTATGAGTGGGAATTTCAAGATATTCGGGACACTATGAAAAGATCAAATATTAGAATTCAGGGCATATTAGAAAGAGAAGAAGTCCACTCCAAAGGCATAGTAGGTGTCTTCAACAAAATCATAGAAGAAAATTTTCCCCAATTGGGAAAGAGGTGCCAATACAGATACAGGAAGCCTTTAGAACCCCAGCCAGACAAAACCCAGAAAGAACCTCTCCTCGCCATATTATAATCAAACTTCCAAACACACAAACCAAAGAAAAAATATTGAAGGCAGTTAGAGAGAAAAATCAAGTTACCTACAAAAGCAAGCCCATCAGGATTACAGCAGATTATTCAACACAAACTTTTAAAGCCAGAAGGGCTTGGAGTGATATATTCCAAGTTCTGAAAGATAACAACTGTCAACCAAGGTTACTTTATCCTGCAAAGTTATCCATTCAAATAGATGGAGAAATAAAGACATTCCATGACAAAAGCAGGTTAAAGGAGTATTTGAAGACAAAACCAGCTCTACAGAAAATACTTGATAGAATCCTCCATGCTGAACAAAAGGAAAAGCACACATATAAGGTACCTAGAAAAAACAAGCTATACTCAAATACCAGTTAACAGAAGAGAGCACAGGTAGAACAAGTAACACACACACACACACAAAAATGGCAAACATAAATACACACCTTTCAATAATATCTCTTAATATCAACGGTCTCAATGCCCCAACGAAAAGACATAGATTTGCAGACTGGGTTAAAAAGCAGGATCCTACAATTTGTTGTCTCCAAGAAACTCACCTTTCTACAAAGGATAGACATTATCTTCGGGTGAAAGGTTGGAAGACGGTGTTTCAAGCAAATGGGCCTAGAAAACAAGCAGGGGTTGCTATCCTAATATCAGACAGGGTAGACTTTAGTCCGACATTAGTCAAGAAAGATAAGGAAGGTCACTTTATATTGATTAAGGGCAAACTCCAACATGAGGACATGACAATCCTAAACATATATGCACCTAACATGGGGACTCCCAAATTCGTCAAACAAACACTATTAGAACTAAGGTCACAGATAACACCAAACACAGTGGTGGTGGGTGACTTTAACACCCCACTCTCATCAATTGACAGGTCATCCAGGGAAAGAATAAACAGAGAGGCATCTGGACTAAATGAGGTCATAGAAGGAATGGACCTAACAGATATATACAGGACATTTCATCCAAAGGCTGCAGAATATACATTCTTTTCAGCAGCACATGGAACATTCTCTAAAATAGACCATATATTAGGACACAAAGCAAATCTTAACGAATTCAGGAAAATTGAAATAATTCCTTGCATTCTATCTGACCACAATGGAATTAAACTACAAATCAGTAGCAAGAAAGGCTATAGAGCATACACAAAATCATGGAAACTAAACAATACACTACTAAATGATGAGTGGGTCAATGAAGAAATCAAAAAGGAAATCAAAAAATTTATAGAGTCAAATGATAATGAGAACACAACATACCAAAATCTCTGGGACACAATGAAGGCATTTCTAAGAGGTAAATTTATAGCCTTAAGTGCCTATATTAAGAAATTAGAAAGGTCGCAAGTAAACGACCTAATGCTTCTCCTTAAAGCCTTGGAAAAAGAAGAACAAGGCAAACCAAAAATCAGTAGACGGGAAGAAATAATAAAGATTAGGGCAGAAATTAATGAAATAGAAACAAAAAGAACAATCCAAAGAGTTAATGAAACAAAGAGTTGGTTCTTTGAAAGGATAAACAAGATTGATAAACCCTTATCAAATCTGACCAAAAGAAAGAGAGAAGAGACACAAATTAATAAAATCAGAGATGAACAAGGTAACATCACAACAGATTCCAGAGAAATTAAAAAAATTATAGGGACATACTATAAAAGCATATCCTCCACAAAGTATGAAAATCTGAAAGAAATGGATGATTTCCTTGATCTATATGACCTACCTAAATTAAATCAAAATGAGATTAATCACTTAAATAGACCTATAACTAACATGGAGATCCGAACAGTTATCAATAATCTCCCAACTAAAAAAAGCCCAGGCCCGGATGGATTCACTGCTGAATTTTACCAGACTTTTAAGGAAGAGCTAAAACCATTGCTTCTTAAGCTTTTCCAGGAAATAGAAAAAGAAGGAATTCTACCAAACTCCTTCTATGAGGCCAGCATCACCCTGATACCAAAACCAGGCAAAGATAGAACAAAAAAAGAAAATTACAGACCAATCTCCCTCATGAACATAGATGCAAAAATTCTCAACAAAATATTGGCAAACAGAATACAAGAGTATATCAAAAAGATCATTCACCCTGACCAAGTAGGCTTTATCTCAGAGATGCAGGGATGGTTCAACATACGCAAATCTATAAATGTAATACATTACATAAACGGGTTAAAAGACAAAGATCACATGATCATCTCATTACATCCAGAGAAAGCATTTGATAATATCCAACATCCCTTCATGATAAAAGTCCTACAGAGACTGGGAATAGAAGGAACATATCTCAATATAATAAAGGCTATTTATGACAAGCCTACAGCCAACATATTACTAAATGGGGAAAAACTTGAAGCTTTTCCACTAAAATCAGGAACAAGACAAGGGTGTCCACTGTCCCCACGTCTATTTAATATAGTTTTGGAAGTCTTGGCCATAGCAATAAGGCAAGAGGCACACATAAAAGGGATACAAATTGGAAAGGAAGAAATCAAGTTATCATTATTTGCAGATGACATGATTCTATACATAAAGGACCCTAAAGAGTCTACTAGCAAGCTGTTAGAGCTGATGAAAACCTACAGCAATGTAGCAGGATACAAAATAAATACACAGAAATCAGTAGCCTTCATATATGCTAACAACAAACACACAGAGGATGAAATCAGACAATCACTCCCATTCACAATTGCATCAAAAAAAAATAAAATACCTTGGAATAAACCTAACCAAGGAAGTAAAGAATCTATACAATGAGAACTTTAAAACACTCAAGCGAGAAATTGCAGAAGACACTAGAAAGTGGAGAAACATCCCTTGTTCCTGGATTGGAAGAATCAATATCGTGAAAATGGCAATCTTACCTAAAGCAATCTCCACATTTAATGCAATCCCTATCAAAATTCCAAAGGCTTTCTTCATGGAAATAGAAAAAACAATCAAAAAATTCGTTTGGAATCACAAAAAACCTCCAGTATCTAAAATAATACTGAGCAACAAAAAAGAGGCTGGTGGTATCACCATACCTGATTTTAACCTATACTACAGAGCAATAGTAACAAAAACAGCATGGTACTGGCACAAAAACAGACATGTAGATCAGTGGAACAGAATAGAGGACCCAGATGTAAGCCCAAGTAGCTATAGCCACCTGATATTCGATAAAAATGCCAAAAATACTCATTGGAGAAGAGACAGCCTCTTCAGCAAATGGTGTTTTGAAAACTGGATAAATATCTGCAGAAGGATGAAAATAGATTCTTCTCTCTCGCCATGCACAAGAATTAAGTCCAAATGGATTAAAGACCTTAACATCAGACCGGAAACTTTGAAACTGCTAGAGAAAAAAGTAGGGGAAACCCTTCAACATATTGGTCTTGGCAAAGACTTTCTGAATACAACCCCAATTGCTCAGGCAATAAAACCACAGATTAACCACTGGGACCAATGAAATTACAAAGATTTTGCACCGCAAAGGACACAGTGAAAAAAGCAAAGAGGCAACCTACAGAATGGGAAAAAATCTTCGCCAGCTATATATCTGATAGAGGATTAATATCTAGGGTATACAAAGAACTCAAAAAGTTAAATAATAAGGAATCAAACAAGCCAATCGAAAAATGGGCTATGGAGCTGAATAGAGAGTTCTCAAAGGAAGAAATACGAATGGCATATAGGCATCTTAAAAAATGTTCTATGTCACTAGTCATCAGGGAAATGCAGATTAAAACTACATTGAGATTCCATCTCACTCCTGTCAGATTGGCCACCATCATGAAAACAAATGATCATAAATGTTGGCAGGGATGTGGAAAAAAAGGAACCCTTCTGCACTGCTGGTGGGAATGCAATCTGGTCCAGCCATTGTGGAAAACAGTGTGGAGGTTCCTAAAGCAGCTAGAGATTGATCTACCATATGACCCAGCTATAGCGCTCCTAGGCATATATCCAAAGGACTCATCTCATTTCCTTAGAAGTACATGCTCAACCATGTTTATTGCTGCTCAATTTATAATAGCTGGGAAACGGAACCAGCCTAGATGTCCCTCAACAGATGAGTGGATAATGAAGATGTGGTACATTTATACAATGGAGTTCTACTCAGCGGTAAAGAAAAATGAAGTTATGAAATTTGCAGAAAAATGGATGGTCCTGGAAAGTATTATACTAAGTGAGGTAACCCAGGCCCAGAAAGCCAAGCGCCACATGTTCTCTCTCATATGTGGATCCTAGCTACAGATGATTGGGCTTCTGCGTGAGAATGAAAATACTTAGTAGCAGAGGACAGTAAGGTAAAAAGGAGACATAAAGGGTAGAGAAAGGAAGGGAGGAGGATACTTAATAGGTTGATATTGTATATATGTAATTACAATGATTGTAATGGGGAGGTAATATGATGGAGAATGGAATTTCAAACGGGAAAGTGTGGGGGTGGGGAGGGAGGGAATTACCATGGGATATATTTTATAATCATGGAAAATGTTAATAAAAATTAAAAAAAAAAAATATGAGGGCTGGAGAGATGGCTTAGCAGTTAAGCGCTTGCCTGTGAAGCCTAAGGACCCCGGTTCGAGGCTCGGTTCCCCAGGTCCCACGTTAGCCAGATGCACAAGGGGACGCACGCCTCTGGAGTTCGTTTGCAGAGGCTGGAAGCCCTGGTGCGCCCATTCTCTCTCTCTTCCTCTATCTGTCTTTCTCTCTGTGTCTGTTGCTCTCAAATTAATTAATTAATTAATTAATAAAAAATATTTTAAAAAAGATATGAAATCTGCAAATTCCATGGTGAACTCATGGGTAAAATACAGCCAACCATCAGAAACAGGACACCATGGAACTTGACTTATCCTCTTAGAGTGGGGTATTGAATATTGCAAAATAAATACACAAATTAGAAATTCTCCAAGTCTTCCATCTGACAGTCTCTTTTTTATATATGCTTTAGGTGACAGTACATCTCAATCACTAAGTCCTCTGAATACTTGCCATTTGGTGGCTTCAGCGGGTCAGAGACCTTAAGGAAAACTGAAGGCTGGAGACAAGAGTCCTGAGGCTGTACTAGAACCCCTCTCTCTCCCCCAGCCAATAGTTTGAGATTCACTATGTCTCCTTGTGCATTCATGGAACCTAGGGACATCCTCTCTACCACAGCTTCAAGAGTACAGTTTTATACCTTTACTTCCTCCTCCAGGTCTATAGGTAGAAATGACCTCCACCTATTGCCAAATTCTGGCTTGTAGGTGTGCCTGTTGCGTCTTTTAACTGCAAAGTCCTTCATTTAACACCCTTGGATCACCCATTTGTATAGTTAATGTAGTTGTTACATAGTAAAAACGACAAGTGAATAATTTAGAGGTGTACATGCTTAATGTTTTTGGAATTATACTGGACTTAGTGCAAGAAAATTTGCTTCTATTACTATTTCTGCTATGTACCAGCTTTGTGACCTTGACATATTTAATAGTCTCTCAGAGACTTAGCTGAACTTCATACAGAAAATGGGAGTCTAACTGTTATTCAGCCTAATTGTAGAAGTTATAAAAACACTTAATATAACAATCTGCTGTGTTTTCATGAATTAAAGTATTAATTTTATAGCATTTTGTAACTAAACATTTGAAATATTTCTCACTATATTTCTTTACCAGATAACCTCCTATTATGTCCTGAATTTACTCTTTACTTTCCTTTCTCACCTCCAAACCCCACAGGATCCTGGATGCAACAGTATTGGCCCCCAAAAATTGACATCATGGGTCTAAGGCTTACACTTGTGAAGACCACCCAGGCTGGGATCTGCCTACTTGGGGGAAAATATCTGTTTCCATTCACCCACCTTCCTGGTGCCCACCAATAAACCTTTTTTAATGCTCAATTTTTTGAGATGTAATTAAGTAGCTTGGGCAGAGTGCCTCGTTTAACTTTGAGACTTGCCTAAGTGTTTTCAGAGCTTTTATGGGAAGGCCTTTTCCGGCTACTTCCAGGTTGGGCTATGAAGTGTGGGCTTAATGATGGTGGTCCTGAGTGTATGAGATTGTTCTTGTTCTGTTTAATGTATTTGGAAAAGTCAAGGGACAAAGGTCAACAACTCCTCTTCACTGAAAATAAGACAAGTTGGGCTGGAGGGATGGCTTAGCAGTTAAGGCATTTGCCTGCAAAGCCAAAGGACCCAGGTTTGATTCCCCAGGACCCACATAAGCCAGATGCACAAGGTGGCACATGTGTCTGGAGTTTGTTTGCAGCAGCTGGAGGCCCTATCTCATTCTCTCTGTCTCTGCCTTTCTTTATCTCAAATAAATAAATAAAACTATAAAAAAGATAAGTAAAAACTGTAAACTACATTATACATTAAAGTTACTTAATAGAAGTCCCCTTATCACAAGCAAACCAACATGGACAAGATTAGGATTTTTATACATGGACTAACTTGAACAACTTAGGACCTCAAGTTTCCTTAACCAAATTAAGTTAAGTATTCTTATTTCTAAGATGAAATGATATGTGTACTTTGTTGAGGAAGTCACTGCAATGAACATGTCAGTACAGTATGTACTACCTCTGAACATGGGAAAGCACACAGCCCATTAAGGGCTAGTAAGCTCCCAGGACACAAGTTTAAAATTGTTTTGTTTTATAGTATATGTTTTAAATATGAGTATGTATATGTGTGGTCTGTGCACATGTATGTGTGCATATTAATAGGTGTGTGTTTCACAGGCATGTGCATGTTGAAGCTAGATAGCAATTTCAGGTGTCTTCCTCAATCACTCTGCACATTAGTCTTGACACAGGGTCTCTCACTAAGCCCAGAGCTCAACAATTCAGCTGCTCCAGCTACTCAGATTGCCCTGGAGGTCCCTTGTCTCCTCCTTCCCCATGCTGGGATTGCAGACACACACCACCATGCTGAGCATTTATGTTGATCTAGGGATCCAAAAGTAGATCTTCACACTGTGTAGTAAGAATGATACCTACTCTGACATCATTCCAGTCCTCATGGTAGATGCCTTGAATATGTTCTGGTTTTTGTTTTTCTTTTACATTTGAACTATCTCAACTAACTTCCTTACCAGACAGTGGACATTTCTATGAATTTACAATATACAAATTAATTCATGAGTTAGAATATATCAGAATTATCAATATAAAAGTTGAAATATTCATTCACTATTCATGTAGGCCAGGAGGCCACGTTTAAATATTTACTCCCTATTCAGTAAGTTGCATGAAAATGAAAAGATAATAAGAAAGGTAGAAACTGCTCCTGTCAGAGACCATTTTGCTCCTAGGATCCTCATGAAAATTTATAATGTAGCTGCTTGTATCAGGCAGCTTCTGGTTCACTGAGATGAACTTCCAGACCAGACACAATTATGGAGGAAGGGATATTTATCGAAACTTACAGATACAGGGGAAGTTCCTTAATGGCAGAAGAAGCTGGCCTGTCTTCACAGGACTAAACACAAAGAGAGAAAGAGAAGCACAAGCCTAAAAGTAAAAAGCCACACAGCTCAGTACACTTCAGGAACTCCTCTAGGCACACTTTGCATATCTTTAGATTGAAATCTCAAATCCACCACCACACCTTAAGATCTGTCCAGTGAGACTACCTCCAGACAGGTGACTGCAGATGCAAATTACAAACCAATAAAACACTGAATATATTGGGGGCCATCTAGTCAAACTACTACATTCTGCCCCTGGCCCCCAATAGATTCATAACTATGACAGACTGTAAATTGTACGCAGTTCAATCCGCAGTCTTGACCAATTTAAGATAGTAAGTCCTGTAAAATCAGATAAGTTAAATACTTCCAACATATAAAGGTATAGAGTAAACATTTTCCACTAGTATAATGCATAGCAAGGAGAGACTAAATCAATGCAAATTCAACCACCATCAAACAGACATCAAAGTTCTGCAGTTCAAGTTCAAAATAACCAGAGGCTGACAGTCTCTAAATTTTCCAGTTTTGCTTCTCCAGCTGGGCAGAGTAGCCAGGGAACACTTCTATCCTAGGCCAACTGTGGGCTGTATGACAGCCCTTACATATTCCTGGTTTATTGAAAATGTCTTCAGGCCTTCATGCAAACCACAGTCCATCTTCTAAAGACTCTTTCAGCCTATCAGGACATCAGGCCCTGCCTCATGCCACATCCCAGCAGTTGCTCCTGGAACCATGTGCAATTCATGACCACTTCATGCATTCATTCTTGTGAAACAAATACCAGGTGTGCAGGACACAGCCATATTCTTAATTCAGGGATGAAATCAATCATAACCTTTCTCCTGTCAACTCTTTCCAAAAGAGTGCAGTTCTATGATAGTTTTTCCTCAGGCATCCTTTGCATTGTTTTAATGTAAAGGAACTGGGCTATCTTCCTTAAATTGCTAATGTGTTTGACAATAGCAGGTAGCAACCTAATACCAGTTTCAGTGCCTATAATTTTAATTTGCCTGATGTTTTTCAGCTTAAAAATCTTGAATCTCTCAGTCCAATTATCTTTAGTCAAGCACATCAGTCCATTACAAATTTAACCTTGATTAAACTCTCTGGGCAGGGCAACAGAACACACCCAGTAGCCTTTTGCCAGTATCCCAGTTCTAACAAAGTCCTCTGTAGTGTTTCCTTCTCCTTACAAAGTTTATAAGCCAAGCGTCAAAGTTCAATACTGTCTGTGCTTAGCATTATCAAACTCTCATCAGAATAGTCCATAAAACTTGGCTTACCACTCCAGAAGGCATCTTCTGTTTCAAGCACCAAGTCCATGCCCATTCCTCCAAAACAAAAGTTCAAAAAGACCAACATCCACATGGTCAGGTTCATCTCAGCCCACTCCTCAGTACCAACTTCTGTAACAGACAGCTTCAGGTTTGTTGAGATGAACTTCCATACCCAGCACAGTTATGGAGGAAGGGATATTTATTGAAGCTTACTGATCCAGGGGAAATTCCTTAATGGTAAAAGAAGCTATACTGTCTTCATAGGCCCAAACACAGAGAGAGAAGCACAAGCTTAAAAGCAAAAAGCCACACAGCTCAGCACACTTTAAGAACTCCAGCTAGACACATTTTTCGTATCTTTAGATTGAAATCTCAAACCTACCAGAATACCTGAAGACCCACCCAGTGACACTGCCTCCAGCCAGGTGACTGAAAATGCAAAATACAAGCTAATAAAACAGTGAATATATTGGGGGCCATCTATTCAAACTACCACACTGCTATTACTCCCATTATGATATCAGAAAACCGAGTCATGGGCTGTGATTTGTCCTGGTATTAATTGTTGAATCGTATTTCCTTTGTCCAAAGGTGTTCATGTCCTGATCCCTGAAACCTTGCATGGTGTGATTACAGTAAGTTTCAGTTAGAGATAGTAGATTATCCAAATGGGTCAAATCTAATCACAAAAATGTTTAGGAAAGGAAAAACTGGAAAACCAGAGTAAGAGGGGTTATGTGATAAAGAAAACAGTTGTAAGAATCACACAGGTCCAGGATACAAGTAACACAGTACCCATGGAAGCCAGACAAGTCAAGGAAGTAATTTTCTGAAGAGTCCTTGGAGAAACATGACCCTCAAGTTCACCGCACTGAGGCTAATGATGGAGCTCAGGCCTCCACAAGGGAATGAAAATAAATGTGAGTGATTGCTTTTAGTTACATGTTCAAGCAGCACTAGGGAACTCACACAGTAAAATGATCCACCCATGGATCATAAAATTAGCTTATGAGTGGGAATGAACAGGGCTAGAATTTTCATCAAGAAAATTAAGAATTTTCACTTCTAACCACGACAGATTATTTCATTATAAATCTGCTAGCTATTTGACTGATATGAATAGAATGCCCATCTCACAAAGTACATGAGATAACTATTTCAAGTTCTGAAGTACATGATATGTATTATTATGTATATGTATGTATTTCATGAAACACATGAAAAAATGAAGCCAATATATTTTAATTTTTTCATAATGATATAGCATATATTCTCATCTACATCTTGGAATGTTTTCATATTTCTTCTGTATGTTGAGTCTGGTCTACCAGAGGTTAAGAAGTCATCTGGAGTAAATCAAGGAGCTCAACCAACAGCAAGTGCCAATGCCCAGGCCTAAAAATTAGGCCATTTTACATACTCATTATATTTTGTATATGTACGTTTTTATGGTATTTATTTTTGGTTTTGGGTATCATGTTCATATGTGCTTGTGGACACTAGCAGTGTTATCCAGTGTTATCCTTAAATATGTAGTACCCTTCTTTCATTGTCCTAGATATTATCTGACTTGGTTACACTGGCTGGTCAGTGACCTCTCTGGATTTGTCTTTGCCTCCACAGAGTTGGGATTATAGGTTTGTGCCTTCATCCCTGGTATATACTTGTGTACTGGAGATCAAGCACATCCTCATTTTTGCAAGGTTAGCACTACACTGGCCGAGATATCTCTCCAGCTTCCTGAATAGTTTTTAATTTTTTTCAAGACAGAGTCTGACACTAAGGCATAGGAAGGCCATGACATCATAGCAGTCCTCCTGTCTCAGCTTTCTGAGCACTGAGATTGAAAGTGTTAGCTATAATGCCTTGATCATTTTGAATTATTCTGCCCCAGCTCAATTCTTCCTCACTGCAGACACATAACAAAGGCAGGTAAAATCAGACCTGCTTAGCCAGCCCACAGACTCATGAGAAGTAATTAAATGATTATTAATATTAAATCAAGACACAATAGATATAAATGCACAGTACTTGAGATACCACTTTTTGTTTATTTTTATTTATTTATTTGAGAGTGACAGAGAAAGAGAGAGAGAGAAAGAGAGAGAGAGAGAGAGAGAGAGAGAGAAGGAGAGAGAGAAAGAGAGAGGGAGAGAGGGGGGGGGGGAGAATGGGCACACCAGGGCCTCCAGCCACTGTAACTGAACTCCAGATGGATGTGCCAACTTGCGCATCTGGCTTACGTGGGTACAGGGGAATCAAGCCTTGAACTGGAGTCCTTAGGCTTCACAGGCAAGAGCTTAACTGCTAAGCCATCTCTCCAGCCCCACTTATTTTTAAATATTTATTTTATGCATTTGCAAGTAGATAGAGACAGAGATAAGAAAGACAGACAGAGAGTGTGGACATGCCAAGACCTCTAGCCACTGCAAACAAACTCAAGATACATGTGCCACTTTGTGCAACTGGCTTTACGTGGGTACTGGGAAATCAAACCTGGGCCACTAGGTCTTGCAAGCAAGTACCTTAACCACTGAGAAATCTCTTCAGCTCAAGATACCATTTTATTTATTTATTTATTGGTTTTTCTAGGTAGAGTCTCACTCTAGCCCAGGTTGACCTCAAATTCACTATGTAGTCTCAGGGTGCCCTCGAACTCACGGTGATCTTCTTACCTCTGCCTCCCAAATGCTAGAATTAAAGGCATGTTCCACCATGCCCAGTTATCATTTATTTTTAATCCCTTAAGATAATAAAGTACGAAAATTCTTTAAAAAGTCAATTTCCTAAGGAGCAGAAAACATTAGTTTGAAACTGACTAAAATAAATTCCAACTCTTATTTTCAGGCTATGGAAATCTATTAATATTAAGTTAATGTCTGCAAGGGTGTTAAGACCCTATGTATTTATTTTGTAACAACGCAGAGTTCTCATTTTAAGATGATTAAATTAAGGCTCAGAGACACTGTGCGACTTGTCTGAGTTTGCAAAGCTAAAAGGAACCAGAGAAGCGCTTGTAACCCAGATCTGTCTGGCACAAAATACATTATTTTCCCAAACTCAACTGATAATGTTCTTAGTAGTCCCTATAGACAACATCCTGCTCTTGCAAATGTGTCCAACTTGTTTTCATCAGCGAGTGGAAAATAGCCAGGACTTGATATTCTATTAAATCTCCGTTAACATTCAGAATCCACTGGTAACAGTTGCCAGGCAAAATGTCTTATGCTAACAGTGCCTGTATGATAAGAAGTTAAAATAGTTTTAAGGATCCTGCTCCTCTCTAGATGCATTGTATTATTAGCTTTACTCTTTGGCCTCCCTCTGCAATGCAAGTATGAAAGAAATCTACCTAGTAAATAGAAAGTTCTGATGTGGTAAATTAAAATGGGGTAACCTAAAACAACTCCGGAAGGGTGAATAGTCAGATGAAATGACCTGTTATCCATGAAGAGCCATTTGGAAACTCTCTCTCTCTCTCTCTCTCTCTCTCTCTCTCTCTCTCTCTCTCTCTCTCTCTCTCTCTCTCTCTCTCTCTCTCTCTCTCTCTCTCTCGGAATTCAGAGAAGAAGAAGCCTTATGTTGTTTTCTGTCATTTTGTCTGCCTCTCATTTTTGTCTTGTCACCATTTTCAATCAATGTAACTATGTGAGAAGAACATTGGCTCTGGTTCAGAAAAGGAATAAGAGTATCTGAAAAAATATGAATATACCTCTCACAGAAAAGGCTTTTGACAATCTACTCAATAAAATAAGATATTTGATAAACAGCTCATGATTGGATTGGGACACATTTTTGTTTGTGTATGTGTGAGTGTAATGTGGGGTGTGTGTATGTGTGATATGTACCTCTATATGCCCTTTTAATTATGCAACTCATTCATTGATAGTGGTAGTACTGAATGTATTTAAAGAGTGTTCATCTCAGACTAAAACTAGATGCATCATTTTGTCATATGACAAAGTAGTTGTAGTTTTGACTATAGGTTTTGACTGAGCTAACTGGGTAATTTACCTTGGCACAAAAACCTACCCATGAATTTTTATGGCAGCTTCATTGATAACCATAAAACACTGCAAGCAAAAGAAAGATATCTATCAATGAAAACTGGATAGATAAGCAGTGGGTCATCCCTACAAGAGAATATTATTAAGTTATAAAAGTTAGTTACTAAGCCCTATAAAGACACAGTCACGTGTAAAATCCATTGCTGCTAATGTGAAGAAGCTAATTGGAAAACACTACATAGAGTGAGGTTCTATTTTAGAAAAAAATAAGTTATATGAACAGTGTTTTCCATGGATATAGACAGCATGCAGAAGACATTTTTGGATAATAAAATAAATTTTGGATAATAAAATTAGATAAGAAAGTAGTTAATAATTTGTCAAACTATTAAATTTTGTTAACAGTAAGAGAGGATTTTAACATATAGAAATTAAAATGTATGTTTTAAAATCTTGAGGTACCCAGGGATGAAGTGCAAAATTTGAAAAAAAAAATCACTATAATATAAATGAAATAACATTAATGAATAAAGTGAATGGGGGACAGGAATAGTTGTGGAGAAAAGAGGAACCTAAAAGACTGCAGTTAGGTAATAACGTTAGGTAGATGGATGAGGGACAGGAAAATTTCAACCTTCTCACTCTTAAGAGTGAGAGGTTACTAATGAGCAAGGGCAGAAGGTGAAACTGACTCATGTTGCATTACACTAAACTGCCACCTTTAGTAACAGATGAATGCCTAGAGAAAAGAAGATATGTGCTCAAGCATGAGGCTAACACACACACACACACACACACACACAACGTGGCTCTTGGCCAAGTTAGCTGGATGCATAACATCTCAGAATCAAAAAAATTAATGTAGCGAGTTTAGTTTCCATTATGGTTCATCAACAGAAAGAACATGAGTTCATTTGAGATGATAGCTTATGCTTATAAATGGATGAAAACAATAGGCCTAGGGCAGCATGTAGTATTGGCAAGTAAGGAAAGATGCAGAAAGAAGGAAGAAGAAGAAAGAGGAAGAGGAATGCACAAGAAGGAGAAGGAAGAACAGAGGAAGATGAGGTGGAAGTGTCTGCTAGTGTGTGGCCATGTCAGGAAGATACAGGTGTCAACTGAAGGATGAAATATCAAGAGCCAGAATAAATGAAGTAGTATTGGATTAGATCATACCATCTCTCCTAACTTCTGAATTTATTTCAGTTGCTTATGTTGATTTAACATTTTTATTTCTTAGTTGTGGTTTAGCATTTTATTTTGTGTCATCATTTATATTTAAATAAATTTATGGCAGTCTGTACATATGGGTATATAGCCATAAATGCATGATTAAATTCATTGAAATATGCAGAAAAATTCCTAACAACATTCATGGAAATGATTTGTGTGTATTTGTGACTAATATATAGACTGTATGATGTTAACCATGGAGGAATTACCTAAAGGCAAAAGCTAACTTTCTGTTTTATCTTCATGATTTCCTGTAAATCAAAAACCATTTTAAATGTAAAATGTCTAAAATTTAAACTCAGGGACATGATGTGATTTATTGGAATGCTTTTTTTGATATGGCTAGTATCATTTTCCAAGGGACATTATTTTTTATAGATATGAGTGTGCATGACTGTGTGTGAGCTTATGTGTGGTGGCTAGTAGAAAACCTTCATATTACCCATAGGAATACTATCTCCTTTCTTTATTAAAATATTTATTAGTGTGTGTGTGTGTGTGTGTGTGTGTGTGTGTGTACTTACCCAATGCACTCCCAAGCCAGAGTCTCTTGTCACTGCAAAACAACACCTACCTGCCTTGTCATGGACCGGTGGGGAATTGAATCTGGGCTGACAGATTTTACAAGCCAGGCCCTTTAGCCATGGAGCCATCTCCTCAGCTCCAACATTACCCACTTCTTTTGAGACAGGGTTTCTCTTTCCCCTGGAATTCAAGAATTAGACTTTGCTGGTTGGCCTGCAAGCTTCAGGTATTCTCTTGTTGCCATCATCCAGCTCTGGGATTACAAGTGTGAAGCACTACATTGAGCCTTTACATTGGTTCTGGAGGTCGAACTCAGGTCATCATGCTTATGAGTTAAATTCATTACTGATTGAGCTTTCTCTACAGCCACTGAATGGCATTTAATAAATCTTGGAGGGGAATTCTAATATCACAATGTCTTGGGTTAAGTGGGAAAAACAAGTTATTACCTATCCTGAAGAAGAAAGACAATGACTGGTTCTAGTAAGACATTCAACTGTGGACACACCCTCCATTCAGAAAGCCATGGTGTTAAAAGACTAACAAGCACTAGGATATTTTAGCATAACCTACAAAATAATCTTATAAATTAGCAAAGTTATATTTTCTTGTTTTTAATATACATTATATGAATGCATTTGTGGCTTTTATTGAGGTCAGCTCTTTTGTTCAGAGCCTTATTAGAATTTTTTGTTACACTGGAAAGTCAAATAATTAAAGCATCTATGATAATGAAATTTGAATGTCCACTACAAAATACAGGAATCACTTTGGATATGTAGCCTTCTCATATACAGAGAAGCTACACAGATATCAAAGTATCTGAGACATTATGTTTTTTAATGTAGATGTTTCTTCATGTCCTGAAATATTCATTAATTGTCCACAATTTCTGTATAATTCACTTTGTTTTATGTTTTATAAAAATTCTACTTAATTTTGGAATCTCCTTTGTAGATAACATATTTTCTGACAGCAAAAAAGTACTCAACTATTATTAGCTTATTATAAAAAGGGTAGAATCTCTCCTCAGATACAACTATATGACTGAAATGTTGATCTTCTCTTCTAGGATGCACATGCCTCTAAGTTAATACCACCTGACAGTACACAACTTTGGAGTATTGGGAACTGGCTATGCCTTCTCTATATTCCATGACTAGAGGCAGGGAACTCTCTACACTCAAATAGGTCCACCCTAATCTGGGCAAAAGAACTAACAAGGAAAAAAAAATTAAAAAAACTCTAACCATCAGGAGCATCCAGATTGGATTGCTCAAGAGAGAAATTATTATCTGATATGATAAATCATAGATATTTAGAGACTATTGTTACAGCAGTATTATTACCCAAACAATACAAAGAATTAAAGTTGATCATCGACTACTACTGAACTTACCAGTCTATCTTTTTTCCTTGACACCTCTAAAGTGAAGCAAAATAGAATAATAGTCTTAAGGGGTAATTTTTGAGTCTAAATGAAATCATACTTGGAAAAAAACCCACACGTATTTGATGTCTGAATTAAGTAACTTTGAGTATTGCCTTCCTTGTGCAATGGGCTTGCATGCATCCAGGGGATTCGAACCAAGGTCCTTTGGCTTCAGAGTTGAAGGCTCTAACTGGTAAGCCATTTCCGGACTCAAGTATTGCCTTTATTAATAAAAGTTTCCTATTAATTTACCTACACATTAAAGTTTAAGGTTCACGAAAGAATTCCTGGATTCCAAGTTCATTCATTCACACACAGCAGGTTACAATGAGGGGTCTAAAATTATTCTTTCAAATCTATGCAATGTCCAGGCATACCCTCTTGCTTTTAGTGCTTTCTACTAGTCATGCCATTTGAAAACAATAGCCTGTCAGTATGTCCTCTCAGGGCCAGATCTTACCCAACAGTTACTTTAGTGGATGTTTTGGTTCATTCTTAAGAAAAATAATGCTGTATATTTCATAACCAAAATTCTAATTGCTACTAATGTGCATCACATTTTCTCCATTTGTGGAGAATTTGCATCATTAATGTAGTGTAGACGTAGGAGAAGTTCAAGGTTCAAATTCTGTGTAACCTCTTGCATAATTTCCAAGGAGCTTCCAGATTTTGGAGCTTTGCTCTTGATGAAAATGTGAGCATTTGTTTGAAACGCATGTAGAAGCTGTGCATATGGAAATGCTGAAGCTAATGCCCATGAGTGCGTCAGCCAGTGAGTGTTTCATTCAAAGCCACGGTTCACACCCTAAGCACTTGAGACATGCACTTTTCTGAAATGCCATGATGCCAATCAGCCAGAGTCAGCAAGCCTGTGCATAGAGGACTTTGTTTTTGATTAATACCTTTTTCAAGACATCCCAGACTACCAATATATTTAAATAAACAGTTAAATTTGCCAAAATTTGGAGTATGAGTATCTGGTCAAAAAATATTTCTAGCTTATCACAAAAATATATTTTCTGCATACACTTAAACCAACAAGTTGCATTTATTCCCATTAATGACATGGGATGCAAATGGTTTAACTGAACTTTGAAAATTTCTAAAGCCCTGGCTTGCTCCCTTCTTCCACATCTAACAATGTATAATGGTGCATTATTGCCTTCAGAAATGACTTCAAAATATTTGGGGCACTGAAAAGCTCATCACAGTTTTGTACTATCTTCTTCCCCCTGAAAAAATTATGGCATAGCATTTTATGCAGCTGTGCATGCATCTCGGCACATGGATCTTAAGACACAGTCTACTGTCCTTCAGGAGAAGGCCCCTGACTGGTCTTTTTCATTTGTCCCACCATACCAGATCCTTAATACATGTGACATTTTCATGCTTCTAACATTTTCACGTGCATTCCTGATCTGTAAGAATTATCTTCTCCAAGCGATCCAGCTGACTCACCAGCTGTAATTCAAAACTTTGCCTCAGAGTCCATTGCTTTCATGAAACATAGTTTTCTAGGTGTATTTTGTTTTTGTATGCCTGGAAAACTCAGGGTCCCACTCTAGCTCAAACTAACTTGGAATTCACTCTGTAGCCCAGGCTTGCTTAGTACACATGACAATACACCTTAGCCTCCCAAGTGATGGGATTGTTGGTGTGAGTTATCACGTATGAACTTCTTGCTTTTTTTTTTTTTTTTTTTGGTTTTGATTTGTTTTCTGTTTTTTTTTTTTTTTTTTGAGGTAGGGTCTCACTGTAACTCAGGCTTACCTGAAATTTACTCTGTAGTCTCACGGCAGCTTCAAACCCATGGTGATCCTTCTATCTTGCCTCCTGAGTGCTGGGATTAAAGGCATGCACCAACACGCCCAGATCTTCTTGATCTTGTTAATAGTCTGCATAGTATTCATTTATATACATTCTGCCTGTTCTTGGAGAAAGGCTGAGTTTTATACACACACACACACACACACACACACACAAACACAATTTATACCAAGCAATTTTACATAAATAGAAATGCTCAATAGAAGTGTATGCAATGAGTGCATGAATGAACAGTCTCCTTCACATGTCAAATACAGAGAGGACCTTGAACAACTGAAACCAATAACAAATCCCAGAATAAGATGTCAAGCTAATTCCATTAGTTCATTATAGATCGTATAAGAGACTGAATCAAGAGAAGGGAACACAATCTAAGTGTCAGGGCTGGACTAGAACAGAGTGGCTAATAAGAGTCAGGTGAAAAATGAGCACCAGTTTTCATGGTGTTCCCCTTCTTTTTGTGATGAAACCATGCTGCAGGCAAACTTGTTTAATAATAAATTAAAAACAAACCTAATAAACAGAAAAGCTAAGCTGAGGCCCCAGGGAGGAGAGAGTGGGCTGTTTTTGTCTTCTGGGTATATCCAACTGCACTTATTTTTCACACATCTCCCTCTCTCATGAACAGGAGAGTGAACATGAAGATTTTAGAATATATAGATGGAACAAATTTCTCCCGCTGTGCCCTACACATCCTCCAATAAGCCTATATTCTCTCAAAATCTGATCCACATCCATCTAGCCTAGATCCTGCCTTCCTAAGCTAACAAAAAAGTTTGGCAACAAAGGGCTAAGAAACTAGAAAACATGGCTACCAGTAAGTAGAATGCTGGTTAAGATTCCCTTGCTTTCCTTGATTTCTTCATCTGTTATGCTACTTTTTGCACCTTCCTTGGTGGGCTGAAAATATGAAAATGTGCAACATTTTATGCATTGCAATAACCTGTGAATGTTAATATATTATATGAAGTCATTTCTATGCATGTGCTATACATGAAAATAAGAGCTCCTTGAAGGTGAAGGTCTAATTTTGACTTAACTTATTGAGAACCTATAATATGATAGATACTTAATAACCACTGGAAAAATAGAAGACAATATTAATACACACGTAGTATAAAAATGAATTATGAACGATTCTACTTCTTGTCCATTACAGAAAACAAACCATAGTCTATTCATATCTAAGAAGATTGGTATTTTCTTATGTGGCCACAGGGGCAGATAATACCCTAGCAAGCAATTAAAATGAAATGTCACTAGATCTTAGTCTTAGTTAGGATTGCTCTATGAAATGGCACAAGATGAGTGAGTTAACAAAAATTTGTTTGTGTGGTCTGGAGGCTGAAT
This sequence comes from Jaculus jaculus, assembly GCF_020740685.1. Taxonomy (NCBI): domain Eukaryota; kingdom Metazoa; phylum Chordata; class Mammalia; order Rodentia; family Dipodidae; genus Jaculus; species Jaculus jaculus. The sequence goes on along the minus strand of NC_059106.1, from coordinate 123,099,428 downwards.
ATCTAAGGTCAGGTAGTAACATTTGTAGTGTGGTGGCTTGATGTCCCCCAAATGTGTTCTAAATTCTTGATCCCCAGCTAAAGGTAATTTGGGAGGTAGAACCTTGCTATAGGAGTTATGTTGGTGGGGGTGGGTTTATAGCCAGCTCCCTCATGCCAGAGTTTGTCTCACTCTCTTTGCTGCTTCCAACTGCTGTGGCAGAAGCAGTTTTCAGCCTCTGCTCATGCTGTATTTTCTCTGGTCATTATGGATGTTCCTCTGAAGAATGTAAGCAAAAATAAACAAGTTTCCTCCCATTAGCTGCTTTTGCTTGTGTTGTTTTCTTGGTGTCAGCAACGTGAAGGTAAGTGCAATAGGTGGTTCTTGGTGAGTACTCAGCTCCTGGTTTGCAGACAGCTGTCTCTTGACTCCCTGTATGGCAGAGAAAGATCCACCTACTTTCAGGTTTCGTTATAAAGAGTGGTCGTCTCATGTATGGTGGCACCCTCTTAACGTTCTAGTTATCCCCCCATCAACCATTAATATTGCAATGCTGGTATTAGGATTTTGTAGCAGTTCTTTTTGCTTTACTGTGACAATACCTGAGATGAACAACTTACTATAGAAGGAAGACTTTTTTTCTGTTTTAGGAGGTTTCAGTCCATTATGGGGAGGAAGGCATGATGAAGCAGTGCAATTCACAAAGAGAGGAGAATGTGGTAGAGGTAGAGAAGAAAGCAGAATGAGGCTGGACCCAGGGTCCACACTGTCACTTTTAAATGCCTAATGTCTTACTTCTGTCAGCTAGACTCCAAGACCTGCAACTTCATAAACTCTCTAAACAGTGCCACTATCTGAGAGAAATGCATTCAAAACATGAGCCTGTGGGGGACATTTCAGATTCAAACCATAATAGATTCCAACTTAGGATCCTAGGGGGGAAACAACCTTTTAACCCATAGCAGTCATTGTAATATAGGATAATGATATATCTGTTATAGCCATCAGGCAATGTAGAATTTCAGTTCTTGGTTTATACATATAACTTCACATACATTTTACACAAAGAAAGAATGTTTTCCATGACAATTTTTAAGAATTTATCAAATATTATTCTTCTGCTTCATTAGACACACTATATGAACTTGACTTTTCTCCAACCCACTGCATAGAAGTTCTCCGAATTCCAAACACAAACACAGAAGCACAGTTATTAGTTTAGCTGAAACATCTGTTTCCAACTTCCTGAGAGGAACAGGCGGGGTTGCCAATGCATATACATTCTTAAAGGCAGGCTTACATTGCACACATGGATACAATGCACATTTGCAGAGAATTCCAAGTGGTCTCATGTCCCATTTACTGGAGAAATACAATGATGGAAGTGTGGGATATTGGAAAATGACTAAGAACCACAGTCTCCTAGGAATTCTACAATAAGAAAGAGCCAAGACCACCACTTGTCAATGCAAGCCAGGTTCTGGTCATTTGCTCTAATAATGGCTTGCATGTGACACTTCTCCTTGCAGAACATCATCTCTCAGAAAAGCAATGGCAAGGTAGGATTTGGATGTAAGACCCCATACTTCTGTTTTGTGGACTGCTTGCATTTACTGCTTTGTTTGTGGCTTTGAAAAGGGTGTTTCACCATTCCATCAGGCTCAATCTCAGCTCTTTCACATAAAAATGAAAAACACTAACATTTGGGATCCAGAGTTAGATTCCACATCCATGAAATGATGACATTTTAGGTCAATAAATAAAAAGCCAATCTCTAGAGATGTAGAAATGCAACTTACATTTTAAACAATATCCTTTTTATCTTAACAAGTTAATCATCTATCCCTTATTAATATACCTATATTTTTGGTAAGCATTTAGACATGAAGTGACAAGAGAGAGTTCTTTGTGATGGAGAGAAAATGAAACAAAACACAAATTTAGAACATACCAAAAAATCCATGTTGGATCTTAAATCTGGTGTCTCAATTTACTGGGCCATCAGAAAGTCATAAGGGATTATAGACTGGCATATCACCTTGCCTATAAGTCTACTGTGTCATAAACCTATCAGTCAAAAAATTAAGTTAGCTCTTCTAAGGACATACTGCTCCTTTCTCTCTAGTTTAGTTTTCTTGGCTATGATAAAGGGAAACAAGGACCCCCTTTCTGGTGTTAGTCAAAATTAGTAAATGAATATTCTTACTCTATCATACTTTTAATGGTAGATTCAGAAAAACAGTAGGTTTACTATGTTGCAGAAACACCTTTGCAAAATAATTTCCATCAATGAAATGTGTTATAATACTGGTCTTCACTCAAGACTTTTTCTCAGCTGCTATTTCTTGCTGTGCCTACTATTAGTAATAAGAACTTAGGTTTGCCTGGTAGCCATATAGTAAAAATCAAAATGTTTCCTTAAAGTAGAAACTTGAGACCCATGTCTTCCATTTTATTTAGCTCTAAGTTTACTCACTTAAAGGCATCAGATTTGTTTAGGTGTTACATGTTCATGGATATCCTCAAAAAGAAACACTTCAGATGAGAAAATTATGGTGAAAATAGCAATATTTTCCACAGGGGGTATTAGAGAAAAGGAACAGGGAAATCTGGAACACGACTGATTCCTTGAGGCTGCTCCTGACCAGCCAGCTTGGAGGGAGTTTATGTGGGTTTGTGCAGAGAGGTAAAGGTGGAGAAGACAGCATGGTGAGGGCCTGTATTAAAGACTCTCTGCAAAGGAAGCCACAAACACCTGGAAACAGATTCCTCATATTTCCTTTCAACATTTTTTTTTTTCAACCAAGGATTCCAAATAACCATGGTTATGCTGGAAATAGGAGGCAACAATCTTATTATCTTCAATTTTTGGTTAGGTTTGGGAAAAATAGTAGGCACAAGGACCTCTAGAGTAAAAAGAACATAACAAGTAGGTAGAGGTTATGGCTGAATATAATAAAAATTTCATGCACAGATGTATGATAATAGGATGGGTGTCTTTACAAGAAGTTTAGTTCAATGGAACGACACATTAATTTAGCCAAGAAGTTGACAACCAAATCCAAATATTAGATCAAAGTAGAAATATGAGTTCTGATTGGTATTTAAATTTTTAATATTTTTAGTTTTTCCCCAAAGGATCACAGATCGGGTCCCAGTGACTGAATAGGGACCTTTGGGCCTTCTGTTCATATTCTTTCTATCTCAGCTACCAGCAGATATCTTGTTTGCATGTTGTCCCTGAACTTCAGACCTGGTGGTTTATGGTGCTTTCTAGAGATCCCAGGTCCTATGAACAACCTCATCAAATTTAAAATGTGACCAGTTCTGAGTAGTCAGTTTCTTCCATTTTCCCACTAGAATACTCAGAGTAACCAAACACTACACTTCCTAGAGACCACTACAACTATGTTCATGTACTTAAAATCTGTAAATATTTGGTAATGCTTAGTATTTCTAGTGTGGCAGGAAGAAGGACATTTATTTTTTCAGGTATATAAAGTTGTCCTTCACTACTTCAGCTTAAAAATGGTTTATTGAGACCTTATAGTAATTGTGTTTTATAAACAGATAATTACATTTATTATATCCTTATTTATTTAACTAGATGATGTGGATCCTATATTCTTCAAAGGAATCCTGATTAATGCAATATTCAGTTAATATTTCAAAAGGTATCTAATAGTACCTCTATTTGATGTATTTCTTGTTTTCTAAATGGTCCCAGCACCTACATCCATCCATCCATATGGGATGCTGATTTTGAAGACTCCATCCTGATCCCATTTCCCCTATGAAAAGTTTGTGTTATGGGCTATAACATGGACATGCTCAATCATTTTTTTGTGTTACCTCTCTAGATGCACCATAGTACTCAGTTATACTAATAGTATCACATTGAGTTTTCCATTTTACTACATACAACAGAGTGAACACTGACTGTTGGTCGATTGCAGGAAAAAAAATAAATTGTACACAAAAGAATTATGTTGCTTCCTGTCTAAATGTTGCATGTATGTTGAGAAGTTCCTATTGAGGGAGTGTACTAGACAAGGCCAATGGTACCTCTCATCATCCTACCTCACCAAAATCTGTTTCAAAAACTCAGTGAAACATTTGCTTTCTGACATGGAAGAAATAACTCCTAATGAACAATGATGAAGATACCAACCTTTCCCTCCTCCCTGCCCCTTTCCTACAGTGGTCTTCATCATTGGGAATGAAGGTCAATCATATGGGGATTATGGGTCATGCATTATGGGGTGAAAATGTCTCTGTGCAAATGTCCCAAGTTGTGGCTCTAACAATCTTTCCACCTCCTCTTCTGCAAAATTCCATGAGCCATGCTGGGAGCATTTTAAGTTTACTTCAGCAATGGGCACTTAGGAACCCCTGGATCTCTGGTTTGGTGGGAATTGAGTGTACTCAGTGTCTCCTTCACCCTTGTGCTGATATCAGATTCACTAAGACAGCAGAACTCTTACTCATTTCCCCAATTCCTCTGTGGTTTTATCTGGGGCCAGGTTGGAGTGTACTGGGTCATTTATCTCCTCAGGTCCATCTCCTATCTGAAAAAAGAGAAGCAGATTCTTTAATGGAGAGTGAAGTCAGCACCAGCTAAATGGGATAACCATTACTAATTTAGTGATAATTAAAAGGGTGTAGACCTACTTATATCCCAAGATTAATGGGACCTTGATAGTGGAAATCAGAATCATTATCTGAATATGATTCTGACTTGTTTCCCAGTTCCAGATACAGTTTCCTTTCCACTGAGTGGGCCTACTAGCCAAGCCAAGAGTAGTTGGTTACCCACCATGGCAGTGTGCCACTATTGCACTTGTGTGAGCATCACATCATTTTGTTTGCTTTGGAGTCACTTAGATTTTGAGTTGCTTGGACAAATGTTGGCCATTTTCCTGCAGTAGCTCACGTAGAACCTTCCAGGACTAGGTGGGCTAATTGTCTGGGAACTGGATCTCTTTGGAATTCCAACCAGATCTCTCCATGGTGCATGCTGACAGCATGTGGTATCTTCAACAGTAGGGTCTTACCATTAACTTCTAGTGGGCAATCCAGTGACCTGACGGAAGTCTGTCTTGTTTATTTTGGGAGAGCTAGTAGGTCTCTCTGATCAACAGCTCATTGTAGATGTAAACCACATCCTGGTATAGGGAATTACAGACCAGTGCCAAGGAGGAAAAAGAAAGAAAAGAAAGAGAAACAGAAGAAATTTAAGGTTATGTTTCATCTCACTTTCTCCAGGGTCGTTCAATTCAGGTGCTCCCCCTAAAGTCATCTTGAGGATGCAACCTTTTATCCTTACTTCCAGGATATAACATTCTATGAAACCAGTACAATTTGGGTTTTATTTTGTGCCTCCCACCCTTCCCCTTCTCCCAAGCCCTATTGTCCAAGCTTTGAGATACTATTCAGGTATGTCAGCAACTTAGCCTGGTCTAGGTTAGGAACTGCAGATGAGTGAAAACATGTGACAGTCGTCTTTCTGTGATTGTGTGAGTCCACTTAGAATGATCTGTTCCAAGTTTGGGCATCTTTCTACAAATTTCATTCTATCATTTTTTTTTTCTTTTTACTGCTGAGTAGAATTCCATCACACAGTATAGCACATCTTGGTTTTCCATTCATCCAGTGATGGGCACCTGGATTGATTCTAATTTTTAGCTATTATGAATTGAGCAGCTATTAACATGGTTGAGCAAATATCTCTGAACTGAAATGTGGAGGTTTTGGGGTAAATGACTGCTAAGGGAATGACAAGGTCTGTTGGTAACTCTATAGTCATCCTTTTCTAGAGTCTCCATGTAGATTTCCATAGTGATTGTCCCAGCTTACATTCCCACTAACAGTGAATGAGTTCCTGTTTCTCCATATCTTCACCAACATTTGATTTCATTTGATTTTTTAATGTTTGCTACCCTTACTGAGGTAAGATGGAATCTCATAGTTGTTTTAATTTGTATTTCCCAAATGGTTAGGGTTGTTGAACATTTTCTTAGCATGTGTTAGCCATGTGTAATTCTTCCTCTGAGAACTCCCTATTTAATTCTCTGCCCCACCTTTGGAGTGGGTTATTTGATTTTTTATTGTTTAGTGTTTTAAGTCCTTTGTAGACTCTAGATATTAGGTTTCTGTCAGTGGTATAGCTGGCAAAGATTTTCTCCCATTCAGTGGGTAATCTAATGGCTCTGCTTATGGTATGTTTGTCTGTGCAAAAGCTTTTTGGCTTCATGGGATCCCATTGGTTGAATGCTTATTTAATTTCCTGGGCTACTGGTCTTTTTTTTTTTCAGGAAGTCTTTTTCCAGTCTGTTATCATGGAGAGTGCTTTCTATTTTTTTCTTCCAGTAGTTGAAGAGTTTCAGGTCCTATATTGAGATCTTTAATCCATTTGGACTTGATTTTTGTGGATAGTGAAATAAGTGGGTCTAATTTCATTTTTCAACATATGATCATTCAATTTGTCCAATACCAGTGGTTGAAGAAGATGCTATCTTTTCTCCATTCCACACTATTAGCATCTTTGTCAAACATCCAGAAGTTGTAGTACCTTGACCGAAGGTCTGGGTCTTCAATTCTGTTCCATTGGTCTATGTTTCTGTTTTTATTCCTGTACCATGATGTTTTGGTCACTATGACTTTATAATATAGTTTTAGATTGGGTATGGTGATACTGCCAGAGGTGCTATTTTGCTGAGGATATGTTTGGATATCCAAGGCCTTCTGCCATTCCATATGAATTTTGAAATCAATTTTTCAATCTTTGTGAAAAATGATGATGGCATTTTTATTGGTATTGCATTATATCTGTATATTGCTTTTGGTAGAATTTCCATTTTCAAAAAATATTAATTCTGCCTCTCCAGGAGCATGAGAGGACTTTCCATCTTCTCTATTTCTCCTTTATTTCTTTCTTGAGTGTTTTTATATTTTCATTATATAGGTCTTTTATATCCTGGGTTAGTGTTATTCGAAGGCATTTAACTTTTTTGTTGCTATTAAAAAATGGGACAGCCTTACTGATGTCTTTCTGTGTGTATTTGTTCTTTGCATATAGAAGAACTATTGGTTTTTGTTCATTGATTTTTGTATCCTTCCACTTTGCTGAAGGAATTTATGTGATGGCCATCTATCTGCTAGTCACATTTTCAAATGGATGGAACATGCTATGCATTGTGACGTTTTTAATGACAAGAGTATGACAAAGTCACAGAACCACTCTTACATCGTTTGCTTAGTAGCTGGTTTTCTATTAACTTAGTAGCTGGTTACTATTTTGGTGGAGAGAAAGCAAAGGCAGCCTCTAAACAATAGCCAGTATGGTGGTGAGACCTACCTGTTAGAAGCCCCAAGGAACTGTATCAGCCAACAGCCACTGAATGAGTTTGGAAGCATATCCTACCCTGATTAAACCTTGGGCAGACTGTGTTTCTGCTGCCAGTGTGAGTGTAGCTACAGAAACTTGGATACTTTGCCAAGGGCCTCACTTAGATGTTATCAGAGACTTGACTTAAAGAAACCTAAGATATTACATGTATATTATTTTAGGGCACAAAATTTTAGAGTAATGTGCCACTAGATAAATTATATAATGTTTATGAATGCTTACAAGGAATTAGAAATAGCAAAGAGAATACTCAGGTACAATTGATGTGACATTTTTCTTTCTTCTGAGATTTTCTATATTACTTTCCTATTGCTGGGACAAAGCAGCCAATTAAAACATGCTTATGGAAAGAAAAGGGTTTAATTTGGCTTACAATTCCAGAGGGTAGAGTCCATCATGTCAGAAAAATCATAGCAGGGCAGAGAGATAGTGTCATATCAACATGTCAGTAGGGAGGAAGTAGAGAGAAAGAGAGAGAGCAAGAAGCACTGGTTGTAACACCTCGATGCCCACACAATCTCCAGCAAGACTCAATCTTCCTAAAGTTTCCACACACTTCCAGAATAGTGCCTTCTCAGAATTAAGAGGTCTAAGTATCCCCTATAGGGAATTTTACATTGACAATTTTAAATGCCATTAATGATTCCCATAGGCTCCACAGCCTTCTTATCATGCAAAATGAGTTCAGTCCAACTTTAAAAGTCTCCATAGTCCTTACCAGCACTGATACTGTCTAGAAGTTTAAAGTCCAAAGTCTGAGCCTCAAGACAGCCTTTTAACAGTGAGCCCTGTGCAATCAAAATGTACTTCCAATATGAAAGTTATAGAGTAATCTTCCCATTCCAAAATGAGGAATTTGAATGGAAGTATAGGAAAGCAATACTGCAAACCAGCAGGGAAAACACCATCTTTGGCAGTTTCATGCCCATTAATCTAATATTCCTGATGAAATCCTCTGGTTTCCAAAACACTTGGGTACCTACCTCTATCCCTCCAACTGTACAGACTATAATCTCTCTCATTGGTAATATCTGCCTGATCATCAAGCTGTCCTTGGCAGATGTCCCATAGTCCTGCCATAAGGTATCCACTGTAATTTAAGGTTTCCCTTCATAGTTTCATGTTGTGGCCTCATAGGATGCTATTTCAGGGTCTTTGGCCATACCTCACATTGCTTTGCCTAAGGAGGTTACTGGAACTGTTGTGAAATGCTTCATGCTCCTCTTTATCTCACATCTTTTAACCTTCCAAAACAAGTACTATATGGGTGATACTGTCAGGTTCTGATGTGAGATTGGTATAAAGCCTGACACTTATGAAAGAAAGCTATAGCAACTTTCGATATGGTGAACTTGGGAAGCAGAGCTGTCTTATGAGCATTCTTCCTTCAGGCCTTTCCCTTTCATAAGAATTCATATTTTTCTAATGTGAGCCCTTGTTCCATTGAGTTTCATGCTAGGGCATTTTTTCTTATTGTATCTGTGTACAGCAGTAGATTTCTCTTTAACTGAGGTAATATTTTTAACAATATATTTCAGCCAGTTGCAGTCTTTGCCTTGGGTTTTACACTTGCTCTCATTTCTTTTCTTTCTAAGATTCTCATTTTTAATGTCTCTATTCTACATTTTTCTCTTACACTGTAGATCTGACTCATAAGAGCTAAGAGATGATAAGCCACAGAGTCAATGTTATTCATCCTTGAAATTTCTTCTGCCATACACATTAGACCATTGCTTTTAAATTTATCTTCAAATTCTCAGGACACAGACTATCATGTTTACCTGTCTTTAGACCTTTTGTGATAGAGTTCCTGTTTACCTCTGAAACCACATGGGCCAAGTCCCAATGTCTGTGTTTCTCTTAACTTTTTGGTTTTATAAAAGCCTACCAGAATTACCCATTACAGTCCACTAGTCCAAAGTTCCAAATTCTATCAAACCATCTTCAGAAGACTAAGAACCACATGCTCAGGTTTACTATAGTAATGACACCACTTCCAAGTACTAATATTTTTTTATTAGTTACTTTATTGTTGCTTGGACAAAATACCCAACCAGAGGTAGCTTATGGAAGGAAAAGGGTTCAATTTGGCTTACAATTCCAGAGGGTATAGTCCACCATAGCAGGGAATCCATGGCAGGAGAAGGAACCTGGTATCACCTGGTCACATCAGCAAGGAGGAAGTACAAAGGTAGAGATCAAATAGGACTGGGCTGTAACAACCCAAGGAAAACTCTCAATGATGTACTTTCTCCAGCAAAGGTCCAACTCAGAAATATTCTGCAGCACTCCAGATCAGTGCCAACAGTTGCAGATCAAGTATTCAAACACACGAGCCTATAGAGAACATTTTACATATAAATCACCAGAATTGCTGGTCATCCATCCAGAACCATTGTTTTTAGAAGTACATGCAATGAAACACAAAGGACAGTCTTACTGAAAGAATCAAATGGAGTGGATGCTGGTTTAAACTCTACTGCTATTGGTCTATTTGAAGTTTGATAATTTTATAAATTTTTTACAGAGAGAGAATTGGTGCACCGGGGCCTCAGCCACTACAATCGAACTCCAGGTGCTTGTGCCACCTAGTGGACATGTGTGACCTTGTGCTTATCTCACCTATGTGAATCTGGCTAGCAGTGTGATCTGGAGAGTTGAGTTGGGTCCTTAGGCTTTTCAGTCAAGTGCTTAAACTGCTAAGCTATCCCTCCAGTCCAGCTTCTCATTGTTTTAAATATCAATGAGGCAGTATTTCATGGTGATAATTTTTGAATTTTAGTTATATAATTTGATAGAACTTGATGAAATATTGTGTTGAGGATGCATCATTTATCTGAAAAAATAGCCATTTTATGGGCATTCAAATAACTACATACTGGCATTTTTTGTTTGTTTGTTTTATTGAGGTAGAGTCTCACTCTAGCTCAGGCTGACCTGGAATTTACTATGTACTCTCAGGGTGCCCTTTAACTCATGGTAATTCTCCTACCTCTGCCTCCTTAGTACTGGGATTAAAGGTGTGTGCCACCATGCCCAGCTTTAAATGCTGCTATAATACTTTTAAAAATAGCAATTAAATTAGGGATGCCTTTGTTTCTCTGGTCCTCAAGGAATAGCCTTGCTACTGAAACAGCCCCTAGAGCAACGCTGTCCCCATTGCCACCAGAAGTCAAAGCCCAGTGCCAAAAACAGAGCAGAAGAATGAACTTTTGTAGAAAATAACATTGGGAATATGAGATTTACCCAACAATATACAGCTATTTTTTGAGCAGTAATCAATAAAACTTATTTCCCTTATAGTATTGTGTTTGCAGTTTATTTTACAGTTATAATTAATCATTTCATTACAGTTACAAAAATTGAAAATTCAAAGGAGTATGTTTATCCTCTTGATACATACCAGTAGAATCAGATTTAGCTAGATGGATGCATTAGGAAGGGTTAATTGCATTTCTTCATGCTTTAAAAAATAAATTTCTAGAGGAAAGGTGGCTTAGCAATTAAGGCATTTGTCTGCAAAGCCAAAGTACCTTGGTTCAATGACCCAGGACCCACATAAACCAGATGCAAAAGGTAGCACATGCATCTGGAGCTTGTTTGCAGTGGCTGGAGGTTCTGGCACGCCCTTTCTCTCTCTCTCTCTTTCTCTCTCTCTTTCTCAAATTAATAAATAAATAAAATTTAGAAATGTTTCTTGTTTTAATATAGTTATTGAAAGATAGAATATAGTTTCAGCAGATACTATTTCCTAAATAAAAAGTAAAGCTATGTATACTCATGGATCAATGCTTACTATGGCTCAGTGAAAATACCTGATTTAAGAAAATAAAGATGATGCAAAGACACTTCAAACAAGAATATTTGATTTTTTTTTACAATTAAACAATGCATATATATACCAAAATGAATATTTTCTTCTATGCTTTAGTTTATTATTATTTTATTAAATATAGGAAGTGCTAAATTAGGTGTATGGCTACACACTAGATTAAATACAGATAATCAAAAACCAGACCAATTTCTCTGGGATATAGGAAAAAGCAAATTTTCTTATTTACACCAAAAATAATTTACCAATGTGAACAAAAACCTGCATAATAAGATCAAATGTGGATATGTGATGTTTAGAGGTAAAATAATTCTTTACTATATGGTAAGGGATGAAGTTATAAATTATAAATAGCTTGTTGCTTATCTCAAGATTTAGTTAACAGGGCTGGGGGGATGGCTTAGCAGTTAAGGCATTTACTTACAAAGCCAAAGGACCCAGGTTCAATTAGCCAGGACCCATGTAAGCCAGATGCACAAGGGGGTGCACTTGTCTGGAGTTCATTTGCAGTGACTGATGGCCCTGGCCTGCCCATTCTCTCTCTCCCTTTTGCTCTGTCAAAATAAAATAAAATATTTAAAATAAGGCCCTTCCTTTGTTCTTTTCTATAAAAAAATCATTTTCCAGTATTAAGAAGTCTTGAGGACAATATTCTTTAAGAGACGGAGTTGATAAGAGCTGGTTTGTAAGAAAGAGTCAGTTATGCATGAGAATGTGGGGAAATTCATGGATAAAAGCCCCAATGGGAAGTACCATATTCAAATGGAAGGTAATACACACCTCAGATATAAAAGGAAATCATTGTAGAAAATTTCCTTTTTATATTCCCAGCATATTATTCTGTTCATGCACATGTGATAGCACAAGGAGTTACAAATCTGCTGTATATGTACCACACCAGTCAAAGTCAAGTTGAAACATGTGGATTGGATTAGAGGCTTAAATAATGTAACTGCCATTGGCCCGAGCACCATGATATTGCTAAAGGATGGTAGGTAACTCTAAGTAAATAGCTAGAGAAATTAAACAAATGTTTCCTAAAACACATAGCTTTATTCCTGGAAAACAAAATGTGTAAGTTTAGGTGTTAGGTTCAGATGACTATATATTTCACATAAATTTTTGTCTACTAATTTATCTTTCATGTTTGACCTTTATCTGCTAAGTAAAACCCAAAAGTCTTGTTTTTGTATTGTTTAAAGAATGTTATTTCAAGAAAGGTAACAGAATTATCTTTTCAAAAATATTTCATTTATTTATTTATTTCCAAAGAGAGAGAAAGAGAGGAAGGGAGAGAGAGAAAGGATGAAAGCCAGGGCCTCTAGCCACTGCAAATGAACTCCAAATTCAAGTGCTGCTTTGTGAATCTGGATTTACATGGGTACTGGGGAATTGGGCTGGGGTCCTTGGGCTTTGCAAGCAAGTATCTTAATAGCTGAGCCATCTCTCCAGCCCAAGACTTGGCTTTTTAATGACTAGATTTTGGACAAGCTTAAGGACTATGTAAATAAAATTGAGTAACACTGTTATGTATAACTTTTAATAAATGTCACCAGATTTTGTTATTTCTTTATAAAAACTAATGCATAGGAATGAAGATAGTATACACATTGACAGTTTACTGTGTATATTGATATAATTAAGAGCTGGCATCAATTTTACTTTCAAAAATAAAAAAAAATTGTAGGACTGAGGATATGGCTCAGTGGTTAAGAGTGCTTGTCATTTAAGCATGAGGGCCTCTTAAGCTAGCAACTGCTGAGGTTTGCACCCTAAAACCTATGTGAAAAGCTGCATGGAGGAATAGAAAGATATTAGAGAACCAATGGGGCTTGATGGATAGCAACTTCAGGTTTTCATCTCAAGGAAATACAAATTAACGTTAGGAGGACACCTAACTTCCTCTTGCCTCAGTAGTTAGATTATTTCCACCCAAAGCAGTTTTCTGCTTATATCATGCTTTTCCTTGCAGTGAGGAAGCTTCCCCATGAAACTCCTCTTGCCTCAGTCTGCAAGCATTGGAAAACTCTGCATCACACATATGACACACACCACAAGACATGTTACTCTACAAATAAAGAAACACAGAAAATAAACAAAATTCTTTATTTGTAATTACAAATGAAAATTGTGTGTTTGGAAACTTGTATGTACTTTTAATTTCTTCTTTTTACCTGCCCCCACCCTCCTTTTTTACCTGAGTAGTCCATTTTCAACATTTTATTTATTTATTTATTTGAGACGAGAGATAGAGGGAGTGAAAGGAGAGACAGAGAAAGTGAGAACGGCATGCCAGAGCCTCTAGCCACTGCAAACAAAGTCCATATGTATGCACTACCTTCTGCATCTGGCTTTACATGGGTACTGGGGAATTGAACCTGAGTCCTTTGGCTTTGCATGCAAACACCTTAATTGCTAAGTCATCTCTCCAGCCATCCTTATTCTATTCTGATATTTCATTATTTTTGTCTTTCACTCTCATCTGTGTCAAAACCCCTTGTTCTGCAATATTCCTCAAAGTTTGGAGAATGTGATGGAGTGTCTCATTTAGAGCTGAGTTCTCAGCAGCCTGTTATTTTCAACACTTTGATGAGGTTTGAATCTCTTTAGTATCTGTTGCCATCTCTATAGAGAAGCTTTTCTGGCTAGTAGTAAAAGCTTTTCATTGATGTAACAAAACACCTCAGCAGAAGCAGCTTCTCCAGAACTGGGATTAGAGTGCTCTGTCACCACATTTGGCATTTTTATGTGATTTATTGGAATTAAACTTTGAAATTTGAGAGGGTTTATTTCATATTAGAGTTTCATGGGGAAGCTTCCTCACTGCAAGGAAAAGCATGATATAAGCAGAAAACTGCTTTGGGTGGAAATAATCTAACTACTGGGCTTGGAGCTGGGCTAATAGATCTCAAGCTTTGTTTCCCATTGACACATCTTCTCCAGCAAAGTTCCACCTCATAAACTGCCAGCAGCTGGAGACGGAGTATGAGCCTTAATCACAAACATGTGATGCTGTGGAGGGCATTTATGTTAAAACCACTTTATGCCAGCATTGTTTCATGAGCCTTGGAAGGTGTGACAGAAATGACTCTTCCCATGCTGAGCACACTATCATTTTTCATCCTCTTGATAAGCCTTGGGTCATCCTTGTAGTTACTCCCTCCATAGCAGTTGCTCCACTCAAATTGAATATGTAGATAGTGTATAACATGGTATTTTGAAATATGTATACATTTTACAATAGCTAAATCAAACTAATTATATATTTTCCCTATAAGACGTTTGGTGGTTAGGTGACTTAAAATCTACTCAGTAATTCTCAAGAATATAGTCTACTATGATTAATGATAGTTGTCATGTTTTGCCATAGGACGCTTGAACTTATTCTTATTTATGAGTATTACACATGCATGCTTTTATACATGTGTGTGGGTAGGTGATTGGACATGTGTGTACACATGTGTATAGAGACCAGAGGACAATCTCTTATTAGACATTGTCCCTCATTGGCCTGTAGCTCACCAATTAGGTCAAGTAGCTGGTCACAGAACCCCAGGAAGTCCTCTGTCTGCTTCTCCAGAGCTGGAATTAGAGTGCCCTGTCACCATGTTTGGCATTTTTATGATTGCTTGGAATTGAATTGTGACTCAGGTCCTTGTCCTTACAATATATGGATTTTATCAAAGCTTATCTCCCCAGTCCTTGAAATTATTCTTTATAGATTAATTTTGGCAATAATAATTAGTGTTTTTTTCTTACTCTTGTCACAACATCACACTTGCTGGTCATGTAGGTGGTAACTATTGCTTAGGTGTAGTTACTATGTAACATTCTCATGGCACATGTTAAAGCAGGTATTGAAATGATAATTCAGTATATATCTCCAGTTTAGATAATCTTCCTGACTTTCAGATAGTAAAACTTTACTACATGTGTCTATGTATTACTAGATTTATCTAGTTATATTTCCCAGTCCAATCTTAAGGCCATTTTTTGCAAACCTGGCATCTGTCTGTTCTTGGTTACAATGTGGAACAACCCACTTCACTTCTTTCATTTCTTATTTCAGAAGATGCTGTCTGTTTCCATCTAGTCTCTACAGATAGATCTCAAGGAATTGTCTTTGATTAATTTCTTTTCTTTTTTCACACGTCTGAATCACCTTAAGTACTGTGGAATTGAACCCTGATCATCAGGCTTTGCAAGCAAATGCCTTTAACCACTAAACAATCTCTTTAGTTCATTCCTTTTCTTTTTTTTTCAATAAAACTTTTACTTAACTATAGTTTACAAATGAAAAGTGTATATGATTATGAAGTATAATGGATAGTTGAATATATGCTTAAATTAGGCTAAACCATTATGTTCAGTAATTTAGGGTATTAAATTCAATTTTAATTTAAAGCTATTTTCAATTTATTGTGGGTTTATTAAGATCCAGCAACAATTTATTAGAAACAACAAAGAGTGATTATTAAGAGTTATAAAGGAAATTAAAGTCAATAATAATGATGAATTGTGGCAATGGAGTGGAGTGATATGGATCTCAGAACATACCTTAGAGTTGAAAGAAAAAGCCATGACAATAACATGAGGTGGACTTTAAACTTGACAAAGGTGGCTGTAGATAGTGATTGTACAAAAGATAAACTTCTCAGCAGTGGATTGACAAGTGCCAGGAATCAAGGTAGAATCAGTTGACAGTTTAAAATACCTCAAAATCTGTTTTGCAAGAGAACTGAAATTTTAGATTTTTATTTTTAAAGTCATTGGTAAACATCCTAGTCCCTTGCAAAATGTATTTTAGTGGAAAAGAGAGAGAAGATTAACAACAACAACAACAAAAAACAATCTCACCTTCTGTATTTGATATTTGGTCAGTTAAGTATATTTAAATTATTAAGGACTTAATTTGACATATTTTTATTGATTTATAGTACATAACTTCAGATTGCTAACTGATTTTTCTTTTCTTTTTTTAGTTTTCTGTGGTAGAGTCTCACTCTAGCCTAGGCTGACCTGGAGTTCATTATGTAGTCTCAGGGTGGCCTCAAACTCATGTCAATCCTCCGACCTCTGCCTCTTAAGTGCTGGGATTAAAGGCGTGTGCCACCATGCCCAGCTGCTAACTGATTTTTGATGAACTGATATATTTTTAACTTATGGCCTTACCTTTCCCCAAAAGAAGTTATAAACTAAATTATTAGTGTACATGAACTATGAAAAAAGTAAACAAATTTTCAAAAGGGAATTTAGAGTAAATTAAACTGAAAGAACTTCACTAAAACACCTGCAGAACAATGTTACTATGAAAGAACATTTTTTAAGGATTTTTTGTTTTATTTATTTTTTTGAGAGTGACAGACAGAGAGAGAAAGAGGCAGAGAAAGAGAGAGAGAGAGAGAACAATATGGGCACGCCAGGGTCTTCAGACACTGCAAACGAACTCCAGACGCATGAGCCCCCTTGTGCATCTAGCTAACGTGTGTCCTGGGGACTTGAGCCTTGAAGCAGGGTCCTTAGGTTACGTAGGCAAGTGCTTAACTGCTAAGCCATCTCTCCAGCCCATGAAAGAACATACTTGAACCTAGTATCTACATAGCTAAATTGTAAGGGAAATCCTCAGAATTGTGTGGATCTTTGGCAACTTGATGCACTAACAACAAAGCCTTCACTTTTTATTTAAGTTTACATTTATATTCTTTAAAATAGAGATCATAATGTCATTCATATAAACAGTTGTGGGGAATAAATAAGTTAACACATGTACATCAGAATGTGTGTGTGCACAGCATCTGCTTGCTATGACCCTTATCATCGTTATGAATGTTACAATAGCATTAGTAAAAGTGGTAGTGGTAGGAGTTATAATTATATGCATAATCATCACAGCTATAGTTACTGCCAGTCATAGATACCTAGTTTATTCTATCAATAAAAACAATATATTAGGGCTAGAGACATTGCTCAGGGGTTAAGGCACTTGCCTGCAAAGCCTGATGACTTTGACTCTCAAGTATCCATGTACAGCCAGATGCGTAAAGTGGCACATGCATCTGGAGTTTATTTGCAGTGGTTTGAGGTTCTGACATGCTCATACTCTCTTTCTCACTTTCTCTGTTAGATAATAAATAAATACAAATATTTAAAAAATATAACAGTGCATATTTTAAGAAAAACTAAAAAGTCAAATTATAGGCAAAGTATTTCATACAACATTGATAATAGATGGTAATGAACTTGATGGAAGATGAAATGGTCAAGGCATTGCCTTTGATAGTATTGAGTTTTACAGAGGACACCTTTCATGATTTGACCTTCCATGGTGGCCAGGAAACAGACATGGGAGGAAAGAGTCAGGGTCCAAGATCTCTTAGAAGGGTATGAAGGCAGATACCATCCTAAACATTCTATTACCTCTCAGTAATGCCAAAACCTGGGACTTCAACTTTAAAATATAGCTTTGGGTAATATTCCAAATCTGAACTATAGCACTATTATTTTTCCAATGTGGAATCTTGCTATAGCCCAGGCTAACCTGTAATTCACTATGTAGTCTCAGGGAAGCTTGAACTCAAAGCAGTCCTCCTATCTCTGCTTCCCAAGTGCTGAGATTAAAGGTTTGAGGCACCACACCTGGCTTATAGCACTTTTTAAGATCTAGGGAATCTGAGATATACAAGTAACACATCCAGGGTTATAATACTTGTGAGTCACCAGAGCTCATCAGAAACAATGCTAGTAGTTTAACTTTGAATCTGAAACTAAATTCTCCATTGGCAGTGCTTTTCCCCAGGTTGCTTGTGATGTATCCCCTAATTGTTGGCAGAGAAGTAATGTCATCATGTTCAAGATACATGTCTCATGTGATGGTGAGTGCTGCAATAATGAGGGTGTCTAACTGAAGCAAACTCTAACTGTAGATTTGACAACACAACAGAAATTAGTTTGTTATTTTGGTGATGCCTGCATATAATGCCCAAACATAGACTCCACCATCCTTGTTGACAGGGCAGGGCTGGATCTTCTGGGTGAGCAAGAAACTGAGTACAAAGAAAAAGCAAGAGAACTTTGTATGGAAGATTGATGATTGAGTCCTGGATGTAGCAGTTTTGCCTAGGGCTGAGTCACATCTGTAAAAATTCTATGGAATGACAGAAAATCCTGCCTAATTCAGAGGTAAACAGTAAGAGGCTTCTGCTGAAAGGCTGCAGATGAGAACCAGCACCAGAGGGTGTCCTCTGACATCAACATACATACAGTAACCTACACTTGCCTGCATTCACACATATGAATGAAGAGGGAGAGAGAGTATGTGTGTGTGTGTGTGTGTGTGTGTGAGAGAGAGAGAGAGAGAGAGAGAGAGAGAGAGAGAGAGAGAGAGAGAGAGAGGGAGAGAATGTATGAGCTTTGAGGAGATTATTAGGAATACTCCCTTGTAGATAGAAGTAGTGCACTTACAAAAGACACCTAAGAGAGCTAGCTAGGCCCTTTGGCCATGTGAGAATCATATTAGGAATTCTCCATTTATGATAAAGTGGTAACACACCAGATAACTGTACCTGCTAATTACTGTCTATTACCTGTAAATAAGCCACTCAGCTTATGTTACAGAAGTTGGAATAGAATGGAACCAAGAATCTGTGTCATCTTCTTGAGGCAAATTCATCCCCCATTCAAGGTCACATCTAGTTACTTTACCTATGTCATATCAGGCTTTCTGGGTATCAATCTGATCTGCATGTAACTGGCTGTAGTCTAAATTCCTATGACCTAGAAAATCCAGGTGATCTACCACTTTGTTCAGAACATATGCACACACACACTTCCACAAGGGATTTGAGGATCCTAACAGTATGCATTTTTCTTTTTTTTTTTTTTTTTTTTTTGGTTTTTCGAGGTAGGGTCTCACTCTAGCCCAGGCTGACCTGGAATTCACTATGGAGTCTCAGCGTGGCCTCGAACTCATGGCAATCCTCCTACCTCTGCCTCCCGAGTGCTGGGATTAAAGGCGTGCGCCACCACGCCCGGCTTGCATTTTTCTTTGGAAAGAAATGAATGAGAGAAACTTTGTTTATTAGCAGTTTTGATTCTTGCTGAACAGAGCCTATTTCTATCTTTCTATAAATTCTGTTTTAAAACCCAGGTTCAGCATGCCTACTGGCTCTTCAGGGAGATTCTTCCTTGTCAGTTTCCTTCAATCACAGCCCCAGTGAGTTCTAGAGTATACACTCCTTGCAGAACTAATCAATTCTGCGGTCTTTTCCTTACTTGTACGGGTCAGATCTCAGGATTTATTTAAAACTTCTACAGCCAAAGGCACAGTCTCCAACTGTGAATTCTTTGAAAATTCATTTCTCATAAAAAACTTTGTAGACTTCCATTTGGTTTCCACCCAGGCAGTTCCATGGCCCTATAACCATAATTCAAGGCACGTATTTGACATAATTCTCATTTCTTTGCTTATTCATTTCTGCCTCATTTTTAAGAGGCATCTCAGTGGCTACTTTGAAATTACCAGAAAAGATAGTTAAGGAGGCTATGGCATTCCCTAGGGTGGCTTTAGATTGGCATTATTTAGTAATACTGACAAGTCTTAACCATGACTATCACTCTTAGTCACTTACAATAACTTACATGGTCCTAAGTAAATGCAAAGAAGGTTGGGGAAAGCTGAGACTATTATGTAGGAATGACTTTAGGAATAAGAGAAATATGTTTGGAGATGGTAACTTATAACATATTTTCCCCCCTTTCCAAAAGAAAGAACCTGAAAAAGTTACTGTCAAAGGAAGAATATTTCAAGAAAGCAGGCTGGCACAGCTCCTTATTATACCATTTGTCTGTTTAGACCTCCCTCCCAGGTTAAAAAAAAAAATCTAATAGATATAAGTTGGGGAACTTTGGGGTCTGGTCTGAGCATGGTGGTGAAGGAATCTCATCAAAAGGCTGATGGATATTTTATTCTGGAAAACAGCAGCAAAAAGTAGAAATCACATTCATCCCTTTATCAGGCACTAATCAAAAATAAATGGGAGGGATCTGAAAATCAATTTTAAAAGTTGAGGGAATAGAGAAGAAAGATAAGATGGAATGTACATAGAAAATGTCTTATCACCAAAGTCCATTTTCCTATGAATTCTGTCTTCTGCTGGGGTAAAGAGGGAACTTTTCCAAGCTGTGTGCTGACCAGGACAAAACCTATGGTCAGTGACAGAGTTTTGTGTTCTTTTGGTAGAAATGCAGTAAGACCTCAAATCTGAAACCTTCTCAAGGACTAGCACTGCTTTTCCTTCACAAGCTTCCTGAACTTGCAGAAGTTTAGGGGATCACTGCATAGCAGCTTCTAAGCATGGAGAAAGGAATCAGTTGGCCTACATCCCAGAGAAACTATGAGAACTTACTGAGCAATGTGTGCCAGCAGTGTGTGTGTGTAGGGTGGTGCATATGTGTGCATGCATGTGTGTGTGTGTATGTATGTGAGTGTGTGTGTGTGTGTGTGTGTGTGTGTGTGTGTATGTCTTGGAAAATCCATATATTCTCTGGGTGCAGGGCCTGTACTGCTGTGTTCCAGTAGTTGCTTTGGCCAGTGCTTCTACCCAGGAAATTTTCATGCCTCAGCCATCTTCAAGCTATTTGGAAGACAGGAATACTCTCTCATGGTACGTTTTCAACCTAATCATAACCAGTCATAAAGATAAAAATTTTAGAAACCCAAGTGGAATAGTCTCCTGTAATGTGAAACAAGAAGCAGCACAGGAGGTGGGAAAGTGATAAGACTTGAATTCAAGGGTCTTCAGTGGCATCCACTCTAAACAGAGTTTGGCCAGTAACTGGTCACTTGACCTTACTGAACATCAGCTGACCCTTCTCTGATATGTGCATTGTTCAGGATCAGAGAGGTAATTCCCATCATGTGAGTCAGGCATGATGTAAGTGTTTACCATGTTTACATATAAACAATTACAATTCATATCACATACTGATGCTCAGATGACTATGAAATTGTTTGATACATTCCTAACAAAATCATTCACATATTCTGTCAATTTTCTATGGAATTTGTTCCTTTACAAGTAATATTGTATGAGGGAACATGTACTTAATGTCTCATTCCTATGTAAGTCTTATCTATCATGGAATTTAGCTGTGCAGCAGGTGACGGGATAAGGAACATCGAGAAATAACTCACTCCCCACTCATGATTGGGTGTATATAGTGAAGACTGAACCTTCGAACTTGCTTTTGACTGATAGCATGTTCCTTCACACATGACAAGTCTGTCTGTCCTCTTTGATGAGCCACAGAGTTTTGAGATGGCTGTACAATAATGGGGAAGAGAAAGCCCAGAAGGTTCCACTTTCCTCTTTCACCCACAGCGTAGTGGCTGCCCAAGCAAACCTGCCCTACTGACACATAACTATTCATAGAGCATGGCTTCTGTTCACAACCACTGCTGAGATAAATGCATGCAATTGAACAAAACTGTCCATTATCTAGCAAGAAATGCCAATCAGAAGACAATGATAAAGTAAAAATGATGGGGCAGCATCTACGCACCTGTGTTGGAAGGCAGAGAAGGCTGGAAGCCTAGAGTAATCCAGGAATGCCTCCTATGTGAGGAAGCCTTTGCATGCATTTTGAGGACTGTTTAGTCTAGGGGAAGAATTATTTCTAAAGATCATTCTTCAGATGTCTTGGAAAGAAAAACAAACACATAAGTGAACATGTGCCCTATGCAAGTGGCACAATTACTAGGGGTGGTCACATAGGAGGAGAGAGTGGGAAGAGAAAAGACAGGTCGGGGTGGTTCGGATGGTGGTATCAGCTTATTGTGTTGGTGGCTCAGGGCTGGTGACTGATGGCTTTTAAGCAGAGTGATGAAATGATCAGATTAGTTTCCTAGAAAAAAATATTTCAGTATTAGTGTTATGAAAATGGCTACCAGAAGAATGTGTAGAAGTAGGGAATGAATATCATAAAGGTTTGTTATCCACCTCAAATCAGAAATTCATCCTGCTGCCAAAACATTCTCAGAGTGGAAATGGTCAGGTCAAAGTCCACGGCCAAAATATTCTGGTTTTGTTATTCAACAGCTGCTCAGAAATCCAGATGATGACTCATGGTCATTGCTGAAAGGATTTTCATTGGTGATGTTTAGGAAAATTTACACATAATCTGTTTAGCAGTGCAAAGGATATAATAGTTGGAACAGTGACTACTGTCTGAGAAGTTGTCTTAATGGTGATGATCAGTATGCAGGGGAAAGTTCTAGCTCCTGAGTGAACGCTGTACTGTAAGTGATCATTTGCCTGACCAATCTGCTGTTGATAGATCAGTGGTGCCTGGAATCTATGTGTTTCATGTAATGTTTGTGCCTATAGCAGCTTTCTTCTTCTTATACATGAATGTGGTTCTAGGTATCTTTTGAATTAATAAACTGGGTCAAATTAAGGGTACACTGATACAATCTGTTCAAAAAAGAAGAAGAAGAATTAAACTCCAGTGCCAAGATCCAAAGAAATTCTCCTGGGAAATTAGCCCATGTCACTGTCTTTGCTTGGAGAAATGTGGCCAATAATTGTATCTGAGCTGTGAAATAGAATGTGCTTCTTCCTCCAGCTGGCAGACGGGTTTGGACCACATCTGTTAAATATTTATCAGTTGTGGATACTAGTTTATCATGGTTTTACTTGCTTGCACCGATCACCAGGATTTTTATTTCATCATTACAGAAAGCTGCAGGATGGACCACTTTTCTCTTATGAATAATGCTATGAATTGTGGACTAAGGCTAGAGAATAACTGAAGATGGAGCAGGCAGAGCTGAGTACTGTGAGGGCATTCCATCTCTGCTGGGCTGTAATATCATTTATGTTGTTCCCTTACTCTACTGGCTTGTGGGTATTTATAGTCTTGGTAAACACATAAGATTTCAAGATAGTGACAGAATTGAAAACTTCTGTTTAAGAAAACTAGCAAGTTCTGCTCCATGATATACGATCATGGTACTAATAAATCTTTCCAGTCATTGCTTTTAGTGAGGAAACCTGACAGAACACCAAACTCAATCCATCCAATAGCATGCTTTGATTTTCTGACTTTATTTTTTTTAATTTACAAAGAACTAATATGGCTTTATAACTGAATTCTTAAAGCCACCATATTATAACCACTACTACATGGATTTCTGGCAAGAACACAAGATACAAAAGGCACAACACTTTTACAATCTGTCCACTTAAGTGATGCTTCTTATGAACTTTACTTTCTGCCAATCTTTTTCCCCACTATAAGAATTTACCAATATGGGCATACTTGTTGCTGATGGCAATGAAAAGACCACTGTACCAGGAAGTATGAGAGATAAATTTGTATTGCAGACCTACCACAATAAGCCATGTATTCCTCCTGAGACTTCATTTCCCCTCTGTGAAACTGGAATGATTATATCTGCTGAAATACTCTATTAGTGGTTTGAAGAAAATGGTGGTGATGATGGTGGTGATTCTGGTGGTGATATTGGCAATGGTTATGATTGTGATAATGGTGGCAGTAATGATTGTGGTGATCATAATAATTATTTGTTGAACATTTACTGTTATTTTTACTATATTATGATTTGAAGCTCATAAGAACCCTATGTGGAGGTAGAGGATAAACTGGATCAAGTTTTTATGTGTAGCAAGTTGTTGCCAACTCCAGTCTTGATTCCCTTCATTATACCAAAGTGTAAAAGATTTTATGAACTCTTTAAACATGGATCATGCATTTATAAACATAAACTTCCTTATATTTGGTATTTGTTCATATTGGAGATTTGCTCCATATCAACAGTAGTCATCAAATCTGTGTAATTAATACATCAAATCTGTACAAGTGTGTCTGTGTAATTAATCCAGTTCTTAGTGCAATCAAGAAAATATCCTGAAATGGATTGGAACTCAGGGAGAAGAAGTCAAGGTTAGATTTCCTAAACTGCATTTGTTTCTTCTTCAAGGAATATTAGAAATTTCATTTGGATTCCATAAACATGGGCAATGTGAAATCATTAGTAGCTGCTGCCCCGGGCAACTCTTTGTGTATGAAGATGGCAGTGTGCATCCTATTCTGCTGATCTGTTATGATGACGAGTCCTAAGGACATCAGGAGTTCTGTGCAAGGGAGGAATTTCCATCATGAGAATGTGCACCCAGCTCTGAAATGGGGCTGTGCAGTGCTGTAGAACAAGAAGGACTGTGATTCTACTGCAGACACAGTCTATGCTCCCTTCACAGTGTGCTTACCCCTGTCGGACCTGCATTCATACCCCTATGGTTGATTGTTCATCCATCTTCCCAGACATTCATTGATGACCCCAGTTATCCTCTTCAGTTATGTGAAAGAAATGAAGCTGTTTGATAGGAGGAATATGGCCATGCAACGTTGTACACCACATGTTCTTTTTTTCCAGAGAGAGAGAGAGAGAGAGAGAGAGAGAGAGAGAGGGAGGGAGGGAGGGAGAGAGAAGGGGGAAGAATTGGCACTCTAGGATCCTCAGTCCCTGAAATCAAACTCCAGACACTTGCTTCACCTAGTGGGCATGTGCAACCTTGTGCTTGCCTCACCTTGATGCATCAGGCTTATGTGGGATCTGGAGAGTCGAATATGGGTCCTTAGGCTTCACAGCAAGAGCATTCACTGCTAAGCCATCTCTCCAGCCTTGTACAACACATTTTCTATTTGCCTTTCTTGACATTTTATCTTTCTTACTGTTATAGCCAAATTTCTTGTTGCTGACTAGACCACAGTTTCTTTTAGAAAAAAGTTATTCACAATGTTCATTCAGGTACATAATGTATTTTGATAATAATCCCCTGCTATTATCTTTTTATCCTCTTCCCACCCTCTTCCACTGAACCCCTTCTTTCTGAGTAGTCTCTCTTCTACTCTGATTTATTTATTGCCACCCTTCATTATCCATGAAGAAATGTCAATAGGCTCAATACTGTGCACATCTTATGCAGATAATTACAGTTGCCAACAACTGCTTCTTAAACTGTGAGTCATGACTGCATATGGGTTATATAACTGAATGTGGGGCTCATGAAAAAAAAATGGCAGCAGTCAAATCTTTTTGAATATGCAATAACCAAAGAAAATCTAAATCAACACATAAGGAGTCCAAGGCAGTGCTTGCCTGTGTTGCATTGCATGGATTCACTGTAGACTTGATTCTGAACACATGTAAGCAGAGCACGGTGCATGTCATCACAACACACAATGTTGATGAATGCTGCCTGAAACAACTTGGCTCTGACTTGAATGTATTACATGTTATGCATTCCAGTATGCTTTTACACTACACACAAAGCTTTCTGCTCATCCAAGCATAGTGGTTTAATTATGGAAAACAAACATTTAATATTTTGCTATCATCACTCTTCAGCATGCAGATATCAGATGACTGTGCTATTCGATTGTGTTGTGTTAGTATGTTTTGTTTTAAAAAACATGGCTTTCGGGGCTGAAGAGATGGTTCAGTAGTAAAATGTGCTTGCCTACAAGGGCTGATAGACTGGGTTTGATTCCTCAGCACCTACCTAAGGGCAAATGCACAAAGTGGCACATGTGTCTGGAAGTTGTTTGTACTAGTGGGAGGCTCTGGCATACCCACATTCACATTCCATGTGTCTGCCTCGTTCTGTCTCTATTTCTCAAATAAATAAATAAATAGATTTTTAAAAAATTGCTATTTGATTTGCTTCCTTGAAATTTATAAAAAAATCATTAAATGAATTTTGGCTTTGTATTAGGACAGAATTCTCCACAATTTCTGAAATGGTCCTGTAGTAGACAGCTTCAGGTTCACTGAGATGAACTTCCAGACCAGGCACAGTTATGGAGGAAGGGATATTTACTGAAGCTTATAGATCCAGGGGAAGTTACATAATGGTATAAGAATTTGGCTCCCTCTTAAAAGACCAGACAGAGAGAGAGAGAAAGCCACAAGCCCAAAACCACACAGCACACTTCAGGAACTCCAGGTGGAGTTGGCACTCTCTATATCTTTAGATTGGAATTTCAAATCCACCCCCAAAACTTAGGGATGGACCCTAAGGTCTTCCCAGTGACACATCATCCAGTCAGGTGGTTGCAGATCTAAATTACTAAGTGTAATATTCAAACTACTAAAGGTTCTAAGCATACTTTTATCTTTTTGTCCTATGTATTTATGCAAAGTAGCATTTTAGCATTGAAGGTTATAAAATCAAAATATAATCAACTCTGAAAAATGTTGAAGATACTCTATATTACAGTATCAAGTATTCAGCCTAGGTTTAATTCTTTATGGGAAAAAACAAACCATCACATCTACTTCATTTAGTGCACAATTTTGCTTTCATTTTAAATGAATGATTAAGTTATATACATAACAATGAATTATTTTCAAATAAATTGCTTTATTTTCTTTATCAATATATATTTGTATACCTATTTCTGATACGTATATATGTGAATCCTTGTAGAACTTAAGTCCACAAGGCAGAAAAGCTGAAGAAGCCCTGTTTCAGACCACGTTCACTGTCCTCCACCATACCATGCTTTCATGCTTCTACTCTGCTTTTTGACTTTCCAGAACATCTCCTGTGTCCCCAGATGACACCTCTGTATTTGAAAATTGCCTTTTCTTCAGAGTGTATCCAAAATGGTCTCCCATAATATCTCCTTGAGCCCACCAAGGAGAGTTTCATTCACATAGTTCCTGCGTATTAGCAAAAATGATCTCACCCTCTGCAAACATGTAGTTTTCTCATTGTCTTTCCCTGCACATACCTGCTTTAGCTCATGTGTTCTAGCAGGTTATCCTGTAAGTTTCTTCAAAGCAGCACTGAGATTTTTTTTTTTTTTTAATTTGACAGTGACAGACACAGAGAGAAAGACAGAGGGAGAGAGAGAGAATGGGCACGCCAGGGCTTTCAGCCTCTGCAAACGAACTCCAGACGCGTGCGCCCCCTTGTGCATCTGGCTAACGTGGGACCTGGGGAACTGAGCCTCGAACCGGGGTACTTAGACTTCATAGGCAAGCGCTTAACCACTAAGCCATCTCTCCAGCCCAGCAGTGAGATTTTTATATTATCCTTTTATATTTATATTACATATTTATATTATTTATATTTATATTATCCTATTATTCTGTCTGGAGTTTTATATTGCCTTCTGTCTGGATGTGTGCCAGAATTTCTACAGGTTCCCTCAAACAATATTATTTTTCCAGGTTTTGGTATCTTTTAATAGGCTTCATAATTTGGTAGATAACTCATTGATATCTTTGCTTAGTAAGCAGGCATTTTAAGAATTTTGATATAACGTATGAATGAAGCACATGGAGAACTATAAAATAGAGGAATGGTTATATTCCAGAAAGTCCCTATTCACCTGAATGAAAGGCAAGTATTTTGAGTTCTGAGGGGAGAATGTGAGTGAAGATGGGACCACACAATGAGGGGAGACTTTGCTATGCTAATCTGTGCCTGTGTGGATGACATAGAGCTTGTTGCAAGGTTTAAAATTAATGACAGTAGCAGGGCACCTAAGAATTGAGCAAAGTGTGATAACATGCGATTTCATGAGGTGAAGAGTGCACCTGAGCCGACTTCCCACATGTAAATGCAAACAATCATGACAAACATAAAAGTTGCCAATCTATAGTGTTTTCTGGACGATCAGGTGAGAAGATGTGGGATAGAGGACCTCAACTTTAAGCCATTTACAAGCATAAATTCTTGCCCAGAAAAAGAATAGCTGCTTTGATCATATCCAGCTTCTGTTTTGCTCATTAGAAGCTCTGGTTTCCCTGCTATTCTCCAGTGTGTTATGCCTGTCCCTCTCTCCAGTGGTTTGCATTTTGTATTGTTTCTGTGACAATAATGAAAAGCTTGATGCTAAGGAGTTTACACATCACATACATCCTTTGCCCTTTCCTTCCCCCTCTTCTAGCTCATCTATTTATATATTCACTTTTGGTTTGGTTATATCTTTATGGGTTTTATCCACACTTATTTCTCTATATATGCATATTTTAAAATATTGCAGGCAATTTTTGTCTCTGTGATTTTGAGTCACTTCACTTAATTTGATTCTTTCCAGAACTATCCATTTTTGTACAAATTTCATTATTCAGTTTTCCATACTGCTGAATAGAATTTCTTTGTGTTGTTGTACCACATTTTAATTATCCATTCATCTGCCACTAGGCATGTAAACAAAAGGATGGAAAATAGAGGGAAGAGGAATTGGAGGAAAGAAGGGGGAGAGGGGAAGATGGGAGATGAAATTCAACAATAACTAATTGTGTTTGAAAATGCCAACAATTAAAAATAAAAATCCTAGACATAGACTTAAAGGGTAAAACACTCAATGCTTGTTCTTTAAGATTAGTATCAAGGCATTGTTATTTAGCATACTGAAAAGTTGTACCTGGTGCTTTAATAAGACAAGAAAATGAAATAAAACGTATGAGAAGATAGCCAAGTAAACAAAATGAAAGGCTGATTTAGGATCACAATTCTGGAGGTTCAAGGTTGAAGGCCTATCTAGTGATGGCCATGGGGCATTCTATGCCAAGGGGCAGAGAGCATGCCTGTGTGTCTGCACTCTTTGGTCTATCATCAAACCAGTGGGATTCCTTCTGGGGCCTCCACCCTGATGACTTTATTTAATTGTAATCACCTCCCAAGGGACTCAACTCTAATTGTAGCAGATTAAGTTTCCATACTCTTAATACTTCAAAATGGCAAATAAATGTCAACACATGAGCCTGTGGGGAACACTTCTACCTGGAATGGTCTTCCTGCATGTGCTGTCTTCATCCGTGAAGCTTTTTCTCTAAAGTACTGCTGTGCTCCTTTCTCTCATTCACTCCATCTTCACAACCCTGGACACTATCCTCTCGCATGCTCTACATGTTTGTGTTCCTCTGCATCTTGCCATCCACACATACTGTGGTAAAGGTGGGGGAGGGGCCAAGGTGTCAGGTCACCAGAGTCTGCGCAAGGCCTGCTCCATAGAAGTCACTGCACGTGGCCTTTCATTAGTAATCATGGAGTCACAGCATCTGGCAGGCCATTATCAGCACACCGCTAACTTACAAGGACACAGATGACTTAATCGAGACTTTCAAGTGATTATTATTCCATTCATGTATTCTTGGAAATTTATTTTTTATGTAAAAGTTTGGTTTTACTTAAAAATCAGAACGTCCTTAATAGAACAAAAATTCTTAGCATCTATGGGTCAAATAATTACAAACAGCCACCTCACTCATTGGCTCCTCTGTGGATGTGCCTACTATGTTTTTGTACCGTGTGCTCTGAGGCCAGGACTGGCTCTACTCATTGGCGCTACTTGGGAACATCACCACAGAGCCTTATGGTCCTGAGCTACAGTCACTAGCCTTTAGTAGCACTGCTCTCCTAACTCCCAAAGGGCAACCCTTCCTCCACAAGCTCACTGCCCCCTTACTAAACAGATGTGGAGCTGGTCATGGGTAAGGACCTCAGAACATCTTTTCAGGAGCAAAACGTTAGATTGACAACCCAGAGCACACAGCCAAAGCATAGAGTCAAATGACAGTGAGAACACAACGTAACAAAACCTCTGGGACACCATGACGGCAGCCCTAAGAGGGAAATTTATAGCTTTAAGTTCCTATATTAAGAAATTAGAAAGGTCTCAAGTAAACAACTTAATGCTTCACCTTAAAGCCTTGGAAAATGAAGAACAAGGCAAACCGAAAATCAGTAGATGGGAAGAAATAATAAAGATTAGGGCCGAAATTAATGAAATAGAAACAAACAAACAAAAAAATTCCAAAGACTCAATGAAGCAAAGAGTTGGTTCTTTGAAAGGATAAACAAGATTGATAAACCCTTAGCAAAGCTTACGAAAAGAAAGAGTTTATGCTTCTTGGCTAGGGAATCTGAAATCCTTGTTTAATCCCAGTGAGAACTGGCTTCTGAAGCTGGAAAAGGGCAGTTCTCTTTCTACCTTCTGATGTTGAACAGGTATGGAATAGTCAAGATCATGTTGGGGACTAGCCTGGGTCTAGAGAGGAAGCAGGCCATCTGGCTGCTTTGTAATGTGGCTTTGGCGCCCTCTGGTGATTCTTTTCAGAATTTCCTGTAACTTACAGGGAAAACACTCCTCAAAGGAAAGCTTGTCTGATGACTTTATGAAACTTGAAAGATTCACTGGTGGTTTGGAAGATGTCTTTTTTCCTCCTCTTCATTTTCCTCCCCTTCTACTTCTCTCCTTCTTTTACTTCTTCTTCTCTTCTTCTTCCTCCTCCTCATTCTTCTCTTGCTTCTCCTCTTCCTTCTCCTACCTCTCCTTCTTCTCCTTCCTGTGTGTGTCTGTGTATTTTTGTGTACATGTGTGAAGATGCACACATATGGAGGCAAGAAGAGGATGTCAAGGTCTTCCTCAGTGACTCTTCTGTTTGGATGTTATCACTCCAGAAACCTATAAGGAGTTAACACATCTTTCAATAACCAGAATAGAATCATGTTGAAATGAGTATGTACAGAAATAAAAGAGAGAACACAGAATGGGTTTCTTGAAAGCTAATGGCAGTCTACTACGTTTCTACCTTATATTCTCTGAGCTGTCCAAGCCAGTCTTACATATTATGAAGAAGGAAGTGAAAATAATCTGTAAAATATGTTAATCTTTTGGTACCAGACTGATATAAATTTTGCTTTCCTGTTATAGTTCTGAAGAGATTCTCCTTGGAGATTCAGGGTCTGAATACTAACCAGGGAGTAGGGACTAGACAGGCAAAGTTAATGGCTGGCTTTAAAATAAGTAATTGGGAAATAAATAATTAAACATTTATTTATTCTTGGAGCAGTCACATTAGTAGATTAAAATGACCATATGTGTGTATGTATTGTATTTATAATATTCATATATTTTAATCACGTTTAACAACCTGAGACTTCCAACTTACCTTACTGGTTGTAAAGAGATGGGGTTTTAATTTATACATTTTTATATAGGTGTGTACACATATGATTGCTATATATAAAATATATGAACATAAATATTATACACTTCATGAAAATATACTTATGTAACTGGTATTGTGGATCTTACCTGTATCACTCCATAAAACTTAATATTACCAAGCAAAGAGGAAGCTTTACAAGATCATTGCAGCAATTAGCTATAAGACATGGTATCCATCTACATTGAGTCTTTGTAATCTTCCTAAAGTAGAGTAACTGGGATACAGACTTGGAAGGGAGGAGCCTAAGTAAGTGCTTTTCATGGGGATGATGCTGTGCCCCCTTCCTTCTGCATGTTGAACTTAAGCTTTTCTGCAGAAGATGGGCAAGGAGTGCAGAACTAAATAAGTCACTCTTCAGATGAAATTGATGCAACCTTCCTCTTCTGCATGAGGGGACAGTATATTAATAGACTTATAGGCTCAGATGACAACATAAACTTCCCCTGTCAATTCCATATGTTTGCCCAGTAGTGAGTGCTTGGTGGGAAAGAGTGGGGTCTCATACCAAATAAATAGAAGATCTGAGATCAGTTATCAAATTGGCTATAAGAAGTCAATCTGACTAGATATAATGTTAACCTTTTTAAAAGTGTTTTCTGATCTGGTAAGTAGAGATAATGATGACACCATAATTTTGTAAATAACATTAGAGATAATTTAAAAAAAAACATCGAGCTTATGCTTGGCACATGGTGCAGACTCTGCATTGATTTCTATCTCTCCTCTCCTCTCCCCTCTTCTCTCTCCTCTTTCTCCCTCCCCCTACCTCTCTCTGTCTCTCTCTGTCTCTCTCTCTCTCTCTCTACACACACACACACACACACACACACACACACACATATATATATATATATATAAAGACATTTGTAACCCCGTTCCCATTTGTCTGGAAAGGATGGCTCTTAGAACACACCTGCTTAGACTTGATTTCTGATGATCAGTCTTCCAGCTCTCTGCTCCTGTCCTGTCCTCTGCACACTCAACCTCCTCTGCTTTCCCCATGTTCTCACCCATTATACACGTTTCACTTTCTGCATCAGGCACAGAAACCTAATTTTATTTGTGAATCAGGTGGGTTAGGATGTAAAAGTAAGAATTGGCTTCACCAGTACTAAAAGTGGCAATTAGTATAAATATTCCATGTCACCCTAGCTCTCTTATCTGAAAAGGAACTAAGCTTACTAAATAATGGTATATAAAGGATACACAATATGTTCTTCATTCATGAAATAAAGAGTTGTGGGGAAAAGAAGACACATGCATACATATGTGAATGCTACATTATTTGACTATATTTCCATTATTTTTTCCTGTATCTCTCTGTTGCTGATCCATTCATCTCAAAAAACACAAGTGTGAGCTTCTGCTTGCCTCTGCACCACCACGTGACTAAAGAACCAGGAGAGTCACAAAGTCTGGTACTTTCACATACTGAAGCTGTCTACCAAAAATGGAACCACCTGTGTCTAAGCACCGAAGCTAAGCACATAGACCCTTGCTGGATGAGTGGTGATAAGAGTCCCATTGATGATTTTACTACACATTTCTGGTGACCATCAAAAACAGAGTGCAACTGGAAATATTCATTGAACAAATGCCTATCCAGGTCCAAGATGGTTAAGAGAGAACTCCCCCCACCCCACCAAAAAAGAGAAATGTTCACTGTCTTCCCCTCCTCATAAGACTGATTAAGTTTAGTAATGCTCACTGGAACCATGAATATGTATCTGAAAAGCCCATTGAAAAAGAAAAAGAACACAAAATATAGAAAAATGAGTTTTCTTGGTGTAACCACAGTATTGATAATTGCTATACATCTTAGGAGATTAGTCCAACTTCAGTGACAAAGTAAGGAGGTTGAGTAGGAATTAGATCTGATTTCTGTAGTTCCTGGCAAAGCACAAAAACTGGATGTTTTGATTAAATTTCATAAGAATCAGTGATTTAAGAAAAAACAGGTAACCAGAAAAATTGTGAGGCTGAGCTGTTTAAATAACTGCTTCTTATTTAAATATAGCTTTTCGAGATGGAGAGATGCTTAAATGTTAGGGTGCTTGCCTGCAAAGCCAAAGGACCCAGGTTCGATTATACAGGACCCACATGAGCCAGATGCACAAGGTGGCACATTCATTTGGAGTTCATTTACAGTGGCTAGAAGCCATGGCATACCACCCATTCTCTCCATTCTTCTCTCAATCTCTCTCTCTCTCAAAAAAAAAAAAAAGATGAAATACAAATAATACATATAATTCCTCTACTTTTAGTAAAACTGCTGGGAGTGCATCTGTATGTTTAAGGAAATAGAAATAGCATCTTTGGAAGGATAATACTGTTAATTGCAGATGTCTTGCTTCAGGACGAAGAACAAAGAGCAATTCCAGATGACATCCTGGGGACGGCAGAGGAAGTTCCCTCATAATTATAGCCCACAGGGTAGTCATTCTACGAATATTTTGACACAAAGTCTCCTTTCATAAAACATTCAGTGATCGCAGAGGTAACTTGAAATGAAGCAGCTTGGCCATAGCTGAAGAGGATACAGAACAATACTCTGAACATGGGGAAGCTGACTCTTCACTCAACCACACAGTGGAGAAGCAATACTGTGTATCATGCTAAAATGCACATTAACAAAACTTTTCAGGCTATACGAGGAATTTTAAAGTCTTGAAAGAATCTGAAAAGACAGAGAAAATAAATTAAAATGATCTTATAGTACAAAACCTACACATCACACTGTGATGGACAGGACACATGATTTAGAGACTGTGAGGCTTTAAATTAATGGCACTTGAAGCTTAAAGTCTTCATTTGTACAAGTAACAATTGTTACCCCTTTTATTTGCATTTGAATAAGGTGCCATAAGTAGCTTGAAAAGATTTCAGAATCCTTCTTCAAAAATTCAGGTTACATATTAATTTGATCATTCATCCAGAAGCTTGAAAAAAAAAATCCCAAGAGTGGAAAATTAATTTAATCTGCTCTTTGGCATTTCTGGGTGCTGTCACAGTATGCTGATCTTTGAAAAAAAATAGACATACTTAAAAGTTTTTCCCTTGTATTAGAGGAAGTCCTTGAGATTCAGTTGCTCAGTCTGAATAATAATAGCAATGGATATCCGACAAGATAATAAACCTTACTTGTATGTCACAATCTGTATTTCTTAAAGTGTTTTTCACTGTTCAGTAAGATTTTCCCAGGATGAGTATTATCTTCCTTGGTAACAAATCAAAACATGGTGACACTCCCAAAGGAACAGTGAAAATTACAAGTCACAAAAGTTTATTTATTATATCATAGAATACAGTGGATTTTGTCTTTAGCCATATGTGGTAGGGTATTGAGGCAATGGGCAGTGGCTTTATCGAGATGCCTAGTGTCTAGCATCTACCTTAGTACAGAGCAGTGGATGAGTTTCTGTGATCTGGGGTCACATCATAAGAAATGAGAGAAGTTGTGGAGATATTGTGGTGGCTCTTTGGAAAAGAGAGACCGGGCCACAGATTAAAGGAAAGCTAATACAAGTGGTATGGAGAGTGAAAATGACAGGGCACGTTACGACAACGGGCAACCAGGACAAGTGGAAGCAGCAAATGTTCCTGTGGGTGCTTTCAAATGCTGTGCTTTCATGAAACCATAAGCAGCTTGTATGTAGTGGTGCTTGCCAGGTTTATCACAGACAATATTTACTTTGCATGCTCCCCTCTCATGCCTTTGCTCACCTATTATGTATGCATCTATATACAATCTGGAATTCACAAATGAGAGGAAATAGAGAAACTGTATGCTTGCCTTTTTGAGACTGGCTTGTTTTTCTTAATATAATCATCTACAGTTGCCTCAATTTCCTAGCAAATGGCATGATTTTGTTCTTATGGCTGAATGAAATTCCATTGTGCTCTATTGTGTGTGTGTGTGTGTGTGTGTGTGTGTAAAATGTGTGTATATATATTTATGTGTATATATATTATTTGTTCATTCATCTATTAATGGAAATCTATACTGATTTGACTACTTGGCTATTGTGAACAGTGCTGAAATAAACATGAATGTGCAAGTATCTCTGTGCTATATTGATCTAGATTCCTTCAGATATGTGGCCAGGAGTGGTATAGTGAGGCAATATAGCATATTTTCTTTTAGATATTTGAAGATAAATAATAGTCAATTGGGACTGCAGGAACTTAAAGAAAAATCTGCTCAGCAAAGGTAATAATTTAGGTGAAGAGACAGCCAATAGAGTGGAAAGAGTGCTAACATTTGACACTGGATTAATATCTAGAATATACAAAGAACTAAATACCCCAAGCCCTAAAAAGCCCAGTCAATAGATGGACTCATGAAATGGGCTATTTTCAAATGATGAATTATCAATGGCAAATCAGCACATTGAAAAATAATTGCCTGGGTTTTGAAAGTTTATAGTTAATTTGACAAAGAAAGATCACTAGAATCTTGTCTGTGAGGAAATCCCAACCTCTGTTGAGTGAAAAGTTATGAGTGCTTTCAAAATCTCTGAGGCAACACAGCCCAGACCCAGGGTAATCTATCAGAGAAAGAGACCTTCACTTCGTTGCTAGATGAATAGTATTTTCTTCAGACTTCTACCATTCTCTTAAATGTAATCTTAAGGATAGAACGATAATGGACAGGCCATAAAAAGAGCTGAAGAATACAATCTATAAATTCTATGAAAAATAGTACCCAGATGATACACATAAAAAGATCAAGTCAATAACTAGAAAGTCTGCAATATTGATAATATATAAACAACAAGAAACAACTAGATGAGTAAAATAGATCATTTTATCAGATCCATGAATTTAGCAAAAATAACAACATTAGAAATAGAAAGCGCAAGATCACAAAGAAAAGTTAATTTGACTGGCTAAAATTTGGAAAGGACATAAAAGAGAAAAGGATACATGAATTTGAAAATAAGTCAATTGAGACTAATGAACAAAAAAACCCATAGCATAAATAAAAAACAAAGGAAAATAATTCAGCTTATAATGCAATTCCAGATGGAAGAATAAAAGGGTAGTTTAAAGACACTGTATGAATAGGTCATCCTTAGAAGTTTCCAAATGAAAAATATCAGCCCAAAGTTCCCATAACATAGTTAACCCAAGTTAACCAACACATAACATAGTCATATTGAAAAAATAGTGTGAAATGTAGAAAAAGCCTTACCTGCTTCCAGAAGAGAAACTTACTAACTGTGCATGGATAGCATCAGAGCAACAGGTGGTCACCACAGGTCGCAGTGGGTGGAACTAATGGAATTGAATATTTAAAATGCTAAAGGAGGGGCTAGAGAGATGGCTTCGTGGTTAAGTGCTTGCCTGTGAAGCCTAAGGACCCCGGTTCAAGGCTCAGTTCCCCAGGATCCACGTTAGCCAGATGCACAAGGGGGACGCATGCATCTGGAGTTTGTTTGCAGTGGCTGGAGGCCCTGGCGCTCCCATTCTCTCTCTCCCCGCCCCCATCTGCCTCTTTCTCTGTCACTTTCAAGTAAATAAATTTAAATTTAAAAAAATGTTAAAAATGCTACAGGTTTTCAATGTAAGATTTATGTTGAAAAAAATATCTTTTACAAAACATAAGGTATCAACAAAATCATACTATATGAAAAATATTTCATGTACAAGGGCTGGGAGTATGGCTCAGTCCTTAAAGTGCTTATTGTGTAAGCTTGAGGACCTGAGTTTGGGTCGTAAGTGCTCATGTAAATTCGAGCATGGTGACATGTGCCTGTGATCCAAGAGGAAGCAGAGATAAGTGAATATCTGAAATTTGTGGCTAGCTAGCCTAGCCAAATCAGTGAATTCTAGGTTCAGTGACAGACCCTGTCTCAAAACTTAACTTGGCCAGGGTGGAGATAATGGCTCACTGAGTAAGAGCACTTGCTGTGCAAGTACGAAGATCTGACATCACTCCCATCATCCATGTAAAAATCCAGGTATCATCACACACATCTGTTACACAACTCTGAGGGAGCTGGAGGCAGGATAACCACTGGGGACCACTGATTAGCCAATCTAACCAAAAACAGGTTCAGTGAGGGGCCTTGTCTCAAGTAAATGAGGCAGCATACTGATAGAGGAGGAGATCTGGTCTTTCTCAGGACTCTGTACACATGCATATGGGGCCACAAATGTTCACATACATGTGCTTACACCACATGCACATACATGCAGCACCTGTTATTAGTACTACACACACAAACACACACTCGTGTTCCCACACATGCAACTATGCATGCACACACATATGGGTCCAAACATTCACATATGTGTGCACATAAACACATCTATGTATGTATAAGCTTATGTGTACACACACCAGTAACTCATTGAGGGATCATATCCAACATACATAAATCTCCTAAATTTCATCAGTATAACAGAAACAAAGCAAATATTTGAAACTTTTGAATTGATACTTTACGAAAGAGGGTATGGATGGTCAGGAGGTCATTTAACTTTGTTCCACATAAGTAGGGTAAAATATTAAACTAAAATGAAACATTTTGTACCTATGAAAAAGTTTCAAATTATGGAGACAATTTGTGTTACAGATAAATTCCTGTTTTGATGTTTGATAGCTTTCAAGTCTCATCACTTCCTGCCCTTCTGGCCCACATCTGGACATGCTGCTTTTCTCTTTCGTGACTCTGGTTAGAAGTTCACATCCTGAAAGATTTGGCCTGTATGCAGGAAAGACCCCGCCCTAGCCCTTCTCCTAAAAGCCAGCAAAGTGAAGCCAGCCTCCACTGCCTCCTGTCTGAAGACAATCTTGGATCTAGTTAGGAACCTGCTGTGCTCTCCACAGCATGCTTCATCACGTCTGTGGTAAATCTTTTCCATGCGCTTTTTGTGTGAGTTTGATGTCATCAGTTTTCAGAACTGAACTAAACTTTGGGTGGAAGGAAGTTCATCCCACATCTCTGGTTTGCCTACAATACAAATAATGATATACTTTCAAGCATGTATAACATGTGACTATTTCTGCATCCTGCTGGGTGTATGACATGGTCTATCTAGCACATGGAGAACATTTTGTTAAACATTTCTAACTATTGAGCATTCCTGCATCCTGCTGGGAGTGTGGCAAGGTCTAGCACATGAGAACATTTTGTCAAACCTTTCTAATGATTGAGCATTCCTGGATCGTGCTGGGTGTGTGACATGGTCTAGCACATGGAGAACATTTTTGTAGTTTCTTATAAATTCATGTATTTACCTTATTTCTAAAAATTTCCCCCCACATGCACACACACACACACACACACACACACACACACACACACACACACATAATTTCTCAGAGTAAATGAGGATAGTTATGCAGAAAGATTTCTTCAAGAGGAGAAACTTTATTTATCAGAGCTCTAAACTGGAAACTATCCAATATATAATAAACAAATTACGTTATATTCATGGAACTGAACAGTAACATAAGAAATGAAGATATAAACAACTGTGTGGCTAGCACTCAAGAACAATGTGTACCTGTCAAGAAACCAGGAATTCCCTCATGTTTTCTAGAAAATCCTATTTATTTGATGATCAACAATAGGTAGGGTGAATAAAAGAAAAAGTCCTTCTCTTGGGAGGCAAGCAACTGAAATTGTCTAGAAAGAATCCAAGGGAATTTTAAGCTCTGAATTCTATTTCCTTTGAGAGTTACATGAGTGTATGAAATTTCAAAACTCAACTACTTGAACCCTTACGATTTATACAGTTTGGCTTATATAAATGGTACTTCAAACTTCCAACATAGTGAGATAATGAATGTATTAAATTTGTTAGCAGATACTCCCTCAACCAAACATGTGTGCTTACTTCAACAGAATCTTATTATAAAAGACATAATTTTATGAGATAGAAATTTAATTTATAGCTCTGGGTTGCATGTGATGTAACTGGTCCTGAAATGCACAAACACTCATTTTTTGCAGCTAAAGAGTGGCTTAGAGATGTCTCTCTCAATAAACTTTGAGCAATAACAGGCTTCCCCTTTATGGGAAAAATACCATACAGAAGTTTCTTGGTGTAGCTCTGGGGTCTAATGTGTAAAGGGCTTGAGTTTTGTCCATAGAAGTATGAAATGTATGAGTATTCTCAACACAATTGGCACTACCTAAATTTATAATTCTAGAGACTAGTGGTTTTTCGAAGTCTTCTCACAGACTAGCTAGCAAAGTTAACATCATTGCTGGGCATGGTGGCACACACCTTTAATCCCAGTACTCAGGAGGCAGAGGTAGCAGGATTGCTGTGAGTTTGAGACCACTCTGAGACTACATAGTGAATTCCAGGCCAGCCTCCTGAGCTAGAGAAAAACCCTACTTTATAACCCCACACCCCCCCCCAAAACCAACTGACCAAACAAGCATGAAATAGCTAATGGAGTCTTAAAGTATGAAGTAATGATTTATGTGACAAGTTGGGTGCTGAAAACTGCTGATACTTCTCAACAAGGAGGCTGCATGCACGTGCTCCTCACTTCTGTCACCAGATGCTAATACTTTTAATTATATTATGAAATCATTGCAAAGAAAGTAGATAGTTTTCAGCTGCTGATCTTCCTTTGATCTTCCTTACAATGACCTGATTAAAATGCATCCAGTGAAATAGGGCCCAGCTGTTCTTGTCATTAGCTGTTCGCCATTGCTAGTTATATTTACTAATTGTTGAAATTATAAGGAAAATTCAATGGAAGAGGAGAGAAAAGTACAAATAGGCCTATTGGTTGCATAAATAGAAGTCTTTATTTACCTTGTATGATTTGTATGTAGTTTCCATTGGCTTTGGCAGCCACTCCCTGAAGACTTTGCTTGTTCATTGAGAGAATACAGTTATGGGCAGGCTCTTTGAATTAAATCTTTACATCTTGTTGATGTAAATTTAGATTGTTCAATAAAGCAATATTGCCTCTGATGACTTACATGCCTTGTTATAGAACAATTGTTTTCATTTTTGGTTTCTAAAATGGAGTCAGTTCTTACTTGGCATTTGTGACAGTGGACCTGTTGTTCTCATTGCTGTCCTTGGTCCACCCTTAAAACACCATCAGAGTGATGACTGCAGGTCAGGGTAGCACATGTCTGCACTCTGCTTAAACAATTTCCATGGCTCCCAACCTCAAAGGACAACTTCATAGAATTAGAGAACTCTGGAAACTAGAAACAGAAAGATACCTGGTGTCTAAATATGCCATAGGACAACACATGTTTCCCCTTACAAAGAGACTGAAAAGAAAGACTTCAGGTTTTACAGACCATGTGGACTCTGTTGTAGTGAAAAACCATCCATAGCTAATATGTAAATGAGTGGGAGCCACTATAAAACTTTATTTCAATAAAACTTTATTCATAAAAACAAGCAATAGATTACGGCCATGGATCATACTATGATGATCCAGAACTGGTAGAATAGCAATATATTCTGGTATATAGTTGAACTTTTGACATTCTGAAAATACATATTCTATTTTCAGAAAATTATTTTCAGTGTTACTAAATTGATTAAAAAACCATAAATTTAACATATTTGGTTTGTCCATACAATATTAAAATAGTCAAAAGAGTATACAATGTTAAGATATAATTTCTTTTTATATATTTTTTGTGCCAAAGGGTAATTTTATTTTTATCTTTTTGAGAAACCTCCACACAAATTTCTATAGTGGTGCACAAGTTTAAAGTCCCCAACAGTGAGCAAGTGTTCACCTTTCTCAACAACCTTGCCAGCATTTATTGTTATTAGTTTTCTTGACTAATTCTGACTGTGGTAGGATGGAATTTTAAAGTTGTTTTAGTTTTCATTTCCCTGCTGGCTAAGGATGTTGAATTTTTAAATATATATATATATATATATATATATATATATATATATATATATTTATTTATTAGTTATGGACATTCTTAGTATGTAAATAACACATGTTGGTACCATCCTTAGCAATTAAGACTCACTTTTAATAGAGACAAAAACATGTATAAAGAAAACTACAAAAAATTCAGTGTGAAGTGAATTTATGAGATAAAATAGAATGGGATAGTAGATGTTATCATTTTGTTTTAAAATCATATAGAACAACAGTACAATACTTGCTTATTCTTTCTTGACAGAATCCAGTGTTCTTATACTAAGGAGAAAGTGGAAAATGAACTTTGCAAATAAACTTTCTCCTTGGACAGGGAACTGTGATCTATTGGATTTCAACATGATAACATTTTTCTATGTGTCTACAGTTGAGAATGGCAGGGTTTGGAATAAAATCAGAAAATGTTGGATAATATCAATATCAAATTGTCCAACTAGTTGTTACAGATATTTTCAACCCAGAGTATGTAAACAGTACATTTCTTCTCCTTAAATGTTTTCCTTTCATGGGCTCCATTTTTCCTTCCATGGGTTCCCTTCAACCTTGTATAAAGATATTTACTGAACAAATATATAATAACATTGAGAATTAATATTACAGGGCTGCTTGCACTATGTTTATTTTATCCCAAGGAGTGGGGTTATCCTTTGTGGCATTCTACTTGTGCAAGTATATTGTCATTCATAAAAAAAAACAAAACAGAATTGTCCACCTCTCCTTATGAAGGTAGGCAATAGAATGTTCATGGGCAAGAATAGTAAGGATTGTCAGAATGGGTAAGTTCATTCCCCTTTCCTGTTTCTGGGTATAGTTCTCCAGTCTCATAAGAAACCCCTGGTTTGAAAGGAGTGCTCTATGACAGATCATAAATGGTGTGTACTGTGGTTTGAATGTATGCACCAAAAGCTCATGTATTAGAAAATTTTTCCCAGATTGATATGCTAATGTTATCTGAAAGTAGAGCCTTTGGGAAGTAATTGGGATTAGATGTGTTCATGCAATTGAATCATCAAGATGATATTTGTGGCTTTATAAGAAGAATAAGGGGGCTGGAGAGATTGTTTAGTGGTTATGGTGATTTCCTGTGAAGCCCAAGGAACCAGGTTCAATTCCTCAATATACACATAAACCAGATGAACCAGGTAGTGCATGCTGGAGGCCATGGCACACCCATTCTCTCATTATCTATCTGCCCTTTTCTCTCTCTCTTTCAAATAAATAAAATATTTTTTAAAAGAGTAAGAGAGATCTGAGCTGCCACACTTGCTCTGTTTCACCATCTAACATCCTCTACCATGTTATCTTGTAGCAAGAAGGGCTCCATTAGACATACACTGCTCTTAGGCTTCCCAATATTTGTAGTCATGAATAGAAAGCTCTCTTATTTATAAATCAACTGGCTGTGGTTATATGTCATAGCTAAAAGAAATAGTCTGTGATAGCTTTCTCAAGGGACAAGGTTATAATATGATGTTTTTCTTTGAGTCCATTAAGAGGTAGAGTGTTGTCCTTATAGGATCTAATCTGGTTCTGTGTTTACTTGAGAAGTACTTTGTAACAGAGGGATGCTATGTAGCTTCTAAGATAATGTTTTGATAGAGGCTATAAGGCCTCTACTGATGCCCAGTGGAGCCCTGAACCATCAGATGAAGAAATTACACTATCTTGACAGGACACTGTGTGAAGAGGGGCTTCCAGTTATTCTGGCCATCACAACTGAATTATAATATTATTAAGGAATAGTGTCTGCCCATCTGGTAAATGCTAAAATGTAGTGATTATTATCTTTGCTGTTATTCATTTGGTTCTGTAACTACAGAAAGAATCCTCACCCAAATCTTATAATCACACCAACACATCACACAGAGAAATTGGTTCTAAATATCTTCATTTTCAGCGTTCAACATCAAAATTACATTTTGGTATTTAAGAATACTGCTATATACACTTGTACCTTTGTCACCCTGATATTTTAAGGTATCTTGACTTTCTTTACAAAGCTGTAAATGAACTTGTATATTAATTAATTACTTGAATGTAAAGTTTCCTCATCTTTCTTTGTGGTAATTCTCACACTATAGGGTTTTTATTTTTATTTTTATTTTTCAAGGTAGATTCTTGCTCTAGCCCAAGCTGAATCACTATGTAGTCTCATGGTGGACTCAAACTCATGGTGATCCTCCTACCTCTGCCTCCCAAATGCTGAGATTAAAGGTATGCACTACCATGCCCAACTTACAATATAGGTTTTTAATATTATAAGAGTTATTAATAATTAGAGGTTGGTCATCTTTCTGGCACTCTGACAGTGACTTTTGTCACTTTCCATTTTTCTTTGCCTAGACATTTCCAGGTCGCGGGCTTGATCTGCACAGTGGTGTCAGTCACTAAACCCTCCCACCTCAAGACTAGTCCAGGTTTACTATTTAACATCTGAGTTTATTTTGCCCTACTAGGAATCTTCACATGAAGGTTTGCTTATTGAAATTATTTGGTCTTTCTTTTAAAATTGAAAGCACCTGTATTCAGAATACTTTAATGGGCAAAGGAGAAGAAAGGAGCAGCAGCCCTGGACGCCATTGGCAGGCTAGCTTGATTAGCTTCAGCTTACTGGAGGAGAGTTCAGGTGATTAAAGCTGGGGTAGAGATAAGAGCTGTCTCTGGAATCCATGCCATCCTTTCATTGCAGGGCATTGTCTTTGCTGGAATCACTGGGTGCCATTGAAGCTTCTGATAACATACTTCCTGTCTTCCCATGTGAGAAAATCAGAGTGTGTACAGAATATGCTTTTAAAGAATTGTACTCAAGAATACTAATTTTCCTTTTTGTGGTTTGTTCCTTTCTTTCTCTGAAATACCATTTTGCACTAGAATATCCCTTCTGATGTAAATATTATATTATGTGCATAGAACCAAGCCTTGGAAGTCTACTTTAGGGGGAAAACAAGATAATGATTCTTCAAAACAATAAAGAAATCAATTTTAGGCATTTACCATAATGTATAGTATATCTTCCTTTAATTCAAATAAATAAAATCATTGATATTGAGGGACATCAAATGGCAACAGACAGTCTAATAGAGAAGATCAAGGATCTTAAAACTCTATAGATTCAAGGTAAGGATAGGATATTTCTCATTTACATTTGGGACATGTAGGAACCAAGGAAACAGAAGAGTGGTGAGGGAAATTAGTAAAGAACACCTCTGAGCATGGCCTGAAGATGTTTCCAGAGAGGATTACCTGATGGGGAAGACCTGCTCTAAATGTGGATACCACTAGCCCACAGGCCAGCAGACAAAATGGAGTAAGAGAGGCAAAAGGTGAAA
The DNA here is from genome assembly GCF_020740685.1 of Jaculus jaculus. Classification (NCBI taxonomy): domain Eukaryota; kingdom Metazoa; phylum Chordata; class Mammalia; order Rodentia; family Dipodidae; genus Jaculus; species Jaculus jaculus. The sequence goes on along the minus strand of NC_059106.1, from coordinate 123,054,935 downwards.
GCCAGCTAGCTTGGTGATGCTCTGCTTCTTGGTCACCCTGATGTGGGCCCTGCTGCTCTGCCCTGGCCTGCCCTGCCATGCTTTCCTTACTGTATTGGATTGACACCATGGGAAAACTCAGTTCTCATCTACTTAAGTTGTTTTGCTCAGATGTCTTATCAGATCAGTGAGTAATAGAAAACTGGTACCAGAGAGCATCAGGGATCATTGCTATGCTGCTCCAGAAGCTTTTTGGGCTGGTTTGTAGCATGATTTGGAAAAGTTTGGAGTGCAGGCTAGAGAAGCCATTGAAAGCTATGATAGATGTGTCTGGTGGCAGCTCATAAAACCAAAGCGCTGGGCTGGAGAGATGGCTTAGCGGTTAAGCGCTTGCCTGTGAAGCCTAAGGACCCCGGTTCGAGGCTCGGTTCCCCAGGTCCCACGTTAGCCAGATGCACAAGGGGGCGCACGTGTCTGGAGTTCGTTTGCAGAGGCTGGAAGCCCTGGCGCGCCCATTCTCTCTCTCCTTCTTTCTCTCTGTCTTTCTCTCTGTGTCTGTCACTCTCAAATAAATAATAAAAAAAAAAAATTAAAAAAAAAAAAAAACCAAAGCGCTAACAGGAGTGAGAGAAGTGCAGATTAAGCACTTGACTTTTCAGATGGGAACCAGAACTTGAGACCTGGAGTTCATGCATCTTATATTATACCAAACACTAACAGCAACAAATCCTCAAACTTCTTTGTATATTTGCATTTTGTCTATACCCTAAAATGTTTGATAGTTTGACTTTAAGATGACAGAGTTGGGTTGGGGATGTAGCTCAGTGGCATGGTCATGATGCTTAACTAGTATGCAGTAAGCCATAAATTCAATTTCCAGTGTCACAAAAGTAGTAATAAAGTAAATAATGAACCAATACATCTGGTGGTGGGAAGTTCAACATTCCTCAGCATTCAGGCTGAGTCATGACTATTATTGGCTGCTTTTATCCAAGTTTACAGCAAGAATTGTGAGCAAAATTCTTGAACATGTGTGACAAAAAGTGAAGTTTAACCAGAAAATAAGTAAAGTTGGGACCAAGGGAAGTAAGGCTGCTGAAGAGATTAGGGATTTTCTAAAGACTTTGCAACAGAAAAATAGGAAGAGTACTTTCAGACATCTAAGGAATTTACACCACCTAGCACAGAATCAGTGGTATACTAGTTTTAATGTATTTGACAAATTTTGCTTTGCCAAGAGCACTCAGGGATGCCCTGTTTATACAAGGCAACTGAAAGAAGTCTCTCCGCATGTTCAGCTATCCAGGTACTCACCGACTGCTGCAGCTATAGTACAGGAGGGAGGGGCAGGTACTGGTCGAAATGATGGCAGACCAGGGCATAATCAGCATGATGCTGATTTTGCAGGCATGCAGGATGCACAAGTTATGGGGCCAGGGAGGTTTTGAAGCAGGTCTCAAAGGAAACCCTGGGAGCCATGGCAAAATGTGTGGCAGGGCAAGGATTCCTGAAAGCAACCATGGACAGGGTAGTATGTAAAGCTGTGAGCATGAAGCCAGAGAAGTGGACACCCAATGAATTTTGGAAAGCCAGAAACATGGGCCCTGTGCCGAGGAATGCTGAAAGCAGAGCCAGCCCAAGACAGAGACCAATGTGAGCTCTAACCGGCAAAACTGTAGGACTGGATCTGTCTAATCCTGATAAAGCTCACATCATACTGTCAGCATTCCTGAAGCCAGACATAGTCTATTAAGATTTAACATCTACCTTTCCTTGGTTGGATCTTTGTTATTCTTCTGTGGCACCATTTTGGAATACAAATGTTTGCTTGGTACCATTGCATCTTGGGATTGTGTTGGTTTCTTCTTGGTTTTACAGAAGCTCATATTTATAAGTTTGCCTTGTTTCTCAAGAGAGATTTGATTTTAAACTCCTGAACAGTTTTCAACACATTGGAACTGCAAAGGCTCATGCAGGTCAATTAAATACAATATCAATGGATATAAGCCTTTGGGGGACAGGGATGTAGAATAAATGGTTTTTATAGGAAATGTCCTCTATATATGTATTGGTGAAGGTTTTGTCCCCAGCTTGTGATGCTGTTTGGGAGGTTCTGGAAAAATTAGGAGACGGGCCTAGCTGGAGGAAGCAGGGTGTATCTTTTGAGGTTGTATCTTTTCCTGCTCCCCACCCTTGGTTCCTTGCTACCACGAGGGAAACAACTTTGTTGCTTCATGAACTTTCTACCCTCGCCTTTCCAAAGTCAAGGAACAATAAGTCTGGCCAACCATGGACTAAAACCTGTGATCATGTAGCTGTGATAAATCTTTCTTTTCAATTTTTTTTTTGTGTATGTATCACAGTGATACAAACTCTGACATCTAATATTTCAGACATCTAATATTTTTCAGGATCTATTGTCTGGCATATAGTCATATCTATTTATGTGTATAATTTCTATTTATCATCTTAGACATGCTGTTATCTGAAGAAGTCTTGCCAGTTGAATACTTATTTTAAGTATGAAATGTCACTAGGTAATTAACCTTTGATATCTTTATCCACTTATTGCCAGTCTCCTAATTACAACTCTGATTTTTATCTCTCTGTTTTGGGCCACCTTTCATCAGTCAGTTACCATCAATATGCTCTTGCAGAATTATTAGTCTGTTTCATTGTTTGATAAAATGTAAGTCATACTTCCCTTCATACCAAATCCAAACTGTTGAGGATGAGATGGGAGGTTTCGCCGTGTAGTCTGTATCGTTCCTGTGGCCTATAGTGCTGCCCTCATTCATACTGTTGACCACTGCTTGTCCTCAGCCACATCAGTTTTCTTGAATGTTCTTCTCTCAGTCTAGGTGTCACATGCATGTGTGTCTGTTTTCTACCAGAACTTTTCTTCCTTTTACTTTCAACTCTCTTCTCCTCAATTCTATTGTGAAAACAAATAAGTAGTTTTAGAAGTGATAACAAAAACGATTTCTGCTGTTCTTTGAAAATCTGGCTGAAGGCCTATGTTGCATGACTTTGCCTGGGGAGATATGAATAAATGCATATTCATTTTAGATAGCACATCTATGGAAGATCAAAGAAATGATCCTACCCAAGTCTAGCCTGATGAACTAATGAGGTAATTTATTGGCGTTACATTCAAGAGTATGTGTAAGAGGTGACTTCCGGTCATGGTACCTCGTTGGAATAGCTCCATAAGCAGTTAGCCTGTTCTGGCATGGAAGAGAAGTCACACAGACTTTGAACATCCTTCATAGCACTTATGCTGCTCTATCAGAGATAATCTATTCTCCCAGGAAATTATGACTGCTTATATAACCCTAGGGAGTGGCCTTGTGGTTTTTGTAATGTTCATGAGCTTTTTGAGCCTGGTAAGTTTTGTTTACTTCCCGAGTCTTATAATTCTCCTTCCCTCTGCCAGAAGAAAATGGTTTATTTCAGAGGAAATAGCTATACAAAGCCACCTATAAAGCATTGTCCATATCCTCCCGATTTAACTCAGTGTTTCAATTTCCTCATTACTGTGTTTACTGCACTGAATTTTATATATTTTTCTTCATGTCAATGATGAGGACATAAAAAATAAAAAGTAAACAAAAAAGAAGACATATATTAATATGGAATAGGATTAAAGTAACCCCCAGTTTTTAGAAAGTTAGGCAGAGTTATAGTTCCCCTCTCTTCAAATAGTAATATGTCTGTATTGAGTAACAAGCATAGAGATTTTATAATAAGTCCAGAAAGCGGAGTCTCAGAACATAAAGCCAAAAGCTCTGAATTCCAAAAGTACCAAAGCCCCTTCTTTTGCTGACTCATCAGAATGTTAGCTGACCCCACATAGGAAGTCCTCAGCCTATCAGGAGCCTCTGACATACATTCACAGTAATCAATTTCATCTACCCTGACTTCAACCTTAATGTATAACTCCAATGGTATGAACCCTCCTGGAGTAAAGTGACTTCCTGCTCATCTCCACCCCAGTTTGGGAGCTCTTTTACTTTATTTTCTCTTTCTTTGTCAATAAACACTTGCTTTACTCACCCTAATGAGGTTGCAGGACAATGAATTCAAGTGACACTGGCTTGGTGAGCTTTAGTGACATGAGTATCTGGTGCTCTAAACCCTAAGTTAAGCCTGTTCAGACCTAAGAAATTCTTCATTACTCTGTTAAAATCTACAACAGAACCAGGCATGGTGATGCATCCCTTTAATGCCAATACTTGGGGGGACAGAGGTAGGAGGATTGCTATGAGTTTGAGGCTGCCGAGACTGCATAGTGAATTCCAGGTCAGCCTGGGTTAGTCAGACCCTATGTCTAAAAACAGAAAAACAAAACAATAACAACAACAACAACAAATCTACAACAGTGTTATTTCAACTTAAGTCATCCTTATTTCAAATGTTTTCTACTTACAAACATCCTCATCTCTCTCCCTACCTGTAGCTGGTAATTTATCCAATAATTAATTTTTAGTATTTCTCAAATGGATCCTCTCCCCTCCAGTGTCATAACCTTTCAGCCCTAACCAAACCTAGCTTCAAATAAATACAAAACAGTTGTTAAATAGAATAATACACAATAATTATTCAAAACAAGAAATAACTGAGTAGTTACATTTTATGCCCAGTCATGAAAGAAATAGATTTCAGCATCTGATTTGATTTATTATACTCTTTAGCAAGTCCCTTTTCTTTTTAAAAGTTATTTTATTTTATTTACTTATTTGATAGCAGAGAGAGAAATAGAGAGGAGGTAGACAGAGAGCAAATGGGTGTGCTAGGGCCTCTAGCCAATGCAAACAAACTCCAGATGCATGCGCTCCCTTGTACATCTGGCTTATGTGGGTACTGCACAATTGAACCTGGGTTCTTTGGCTTAGCAGGCAAGTGCCTTAACCACTAAGCCATCTCTCCAGTCCCCTTTTTCCTAACATTTAATCACATTGATCTTCAGAGAACCTATCTGAGTAACTCACTTTTTTTTGTTGTTGTCCCTTGTTATTGCTCTTGGTTTGATGGCCTTTTTTTTTTTTTTTTTTTTTTTGGTTTGAGGCATGAACTTTTGTGTGTTCCTAGTGGAGAAACAAGAACTACTTGTGCAGCTTAGTCCTGGGTGCATTTACTAGGTAAGGAGAGAAGGAACAAGTGCAGGTATTGGTAAAAAGTGGTGAGTGTAGTGAAAAGAAGATGGCCATTGAACTGAACATTTTAAGTTGTGTGTTAAAACCCACTTCACTACAGGGTACTTACTCTTTCTTCAGTTTTCTGTGAGTGGTGAACAGAGAAATTGCTCTATAAATATTCTTTAAATATTTATTTATGCATTTGTTAGCATAAAGAAAGAGAGTGGGGGAATGGGAGAGAGAGAAGGGGGATAGGAGATAGAGGGCAAATGTAAGAGAGGGGGGGAATGAGTATGGGGCCTTCTGCTATTGCAACTGAACTCCAGTTGCATGTGCCACTGTGCATCTAGCTTTATGTAGGTACTAAGGAAATGAGCCTGGCTCATGAGGCTTGGCAAGCCAGCACTTTAACCACTGATATATCTCTCCAGCCCTCAATAAATGTTTCTGAAGCACAAAGATATCATATACTTCTAACAGTAACTTGATAATCCTCATTGTTAGAAATGATTGGTATGAAACAAGTCATGTGCTTATGGTACAGGTTTTAGGCAGCTGAAGTCATGATTTGGAGCAAATGAAAATGTAGAGAAATACAATTGTAAATAACAGTGATTAAATTGACAGGTTGGATTTTTGAAAAAAAATCCTATTAAATTTAATTATAACAAATCTTCCTAAGAATCTTAAATAGATAATTTTATTGTCAGGTTCAGGGTTCAAGATATAGAGGACTAAAGATGGACTTTTTCTTGGCCCTACATTTTGTTTATTTAACACCAGGAGAGAATGGTAGGCTCTGGAGAGAAAGTGAATGGGCTCTGGAACCCTGAGTAGGGAGGGGGCAGGTTTTAAAGGTTTTCAGGAGTAGAGCAGGGATATCACACTGTAAGGAAAGGCCTTGCATGGGAAGTGGGGGCTGCAAGAGGTGACATTCCCTCTTTTCAGTACTGGTGCAATGGGGTTTACTCAATTTCCACAATAATGTGGAATTCCCAAATCCAAGTCCTAGTCTGAACATAATTGGTGGGAGGAGGTTAACTTGGGGAGAGTAGGAGAAAATGGCTCTCTTGAAATCTTACATTTATATGTTTTTTTAGGGATAGCTTATTGATACTACTTTATCTACCTAATTTTAATTAGAAACTCTATGTAAAATTGATTTTCTGGTATATTCCACTGATAATAGAATTAAAATTACTCTCAATCAGTGTACTGATTGATAGCATGATTGTAACATCTTTTTATTAGCCTGATGGTATAGAGTTTCTTAGGGATAGTTTAATGTCTAGCAAGTAACAGATGGAAAATAACAAATCCAGTAAAGCTTTAACCACAATATCTAATAGTTGTTAATTATCCACAGAGTCCTGGCACTACATTAGTTCCTTTAGTTTTATTGTCTGAATTATTTAGAGAAATATAATAGAACTACGTTATTATTTTATGTCATAACTATGAGCCATTATAAATAGTAGTGCTACTATAGATTACATTATAGTTGTATATTTGTATATTTTCAATGAAAGTTCAGATTATGTGAGTGTGCTTGCTTTATACTGTAAGTCTGATCTTGACCAGAATGAGTCCTTTTGTTTGCATATCTATGTGCACGAGGTATGTATGTGTTTTTGTAAACACATGAGTATGTGGGGTGGGGGATATGCATGCAAATGAGCACATGTGAGGCCCAGAGGTCAATGTTGGTGGTCTTCCTTGGTTGATTTCCACCTTATTCTTGGAGACAGGATCTCTTAATAAACCTAGAGCTAAACAATTTGGCTAAATTACATAGCCAGTGAGCCCCAGGAAGTCCCTCTTTACCTCCCCAGTGCTTGGATTACTGGCACATGCCACAATGCCCAGCATTTTATGTGTGTGCTGGAGATCTGATCTCAGATCTTCATGCTTACCTTACAAATACTTTCCCCATTCAGCTATCTTCTAAGAGCCCCAGAATTAGTCCTTACTTGTTTATGTTACCTCATATAACTTGATAGTTTTTTAAAACTTTTTAAATTAACAATAAACCATGATAATTCCATCCTCAACCCCACTTTAATAGTTTTTAATACCTCTCTACGATTATACTTTTTAAGCTAACAGTAATCTTAAAAATGGAGAGCATGAGCTGGGCGTGGTGGTGCACGCCTTTGATCCCAGCACTCGGGAGGCAGAGGTAGAAGGATAACTGTGAGTTCGAGGCCACCCTGAGAATATGTCATGAATTCCAGGTCAGCCTGGACTAGAGTGTGACCCTACCTCGTAAAACAAAAACAAACAAACAAACAAACAAAAAAATGGAGATCATTGTAGATCTCTATGAGTTCTGCCATTAATAAGCTCTATTCCCATAATTAATGTAGATGACATGTCCTATGTCAAGCTTCATAAAAAAGATAGAGTTTCCACCAATTCATATGTTCAAGCTATTATGTGTCAACAACACTGTGTAATTGCCTTTGGGTCTTTTAGTACTTGTGATGTGAAATAGCAAAGAGATACACCAAAGCTGTGGCTTCCAGGAACAATGTCACATCTTTCAAATATAACTGAAGGAGTCACAGTATTTTCAAACAACATAGGTAAAAATTTAAATCTAATGTGATTTGCCATGTATTTAGGGTTTTTGGGATATGTTTGTAGATCCAATTTTTTTGTGTTAGCCTAGATTCTGTGTAGAGGAAGTTTATAATGCCTCCTAAAACTGAAAAAAAAAAAAAAAAGAAACTAAAGGACATTCAACTACATAAGTTTATTTCAAGGATAGTACACTGAGATCTAGAGTCTGTATAATCAGAGACTACTTGAACTGATTCCTAAAAATAACTGAACCCAAATGGAAGTGGTACTATAAAATCCTATGTCCTGGAAGACAGACTCAAAGGTTGAACCCTCAACAGGACCTTAGAAGGAGTACCTGAATTGAATGGCCCTGGAGAGGGTGTGATGAAGCCTAACCTTAAATTTCTTCTGTTACTTTTCCTTCCTTCCTTCCTTCCTTCCTTCCTTCCTTCCTTCCTTCCTTCCTTCCTTCCTTCCTTCCTTCCTTCTTTCCTTCCTTCTTTCCTTCTTTCTTTCTTTCTTTCTTTCTTTCTTTCTTTCTTTCTTTCTTTCTTTCTTTCTTTCTTTCTTTCTTTCTTTCTATTATTTACTTTCTTTTTCTTTTCCCTTGGCCCTGGCCTGTAACACCCAAACGAGCTGTTGATCAGAGAGACCTATAAGGTTTCACAAAACATGTCAGACTTCTGTCAGAGCACTTGATTACTTACCAAAGGTTAACTGTAAGACCCTACTGCTGAAGACACCATCTATTGTGGGGTGTAGAACATGGAGAAACCTGGCTGGAATCTGGAAGAGAGACAGTCTTGAGACAGTTATCACCTCTAGTGCTAGAAGGTACTACATGAGCTACTGGGGGAAAATGGCCAACACCTTTCCACACAACTAGAGGTTTAAGCTACTCAGAAGCAAAGAACATGATGTGATGCTCACACAAGTGCAATAGTGGCACACAGTCATGATGGGTAATAACTGCTCTTGGATTGACTAACAGATCCACTCAGCAAAAGGAGCCCATATCTGGAACTTGGAAACAAGTCAGAATCATATCCAGATAATGAGTTTGCTTTCCAATGTCAAGATCCCACTAATCTTGGGCTACAAAAGGACCTACACCCTTAAATTTTCTGTAACTTAATAATGGTTATCCCATTTAGTCTATGCTGACTTCACTCTTCATTGGAGAATCTGCTTTTCTTTTTCAGATGGAAGTGGTACCTGAGGAGAGAAATGACCCATCACACTTCACCAGGGCCCCAGCTGAAACCACAGAAGAATTGGGGAAATGAACAAGAGTGCTACTTTCTTGGTTAAGCTGATATCAGCACAAGGGTGAAGGAAATAAACACTGAGGACACTCAACACCTACCAAACCAGTGATCGAGAGGCTCCTAGGAGTCAGTCACTGAAGTAGACTTAAAACGAATCCAACATTATGGAAAAGGGGGTGGAAATATTGCTAGGGGCACAAGTTGGGATGTTATGTACAGCGACATTGCCTCTTCCCCATAACTGAGAGCTGCCCCACAATGCATGTAGGGATGAGAGAAAGGATGATACCAATATGTGCTGTTTACATACTATGCAAAACTAATAAAAACATAAATTAAATAATAGATAAACCTACTGAGGGACTTTAACTAGAATTTTTGGTTATTACTCATAGTTAAAAAAAAAAAAACAAACATGTGACATTTGGCTTTCTGGGCCTGGGTTACTTCACTTAGTATAATTCTTTCCAGATCCATAAATTTCCCTATAAATTTCATTTTTATTTACCACTGAATAGAACTCCATTGTATAAATGTGTCACATCTTTATTATCCATTCAACTGCTGAGTGACATCTAAGCTGGTTCCATTTCCTAGCTATTGGGAATACAACATCAATAAACATTGTTGTGCAAGTATCTTTAAGGTAGTGAGAAGAGTCATTAGGATACATTCCCACCAACAGTGTAAAAAGGTTACCCTCATGTTTTCTCTCATATGTGGATTTTAGCTACAAATGTGTAGACTTGTGTGTGAGCTAGAACCCAAAATCAGTAGCAGAGACCAGTAAGATTGGAAAAGGCTATAAGGGACGGAGGAGAGGGAAGGACTTAAGTGGATGGTATTGTATATATGTAAGTAGAAGAACAGCTTACAGGGAGTGGAATGGCCTCAGTGAGGCCAGGGGAAGAGACTTAGTAAAAGAAGGGTGAGGGGAGCGTCAATCACAATTCAAGATATTCTGAATAAGATATATGAAAGCCTACTTTTTTGGATAGTGGCACATCCAGAAGCCATAGATTATTACTAGAAAATTTTCAGTGCAGGGATTGATATCTCCCAGTGAGTTATTGGCCAGGGATGTCCTGTTGCTTCTAAAACATTACAGACTATTGCCAAAGCCCTTGGTTTCCCATGAGAAACACATGGTAAGACCCTATTGCTGAAGACTTCACATGCCTGGGCAGCAAGATCACTAAGAAATAAAGCTGGGGCTGAGCTTAAAACTATCCCCCTTTAGACAAGTCAACTGAAAGCTGGAAAAATCTGTACTGCACGCAGCCCTATGGGAGACTGAAGTCATCATTGATGAAAACAGTGGACACTGGAAGCCTCCAGTTTGGCCAACCAGGCCAAATGACTGAATGAGTGTAATAGTGGCATGTCTGTTCTAGGGGAAACCAACTGATCTCTAATTGGACCGGAGATCCACTCCATGGGTGGGAATACATGCCTACTACTGAAATCCTAATCAAAAGTATAGGGCAGGAGAGGTTATGAGCCTTAGGGGTATAAAGCCTACTCTTGTCTGGTTAAATGCGTATATTATGCTCACCAAACTTCCCAGTAATGAACTTAATGTTCATATTCATATATTAATGCTACTCTCACTTTTGATTAAAGAAACTTCCCTTTTCAGATGGTGGTGACCACTGGGATGACCCAAAAGGCAACATAGTACTGAGAAGAAGTGACAGAGAAGTGTCCAGTACTGAAACATTTGTATCATACCCTCCGAGGCTCAGGGTACATTGTGGAAGAGGTGGCAGAAAGAATGTAAGAGCCAAAGAAAGGGTATGACTCCTTACAATGCAACTGTCCAGACAGAAATTGACCTTGATACCCACGACCTTGCACTGCCTAGAAATACCTTCACAAGACCCTCATAATAGGAAAAAAAAATGGTAACATCAAAATAAAGGAAAGACTAATGGAGAGACTAATGGAGAACTGAGTTGTGAAGGGGAAAGTGGGGAAGGAGAGGGAATTATCATGGTTTATTGTATATAAGTACAGAAGTTGTCAACAAGAAGTATACATTACAAAATAAATAAAAAAAGAAGACAGAAATTAATGAATGGACATGTTTTAAAAACATCATTGATTAATGAAGCATATTTTTAGACACAAGTGGGGAGGGAAGAGGAAATTTCTGTATTAACCTACCTTTTCCATAATGGAAAAGATGGAAGAGGGAAGGAAGCTAGGAAGTATGTAAGTAAATTATCAGAACTGCAATTAATCTATGGCAGGGAGGCAGGACTTTTCTTGTAACAAGGCTTCAGACTACCCCCCACCCCCAGCATGGTATTTCTTCAAGAAATTTTAATTCATTTAGACTCCCGTTTTCAAGAACATTAAGTAAAACTTCTGGAATAAAAATCCCCCACAAATTCCATTTCTCATTCCCTTGGTGAGGGTGGCTGCTTTTAAATTCTAAATTGGGTTGTAGTAAAAGAAGAAAAGCTAAAAGATCTTAAAGAAAAAAGAGTGCATTTTAGCAGGAATAGGATCAGTTGTCTGCTGAGGACTGCTCTCTTCTCCTGACCAGGAAGTTTCTCCTGCATCCCTTGAAGAACAGGAACACTTGTCACTACATGCCGAAGGTATATGATCCACCAGCCCAACACTGTTGAGGAACTTCTATTAGGGCATTAGTCCCACTCATAAAGGAGTTGCTACTTCAGTCTAATCTCCTGTTAGAGCACTTCACCTCTTGATATCACCACCATTATTAATCCCTGCATATTGGACAGAATATCTTCAAACAACAGTGTGTGCATATGTTTAGAATGGGTATCTAAAATGTGTGACATTTTTAAATAGGGATTAGGATATAACTAAAATATAAATTTTAAAATGTAGCCAACATAGTCAGTATTGACTTGCATTTGAATAGGGAGTATTGCAAAGAAAGTAGAATGTGTCAGTGATTGCAATGTTGTCCTATGGTACTTACTGCTTAAGGACATTCAGTGTATTACTGTAGTAATTCCTAACCTTTAATATTTAAAATCCTAAGTGCAAACATTGAGTGATATTAATGTGGACTCTTGCTTCTGTCATGACTCATCTCTGATAAATTAAGCATAATTAAAATACTATTCTTCAATTTATTAAACTTTCTGCACTTATTTTCACTCTAGATTATTTAATATAATCTTATGAAAGAATAAATGAAAAGTTAACTTGAAGTGCTTTTCCCAAGTTTTAATGGACAATGATAAAGGGAATTTGGGGATACTTTGTAATTTACTCTATTGACTTCACAATCCATTTTTAGCTGTTCATACTATGAAAACAGCAGGATTACAGATTGACTGCATTATTTTTTCATTTTTATAGTATGCAAGTATATTTTGTAAAACACTTCATTATCATTGCTGTTTGTATTTCTCAGTCATCTGAGAGATAAATCTTAGAAAATTTTGACAGTATTTTAAAGCTGAAAAAAGGAACATCATATCATATTGATAGCAAAAACTTGACTGTTGTCCCCATATTTCCCTTGGTCACTATGCATCACAATGGAAGAAAAAGGCTACCTTTTACTAGGTGTTATTTAGTTTTCATTGCTATCCATTCTTCCTCTTGTTCCCCTTTAGAAAATCACCCTATCCTCATTTTAGTATGTGTATTTGAGGTGAAATTAATCCCTACTGCTGTTTCCAAGAGGGCATATCACCAAGACCTGAACAGTCCAAGCACCACAGCCTATAGAATGGGCATGAAGCTAGTCAGAGGTAGTTACAGGATTTTTCCTTAAGACGTGATGGAGCATTTCCTTCCCTTTCTTTTAGGAGGCTGGTTAAATTGCATGTGGTCTTTGAGACTGGGATGCTTAATCTATGTCATTAATTTGAAAGGATTTAGAATAACCATAGAAACAAATCTCTGAGCATGCCTCTGATCACATGAGGGAGGGATTCTGTAGATCAGGTTAGATAAAATTAGAAGAAGCCTTCCATGGGCAGGGGTCACATATTGGTCAAATGGAGCATTTCAGTGAGTATCTTCTGAATGGACTGTAAATTGGATGACTGATTCCAAAAGACACAGACTCTTTCAGTCCTCATTTGGATGAGGTTGGGTTCTGGAGTCGGACTTAGGGATTCTGACAGAGGGCAAAGCCATTTAGGTGATTTGAAGTTGTCAGAAGCAGAATATCTACTGATCACCTTTCAGGATTTAATCCTGTTGTTATTCTGTCATTCCAATACAATCAGACTAGGAGACTGTAACAGCCTGCTCCAGTGCTGGCTCTTTTCATCTGAAGAGTGGAAGAAGTAGAGGAAGAAATACAAAGCTCAATATAAACAATAAAATTAGAAAACAATGGAAAACACCTCCTTTCTATCTATGTGGCTAGGAAAGCATAGAGAGGGACATGGTCAGCAGTCTTGGGAGCAAAGGTTAAAGCAAGGAAGCATGATTTGTGGCAAATTACGCAACAGGTCAGCGATTTGGATCTCATTTGCATTCCATAATGATCATAAGCATTCTTTAGCAAGCTCAGTGTCTTTTCCTGGCAGTGTAGAAAATAAAACCCTTGCTATACTCAGCTAGAAATTTATATTGGGTTGCTGTTAAATCCTTTAAATTTTTCACTGGATATTTTTATCTTCCCTGTTGGTCAATTTTTATTCTATTTATGTTTAAATCTCTGCCTCTCTTATTGGAAAGCATGGCTTACTTTGGAAGGGAACTCTACTTCTTAGGAAAGTGTCTGGAATATATTATTATATGTATGTATATGGCACATGTGTATGGGTACATGTGTGTTCATATGTGAGTAAGTGTACATATATGTGGGAAGAGCATGAATGTATGTGTGTATGTATGTGGAGGCTGTAAGTCAATATTGAGTGACATCTTCATTCTGCTCCTTCTTCTTTGAGACAGGGTCTCCCTGAACCTGGAGCTTTCAAAATCAACTCTAGTAGCTGCCAGTAAGCCTCCAGAGAGCCTCCTGTGTTGCGTCCCCAGTGCTGGGATTATAAGTGTGCATCCCCATTTTGGTGCTGGGGATCTGAACTCAGGCCCTTATGATTGTTCATTAAGCACTTTAGCTACTGAGCCATCTCCCTGGTCCCCAACTCAACTCTATGCTTTGAAAAATAAAGCATTTGTTTGAAGTTCTCTCTGAAAAATCTATGTTTTTTTTTTGAGGCAAGCCCAACAGAGTGGACTTTTTCTATAAGATAAAGAGGGAGAAAATTGGCACACCACTGTAGTCAAACTCACGACACGTGTGCCACCTTGTACACATGTGTAACCTTGCATGCTTGTGTCACCTTGTGCATCTGGCTTATGTGGGATCTGAAGAGTTGAACATGGGTTCTTAGGCTGCACAGGCAAGCCCCTTAACTGCTAAACCATCTCTCCAGCTCAAAAACTCATCTTTTAACTGTCTTCTGGAAGGTGCATTAAGGAGATTTAGTTGCTACATGCATGACATGTGAAGCCACAGGCCTGACCCTCCATCAGTGCTGTAAAAAGTTGACTGAACTGGACATGATATAATTTTATCATAATCCTCTCCCATTACCTTCTTTAGTCCCCTGTCTCCCAATCCCTTTCAGTGAACACCTTCTTCCTTCTTTTTTTTTTTTTTTTTTTGTCCTTTCAATTTACCAAGCAGATGGTTTTATAGTAAGGCAGGGCCTCGGGAATTCCTTTAAAGAATTATAGTGATATTCTTCAACTAATTGTTCTCTTTGACTGAAAGGAGAGAAGGTATGTGAATAGAAAGATGTTGTGGTTTTCAGGATTGGACTGAGCAGTTTGGTGTGAACCATGTCAAACTTTGGACACTTCTCATGGTATCCCAAAGTTGAAGCAAACCATGATGGTTACACATTTGTTTGACTTTCAAGTAGAATAGGATTGTGATGAAGAAAGTAACTAAAAGTATCCCAGACTTGCCCTTCATAAAAGTTTGAAATCCTGGCCTCTGTGTATTAACTGTTTCATTTCTTCTTTGTTCTTTGAAGTAATTAACTTTGCAGGTGTTTCTACATGCAGATTTCCAAGTGATATTTAGAGGAGAGTTGTCAAATGGTCAGTTGTGCCATGGTGGATAAATTGTGGTGAGGGGTAATAAAGCATTTTAAGAAATTTAAACATAGTCTGAAATGAGAATCAATAGTTCTTGAGTATAAAGCAAAAACAAAAGCAGACACATGCTACAGACCAAAAATTCATGGCAAATAATACTGAAAATAACATATACCATAAGTATATATTTTTAAAAGAAATTTTAATCAGAAAATAAGAAACCATGAAGGAATAAAAATATGGGTGTAACACAACAATTTTATCTAAATGTTCTTGTCTAAGTTTGTATAAATAAGATAAGTGAATCTTAGGAAAATGAATGAGCAAATAAATGACTCACATTTATATAGAAAACACTGAATGAATAACTATAGTGGTGGGCTGCAGGCAGCGAATTGAAAAATAATTAGGAAATAGATGATTCAAGCATCATGAAGAAAGATATAGTCATTAGCTCCAGTAATTCTTTAACTGTCAGTGTTTTTTTAACTGTGTAAGAAAGGATGATATAGAAGAATATTGCAGAAAAACATAAAAACTTTAAATTTTTTATGAAAAATAAATGACAGAAGTAATATAAATATATCAGACAGATTATAGTTATGCACATGCAAATTATTCCACAGAGGCCTAGGGAAAAATCTTATAGAAATATTAATGATTTTAGGACAAGTAATGAAAGTAAGAGCAGAAGAGTATAAGAAAAATCCAGTGAGAAGGTGAGGAAAACCAGTAACATGATCAGCAAGGTAGAATGGTCAGAAATTGTCTATTGTAATTAATTGGTGACCTAAGGCTTGTAGGCAGGTACTTTTTTTCCTTGAGGCATTTCTGGTACTGGATGTGAACTGGTTGATGGCCCAACCATACAGTTCTCCCAGTGAAGAATGGAAACCAGTAGACAAAAGAGCAACCCTCTGCCTTCTAACTGAGAACAATATGCAAGTGGGAAAACTAAAGATCCCTATGGACAGCTGGTCTACCACATACAACATAGTGAGTTCTGAGGCTGTGCTGAGAAAGGCAGGTGGTAGGAGGTGTAATAGCTAATCAAAGGGCTTCAGCAAACCAAAATAAATGTCCTGTGATCTTGGGATGCATAAAAGATAAGATTAACCTGAAGAACCAAAAGGTTTTCTACAAGTCATTCAAAGTGAACTACACTAAATAATAATACTTCAACTAATATGAGATGCATATAACACTTAGAAAAGAAAATAGAAAGTGTATATTAGACAAGATAAGTTGAAGGACAGTGATTCAAGTTTTCAATTTAAGAGGAAAAAAAATAGTGAATTACACTTGAAGAAAATGGAAGGAACAAATTCAGATAATGCAGAGGGCTTTACTACTATAGTAGTCTTAATACAAACCTGCCAAGGCTTCAGGAATATTGCAGATGAGAGTAGAAAGATTGTTAGAGCCACAGGGTGGGAAGGAGTATCCTTTAGCATTGCCCCTGCCCCCGAGAGTGACTGGTGCATCCATGACCTCCCAGGGAGCTCTGTTAATTCCACTGAGGAGGACCCTCAGTAGACAGGGTGCAGGGAAGAGAGGATATAAGAGTATAACCTAATGGGAACATGACCAGCACCCAATATGGTCATAAAATACAATTCATAATCAATAAAAAGAAGATTCAGTGGGGGGGATTGGGAGCAGAAACAGGGAGAGTTGTGGGAAGGGATTATGATCATCTAATATTGCTTATATTTATGAAGGTTGTCAATAAAAAGTTTAAAAAACAAAATAGAAAAAAACATAAGGGAAGAAATAGATATTAATAAATTAGAAATTATAAGTAAAATAAAAAAGTAAAAATATGATTTTCTATGAACTTTGAAAAACAATAAATATAAGCTAGACTTAATTCAAAAGGCAAAAGTTGCCTATGTAAATATCAATCAATATCTTTCAGACAAAAAATTAATGTTTAAAAATGGAATATTATAAATAAAATTGATGAGTTTATTAGAAAATATTTTTCCAAATTTATACATAAAAGAAATATTAATGTATACTTCAAATAGACTGCTATGTGTTTTATTTTACATTTAGTGATATCAATAATTTATATAATAGATTTTATATGAAACATTTATATAAGTTAATTATGATATTTAATAAGATATGTGTGGTTACATAAATTTATGCAAAGGATTGTAAAAGAAGGATTATTTTCCAATTTATTTTATGAAGCCAATTCATTAGTAAACAGGTAAGAGGGACATGACAAGGCTGTTGTATTCATGAACTCATAGCAGATGTGGTTACCTGCACCAACACCTACACAAATAGTGCCAATCACTATCCCTTCATGGATGAGGAGGAGCTTGTAAGTCATTAGCCATTTCTGAGGCACTATTGGTAGTAAATGTTTCATGTGGGAGGAGTGATATTCTCAAGTGATGTACCTACTACTATGTGTGAAGAACAAGAAGGAGTTTAGCAGGAGTGGGGTGAGAATAAAATTGAGCCAAGGATGAATTCTATATAATTAATAACTATATACATATGTGAATATGAAATTGTTGAAGAATAAATAAAAAGTGCTATATAAAAAACAAGAAAGAAAAATCATACCTCAACATTTTTTTATTATCAAAAATTTCCAAGGTAGTATTATACCAATTGAACCCAGGTGGTATGTAAATAATAACATAGTTTAATTTGTCTTAGGGTATAAAGTCAAATTATCTTTTAATAAACCATAAAATTAATCACATGAAGAGAAAAGGAATGTAATATATGTGATTAGTTACTTGATACCATATAACACTGATTTTAAATTTGTCAGCAAGTTAGCAATATACAAGAACTTCCTCAGCTTGGTATAAATTAGAACCACCTCAAACAAAACAAAGACAAAATAAATGAGCTCACATCATACTGATCAGTGTGTGTTTCTTTGAAAGTAGGAAGAAGATAGGAGGTAATGAAGATGTGCTTCAGCCACAGTCTTATTTGACAATGAACATACTGCTGCAGTGGCTGCAAAGCAAACAAGCACATTGAATCTAGAGCTAAAATTACAAAAATTCAAAATTCACAGCAGAAATGATTTTTATTTTGAGAACCCAGAATATCCCATAAATAATTGAAGGGTCAATTTAACAACATTATTTTATACAAGACAACTATAAATTATCTATTTTATTTTTGAAACTGAAAATTAAAAATCATGTTTAAAATATTTTTTGTGTAGCATACAAAATCATCAGTATACAAATTTATCTCATGATAGAGGTAATGATAAGTGAGCAATACTCATTTTACTTTAGTGAGATGTTCTCCAAACAATATGTAGGCTCATTTTAATCCTGTTCAATATAGTGCAAATTATTCTCTGCAGAAATTGGAAAGCACATTTTATACAATTTCAGTAACATATATTGAGACTGAAGAGATTGAAATAAACACAGCAATACTAAAAAGGATATGTTTGGAAATTCATTACTGCATATCAAGTCATTATAAAGTAAAGAACTTAAGATAATGGGCTATTGTTGTAAGAGCAGAGCTTTTCTAAGGAAATAGAGTAAATGGAAATCACAGGCTAATCATAAGACAAGTTAGAAGCACATTCATAGCAGTTGACTAGTTCAATATTCACAATGGCAAAAAAGGATGAATCTTTGAATCATGTCAAACTGAAAAAATAATTTTGAGATAGATTATATATACAAATAAACTTTTAGAAGAGGGGCTAGAGAGCTGGCTTAGCAGTTAAGGTACTTGCCTGAGAAGCTTAAGGACCCATGTTCAATTGCCTAGGACCCATGTAAGCCAGATGCATAAGGTGGCACATGCATCTGGAGTTCATTTGCAGTGGCTGGAGATCCTGGCAATCCGTTCTCTGTATCTGATTCTTTTTTTCTTTTTAAATTAATTAATTAATTTATTTATTTATGAGAGAGAAAGAGGCAGAGAGACAGCAAATAACCATCTCTCCAGCCCCATAAAGCATGATTTTTAAATAAAATATGATACATTCAACTAGAAATTACTCTGAATGGTGATGCAACCATTAAAGGTTTGAAGCTGGTCAGATAAACTCAAAACCTGGTTGTTTATTTCAAACTATCTAAGCTCATGATGGAATGTTGTGAACTATAGGCTGTGAAGTCTCAGCCTATGCTGAAGGGAGAAAGCTTGGGAACTAGAGTGCAGGTGTGAGGATTAAATGCATGGGCCATGTAAGGGTTTGCAGAGGCTGAGACAGCTATTAACAGACATGATGTCTCACCGAGATTTCTGTCTTTGACATTTATATTTGTCTGGAAATGCTCCATGGTTGCAGCCATTGGGACTGGATTTCATCACACCAGAGCCGTGGATGGGTCGCAGGTTCTTCACTCCTTGGCCGTTTTAACAGTACTGTTTGAGTTGGGAATAGTGTCAAGTCTCACTCAATGAACTTATTGAAGGTCTGGCTTACAAAGCTTATAATAGTTTTGAAGCAGTTCCATGACCACAGCCCATGTGAGAGCATCAGGGCTGGGATACAGTTTTTTGTTCAGCAGTGTGTGATTCGGTGAGGATTGTCAGGAAACTGTAATGCAACACGTGAACTTTGGTAAAGGCATTGTCAGTTTCGATGCAAATGATGAGGGGCAAGGCGTCCTATTTGGAAGTCAAATAGGGGTTTCTGGAAGGGGTTCCCCATGAGCCATAAGTCTAAGAAGAAAGATAAGTCAGAATCGACAGCATACATAGGAAGCAGATTGTTGGAAACACTGAAACCAACACAATGATGGGAATCCATGACTTTTCACGTGGCAAACATGGAAATGTTCCCCAATTAAGTTATTTTCAGTAAATTGAACAACGACCTGCTGCATGCAGAATGAGAAAGAAATTACAGGGAAAAAATGATAAATGGAGACCCACACTGGCAGAGATGAGCCCCTTTCGTCTGGGAACATGCATTAAATCAGAGGTGAAAAGAAAAGAAATAGGGTTCATAGGTTTTCTAAGTTTATACTACTGATATATTTGGCAATATTAGGCCAGGACCATAAGCATATACCTAGTGTAAATATGATTTAGTTAGGATGGTTTTAGATCAGTTTTTGAATCAGATATCCCACATGAACTCATTTGTTCTGAATGTTTAGTCCCAAGGTGATGGCAGTTTGGATGGTGGTGCCTTGCTGGAGGAGATATGTTGTTGGGGGTGGGCTTAATGGTGATAAATCCAGCTCTTCCTTTCCAGAATTTGGCTCACTCTCTTGCTGATTTCTGTAATGTATTGTGACAGAAGGGATGTCCAGCCTCTGCTCATGTCATGCATTCCCCTGTCATCATGAAGTTTCCCCTAGAGACTGTAAGTCAAAACCAGCTGCATTTGGTCAAGTGTTTTGTCAACAATGTGAAGTGAGTACATTATTCAGGGTTCTCAAGAGGAACAGAACCAGTCAAATGAATATATGTGCATATGCTAAAAGGGATCTATGAGATTAACCTACTGAACATAGGCTGGGCTATCTGAGAATAACTGTCTTCAAGCTGGAGATGCAGTACCTATATTTGGCCACTCAGTTCAGGTTACTGGATTTTCATCAGTCCCAATAATCTGGTGCTGAAGGCCTGGAGGCTTTCTGCAAAGCTGTTGGTCTTCAGTCTACAATGGAAATCTACAGAAGCTGGGTTCTTATGCCCTGAGGATGGCAGTAATGGAACAGGAAGAAGCATGTACCAACAAAGACCAAGAACAGCTAGCACCTTTTTATATAGGCTGCCACTGATAGGGCTGTTCACTCTGTAAGAAGGTCCCCTTGTTTCCTCAGTAATTTCTTCGCTAAAAGGCCCTCACAGAGGCCTGCTTCTGACTTAATTCCTGATCTGATGCAAGTGTGGTCCTGTGTGAGTGGGGCAAAAAAACCTCCTACTTCATGTCATAGTAGATCCAACCAATATCTGCCCTGGCTGCTTCAGAGATACACTTTCAATTGCTAATTACAAAGCATAAAATAATATAGGTAATTATTTCTACCCTATAAGCAGCTGGGATATGAGGAATTGTATCTTTTGTAGAAATGACTAAATTTTAATTAAAGAACTTCCCCATCAAATTTAAAGATTATTTGATCTAGATATTTGAAGTATTTGCTGATATAAGTAACAAGAGATTTTGAAATGTTGCATAGAAATATATGTTTTTCAAGGATCTTAGTTCCCAGAAATATTGATGATCTCATAAAAAAACCTGGACTTGTTAGGTATAGTCAAAGAAATTTGTCTTTGTAGATCTGGACTTGAAAGAAGATACTCCTCTTACTGTCCTGGATACTTTAGAAGATATATTAACATATACAAGTCTTCAAGCCTAAAATTGTAAAAGGTACACAATTATATATTAAAAATCATCATAAGATACAAATAGTATCTTAGCTACCATGTTCTTAACTCTGCTAATATGTGTCAATCACACATTTATTTTTATTTATTTATTTGTTTGAGACAGTAAGAGGGAGAGAGATGGGGAGGGGAGCTGGAGAATGGGTGTTCCAGGGCCTGTAGCCACTGCAAACAAACTCCATACGGCATAAACCTATGTCACCTTATGCATCTGGCTTACATGGTTACTGGGGAATCAGATCTGGGTCCTTAGGCTTTGCAGGCAAGCATCTTAACTTCTAAGCCATCTCTCTAGCCCCAATCTCACATTTTTGAATGTACTAACTATAGTAGCACTCTCTATCTGTCTGTCTATCTGTCTATCTATCTATCTATCTATCTATCTATCTATCTATCTATCCATCCATCCATCCAATCCATCTATGAGTACCAGGGCCTCCAGCCACTGGAAATGAACTCCAGATGCATGCACAATCTTGTGCATCTGGCTAATGTGGGTCTTGGAGAATCAAACCTGGGTCCTTTGGTTTTGCAGGCAAATGCCTTAACTGCTAAACCATCCCTTCAGACCAAGTAAACTCTATCTTAATAAGTTATCAGAAACACTGGTGTTGTCCCAAGGTTGAATGCCTCTATTCTTTCTAATCCCTAGTTGACTAAACATGAGAAATTCTTCTTGCTTCCTATAAAACATGCAGAATCTGATTAAGCTTTGAGGAGGGACTCAGTAACCAGAACATCTGATTCCAGAAAATCCCATACCATAGTTTCTGTACAAACACAGTTGCTGGCATCCCAGGGCCAGTGGGACACCAGTGTCACACATTCCATGTTGCAGTCCTGTCAGCCACAGATATGGACTTTACTGGGCTAGTCACTTCCACCTTGTTCTCTGGTGCAACACTGGCTGTGCTAACTCAAGGGCTGTAGAGCCACAGTCACTAGAATTTCTATTTTTTTTTTCTTTTCTTTTATAGTTTGGGATACTAAACACACAGTCTCATAATATGCTAGAGAAGTACTCTGCCAATAAGCTAATCCCTATTCTAATATTCCATTTTATGGTTATGTCACCTTTTATTCATCCATTCATTAGTAGATGAATATCTGGTTATTTTACATTTTGATTATGATGAAGAAGATTGATATGAACATGATTTGTGTTAAGACTTTGCAAAGACATGTGTTTTTTTTTTTTCCCTTAGTTATGCACCAAGGAGTGGTATTTCTGGGTCATATGATGAATATAGCTTTAATGATTTAACCAACTTCCAGACAGTTTTCCAATATAGATGTATCATTTTATATTCCCATCAGCAATGTATAAGGGTTTTGAATTTCCCACATCTTGTCAATGTTCACTGTTATAAGATATTTTTCTTATAGGCTTTATGTGAGCATAAGCCATGGACCTCATTGCGGTTGGCATTTCTATTACACTAATACTAAGTATGTTAAGCACTTTTTCATGCATTTATTGAACACTTTTTACATTCTTTGGAGAAATATTTATTCTGAACTTTGGCCCATTTTTAAAAATTCATTTTTATTTGTTTATTAATTTGAGAGAAAGAGAGAGAGAGAGAGAAAGGCAGGGGGAGAGAAAGAGAATGGGTATGCCAAGGCCTCCAACTGCTGCAAATGAATTGATGTGTGCACCCCCTTGTGTATCTGCCTTACATAGGTACTAGAAGAGCTAACTTGGTTCCTTTGGCTTTGTAGGCAAACACCTTAACTGCTAAGCTATCTCTGTAGCCCTTTGGCCCAATTTTAATGAGTGTGTCTCTCTTTGTTAAATTCTAATCTATATTTTAAATTCAAGTCCTTGGTACAGAGAAGATTTGTAAAAATTCCCTCTCATTCTGTGGCTTATCATTTAAATTTCTTGATGGTATTTTTATATTTAAAACTTTTGCAGATGTAGAATTTTTCTATATCTTATTTTATCCTTTGTACTTTTAACTAATCCAAGGTCATGAAGATTTACACCTATGTTTCTTTCTGACCGTCTGTAGTTTTAGCCTCCACCTGACGAGACTTAATCTATTTTGAGTTACATTTTAAATATTATGCAGTAGAGGTCTGGCTTCATCCTTTTGTATATTGATATACAGTTTTCTAAGAACATATTTGTTATAAAATATATTTCACTTATTGTATTAATTATAATTTTGGTAAGTCTTGCAATAAACAAGTGGAAACCTTTCTATTTTGTTCTTCCTTTCCAATATTTGTTATTCATAGGCTTTTGTATTTTGATTCTGCAAAAAAAATAAAATCAATTAAGATATACTAGGTACTCCATTGAGTGTATACATCAACTTGAGGCATAATGCCGTCTTAGAGACACTGTGTTCTGATCCACGAAAGAAAGGCATCTTTCTGTTTATTTAGATCTCTATCTTTCAGCAATTATTTTTATTTTACAATATATAAGCTTGGAACTATTTTGTCAACTCCCTCCCTAAAATTTATTTGTGGATGCTGTTATAAATATGTGTCTCCTCATTTTATTTTTGCATAATATTACTATGAATTAATATTTCTGATTTGTTTATAGATTTTTTGTTGTGAAGCCTTGTTCACCAATGCTAGTTAGTATACATTCATAGGTAGTATCCTCTCCTGAGATTTTTATTGAACCTTAAAGAATAGGTAGGATTGGGGTATCAAAAAATTTACTGTTTAATGAGATTTAAAAAATAAAATTTACTATGCTTAATTGGATTTAAAAAAATGTAGACTTTTTCAAGTCAACAGCTGTCAACCCACACACAATTTATATCCCCCCCTTTTCTTTTGTTTTTGTTGTGTTTTGAGACAGAGTACCTTATAGGCTAGGGTGGCTTCAAACTCCCTGTGTAGCTGAGGATGGTTTTCAACTCCTCATCAGTGTGTTTCTACCTCCTAAGTGCTGAAATTATAGGTTTGTATCATCACTCCCTATTAACAAATTCTTTGTGGCTGAAAATTTCTTCGGAGGGCTTGATCCCCATGGAGATCACAACACATTTAAAAGCATTTTTAGGGCTGGAGAGTTGGCTTAGCGGTTAAGCACTTGCCTGTGAAGCCTAAGGACCCCGGTTCGAGGCTCGATTCCCAAGGACCCACATTAGCCAGATGCACAAGGGGGCGCACGCATCTGGAGTTCGTTTGCAGTGGCTGGAAGCCTTGGCACGCCCACTCTCTCTTGTTCTCTGCCTCTTTCTCTTTCTCTCTGTCACTCTCAAATAAAAATAATAATAAAGGCATGTGCCACCAGGCCTGGCCAAATTTATTTTTAAAAATTATTTTTATTTATTTGACAAAGAGAAAGGTAAAGAATGAGAAAGGAAAGAAAGAGAGTTGGGGTCATGAGGACCTCCTGCTGCTGAAAATGAATTCCAGACATACACACTATTTCTGGATCTGGCTTTACATGGATATTGGGGAATTGAACCCCAGGCCATCAGGCTTTTCAAGCAAGTGCCTTTAACTGTTGAATAATCTCTCCAGCCTCACAACACGCTTTTAATGTCATCACTGGCAGCAAGGACAAACCACATGTCATAAAAAGCATATTCACCTTTGAAGATGGCTTGTATCAGAGTCAAATTTTTTCAGCAATTGATTGAGCCTTCAACTATAAAAGAGTTATGGTAAACATGTTATTTGTCATATATGTTCTATGGAGGATTCACAGTGTTTTAATTACCCACTTCTGGGTGGTTGTGCATTTATTATGATAACCTGGTAATAACTCCTAACTCTGTCTACACAGTAAGTAGGAAGGCAAACATGATCATGTAGAGTCTCGGTATCATCAGGGAGGTCAATTAACATGGAGTTGAGAAGTCATTTGGATCTGTGGACTCCAATATTGAGTGAACCCTTAACAAGTGATGAAGCCTACAATCTGTCATTCTTATTTCTGGAGCTCAAATTTCTGTTTAGTAAAATAAAGTATATTTAGTAGCATTGATGCTTTTCAGTGACATATTTGTCTTTACTTTTCTCTTTGGTAAGGCAGACTCCTTTCCTCTAACAGATAAATCCTAGAAGACCCTGACAGTCTAGCTGAAGCTTGGACTATTGATGTACAATTCTTTACTGTATTCTCTGTGATAAAGCAACTAGACTCATAAGCCCTGTTTTTGCTTCTATCATGCCATTAGCATCCTCAAGAGTAGGTGTGGGAGAGAAACTTCAGGGAGAAAATTTATTTATCTGGTCCAAAGATATTTATAATTGATTTGTTTCTCATTTCATACCTTATTATAGAATAATGTTTCAGGGATATAATCTGGTCCTTCTCTGAATTTTATTTTAGCTGTGTCTTCATGGACTTCTTTCAGGTTTCCCATTTGTTATATATTTGGTTAAGATATTTTTCCTGTTCTATTAGATCCTGTATACTGGTGATCATTTCTGTTACTGTGCAAAATAGACAGTATTCAGGCCAGCCACTGAGTCTAGAAGGCACTCTAGCTATTGCCTGCCCACACTGTCTACTTTGTTCTGAGAGAAAAATATCCTGCTTTCAAGGCTCAGCTACATTACCTTTCAATAACTTAAGCCAGTTTGTAACATGGGAGTGTGTTTCTTGAGTGCCAAACCAAGAGGTGTTCTGTTCCCATTAGCCTTGGCTCAAAAACCATGGTTTAGCTTTGGACCCATATGAGCCACTGAAAAGCTTCATAATTCTGTGAGTATTCATCATAACTTCTTCCAAGAAGACTTAAATAATATTGTTGGTGAGTTTATTTTTATTGAATTATTAGTATTTCTTTTATACGACATTTTCTTTATTAGTTTTTTTTAGATTAGCATACAAAGCAATGTGTTTCATATGGCATTTTCATACCTATATGTTATTAAATATTTTCTCATTTATTCCCCATACCCACTGCCCTTGAGGGTCTGGGTCTGTGTCTGGCTCCCTTCCTTCCATCAGATAGGTCTTATTTCTGTTTTCATGTCCATGTTCATAAATATTTTAATTTCCTCTTTTCCTACTTATTTAACGTGGCTTCTTCCCCTTCCTTGACTCCTTGTGTTGTAAACACACACACACACACACACACACACACACACACACACAAATTTCTTTACCTATTCATCTACTGATAGGCACCTCACCTGGCTCCATTTCCTGGCTCCTGAGAATGGCACAGTGATAAACATGGATATGCAAGCATCTCTATGGTATTGTATTAATCAGGCTTGTCCAGAGGGACAGAAAGGCTAGAATTGCTTACAGGATATAATATGGGCAATCCAATTGTTTTCTGCAGGCTTGAGCATTGAGGAACCTGTTAGCTTCCTTAGTCCACAAGGCTGGCTGCCTCAACAATCTTAACCTGGCACTGAAGGCCTGAGGATTTCCCGAGAGTCACTGGTCTTCAGTCCACATTGGAAAGCTGATGAAACTCAGCCTCAATGTCCACAAGGCTAACTGATAGGTGCACCAACAAGTGAATAGGGAGGGCAGACTGGTTAAAAGTTTGTACCAGAGAGTAGCATGGGCAGCAGGGTGAAAAGAAAGCTATGTTATTTTGGAGATAGGCCACCACCGGAATGGTCTCCACTCAGGAGGAAGGACTTCCATCCTTAGTTACATTCTCTGGAATCAACCTCACAGAACCACCCAAAAGTTTATCTACTGCTTGTTTCCTAATCTGTTGAAGTTGAAAACAGATCCAAACCATCACAGTTATTTTGATTCACAGTCCTTCGAGTGTGTACTCAGGAGTAGTATGGATGGATCATAAGGTGTTTCTACTTTTAGTTTTATGAAAAGACTCTACAATATTTTCATAGTATCTGTACCAGCTTATACTCTCACCTGTAGTCAATAAAGATTTCTCTTTTCTCATATCTTCACCAGCATGTGTTGTCATTCATCTTCTTGAAATGGTCATTCAGACTGGGTGTCAAATCAGTTAATATAATTTTCATTTCCCTGATGGTTAAGGATGTTTAAAATTTTTCATGTATTTATTGGCCTTTTTTATTTCTTCTTCACAGAACTACCTAGGTAGTTTATGAGCTCATTTATTGATTGGCTGAAATGTGTTGGGGTGTTTATTTTTAAAGTCCTTTATATATTCTAACTATTGATCCCATTTGTTATATATTTGTTTAAGATATTTTTCCTTTTCTCCTAGATCCTGTGTGCTGGTGATCATTTCTGCTACTGTGCAAAATAGGCAGTATACCTTGATGTTAAACATTCTCTGATAAAATTACCATGTTTTATATATTTCATCTCTAAATCCTCTATTCACAGCTGATATCAGGAAGCAGAACTGGAAATTTGTCCATACTTCTTCCTATATACTTGTGAGGAGAAGAATAATGAGTGTTAAATGGAGAAACACATTTGGGACACCACTGAGCAAACTTCTAATCATTATCCCTTAACTGCCATCCAAAATGATTGCAGTAATAGTGAACATGAGTTACAAAGAGTTTTCATATTTGGGATTGATACTATCTGTGATGACCTTGCCAATACTCCTTTCCACAGTGGATGAGATGATCAGGGTCTGTCTGACATATCCACCATTAATAAGTATTCATAGTTAAAATATGGAAATATATGAACCTTAGTGCTTTTATTTATGATGATATTATGAAAAGCATATGATAATACACATTTAATTTTAACCATCATATGGCCATGAAACATAATTTGCAGCATCAATATTTTTCATGTTGATGGGTGTTTGTAACACAAAACTGGACCCAAATGGCAATGGTACCATAAAATTCTCTCTCTCTCCCTCTTCTCTCTATCTCTTTTATAGTACCTATTTTTTTTCTTTCTTCATTTTCCTTGGCACTGGTTTGTAACTCCCAGTACCAGCATGTGAATAACATCCCCAATGAGTATTGATCAGAGAGACTTACAAGGTTTCCCAAAAGAAAACAGATTTCCATCAGAGTACTTGATGACCCACCAAAGGTTAGTGGTCAGACCCTACTGCTGAAGACAACATATGTTCTTGGTATGGAACATGGAGTAACCTGGCTGTAATCTGGAAGACAGTTGGTACCCAGAGAGTTAGCTTATGTAGCACCAGAAGGTGCTACATGAGTGAATGGGGAAAATGACCAACATCTATCCAAGCAACTTGTGGTCCAAGCTACTCAGCAGCAAACAATCTGATGTGATGCTCACACAAGTGCAATAGTGGCACACAGCCATGGTAGGTAACCAATTGCTTTTGATTTGGCTAATGGATGTGCTCAGTGTAACAGAACCCATAGTTGGAGCTGGGAAACAGGTCAGAACCATATCCAACAAAGGTGCCCACTCTCTGTTATCATGCCCCCACCAATTGTGGGCTACAAGAGAGCCTATATCTATTAAGTTCTGTCTAAAATAATAAAGGTTATCCCAGTTACCTGGTGCTGACTTCATTCTCTGTTGGATAATTTGCTTCTCTTTTTCAGATGGATGCAGATCCTGAAGAGAGAATCAGACCATCATACCTCAATAGGGTCCCAGATAAAACCAAGAATAATTGGGAAAATGGAAAAGAGTTTTGATTTCTTGGTGAACCTGGTACCAGCACAAGAGTGAAGGAGATAGACACAGAGAACACTCAACTCCTACCAAACCAGATATCCAGCAACACAAAGGCTCCCAAGTCCTCATCACTGAACTAGACCTAAAACCCATCAGGGCTCTGGGAAATTTGTGGAAGAGAGGGAGGAAAGATTGTTAGAGTCACATGTTGGATGCTATGCACAGAGACATTGCCTCTTCCTCATCACTGATGCCTACCCCTACAATGCATGACCCACATTCCCCAAGGAGGGGGGTCCCATCAGAGCAGGGAGGACAGGGAAGAGGCTAACGAAAATACCAATATGGCTGTATACACATCATGTATATAACTAATAAAAAATGTGGCAGGATAAAAAAATTTTCATGTTGAAAGACTTAGGTCAAAAAATATAAGAAATGTATCTCAGATCACATTAGTTGGAACATTTCTGTCTGTATTTGTCCATTGTTGTGTTCTTTCCACATGATAACATTTTGGTGGCTCATAAAAAAAATTAGACCAGATAACCTACTGTTCATATTTCATGTTATTGGACAGTGTATGTTTGAATTAGTTTGTAAGGAAATATAATTTCTATAGAAGTGAAAGGAATGTCATTTAAATTATTGAAATGTCATATTAAACACTTAAGATTTTTAATTAATATTTCTGATATTCTCATTTTCACCAGAAGAGGCCACTACAAACCAACTTAATGGATTTATTTTGAATTTGATTTTGAAAATTGTTCCGCCTTTCAAAAAACAGTGATTAGCCCTAACTGTTTACTTTCTATTTTCTTCATTTTGAAAAACATTCACTTCTTCCAGGAGAGTCAACACTCTAATTCTGCGGAAGAATCCATGGCTTTAATAAGAGATACATTCACAGCCTGGTTCTCCCACTGAGACAAAATGTTCACCATAAGTAACTTAACTTTGCTCACTTTGACAAAAAGGAAGTTATATCAATTATACCTTTAAAAGCATGAAAATGTCTGTGTCAATCTCATTAATAATCATGGAAATAAGACCGATACTACATTAATATCTTTGTATCTCACAAATTGGCCACACAATAGCATTTAATATCAGATACTGTAGTGTTTTCATGTGGATGTGGAGCAACAGCACTTTAACACAATGCCACTAAGAATGTCTGTTCAAAATAATATATAAAATTAAATTATATCATATTATACAAGTGAGTGTGTCTTTTCCTTATGGAAACATACTTTTTTCTCTAATAAGAAATGGAATTCTCATTTGGAACTCTATTTTATGTATGCTTTTTAATTATTTATACATATTTACTGGTATATATTCATTGTACACATTGAAGGTTTCCATAGAAACATTTTCTTTCAAGTAAGTACTTTGACTATATTAACTTCTTATATCTTCCAATTCCCCCTTCTATCACTTCATAATAGTCTTCTTCCTTCTCTCCAGTCTCTCTTTGGCATTCATCACATGCATGGATGCATGTATCTGCATGTAGTCTCACACAACACACACACTCACATACACATACTCAAGGTTTTATGTATTTTTGTGACATATGGGAGTTTTCACCTCTCTGTTGATACTTGGAATAAGTTCATAAAAATACTTCTTAAAGCTCAATTTTTTTAAGTATACAAGAGTATTGTTAACTTTGAATCTATTGTGTGTATTTCAAAGTGGATCCATAAATTGGTTAATATCTAATATATGCCCTTTATTACCTCTTCTATTCTACAATACTTTGTGCTCACAACTACTGAAAAATGTAAAGCTATATTCTACTTACATGTCTTTTAGGTTAAGGTTCCTGTTTTTTTTTTCATTACAAGGTGACAACAGGTGGTAAATCATAAATGTGAACATTTACCATGAAGTTGTCACATCAGTCGCTATTGCATCTGTATTAATAAATTATGTAGGGCATAATGGTGTGATTTCCTCAACAACTCATTTAAAATGGACAAGCAAGTTCTTCATTAACATAGGCAACATTAGTTTACCTTTTGGAATACATTTTGTATTTCTACTTCAGGTTTATCCATTCTCCTATAAGACACACAAAAATTTTTAAGTTGAAAATATGTTACTGATCACCCAATCATCCCTTTCTGAATTATAATCATGCATCAATTCAGGTTTAATTTCTTTACTTACCCAAAACCTCATGTGTTACTTTTCTGGGAGATTGGGCTAATTACCAATATTATCATTACTACATACTTAAATAACCTGTATACAATATAGATAAAATTTATGTTATACTATAATATATAACTATATTATATATACATTATACAATTATATTGTATATACATATAAATTATATATACATATACATACATTATTTATTTATTTAGAGAGAATGAGAAAGAGGGAGAAAAAGAGGAAGAAGAGAATGGGCATCCCAAGGCTTCTAGCTGCTGGAAACAAACTCCAGATGCATGCAGCACCTAGTACATCTTGCTTTACATGGACACTGGGGAATCAAACCAGGGTTCTTTGGTATTGCAGTAAAGCATCTTAACCACTAAGCCATCTCTACAGCATAGTGCTTATTTATTTATTTATTTTTTTGACATGGGTGCTAGGGATTAAATTCAGGTCCTCACACATGAGTACCAAGTGTGCTTGCTTAATGAGCCACCTCCCCATCCCCTTGGATATTAAGATTAATAATATCAAGCTTAACCAAAATGTTCATTTAATAAAATGAAAAACTAGTAATTTGAATATTAAATTATCCATTTTGGAGGTAAAAAGGTAATTATAAATACATGTAGCTATGTTAAAATAAAAATAACAATTGACCATAATTGGAATACTTTTGTAGTATGATTTAACAAAGTGTTTAATATAATTCAGTGAGCAATGTACTGCAAATATGGGAATCATATCATACAGAAGTTATCATTGGGAGACTTCTGGCCAAGATGGCGACTGCCTAGCTGCACTGCAGATCCCAGGGAAAGAAAGGCAAGACATTAAGGGCTCACTGGGTCTTTTAGGGGAGAGCAATCTCCAATAGATTTCCAGTGGGAGGGCACAGAGGGGGGAAAAACAGGGAATCGCTGATTCCCTCATGGGTGGGTAGCCCACCTTTCTCCCCAAGTAGCCAACATATCCACTGCACTGCCGTGTGCCACTCTATCCCTGCATGGGGAAGCTTAGACTGCTCCACCCACTGGCCCACTTACTGCCCTGGAAAACACAGGTCCAGCAGGTCCAGACATAAACAGGGAGTTGCTGATTCCCTTGCAGGTGGGTAACCCACATCTCCCCTAAAGTAGCTGCCATATCCGTGGTGGCGCCAAGTGCCAATTGATCACTTCCTGGGGAAGCTTAGACTGCTCCACCCACCCACTCACTTACTGCTCCTGCTGCCACATATTCAGTGAGTCTAGGCCCACAGCAACTGCCATGCAAGCTGAGACAGTGTCTGTTGCTTGCTCCAGCTCTGGTGCCATCCCCTACCCATCTGCCGGGCTGGCCGTCCATCATTGTCCTGTGGTGGGGGAGCATAGACTGCTTCCGGGTTGCAGTGTTCCCACACCAGAGTTTGGGCTGTTTTAGTGCTTGGTCCCTCAGTGGCCCTCCTAGCTCAAACACAGGCAGCTTTGGTGCATTACCACTTGAGAGATTGGGCAACATTGGCCAGGAAGTAGATCAGGCAACTTTGGCAAGTGAGAGCCAAAGCCCAGGCTGTTTGACAAATGCCTCAGGCTGCCTCAGATTCGCATTGTGCTTGAGCCCAGGCTTATCCACCCAGCTAAGTGCCTATACACTGTGATGGGCAGACCACAGTGCCAAAGAAATAACATGAAAAACCAAATGCAAGAAAATCCAGTTAGATCACCCAGTCCTACAATGAAGATCTCTAATCAAAACATAGAAGAGTCATTAGGATCAGAACACCAAAATGAAGCTATGAGCAATTCAACCTTGATCAAGCTACTGGTAGAACTTGAAGAAAAGCAACAAAGAACTGATAATCATGTGGATGCTGCCATCACTAAACTAGAACTAAGAGATAAGAAAATGGAAGGAGTTCAAAGAGAGTTAAGAGTTTGGAGGGAGAGTGTAAAAAAAGACCTCAGAAATCAGCTGGCCATGCCAAATAAAGACATAAAGAAATACAAGGATGAATTCCAAGAATTATCAAGAAAATCAGAAAATGATGTGAAAAGGGAGCTTGACAGATGGATGGAAATTATACATAGAAAAGTAGTAGAAAATGCAAACCTAATTGAACAAGTCCAAAACCCTCTAGAAGCTCTCAAGAATAGAGTCATCCATGTGGAGGATAGAAACTCTGCTCTGGAGGAAAAGATGGAAGATTCAGTTTGAGAGTTCAAAAACTTCAATAAGTTCAAAAGTTCCTGTGAACAGAACATGAAGGAATTGTGGGATACACTTAAACATCCTAATATCAGGATCATTGGAATACCAGAAGGAGAAGAAATATAGACCAAAGGCATGGAAAACTTATTTAACAAAATAATTGAAGAAAACTTCCCCAGTGTCTTTAAAGAAAGGCCCATCAAAATACAAGAACCCAACAGAACGCCAAACAGACTGGACCAAAGGAGAAACTCTCCAAGACATATTGTCATTTTTCTAAACATTGACACCAAAGAGAAAAATCCTAAAAGCAGCTAGGGAAAAACAACATACTACATTCAAGGGTAACCCCATCAGAATTACTTCAGACTTCTCAATGGAAACCCTGAAAGCTATAAGAGCCTGGAATGAAACACTGCAAAGTCTAATATCCTATGGCTTCCAATCGAAACTCAGCAAAATATCCCTCATAATAGATGGCAAAAGAAAAACTTTCCATGACAAAACTCAGCTTTACAGTTATAGGAACACAAAACCAAACCTCCAGAGAGTATTTTAGAAAATTTTCCAAAGAGAAGAAACAAATAATCAATCTCAAATGTCTACAAGAAGCAGATCATAATAACCAAACTCAGAGTATGCATAAAAGTCTTTGAAGTCCATGAAAACACCAACCCACATATACCTTCACAATATGGCAGGGCTCAAATCAAATCTCACAGACATTACCCTAAATATTAATGACCTTAATTCACCCATCAAAAGACACAAGCTGGGCTGGAGAGATGGCCTAGCGGTTAAGCACTTGCCTGTGAAGCCTAAGGACCCCGGTTCGAGGCTCGGTTCCCCAGGTCCCACGTTAGCCAGATGCACAAGGGGGCACACGCATCTGGAGTTCGTTTACAGAGGCTGGAAGCCCTGGCATGCCCATTCTGTCTCTCTCCCTCTATCTGTCTTTCTCTCTGTGTCGGTCACTCTCAAATAAATAAATAAATAAATAAATAAAATAAATAAATAAATAAAAATTTTTTAAAAAGACACAAGCTAACAGGAGGAATCAAAAAATTAGACCCCTCAATCTGTTGCCTTCAAGTAACACACCTCACCACTAAAGAGAGACACCTCCTCAGGGTAAAAGGATGGAAAACAATATTCCAAGCAAACAGGGAATAAGAAACAAGCAGGCGTGGATATATGAATATTGGATAAAATGGACTACAAACCAGAAATAATCAAAAGAAACAAAGAAGGCTACTTCCTTCTTATTAAGGGAACAATCTATCAAGAGGATATTACAGTCATAAATCTGTATGCACCAAACACAGGGGCACCACAGTTCATAAAACAAAACCTACTTGACAATGAAACAGAAATAACCACCAACAACATCATAACTGTGGACTTCAATATACCATTATCAGTACTAGACAGATCATCCAAACAGAAACTCAACAGGGAAGTAAGAGACCTCAACAAAACCATAGATCACTTAGACCTAATGGACATACACAGAAGTTTCCATCTAAATCCACAGATTACACATTCTTCTCACCACTTCTTGGAACATTCTCTAAAATAGACCATATACTGGGTCACAAAGACTACCTCCACATAGTTAGGAAGATTGACATAATTCCCTGCATGATATCAGATTACAATGCTTCATTGCTAGATATCAACAACAAAAGACCCACCAAGAATCTCAATGGCACCTGGAAACTGAACAGCACACTTTTAAACAATAAATGGATAGTGGATGAAAGAAAAAATGAAATTGCAAAATTTCTAGAATTTGATGACAATGAGAACACATCGTACCAAAACTTATGGGACACAATGAAGGCGGTCCTAATGGGAAAATTTATAGCATTCAATGCCTTCACAAAAAAGACAGAGTGATCCCAAATCAATAACCTAATCATCCACCTAAAGGCAGCAGAAAAGCAAGAAATACACAACCCAAAGAGCTTCAGAGGGAAAGAAATAATTAAAATCAGAGAAAAAAAAATTAATGAATTGGAAACCAAGGAAAAAATTAAGACAATTGACTAAACAAAAAGCTGGTCCCTTGAAAAAATAAACAATATTGACAAACCCTGGCCAATTTCATCAAGCAAAAAAGGAGAAGATTTAAATTAACAAAATTCAAAATGAAAAAGGAGAGATCACAATAAACATAAAAGAAATTGGGATAATCATCAGGACTTATTTCAAAACACTCTACTCCACAAAACTGGGTAATGTGGAGGAGATGGATAAATTCCTAGATGCATAACATCTATTAAAGCTAAACTCAGAGCAGATTAATCTCCTTAATGAACTCATGACACTCATGGAGATTGAAAAAGTAATTAAAAAAACTCCCCAAAAAGAAGAGTCCAGGACCAGATGTCTTCTCAGCTGAATTCTATCAAACCTTCATGGAAGAACTCAAACAAATCTTCCTCAAACTGTGCCACACAATAGGAGAACAGGGAAAGCTACCCAACTCCTTTTATGAAGCTAATATCATCCTAATTCCAAAACCAGGCAGAGATGCAACATGAAAAGAAAACTACTGGCCTATTTTCCTGATGAACTTAGATGCAAAGATCCTGAACAAAATCCTTGCAAACCGAATCCAACAACACATCAAAAGCATTATCCAACTTGACCAAGTGGGATTCATCCCAGGAACACAGTGGTGGTTCAACATATGGAATTCTGTCAATGTATACACCAGATAAACAAGTTTAAACATAAAAACCACATGATCATTTCCATAGATGCAGAAAAGGCCTTTGACAAGATACAACACCACTTCATGATCAAGACATTGGAGAGAATTGGTATGGTTGGTTCATATCTTAACATAATAAAGGCAATATACAAAGCTCCTAAGGCCTAAATAATACTAAGTAGAGAGAGACTTGAGGAATTCCCATTAAGATCAGAAATAAGACAGGGTTGTCCACTCTCACCTCTGCTTTTCAACATAGTACTGGAAGTCCTAGCTCAAGCAATAAGACAGGAGAAGGAAGTATAAAGGATACAATTTGGAAAGGAAGAAGTTGTTAGCTCTATGCACTGATGAGATCATTGTATATGTAAGAGACCAAAGAGACTCCATTATAAAACTTCTGAAGGTGAGACTTCTGGTTAAGATGGTGGCATAGGTACCATGCCAAAGCAGCCTGGGGGGGGGGAGAGATCAAAAATACTCAGCAAAATATAAACTTTAACTAAAAAGTGAGGTGTATAGGAAATTGAAGCAGCAGCAGAGAAGTAGGAGAGATCTAGAGCATCCAGAGCCTGCACAGGCGGGAAAAGCGGCTGCGGCAGCTCCGCCAACCTTGGCGGCGGCGGCAGCACAAAGAAAGCTGCCAAGCTTGGCTCCAGCCTCAAGAAAAGCCAGGTGCGGGAGCTTCCCCTCACACCGGCTCTCTCCGCAACTTGGAAAACATGAAGGGAAAGCGGCAGCGAGCAACGGAGGAGCAGACCGGGAGGTAGAAGAACACGTGGAGCAGTGAGAGAACCGGAGCAGCTGCAGCTCCCTCCCCTCCCCCATCGCCTGAGCCCAGCTCCGGCGAACAGAGCAGTGGTCCCGGGACCCAGCCACACCAACCTGACCCAAGCAGGAGCAGAGTTCGGCAGCAACATCAGTGGCTCCAGTATCGGTAACAGCGGCCCAAGCAGCAGCAGACTGAGGAGCGGCAGAAGCTTCAGCTGCTGACAGACCCAGTGGGGGAGCTGATCTGCAGGGCCACAGTTGCCAGGCTTGGCTTGCCACACAGGAAAAGCCAGTGCCCAGCTCCAGAAATCACAACACCAGCCCGACGATCCAGGCAGCAACTTGACTGAGACCAAACTCATCCAAGGTAACTGGGCTTGCACCAGGGAAGGGTCTCATTTGGTCACAAGCTGACTTGGATCCCTCAACAGACCAGAAATCTTAACCTCTATGTTGATAGAGGATCTGGTTGTTATAATAACTACTTTGGCATACATACTTGGGGCTGTTTTTGACTGAATGGGTACAATGTTTAGTTAACTTTTAGAATCTACCTGTATTTTATTCCACTCAGCCTACTTGAATACCCCCATAGCAGGGAAACTCAACCCCTAGGAGCACCTTTGTAGATACTCTCAGAGTCTTAAGAGCCACATCTAACTCCTCAAGCTCCTACCCTGAAAATATATAACATCAAACCAATTAATACAGCTAAGAATACCCAGCTAGCTAGAAAATCCAAGCATTAACTTAATCCAACATGCAAAAATATATACATTATAACACAAGAAACACTAAAAAGCAAGACGATATAAATCCACCTAAAAGTATTAATGCATCAGAAATGACCTCCAGTGAGAACGAGTTAGAGGAAATGCCTGAGAAAGATTTCAAAAGAATGATTGTAAATATGCTCAAAGAAGTCAGAGAACAAATCAAAGGAGTCAAAGAGGAACTTAAAGAGGAAATCACAGGAATCAAAGAAGATGCAGGACACCAATTTCATGAAATAAAGAAGGCAATACAAGACATAAATAAGGAAATAGAAATAATAAAGAAAAACCAGTCAGAATTACTAGCAATGAAGAACACAGTTAATGAAATAAAAAACTCTGTAGAAAATCTCACCAGTAGAATGGATGAAAGAGAGGATAGAATATCTAAGCAAGAAGACCAGGTGGCAGATCTAATACAGGCCAACAAAGAGAAAGACAAACTTATAGAAAAGTATGAGTGGGAATTTCAAGATATTCGGGACACTATGAAAAGATCAAATATTAGAATTCAGGGCATATTAGAAAGAGAAGAAGTCCACTCCAAAGGCATAGTAGGTGTCTTCAACAAAATCATAGAAGAAAATTTTCCCCAATTGGGAAAGAGGTGCCAATACAGATACAGGAAGCCTTTAGAACCCCAGCCAGACAAAACATGGAAAGAACCTCTCCTCACCATATTATAATCAAACTTCCAAATACACACAACAAAGAAAAAATATTGAAAGCAGTTAGAGAGAAAAATCAAGTTACCTACAAAAGTAAGCCCATCAGAATTACAGCAGATTATTCAACACAAACTTTTAAAGCCAGAAGGGCTTGGAGTGATATATTCCAAGTTCTGAAAGATAACAACTGTCAACCAAGGTTACTTTATCCTGCAAAGTTATCCATTCAAATAGACGGAGAAGTAAGGACATTCCATGACAAAAGAAGGTTAAAGGAGTATTTGAAGACAAAACCAGCTCTATAGAAAATACTTGATAGAATCCTCCATGCTGAAGAAAAGGAAAAGCACACATATAAGGAACCTAGAAAAAACAAGCAATACTCAAATACTTGTTAAAAGAGCACAGGTAGAACCGGAACCACAAAAAAAAAAAAAAAAGGCAAATATAAATACACACCTTTCAATAATATCTCTTAATATCAACGGCCTCAATGCCCCAACAAAAAGACATAGGTTTGCAGACTGGGTTAAAAAGCAGGATCCTACAATTTGTTGTATCCAAGAAACTCACCTTTCTACAAAGGATAGACATTATCTTAGGGTGAAAGGTTGGAAGATGGTGTTTCAAGCAAATGGGCCTAGAAAAAAAGCAGAGGTTGCTATCCTAATATCTGACAAGGTAGACTTCAGTCCAACGTTAGTCAAGAAAGATAAGGAAGGTCACTTTATATTGACTAAGGGCACACTCCAACAGGAGGACATTACAATCCTAAATATGTATGCACCTAATATGGGGGCTCCCAAACTCATCAGACAAACACTATTAGAACTAAGGTCACAGATAACACCAAACACAGTGGTGGTGGGTGACTTTAACACCCCACTCTCACCAATTGACAGATCATCCTGGGAAAAAATAAACAGAGAGGCATCTGGACTAAATGAGGTCATAGAAGGAATGGACTTAACAGATATATACAGGACATTTCATCCAAAGGCTGCAGAATATACATTCTTTTCAGCAGCACATGGAACATTCTCTAAAATAGACCATTATTAGGACACAAAGCAAATCTTAACAAATTCAGGAAAATTGAAATAATTCCTTGCATTCTATCTGACCACAATGGAATTAAACTACAAATCAGTAGCAAGAAAGGCTATAGAGCATACACAAAATCATGGAAACTAAACAATACAATACTAAATGATGAATGGGTCAATGCAGAAATCAAAAAGGAAATCAAAAAATTTATAGAGTCAAATGATAATGAGAACACAACATATCAAAATCTCTGGGACACAATGAAGGCAGTTCTAAGAGGTAAATTTATAGCCTTAAGTGCCTATATTAAGAAATTAGAAAGGTCTCAAGTAAAGACCTAATGCTTTGCCTTAAAGCCTTGGAAAAAGAAGAACAAGGCAAACCAAAAGTCAGTAGATGGGAAGAAATAATAAAGATTAGGGCAGAAATTAATGAGATAGAAACAAAAAGAACAATCCAAAGAATTAATGAAACAAAGAGTTGGTTCTTTGAAAGGATAAACACGATTGATAAACCCTTAGCAAATCTGACCAAAAGAAAGAGAGAAAAGACACAAATTAATAAAATCAGAGATGAACAAGGTAACATCACAACAGATTCCAGAGAAATTCAAAAAATCATAGGGACATACTATAAAAGCATATACTCCACAAAGTATGAAAATCTGAAAGAAATGGATGATTTCCTTGATCTATATGACCTACCTAAATTAAATCAAAATGAGATTAATCACTTAAATAGACCTATAACAAACATGGAGATCTGAACAGTTATCAATAATCTCCCAACTAAAAAACCCCAGGCCCGGATGGATTCACGGCTGAATTTTACCAGACTTTTAAGGAAGAGCTAAAACCATTGCTTCTTAAGCTTTTCCAGGAAATAGAAAATGAAGGAATTCTACCAAAGTCCTTCTATGAGGCCAGCATCACCCTGATACCAAAACCAGGCAAAGATAGAACAAAAAAAGAAAATTACAGACCAATCTCCCTCATGAACATAGATGCAAAAATTCTCAACAAAATATTGGCAAACAGAATACAAGAGTATATCAAAAAGATCATTCACCCTGACCAAGTAGGCTTTATCCCAGAGATGCAGGGATGGTTCAACATATGCAAATCTACAAATGTAATACATTACATAAACGAGTTGAAGGACAAAAATCACATGATCATCTCATTAGACGTAGAGAAAGCATTTGACAAAATCCAACATCCCTTCATGATAAAAGTCCTACAGAGACTGGGAATAGAAGGAACATATCTCAATATAATAAAGGCTCTTTATGACAAGACTACAGCCAACATATTACTAAATGGGGAAAAACTGGAAGCTTTTCCACTAAAATCAGGAACAAGACAAGGGTGTCCACTGTCCCCACTTTTATTTAATATAGTTTTGGAAGTCTTAGCCATAGCAATAAGGCAAGAGACACACATAAAAGGGATACAAATTGGAAAGGAAGAAATCAAGTTATCATTATTTGCAGATGACATGATTCTATACATAAAGGACTCTAAAGACTCTACTAGCAAGCTGTTAGAGCTGATCAAAACCTACAGCAATGTAGCAGGATACAAAATAAATACCCAGAAATCTGTAGCCTTCATATATGCTAACAACAAACACACAGAGGATGAAATCAGAAAATCACTCCCATTCACAATTGCATCAAAAAAAATAAAGTACCTTGGAATAAACCTAACCAAGGAAGTAAAGAATCTCTATAATGAGAACTTTAAAACTCTCAGAATACTGTATGGATTTTAATTTGAATTGCATTAAATCTATATATTGCGTTTGGTAGGATGGCCATTTTCACAATGTTAATTCTGCCTATCCAGAAGCATGGGAGGTCTTTCCATTTCTCAATTCCTCCTCAATTTCTTTTTTGAGAGTTTTTAATGTTTTCATTTTTTTGATCTTTCACTTTCTTGGTTAAAATTATTCCAAGGTATTTTGTTATTCTTTGCTATTGAAAATGGGACCATGTCCTTTATTTCTTTTTCTGTATCTTTGCCATTTGCATATAGAAAGGCTATTAATTTTTGTGCATTGATTTTGTATCCTGCCTCTTTCCTGTAGGAGTTAATCACCTTCAGAAGTTTTTTTTTAATTAATTAATTAATTAATTAATTTTTAAAAATGTTTTTATTAGCATTTTCCATGATTATTAAAAAAATCCCATGGTAATTCCCTCCCTCCCCACCCCCCACGCTTTCCGCTTTGAAATTCCATTCTCCATCATATTACCTCCCCATCACAATCATTGTCCTTATATATATACAATATCAACCTATTAAGTACCCTCCTCCCTTCCTTTCTCTTCTCTTTATGTCTCCTTTTTAACTTACTGGCCTCTGCTACTAAGTATTTTCATTCTCACGCAGAAGCCCAATCATCTGTAGCTAGGATCCACATATGAGAGAGAACATGTGGCGCTTGGCTTTCTGGACCTGGGTTACCTCACTTAGTATAATACTTTCCAGGTCCATCCATTTTTCTGCAAATTTCATAACTTCATTTTTCTTTACTGCTGAGTAGAACTCCATTGTATAAATGTGCCACATCTTCATTATCCACTCATCTGTTGAGGGGCATCTAGGCTGGTTCCATTTCCCAGCTATTATAAATTGAGCAGCAATAAACATGGTTGAGCACTACTTCTAAGGAAATGAGATGAGTCCTTTGGATATATGCCTAGGAGTGATATAGGTGGGTCATATGGTAGATCAATCTTTAGCTGTTTTAGGAACCTCCACACTGTTTTCCACAATGTGTTGATGGAGCTAGTGATGCCTGTGCCTCCTCTGACTGTCCTGTGGGAATCCATCGTTCAGGGGGCGCTTGCCTTCGTGACAGTATGTGGTTGTATAGATCTGATACACTCTAGAAACACAATGCTCAGTGTCGTCTTTCCTATATGTTTGGTTTTAAGTTGAGCATTAGAGAATGTATACTTTTAATTGTGACTCTGCCAATATTCTATCTAGAGGCCTGTTGCCATTTTTGTCTTCTGTGAAATTTTTGTTGCCAAGGAAGACAGGATTACCATTCTGTCTTAACAGATTGAGATGATGTAGTGTATTCTTAGTTATCAAAATACTCATGCAGCTTAAAATGTTTGAGTTGGTGAACATTTGCAGTGTGTGGGAATGCATGACACATTCTGTACCGTCTCAGTTCCTGAAATGGAATGCAGTGTGTACACATGCAAGATCCAGGCGTGTATGTCCAACCGAACTGCCTGTGACTGGATGGCTGCTTTTTGCTTGTGTTTTTGTTTCCTGTAATGCACATGTTAAGAAAAATAATAAAGATTCTTTTAAATGCTAAAATAAATAAATAAATAAAAATAAATGATCTCAAATTTCATAGGGAAAGGCAGAAGGCCTCGCATATACAAACATATCTTAGCAAAAGAAATACCTCTGGAGGCATAACCATACCTTATATAAAGGTATATTACAAAGCCATAGTAATAAAAACAGCATGGTACTGACATAAAAACAGGAGTATAGACCAATGGAATAGACTTGAGGACCTGGACTTTGGGTCAAGCAACTATAGCTACTTGATATTTGACAAAGGCCCCAACAATATAGCCTGGAAAAAAGACAGCATCATCAATAAATGGTGCTGGACAAACTGGATAACCATATGCAGGAAACTGAAACTTGATCCACATATTTCACCATGCACTACACTCAAGTCCAAATGGATCAAAGACCTTGATATAAGACCAGAAACTCGACTATTACTGGAAGAAAATTTAGGAAATACCTTCCATGATATAGTGTGGTGGTTTGATTCAGGTGTCCACCATAAACTTAGGTATTCTGAATGCTAGGTTCCCAGCTGATGGATATTTGGGAATTAATGCCTCCTGGAGTGAGTGTATTGTTGGGGGCGGGCTTATGGGCTTTATAGCCAGTTTCCCCATGCCAGTGTTTGGCACACCCTCCTGTTGTTGCTGTCCACCTTATGTTGGCCAGGGGGTGATGTCCACCCTCTGCTCATGCCATCATTTTCCCCTGCCATTGTGGAGCTTCCCCTCGAGCCTATAAGCCAAAATAAAACTCTTTTTCCCAGAAGCTGCTCTTGGTTAGGTGATTTCTACCAGCAATGCGAACTGTACTGCAACAGTAAAGTGGTACCAAGGAGTGGGATTGCTGCTAGACACCTGACTGTGTGGCTTTGGCCTTTTGGAGCTGATTTTCAAGAGGAATGTGGGAGGAGTTGAAACCTTGGCCTAAGAGATGCCTTGCAGTACTGTAAGTACAGCCTGATGGACTAATCTGGTCAGAGCTGAAAGACCTGAAGGCAGTAAGAAGTATGGACTATGAGGTTTGGCTCATGAGGGTGAGAAAAAGCTTTGCCTGGACTGGGCTAGCAGTTTGTGTGAGAAGCTTGCTTGTATGCCATGTCCAGAGAAGTTGTGCAGGGTTGCTTTGCATAGAAATGAACTGGTGTGAGCAGAGGGATATGGCACAGAGAGAAAAACCTTTGGGTGAACTGCTGCCTGTTCAGCTGCAACTGAGAGATGACAACATTTGAGACTGGGCTAAGTGACCTGCACTGGGGCAACAAGAAGAATGTAAACTCTTTTGAAGGGGCCTGACTGCTCAAGGAGTGTCCTGTTCTTCAAAGTCTGCTTTATTCCCCCCTGGATTAACAAATTGGCACCCTACCTGGTATTGTGGAGTATAAGAAATGCTGGAAAGAGGGCCATTGAGTTTGCAACACGGTCTTGTGTTTTGGAAATAGCCGTGGGCAGTGTGAAGCAGGTTTGCTGGTTGCCTGCATAGAGAACCCATGGGGCCATGAGGATGAACCGTGGCTTGCAGTGGAGACCCAGTGGAGATGCCAGGACCATGAGATGGCTGCCGAGGAGCTGCCAGCCCAAATGAAGTTTCCCAGGACTGTGAGTAGCCTAGCTGGAGG
The DNA here is from genome assembly GCF_020740685.1 of Jaculus jaculus. Taxonomy (NCBI): domain Eukaryota; kingdom Metazoa; phylum Chordata; class Mammalia; order Rodentia; family Dipodidae; genus Jaculus; species Jaculus jaculus. The sequence goes on along the minus strand of NC_059106.1, from coordinate 123,010,765 downwards.
GGCGGAATTGGAATGCCAGAGACTTGTTGCTGGTTAGAATTACCAGACTTGGAGATTTGTCACGGGTTAGAGTTGCTGGACTCGAAGTTACAGAGTTTGATATTTGCCCTGGTTGTTTTAAATCTTGTATTGGTTGAATGTTTCTTTGCTATGCCCAATGCCATCTTTTGCAGTGTGAATATTTATTCTGTGCTATTATGGGTTTTTTGAGGTTATATTTTTGTATTATGGCTCAGTTAAAGGATCTTGAACTATGGGGATGTATGAACATCATTGGGATTGATAAAAAACTACGGGAACTTTTAAAGTCAGACTGAATGCATTGTATTTTACATCATGTATGGATATCAGTTTATGGGGGCCAGGGGAGGAATGTGGTGGTTTGATTCAGGTGTCCCCCATAAACTTAGGTGTTCTGAATGCTAGGTTCCCAGCTGATGGATATTTGGGAATTAATGCCTCCTAGAGGGAGTGTATTGTTGGGGGCGGGCTTAAGGGCTTTTTAGCCAGTTTCCCCATGCCAGTGTTTGGCACACCCTCCTGTTGCTGTTTTCCACCTTATGTTGGCCAGGGGGTGATGTCCACCCTCTGCTCATGCCATCGTTTCCTCCTGCCATCATGGAGCTTCCCCTCGTGCCTGTAAGCCAATATAAAACTCTTTTTCTCAGAAGCTTCTCTTGGTTAGGTGATTTCTACCAGCAATGCGAACCAGACTGCAACATATAGGAATGGAAAAGGACTTCCTGAACAAAACCCCAGTAGCTCATGATCTTAAACAATTACCCAACCAATGGGATCTCATGAAGCTGAAGAGTTTCTTTAAAGACAAGCATACAATAAGCAAAGCCAACAGATTACCTATGGAATGGGAGAAAATATTTGTGGGTTATGCAACTGACAAAGGCCTCATCTCTAGAATCTACAAAGAACTGAAATATCTAAACAGTAAAAAGTCCAAGACCCCACTCACCAAATGGGGCAAAGAGCTGAACAGGCAGTTCACAAAGAAAGAAACACAAATGGCAAACACTCACTTAAGAAAGTGTTCATCATCCCTAATCATCAGGGAAATACAAATTAAAACAATTAGGAGATTCCACCTTACCCCAATAAGGATAGCAAACATCAAAAAAATCAAATAAAAATAAATGTTGTTGAGGATGTGGAGAAGTAGGAACACTCATCCACTGTTGGTGAGAATGTAAGATAGTACAACCACTTTGAAAAGCAATATGGAGAGTCCTGAGAAAGCTGAATATAGAGATACCAACAGACCTAGTTATTCCCTTATTGGGCATCTACCCTGAATCCTTCAAACCACAGGGCAGAGAGATTTGCTCAACCATGTTTTTAGTGGCTCAATTCATAATACCTAAGAGCTGGAGTCAACCCAGATGTCCATCACTAGAAGAATGGACAACTCACATGTGGTATATCTATAGAATAGAATTCTAAACAGCAATAAGAAAAAAAAAATGACCCAAGGAAATTTGAGGAAAAATGGTTGAACCTGGAACAGATCATTCTCAGTGAATTTACCCAATCACAGAAAAAAAAAAAATCGCCACATAGTCTCACTCATCTACAGCATCTAACCTGAATCTATCCAAGATACCTTACATACCCAGCACACATCTCCTGGACTAGACACTAGGATGGATGGGGAGGGAGGGGATGAAAATGGAGGGCTGGGAACCACAAATCTAGACCCAAACAGCAATGGTAGCATAAAATTATACTCCCTAAAAGGCAGACCAAATGGCTGAACCTTCACCAGGCCATTAAAGGGAAGAGCTGAACCACAAGACACTGGAGAGGGTATGATGAAGACCAACCTTAATCTTCTACAGCTTCCCTCCCTCCCTTTGCCCCCTCTCCCATTCTCTCTCTCTCTTTTCTCTCCATTTCTTGTATATGAGTTATCTTTTTCTTCCTTTTCTTAGTGGGCACTGACCTGTAACTCCCAGTACCAGCATGTGGCCAACATCCACAATGAGCCTTTGATCAGAGAGAAATACAAGGTTTTGTAAAAGAAAGACAGATTTCTTTCCCAGTACTTGATGACCCACCAAAGGTTAGTAGTAAAACCCTACTGCTGAAGACACTGTATATGGTCGACCTGTAAAATGGAATGGCATGGCTGGAAGCTAGAAGAGAGTCATTCCCATACAGTCAGTGAATCTAGGGCCAGAAGGTGCTACATGAGCGACTGGGGGAAAATGACCAATATCTGTTCAAGTATCTAACTTACTTAGCAGCAAATAACCTGTTTTGATGCCCACACAAGTGCATTAGTGGCACACAGCCATGGTGGGGAACCAACTGCTCTTGATTTAGCTAACTGATCCCCTCAGTGGTATGAGACCCATAGCTGGAGCTGGGAAACAAGCCAGAACCATATCCCAACATAAGCCTGCTCTCCATTATCAAGCTACCATTAATCATAGACTACAAGAGGGCCTACACCTATTAAATTCTATACAAAAAAAAGTAAGGGTTATCTCATTTTGCCTGGTGCTAACTTACTCTGCATTGGAGAATCTGCTTCTCTTTTTCAGATAGATGTAGGTCATAAGGAGAGAGCCACCCCATCATACCTCAAAAGGGCCCATGCTTAAACTAAAGAAAATTGGCAAAACAAGCAAGGGTGCTGTTTTTCTAGTGGACCAGATACCAGCACAAAGGTGAAGGAGATCAACACAGAGAAATATCAACTCCTACCAAATCAGAGAGCCAGAGACCCAGAGGCCCCCGACACCTCATCACTGAAGCAGACCAAAATTTAACCCAACATAGCTCAGGGAAATTTTGCGGAAGAGGGGGCAGAAAGTATGTCAGAGCCACATGTTGGGTCATGATATGCAGAGACATTTATCCTACCCATAACTGAGGGCTAACTCCACAATACATGACCCATATACCTCAATAGATAGGGGCCAAGGGGAGGGGATAAGTCACGGATGAGCCTAATAATGGTACCAAACTCACTGTATTTGCTGAATACAAAACTAATGAATAAAAAAATTAAACAAGAAAAAATGAAAGAAGAAAAAGAAGTTATCATTGGATATAATTCAAAATAATGTATTTTTATTCCAGAATATGGCATCATTATAGTTTAGAAATCATGTAGTTAAAATATTTGTTTTGACAGTTTACAAAAGCAGTTATTTTCAAATAGTGATTTGTTTGACAAAAATCCCAAGCGTAGTGGGTAAATTTTCAGGTAAAAAGTTATGAAAAGTACTGTTGTATGTTTAAGTGTTTATTTCAAGAGTTCATTTTGTTTTCCAGGTTCCCTTCCTAACTATTATTTTCTTTGATGAACTTTGGGTGGTAGAGTGAATGAAGAACATCAAGTAACTTTGTTATGTTTCTACATACCAACATATAGTACATCTAACCTCAGAAGATGACCAGACATTTGTCTGTTTCTAATCTTGATAGAGGTTTGTGGGGCCTTATGTTATTTGTTTTTGTTTTCATATTCTGTACTAAGTCATCATAATAATTCATTAAAAATATGTGGACTTTGAGCTGGAGAGATTGCTTAGTGGTTAAGCACTTGCCTGTGAAGCCTAAGGATCCCGGTTTTCTGCTCAATTCCCCAGGACCTATGTTAGCCAGATTTCAAAGGGGGCACTGGCATCTGGAGTTCATTTGCAGTGGCTGGAGGCCCTGGCATGCCCATTCTCTCTCTCTCTCTCTGTCTGTCTCTCTCTCTCTCCCTCCTTCTCTCTGTCACTCTCAAATAAATAAATAAAAATAAGCAAACAAAAAAAAATTAAAATGTGGACTTCTTTTGTAAAAAAAAGTTAAACAACTATTTTTGAACTTGATGTCTACAGGAAAATATTTTATAAGTATTCTATCTATGAAAGTTAAAATATTGAAAATTTTCATTGCTGTGTCTACCCACTCAAATTTTAAAATCACTCTATCATCAGATGACAAGACAAAATTCACCACTTACAGAAATATTAAATCATGGGTTGACTTGTCTCAACATCAGTAAACTCACAGAAACTTGCATTAAGATTCCACATAAAGCAGGTCACATTACACATTACACAATTCTGGTCTGTAATAACACTTGCTTTGCTTCTCTGTACCCGTGGACACTCTTCACATGTCTGGAGAGGACTGGACAGTCAAGACTTAGACTGAGCCCATGCACTTAGTTCCTTCCTCTTTTTTGTTTCTTCCTGTGTGTTCCTGATCTTAAAGCTAGGCTGAAATTGGATATTCTTTCAAGCATGTCTCATTCCTACTAATAACTCAATTTGCTGCCTCTCTGGAAGACATGATTTTGAACTGACTCCTAGTGAGGAAAACATTTTGTTCAATAGATGGCACTGTGCTATCAGTAAAGTCATATTTGGAAAAACATACACAGCAAAAACATAATCACTATCTGCTTTTTCCCCCTCAAGCAGACTTTACGAAACATTACTCAATTCAGAGAAGCTAATAAAATGCCTGGAAAATGAATCCCAGTCTTACTTAAATTATGGTTACTTCTCAGTAGATAGAGGGTATTTATGGACCAAGCATTGGTATATACTGAAAGGCTAGCTGGTAAAAATAGACGAGGCAACAAATAAGGTTTGTTGACATTTTTTTTAATTTAATTTATTAGTTTTCTTTTCAGTAAATACAGGCAGTTTGGTACCATTATTTAGGCTCATCTGTGATCTACCCCCTCCCATTAGACCCTCCTTGTTATTGAAAATGGGTCGTGCATTGTGGAGTTAGCCCCCAGTTATTAATATGATAAATGTCTCTGAAAATCATGACCCAACTGTACAGAAAGTTTGAATTTGTCACTCTTCACAGGGTTTATTTGATAATCATTTTGTTTTTCTTTCAATGAATCAAGTTTGACAATCCCTTTGTTTAAATCAAGTTGTCTATGTGGCAAATATTAAGCCTTGAATTATTTCCAGCTCTATGCCCATGATATGGAGTGGTCTCTTTAATTTGGCAAGAAAGTGTTTGTCTACCAGAGTGAACTAACATTTATTTATTTTTTTTTTAAATTTAATTTATTAGTTTTATTTTCAGTAAGTACTGGCAGTTTGGTACCATTGTTTAGGCTCATCTGTGATCTACCCCCTCCCATTGGACCCTCCTTGTTGATGAAAATGGGTCGTGCATTGTGGAGTTAGCCCCCAGTTATTGGTATGATAAATGTCTCTGCAAATCATGACCCAACATATGACTCTGACATCCTTTCTGCCCTCTCTTCCGCAAAATTTCCCTGAGCCATGTTGGGTTCATTTTTGGTCTGCTTCAGTGCTGAGGTGTTAGGGGCCTCTGAGGCTCTGGCTCTCTGATTTGGTAGGAGTTGATTTTTCTCTGCGTTGGTCTCCTTCCCCTTTGTGCTGGTATCCGGTTCACAGGAAAACATCATCCTTGTTTCGCCAGTTGTCCTTAGTTTCAGTTGGGCCCCTTTTGAGGTATGTTGGGGCATCTCTCTTCTTAGGATCTGCATCTATCTGGAAAAGAGAAGCAGATTCTCCAACGGAGAGTAAGTTAGTACCCGGAGATTTGAGATAACACTTACTTTTTTGATAGACAGTTTGATAGGTGTAGGCCCTCTTATACCCCGTGATTGATGGTAGCTTGATATTGTAGAGTGGGCTTGTGTTTGGGTATGGTTCTGACTTGTTTCCAGCTCCAGCTATGGGTCTAGTACCACTGAGGGGATCAGTTAGCCAAATCAAGAACAATTGGTTCCTCACCATGGCTGTGTACCACTATTGCATTTGTGTGGGCATCACATCAGGTTATTTGTTGCTAATTAGGTTACACAATGCGGTGCTTGGACAGATCTTGGTTGTTTCCCCCAGTCACCTATGTAGCACCTTCCGGCACTAGATACGCTGACTGTCAGGGAACTGACTCTCTCCTGGCTTCCAGCCATGTCATTCCATTTTACGCGTCAGCTGCGTACGGAGTCTTCAGCAATAGTGTCTCACCACTGGCCTTTGGTGGGTTATAAAGTACTCTGACAGAAGTCTGTCATTGTTTTGGGAAACCGTAGGTTTCTCTGATCAAAAGCTCATTGTGGATGGTAGGCCCAAGCTGGAAATGGGGGTTACAGGTCAGTGTCCACTAAGAAATTGAGGAGAAACATAACTACTATACAAGAGATAGAGAGGAGAGAGATAGCGGGGAGAGGCAAAGAGGGATGGAGGGAAGATGTAGGAGATTTAGGTCAGTCTTGATCCTACCTTCTCCAGTGTCTTGTAGTTCACGTGTTTCCTATAAGGGTCTAGTGAAGGTTCAGCCATTTGGTCTGTCTTTTAGGAAGTAGAATTTTATGGTACCATTGCCGTTTGGGTCCAGATTACTGTTTTTCACCCTTCGATGCCCTTCCCGCCCTCCGATCCATTTTATTGTCTAGTCCATGAGGTACTTGCTGGGTATGTAAGGTATCTTGGGTAGATTCAGGTTAGGTGTTGTAGATGAGTGAGACTATGTGTCGATTTTTTTTTTTCTGTGATTGGGTAAGTTCGCTGAGAATGATCTGTTCCAGGTTCAACCATTTTTCCTCAAATTTCTTTATGTCGTTTTTTCTTACTGCTGTATAGAATTCCATTGTGTAGATATACCACATCTTTGTTATCCATTCTTCTAATGATGGACACCTGGGTTGATTCCAGCTTTTAGCTATTACGAATTGAGCCACTACAAACATGGTTGAGCAAATCTCTTTGGCTTTTGGTTTGAAGGTTTTAGGGTAGATGACCAGTAATGGTGTAACTGGGTCTGTTGGTATTTCTATAGTCAGCTTTTTCAGGAGTCTCCATATTGCTTTCCAAAGTGGTTGTACCATCCTGCATTCCCACCAACAGTGAATGAGTGTCCCTTCTTCTGCACATCCTCGCCAGCATTTATTTTCATTTGACCTTTTGATGTTGGCTATCCTTATTGGGGTAAAATGGAATCTCATAGTTGTTTTAATTTGCATTTCTCTGATGATTAGGGATGATGAGCATTTTCTTAAGTGTGTGTTTGCCATTTGTATCTCTTCTTCTGTGAATTGCCTGTTTAACTCTGTGCCCATTTTGTGAGTGGGGTATTTGTCTTCTTATTGTTTAGACTTTTGAGTTCTTTGTAGATTCTAGAGATTTGGCCTCTATCAGTTGGATAACCTGTAAATAATTCCCTGCATGATATCAGATCATAATGCTATATTCCTAGAAATCAACAACAAAAAAACCAACAAGAACCCCAACAGCAACTGGAAACTGAACAGCACACTCTTAAACAATAAATGGATAGTGGATGAAATAAAAAATGAAATTGCAAAATTCCTGGAATTGAATGACAATGAGAACACATCATACCAAAAGTTATGGGACACAATGAAGGCAGTCCTCATGGGAAAATTCATAGCACTCAATGCCTTCATAAAAAAGACAGTAAGATCCCAAATCAATAGCCTAGCCATCCACCTAAAGGCATTGGAAAAACAAGAAAAATCCAACCCAAAGAGCTCCACAAGGAAAGAAATAATTAAAATCAGAGCAGAAATTATTGAATTGGAAACCAAAGAAACAATTAAGGCAAATGACAAAACAAAGCACTGGTTCTTTGAAAAATAAATGAGATTGACAAACCACTGGCCAATTTGATCAAGCAAAAAAAGGAGAGAATCCAAATTAACAAAATTCAAAATGAAAAAGGAGAGATCACAACAGACATCAGTGAAATCGGCAGAATCATCAGGACTTATTTCAAAAACCTCTACTCCACAAAAGTGGAAAATGTGGAGGAGATGGATAAATTCCTGGATGCATATCATGTATCAAAGCTAAACTCAGAGCAGATCAATCACCTCAATGAACCCATCACACTCATGGAGATTGAAAAAGTAATAAAAAACCTCCCAAAAAGGAAGAGTCCAGGACCAGATGGATTCCCAGCTGAATTTTATCAAACCTTCATGGAAGAACTCAAACCAATCTTCCTAAAACTGTGCCACACAATTGAAGAACAGGGAAAGCTACCCAAATCCTTCTATGAAGCTAGTATCACCCTAATCCCAAAACCAGGCAGAGATGCCACAAGAAAAGAAAACTATCGGCCTATTTCCCTAATGAACATAGATGCAAAGATCCTCAACAAAATACTCGCAAACCAAATCCAAGAACACATCAAAAGCATTATCCACCTTTACCAAGTGGGATTTATCCCAGGAAAACAAGGGTGGGTCAACATACAAAAATCTGTCAATGTAATACACCACATAAACAAGCTTAAACATAAAAACCACATGATCATTTTGATAGATGGAGAAAAGGCCTTTGACAAGATACAACATCACTTCTTGATCAAAACACTGGAGAGAATTGGCATGGCCAGTTCACATCTTAACATAATAAAGGCAATATACAAAGCTCCAAAGGCCCAAATAATACTCAATGAAGAGAGACTGGAGGAATTCCCATTGAGATCAGGAATAAGACAGGGATGTCCTCTCTCACCTTTGCTTTTCAACATAGTTCTGGAAGTCCTTGCCCAAGCAATAAGGCAGGAGAAGGAAATAAAAGGGATACAATTTGGAAAGGAAGAAGTTAAGTTAGCTCTATTCACTGATGACATGATTGTATATGTAAGAGACCGAGAGACTCCATCCCAAAACTCCTGAAGGTGATTAACTCCTATAGCAAAGTAGCAGGATACAACATCAATGCACAAAAATCAGTAGCATTTCTGTATGCAAATGACGAAGACACAGAAAAAGAAATAAAGGACATAGTCCCATTTTCAATAGCAACAACAACAAAAAAATACCTTGGAATAACATTAACCAAGGAAATAAAAGATCTATACAACGGAAATATAAAAACTCTCAAAAAAGAAATTGAGGAGGACTTGAAAAGATGGAAAGACCTCCCATGCTCCTGGATAGGCAGAATTAACATTGTGAAGATGAAAATCCTACCAAAGGCAATATATAGATTTAACGCAATTCCAATTAAAATCCCTACAGTGTTCTTCACAGACATAGAAAAAAATGATCTCAAATTTCATATGGAAAGCAGAAGGCCACGCATATCCAAACATATCCTCAGCAAAAGAAATACCTCTGGTGGCATCACCATACCTGATATAAAGCTATATTACAAAGTCATAGTAATAAAAACAGCATGGTACTGGCATAAAAACAGGAGTATAGACCAATGGAATAGACGTGAGGACCCGGATTTTGGGTCAAGCAACTATAGCTACTTGATATTCGACAAAGGCCCAAACAATATAGACTGGAAAAAAGATAGCATCTTCAACAAATGGTGCTGGACAAACTGGATAACCACATGCAGGAAACTAAAACTTGATCCACACATTTCACCATGTACTACACTCAAATCCAAATGGATCAATGACCTCAACATAAGACCAGAAACTTGAAAACTACTGGAAGAAAATTTAGGAAGTACTTTCCATGATATAGGAATGGAAAAAGACTTCCTGAACAAAACCCCAGTGGCTCAAGTTCTTAAACAGTCACTCAACCATTGGGATCATATGAAGCTGAAGAGTTTCTTTACAGAGAAGCATATAATAAGCAAAGCCAATAGAATACCTAACATTTATTTTTGTCCTAATAGAAAAAAAAAAAGAGGATTGAATCAGCTTGACATGACATTTAGCTGAAAACCATCAAGGGTGTTTTTTTTTTAACAGGAATAAACAAATAGGAGAGACTTCTTTCTAGAGAATTATTATTATTATTATTATTATTATTATTAATTTGATTTTTCAAGGTAGGGTCTTGCTCTAGTCCAGGCTGACCTGGAGTTCACTAGGGAGTTTCAAAGTGGCCTCCAACTCATGGCTATCCTTCTCCCTCTGCCTCCCAAGTGCTGGGATTAAAGGCATGTGCCACCACGCCATGCCCAGCTTTTAGAGAATTCTTGATGATCTTGATGATAAGGTCTATGCTGCTATCAGAGAGCTGCTGTTTGGTAAGAGTGGCTATAGATTAGTGAGGTATTTTCTGATTTTCCAAAACCTTCAATTACAATGGTCTCAAAAAACACACAGAAGATTTTGCACTACAAAGTTTGAATATTTTCATTAGTAGCTTAGTATCATATTAAGCAAGAAATTAGAACAGGCCAGTGATTATTTAGGAAGTCTAATTTCATTCAGGATCAATGTTTTGTGACACTGGATGACATAAAAGGTTATAATTTGCATCTTATAAATACAGAACCTCTTACACATCACATTCCATATCTTGAAAGACAATGTGATTAAGTGGAAAAGAAAGAAAGCTTGGATTCATGATGCAAAGGCTCTCTCAGCTCCTATCTATGGACACATGCTTTCTTATTTATACAACAATAAAGTACTGCAGAGTATTCGAAATTCCTTGATAACACTAAAAGTGTATTATTATTTCCCTTTTCTAATGCTGAACAGAATAGATGTGGTAAAATTTAATGACCTCATTACCACAAATGGTAAATTATATTTTAGGAGGAAAGGCTGAGTCACTCTTTCATGAGTCTGTGAACATAACGGTAACAGTCAATTTCAAGGATTTCCTGACATCATCAGTGATTTGGACATAATTTTTACATAGGAAGAAAGATTCACCTGCATTTATGGAGAGTTTGGCTTCTTCAGTCTCATTTCTTCTCTCCCACAGATTTTTATTGAGCACTTTCTGTATGCTAGGCACCCTTCATGGTATTGAGGATAAAGAAGTCACAAGTCTAAGTTTGGCCCTGTCTCTTAGAGTGCAGAGTAAAATAAACAAGAGAGTTAAGTAATCAGCAGACCATAGAAAGATATATGCTTTCAAGAACACAAATATTGACACACATAAGAGATGCATATAGTCAGTTCAAAAGCAGAGCTCTCCTTCTTGTGCCTATCCGTGACCTTTCCTGGGAGATTTGGGGAGGACACTCTCATGTTCTCAAGTTCCTTTGTGCTAAGAATATCTCTAGATAGGTAGGACATGAATTAGTTCCCCATGAAAGCTGTAATGGAATACCACAGCCAGGGTACCTAAGGCAATAGAAAAGTCATCATCCTCACAGTCATGAAAATTCAAAATCAAGGTGTCAACAGGATTGTGCTCCGTGTAGAGATTCTCAAGAAGCCTGCCTTGGGCTCTTCTAGAATCTGGGTGGCTGGCTGCCCTTGTTGATCCTTGGCATAAGGCAGCATGACTACAACCTCGTTATTGGTCCATGGGTGACCTTCTCTCTATGTCTGTTTTCTGTATTCAATACTCTCTGTTTGGACTAGTCACTGTGTTCAGGAGTCACCCTCATTATGTAGGAACTCATCCTAAGTGTTTGCTTTGGACACAGTTTCTATTTTTTAAGGTATTTATTTATTTTAAAGAAAAGGAGAGTCTGAAAAAATGGGAATGCCAGGGCCTCCAGCCACTGCCAAAGGGCTCCAGAAGTGCGCACTACCTTGTGCATCTGGCTTTATGTGGGTAGAAAAGGTCGCACACCACTCCCCAGGTAGATAACTGAGCTAAACAAGAATTGACAGGGAGATTTTCTTTTTTAGAGGTAATGTCTCACTCTAGCCAAGACTGACCTAGAATGCCCTATGTAGTCTCAGTCTGGCCTTGAATTCACAGAAATCCTTTCCTCCTGTCTTTGCTTCTTGAGTGCTGGGATTAAAGGCATGCACCACTACACCTGGCTTCTATTTTTAAATAAAGCCAAATGTACAGGTTCTAGGTCAATGTGAATGTTTGGAAGAGATTGTTGAAATCAACACACTGTCATTTAAAAAATTAATGGCCTAAACTTCGGAGGTAGGAAGGAAAAAGTAGAACTTGTTAGTTTGATATACTGTTTACATGTTTCTCTTGATGATGGACAGCATGCATATTTATAAAGTGATGCTATATCATGGTTTCATAGATATATATAGTCTTATGCATTTATTATGCAAGAATATTTTCATTCTTATCTAATGATTTGTTTCATTCCACCAACACTTGGAGATCTGTATTAGGGGATGGTTGTCATTGGTAGGAACTCTAGATTTCATGGTGGTGAGCAGTTACTTCCCCTTTGCCCTCAAAGCCAGTGGACTTGTCCAGTTTTTCAAACAAGATACTGAGGCTGTCAAGACAGAAAAGTCATATGCAAAGAAGACTAAACATTGGAACAATGTTGGAACAAAATAATTAGCCTCCAAATTATTGAAAATATCAAGAATTCTTAACAACATAATGATTCTACTAAATTTTCTTCAATTCAAAATCAATTTCAAATTTACTTGTCTTGCCATTAGAGATGACATATTTAATATAAGGGACTTTAAACAATGACAATGTGAAATCTTTCTATGATGGATTTGTTGCTGAGCCTTCAAAACACAAATCAAACCTTTTAAGACAAGACTTATGGTTTTTATATGTATTCAGTCCTTTGTGATTTTTTTAAGGGAGAATTTACTTTTGTAAGAAAGCAAAGGAATCTGGTGTTATGAAATTTTAAACATTTCCTTCACAGAGATAAGACTCATACAGTGAATTTTAATTTGAATATATCATCTCCCACTTAGTTAAATTTTCCTTTCTTCCTTTTATGACTTTTCTAAAACTTGTTTTCTCCTCCCTCCCCTCTCCTTCTTTATCCTCCTTCTGGCCCTTCATTGCTCCCCATTTTTTCTCCCTTACCTGCAAGTTTGTTTGTTTGTAACTTCTGACTCTCATTTAGTCCCCCTTCTTGCCCTTTCCTTCACTTTCTTCCATCCCTCTGTCCTAACATGCCTCCTCCCTTTTCTTTTTCCCTCCTTTCTAGAAATAGTTTAGAGTGAAGGCTAAAAGCTCTTTAGTGAGTGCTTATAATACTTCTTGAAAAGAAACCAGGAGACAAAAGAGTGTCCATTACTTCATGACCTTTTGTTACCTCCAACAAGACATCCACAAAGGTGAACTCATAATATTTCTACATGTTGATGGAGGCAGGCAAAATGAGCCATAAAAATAGAAGAAAGACTAGTTGGAATAAGTTCAGTGAAGGGGAGGAGGAGGGTGGATAATATTGTGAGGAAATTATGATCAAATTTATGTTATGTTCATATACAAAAATTGTCAAGAAAAATAAAATGAGAAATAAACCCCAAATAACAAATTTATAAAAATAACATCTATAATCATAAGCTGGAGAGTCTCCAAATGAGAGGAAGGTAGGTACTTAGAATAAAACATTGCCTGGGTTCTGGGTGTGTTTGGAAAATGTTTGATGACAGAGCCACCACCAGTATGAGCGACACTGCAGTTTTGGGTAGACTCTCATTGATTCTGTATGACCAGTTAGGTCAAGGTGCCTGCTTTGCACAGCTGTCTCCTCCTGCTGACAAAAAAATGCATACACCTACATTCTGCCCCCTACTCCCTTGGTACCTTCCCATGCCTATAACATACACTCTCTGGGAAAGCTTGCAGATTTTCAAGAAAAAACTCTCCTCTTTCACCCTTCATTTCCTGGGCTTTGATTTCTAGTCCTCATGTGCTATGACTGTGTTTTATCATAACAAGTTAGGAGATAACAACTTACAAAGAGGAAATGCTAATTTGGGCTAATGGTTTTAGAAGTTATACCCCATTTTTTGGTGGACCTGTTGTTTTATGGCCTGGGATTGTGGAGAGGAAACTGGTCACCTTATGGCAGCTGTGATGTGAGAAGCAGAGGAGAATAGTGTCCCACAATCCTCCCTGAGGGGTCGTGTTCAGTGATCTAAAACATCCCATAAGTGAATCCCACCTCCAAAAGGCTTCATTGATTGAGCACCTCTTCTTCTTGGCCTCACTTCCTAAAGGCTTTTCACCTCAGTGATCTAAAGTCTTCCTCTAGGCCTCATCTCCCAACAGTGCTATACACAAGTGGGCAAGCCTTGAACACAGTCTTTAAGGGATACTTATACAATCAATAGAAATACCCATTTACACAAAGGTATTGTAGAGGGTGTAGAAGTGACAGTTACTTTGTTTACCAACAAACATAACACATGTTTATTCTAGCAAGCATGGAGACTCTATGTTATAATTAATAAAGCCTTATGAATAAAGAGACCTAGAAAATATTGGTGTTTGTCGCAGTCAAGTTCTCATTGCTGGCAGAAGTCACCCAACCGAGAACAGCTTGTGGAAAAAAAAAAAAAAAGGTTTATTTTGGCTTATAGACTCAAGGGGAAGCTCTATATTGGCAGGGGGAAAGGATGGCATGAGCAGAGAGTGGATATCACCTCCTAGCCAACATAAGGTGGACTATAGGAACAGGAGAACATGCCAAGCACTGGCAAGGGGTAACTGGCTATGATACCCATAAGTCTGCCCCAGCAACACAACACCTCAAAGAGGCATTAATTCTCAAATCTCTATCAGCTGGGAACCTAGCATTCAGAACATCTACATTTATAGGGGACACGTGGGTTAAACCACCACATTCCACCCCCGGCCCCCATAAACTGATAACCTTATATGATGTAAAATGCAATGCATTCATCCAACTTAAAAGTGCCCATAGTTTTTTATCAATTTCAATGATGTTCATAATACCCATAATCCAAGGATTTTTAACTGACCCATAATACCAAAAAATAACCCCCCCAAACCATAATGGCACAGAATAAACATTCACACTGCAAAACATGACATTGGGTATAGCAAAGAAATACTCAGCCAATACAGGATTTGAAACAACCAAGGCAAGCATCAAACTCTGTAGCTTCAAGTCCAACATCTCCAGCCAGAGATTTCTAATTTCCCTGTCCAGCTAGGCTACTCACAGGCCTGGAAAACTTCATCTGGGCCTGCAGCTATCTTCAGCAGCCATCTTGTGGTCCCAGCATCTCCACTGGGTTCCTACTGCAATCCATGGTTCATCTTCATGGTGCCATTGGGTCTTGATGCAGGCAATTCTGCTTCACACTGCCTATGGCCATTTCTAAAATCAATGACCCTCTCTTTTCTGCATTTCTTATACTCCATAATAGCAGGTAGGGTACCAATATTTTTAATCCATGGGGGAATAAAACAGACTTTGAAGAACAGGACACTCCTTGAGCTTTCAGTCCCCTTCAAAGGACATTCTTTCTGTTGCCCCAAACTCAAAGGTTGCCATCTCTCACACAACTGCAGTTGAACAGGCAGCATTTTCTGCCCAAAGATTTCATTTTTCGGTGCTATATCCCTCTGCACACTCCACTCCGTTTCTATACTGCAACTGCACAAATTATCAGGACATGTTTCTAACAGCAAGCATCTCACCCAAACTTTTTCTAGCCCAGTCCAAGCAAAGCTCTTTTTCACCATCATAAGCCAAACCTCACTATCCATAGTTCTGACTATATTCAGGTCTGAGTTTGATCAAAAGAATCCTTCAAGTTGTACTCAACAGCACTGCAAGGCGTTTCTTATGCCAAAGTTTAAAATTCTTCCACCTTTCTCTTGAAAATCAGCTTCAAAAGGCCAAAGCCACACAGTCAGGTGTCTAGCAGCAATTTCACTCCTCCATACCACTTTACTGTTGCAGTTAGGTTTACATTGCTGGCAGAAATCACCCAACCAAGAGCAGCTTGTGGGAAAAAAAAAAAAGTTTTATTTTGGCTTATGACTTGAGGGGAAGCTCCATAATAGCAAGAGAAAATGATGCATGGCAGGGGTGGACATCATCATCTGGCCAACATAAGGTGGACAATAGCAGCAAGAGAGTGTGTCAAACACTGGC
The DNA here is from genome assembly GCF_020740685.1 of Jaculus jaculus. NCBI lineage: Eukaryota > Metazoa > Chordata > Mammalia > Rodentia > Dipodidae > Jaculus > Jaculus jaculus. Next base: position 122,995,034 of record NC_059106.1, on the reverse strand, counting down.
AAGGAGAAACTGGCTATAATACCCATAAGCACCCCCCCAACAATACACCATCTCCAGGAGGTGTTAACTTCCAAATCTCCATCAGCTGGGAGCCTAGCATTCAGAATACCCATGTTTATGGGTGACACCTGAATCAAACCACCACAGTGTTGTTATTGGAGAAGTTCTGTCTGTACTCCAGCTCAATTTAAGACCTTGGGCAAGTTACATGGAATGCATTTGTGGAAAGGCTGATGTTGCAGTCAGGTTTGCATTGCTGGTAGAAATCACCCAACCAAGAACAGCTTGTAAGAAAAAGAGGATTTATTTTCACTTATAGACTTGAGGGGAAGTTGCATGATGGCAGGGGGAAATTATGGCATGAGCAGAGGGTGGACATCACTCCCTGGCCCACATAAAGTGGACAACAGGAACAGGAGAGTGTGCCAAAAACTGGCAAGGGGAAACTGGCTATAACACCCATAAGGCTGCTCCCAATGATACACTCCATCCAGGAGGCACTAATTACCAAATCTCCATCATCTGGGACCCTAGCATTCAGAACACCTAAGTTTATGGGGGACACCTGAATCAAACCACCACATTCTGCCCCTAACCCCCATAAACTTGTATGCATACATGATGTAAAATACAATGCCTTCAGTACAACTTTAAGAGCCCCCATAATTTTTATCAATTCCAATGATGTTCATACATTACCATAGTCCAAGATCTTTTAACTGAGCCATAATACCAGAAAATAACCTCAAAAAAACCCCATAATGGCACCGAGTAAACATTTACACTGAAGAAGATGGCATTGGGCATACCAAAGAAACATTCAGCCAATTCAAGATTTAAAGCAACCAGGGAAAACTCTGTAGCTTCAAGTCCAACAACTCTAGCCAGTGACAAATCTCAAAGTCTGATAATTCTAACCAGTAAAAAGTCTCTGGAGTACCAATTCCACTCCAGCAGCTAGGCTACTCACAGTCCTGGAAAACTTCATCGGGGCCGGCAGCTTTTCTTAGCAGCCATTTCATGTCCTAGCAACTCCACTGGGTCTCCACTTCAAGCCACAGTTCATCCTCATGGTACTATGGGGTCTCCATGCAGGCAACCAACAAAACCTGCTTCACACTGCCCATGACCATTTTTAAAATACAAGACTGTGTTGCAAACTCAATAACCTTCTGTTTCCTATCTTTCTTATACTCCACAATAACAGGTAGGGTGCTAATTTGTTGATCCAGGGATGGCGGGGGGTGGGGGGAGAATAAAGCAGACTTTGAAGAACAGGACACTCCTTGAATACTCAGGCCCTTTCAAAAGAGTCTACATTCTTCCTGCTGCCCCAGAGCAGGTTAGCTGGCCCAATCTCAATGGTTATAGTCTCTCAAACAATTTGCAGTTGAATGGGCAGCAGTTTAGGCCCAAATATTTCATTTTTTCTGTGCCATATCCCTCTGCTCACAACAGTTCACTTCTATGCAAAGCAACCCTGCACAACTTCTCAGGACCCAGGCATAACAGCAAGCCTCACACAAACTGCTAGCACAGTCCAAGCAAAGCTCTTTCTTACCCTCATAAGCCAAACCTCACAGTCCATAGTTCTTATTGCATTCAGTTCTTCCAACTCTGATGAGAATTAGCCCATTGAGCTGTACTTACAGCACTGTAAAGCATATCTTAGGCGAAGGTTTCAAATCTTTCCACATTCCTCTTGAAATTCTGCTCCAAAAGGCCAAAGCCACACAGTCAGGTGTCTAGAAGCAATCCCACTCCTTGGTATTATTGCTGGCAGAAATCACCCAACCAAGAAGAGCTTGTGGAAAAAAATGTCTTACTTTGGCTCACGACTTAAGGGAAAGCTCCATAATGGTAGGAGAAAATGATGCATGAGTAGAAGGTGGACATTACCATCTGGCCAACATTAGGTGGACAATAGCAACAAGAGAGTGTGTCAAATACTGGCAAGGAGAAACTGGCTATAATACTCATAATCCCCCCTCCCAACTATACACTGTCTTCAGAAGGTGTTAATTCCCAAATGTCCATCAGCTGGGAGCCTAGCATTCAGAACACCTAAGTTCATAGGGGACACCTAAGTCAAACCACCACAGTGTTGTTATGGGAGACGTTCTGTCTGTACCCCAGCTGAATTTAAGACCTTGGGCAAGTTACATGGAATGTATTTGTAGAAAGGCTGATCTTTCAAATTTTTAATTAATTAATCAATTAATTAATTAATGTTATGTGCACATTTCTTTGGTATATGAAGAGGCTGTTGTTTCCATGACCAGAGCTGCCACTAGGTCCTGTTACACTTCCTATAGTATAGACTGGAGTTGGAAATGAGAGTGAAGAAATCTCTTCCTAATAGGTAGAGTGGGTCCCATGAAGTGAAATGTGTAAAATTAGATATATATGACTCAATGAATTGTATAATAACTATTTTCTCCTTTTGCAAGAGCTATGTATTGTACCTTAGATTAAATACCTTTTAAAACTATAAACACGACTTCCGGTTAAGATGGCGGCGTAGGTACCACGCCAAAGCAGCCTAGGGGGGAAAAAGACCAAAAAACTCAGCAAAATACACGCTTTTACTAAAAAGTGAGGTGTATAGGAAATTGAGGCAGCAGCGGACAAGTAGAAGAGTTATACAGCATCCGGAGCCCGCACAGGAGGGAAAAGCGGCTCCAGCGGCTCAGGCAGCTCGGTCAAACGCCGCAGCCGCGGCACAGCAGAAAACCGCCAGACCAGCCCGAGCCGCAGGAAAAGCCAGGTGCGGGATTTTCCCCTCACACCGCGCTCTCCGCAACTCGGGAAACGTGAGGGGAGAGCGGCAGCGAGCAGGGGAGGAGAAGACCGCGAGGTAGAACACGTGGAGCAGCGAGACAACCAGAGCAGCCGCGGCTCCCTCCCCTCCCCCACCGCCTGAGCCCAGCTCCAGCGAACACAGCAGCAGCCCTGGACCTGGCCACGCCAACTTGGGCTGACGGCGGGACCCAAGCAGGAGCAGAGTTCGGCAGCAACTTCAGCGGCTCCAGCACCGGTACCAGCGGCCCCAGCAGCAGCGGACCCAGGAGCGGCAGCGGCGGCAGATCCCGCAGCAGCGGCTTCGGGGGGGAGCAGAGGCGGTGGTCACGGCAGCGGCAGCTTCAGCAGCGGTGGTGGCTCCAGTGGTGGCAGCTATAGGAGCAGCAGAGGCAGCAGCAGCGGCTCAGTTTGCCCCGTAGGAAAAGCAAGTGCCCAGCTCCAGAAATCAGAACAGCAGCCCGACAACCCAGGCAGCAACTTGACTGAGACCAAAATCACCCAAGGTAACTGGGATTGCACCAGGGAAGGGTCTCACTTGGTCACAAGCTGACTTGGATCCCTCAACAGACCAGAAATCTAAACCTCTTTGTTGATAGAAGATCTGGTCATTATAATAACTACTCTTGCATACATACTGGGGGCTGTTGTTGATTGAATGTGTACAGTGTTTAGTTAAATTTTAGAATCTACCTGTATTTTATTCCACTCAGCCTGCTTGAATACTCCTATAGCAGGGAATCTCAACCCCTAAGAACATCTTTGTAGATACTCTGAGAGTCTTAAGAGCCACACCTAATACCTTAAGGTCCTACCCTGAAAATATATTACATCAAATCAATTGATACAACTAAGAATACACAGCTAGCTAGAAAATCCAAGCATTAACTTAATCCAAGATGCAAAAATATATACATTATAACACAAGAAACACTAAAAAGCAAGATGATATAAATCCACCTAAAAGTATTAATGCATCAGAAATGTCCTCCAGAGAGAAAGAGTTAGAGGAAATGCCTGAGAAAGAGTTCAAAAGAATAATTATAAATATGTTCAAAGAGGTCAAAGAACACATGAAAACAATCAAGGAAGAAATCAAAGAGGAAATCAAAGGAATCAAAGAAGAGGCAGGACACCAATTTAATGAAATAAAGAAGGCAATACAAGACATAAATAGGGAAATAGAAATAATAAAGAAAAACCAGTCAGAATTACTAGCAATGAAGAACACAGTTAATGAAATAAAAAACTCTGTAGAAAATCTCACCAGTAGGATGGAAGAGGGAGAGGACAGAATATCTAAGCTAGAAGACCAGGTGGCAGACCTAATGTAGTCCAACAAAGAGAAAGATAAACTTATAGAAAAGTATGAGTGGGAATTTCAAGATATTCGGGACACTATGAAAAGATCCAATATAAGAATTCAGGGCATAGTAGAAGGAGAAGAACTCCAATCCAGAGGCATAGTAGGCATCTTCAACAAAATCATAGAGGAAAATTTCCCCCAAATTGGGAAAGAGGTGCCAATACAGATACAGGAAGCCTTTAGAACCCCAGCCAGACAAAACCCAGAAAGAACCTCCCCTCGCCATATTATAATCAAACTTCCAAAAACACAAACCAAAGAAAAATTATTGAAAGCAGTTAGAGAGAAAAATCAAGTTACCTACAAAAGCAAACCCATCAGGATTACAGCAGATTATTCAACACAAACTTTTAAAGCCAGAAGGGCTTGGAGTGATATATTCCAAGTTCTGAAAGATAACAACTGTCAACCAAGGTTACTTTATCCTGCAAAGTTATCCATTCAAATAGATGGAGAAATAAAGACATTCCATGACAAAAGCAGGTTAAAGGAGTATTTGAAGACAAAACCAGCTCTACAGAAAATACTTGATAGAATCCTCCATGCTGAACAAAAGGAAAAGCACACATATAAGGAACCTAGAAAAAACAAGCTATACTCAAATACCAGTTAACAGAAGAGAGCACAGGTAGAACCAGTAACACACACACACACACACAAAAATGGCAAACATAAATACACACCTTTCAATAATATCTCTTAATGTCAACGGTCTCAATGCCCCAACGAAAAGACATAGATTTGCAGACTGGGTTAAAAAGCAGGATCCTACAATTTGTTGTCTCCAAGAAACTCACCTTTCTACAAAGGATAGACATTATCTTAGGGTGAAAGGTTGGAAGACGGTGTTTCAAGCAAATTGGCCTAGAAAACAATCAGGGGTTGCTATCCTAATATCAGACAGGGTAGACTTTAGTCCGACGTTAGTCAAGAAAGATAAGGAAGGTCACTTTATATTGATTAAGGGCACACTCCAACAGGAGGACATTACAATCCTAAACATATATGCACCTAACATGGGGGCTCCCAAATTCGTCAAACAAACACTATTAGAACTAAGGTCACAGATAATACCAAACACAGTGGTGGTGGGTGACTTTAACACCCCACTCTCATCAATTGACAGGTCATCCAGGGAAAGAATAAACAGAGAGGCATCTGGACTAAATGAGGTCATAGAAGGAATGGACCTAACAGATATATACAGGACATTTCATCCAAAGGCTGCAGAATATACATTCTTTTCAGCAGCACATGGAACATTCTCTAAAATAGACCATATATTAGGACATAAAGCAAATCTTAACAAATTCAGGAAAATTGAAATAATTCCTTGCATTCTATCTGACCACAATGGAATTAAACTACAAATCAGTAGCAAGAAAGGCTATAGAGCATACACAAAATCATGGAAACTAAACAATACACTACTAAATGATGAGTGGGTCAATGAAGAAATCAAGAAGGAAATCAAAAAATTTATAGAGTCAAACAATAATGAGAACACAACATACCAAAATCTCTGGGACACAATGAAGGCAGTTCTAAGAGGTAAATTTATAGCCTTAAGTGCCTATATTAAGAAATTAGAAAGGTCGCAAGTAAACGACCTAATGCTTCGCCTTAAAGCCTTGGAAAAAGAAGAACAAGGCAAACCAAAAATTAGTAGACAGGAAGAAATAATAAAGATTAGGGCAGAAATTAATGAAATAGAAACAAAAAGAACAATCCAAAGAATTAATGAAACAAAGAGTTGGTTCTTTGAAAGGATAAACAAGATTGATAAACCCTTAGCAAATCTGACCAAAAGAAAGAGAGAAGAGACACAAATTAATAAAATCAGAGATGAACAAGGCAACATCACAACAGATTCCAGAGAAATTCAAAAAATCATAGGGACATACTACAAAAGCATATACGTCACAAAGTATGAAAATCTGAAAGAAATGGATGATTTCCTTGATCTATATGACCTACCTAAATTAAATCAAAATGAGATTAATCACTTAAATAGACCTATAACAAACATGGATATCCGAACAGTTATCAATAATCTCCCAACTAAAAAAAGCCCAGGCCCGGATGGATTCACTGCTGAATTTTACCAGACTTTTAAGGAAGAGCTAACACCATTGCTTCTTAAGCTTTTCCAGGAAATAGAAAAAGAAGGAATTCTACCAAACTCCTTCTATGAGGCCAACATCACCCTGATACCAAAACCAGGCAAAGATAGAACAAAAAAAGAAAATTACAGACCAATCTCCCTCATGAACATAGATGCAAAAAAACTCAACAAAATATTGGCAAACAGAATACAAGAGTATATCAAAAAGATCATTCACCCTGACCAAGTAGGCTTTATCCCAGAGATGCAGGGATGGTTCAACATACGCAAATCTATAAATGTAATACATTACATAAACGGGTTGAAGGACAAAAATCACATGATCATCTCATTAGATGTAGAGAAAGCATTTGACAAAATCCAACATCCCTTCATGATAAAAGTCCTACAGAGACTGGGAATAGAAGGAACATATCTCAATATAATAAAGGCTATTTATGACAAGCCTACAGCCAACATATTACTAAATGGGGAAAAACTGGAAGCTTTTCCACTAAAATCAGGAACAAGACAAGGGTGTCCACTGTCCCCACTTTTATTTAATATAGTTTTGGAAGTGTTAGCCATAGCAATAAGGCAAGAGACACACATAAAAGGGATACAAATTGGAAAGGAAGAAATCAAGTTATCATTATTTGCAGATGACATGATTCTATACATAAAGGACCCTAGAGACTCTACTAGCAAGCTGTTAGAGCTGATCAAAACCTACAGCAATGTAGCAGGATACAAAATAAATACACAGAAATCAGTAGCCTTCATATATGCTAACAACAAACACACAGAGGATGAAATCAGAGAATCACTCCCATTCAAAATTGCATCAAAAAAAAAAATACCTTGGAATAAACCTAACCAAGGAAGTAAAGAATCTATACAATGAGAACTTTAAAACACTCAAGCGAGAAATTGCAGAAGACACTAGAAAGTGGAGAAACATCCCTTGTTCCTGGATTGGAAGAATCAATATTGTGAAAATGGCAATCTTACCTAAAGCAATCTCCACATTTAATGCAATCCCTATCAAATTTCCAAAGGCTTTCTTCATGGAAATAGAAAAAACAATCCAAAAATTCATTTGGAATCACAAAAAACCTCGAATATCTAAAATAATACTGAGCAACAAAAAAGAGGCTGGTGGTATCATCATACCTGATTTTAACCTATACTACAGAGCCATAGTAACAAAAACAGCATGGTACTGGCACAAAAACAGACATGTAGATCAGTGGAACAGAATAGAGGATCCAGATGTAAGCCCAAGTAGCTATAGCCACCTGATATTCGATAAAAATGCCAAAAATACTCATTGGAGAAGAGACAGCCTCTTCAGCAAATGGTGTTTTGAAAACTGGATAAATATCTGCAGAAGGATGAAAATAGATTCTTCTCTCTTGCCATGCACAAGAATTAAGTCCAAATGGATTAAAGACCTTAACATGAGACCGGAAACTTTGAAACTGCTAGAGGAAAAAGTAGGGGAAACCCTTCAACATATTGGTCTTGGCAAAGACTTTCTGAATACAACCCCAATTGCTCAGGCAATAAAACCACAGATTAACCACTGGGACCTAATGAAATTACAAAGATTTTGCACCACCAAGGACACAGTGAAAAAAGCAAAGAGGCAACCTACAGAATGGGAAAAAATCTTCGCCAGCTATATATCTGATAGAGGATTAATATCTAGGATATACAAAGAACTCAAAAAGTTAAATAATAAGGTATCAAACAAGCCACCAAAAAATGGGCTATGGAGCTAAATAGAGAGTTCTCAAAGGAAGAAATACGAATGGCATGTAAGCATCTAAAAAAATGTTCTACGTCACTAGTCATCAGGGAAATGCAGATTAAAACTACATTGAGATTCCATCTCACTCCTGTCAGATTGGCCACCATCATGAAAACAAATGATCATAAATGTTGGCGGGGATGTGGAAAAAAAGGAACCCTTCTTCACTGCTGGTGGGAATGCAATCTGGTCCAGCCATTGTGGAAAACAGTGTGGAGGTTCCTAAAACAGCTAGAGATTGATTTACCATATGACCCAGCTATAGCGCTCCTAGGCATATATCCAAAGGACTCATCTCATTTCCTTAGAAGTACATGCTCAACCATGTTTATTGCTGCTCAATTTATAATAGCTGGGAAATGGAACCAGCCTAGATGTCCCTCAACAGATGAGTGGAAAATGAAGATGTGGTACATTTATACAATGGAGTTCTAATCAGCGGTAAAGAAAAATGAAGTTATGAAATTTGCAGAAAAATGGATGGACCTGGAAAGTATTATACTAAGTGAGGTAACCCAGGCCCAGAAAGCCAAGCGCCACATGTTCTCTCTCATATGTGGATCCTAGCTACAGATGACTGGGCTTCTGTGTGAGAATGAAAATACTTAGTAGCAGAGGCCAGTAAGTTGAAAAGGAGACATAAAGGGTGGAGAAAGGAAGGGAGGAGGATACTTAATAGGTTGATATTGTAAATATGTAATTACAATGATTGTAATGGGGAGGTAATATGATGGAGAATGGAATTTCAAACGGGAAAGTGTGGGGGTGGGGAGGGAGGGAATTACCATGGGATATATTTTATAATCATGAAAAATGTTAATAAAAATTAAAAAAACAAAACAAAACTATAAACACACACACACACACACACACACACACACACACACACACGCTCATCAGATTACCTGAAATAAAGCTTTGACAACTCAAAATACTAGCAAAAATGGGCAGAAATGAATCCTCATACATGAATTATAGTAATGTAAAATAATACAATCTCTAGGAAGAACGTTTAGCTGATTTTAAAAGGTGTTAAAGTGTAATTACTGTGGGACCCAGTAAGTCCACTTTTAGGCATTTTTCCCACAGAAATGTCAGTTTATGTTCATACAAAAGCTTCTTTAGAGAAATGCAAAATAGCTTTATTAGAATAGCCAGGAATTAGAAGCAATCCAGATATTCCTTTCTGATAAAAGAGTGAGAGGACAATGGAAGTGAAAACAAACATGGCTCATCCACTCCATGGGATATGTCTTAGCAACGAAAGGAACACATGATGTCCACACATGCAATGATACTGATGAGTCTCTAGAGAAATATATTAAATGAAAACCACAATATAAGAAAGTTATTTTCTATATTATTCTATTGATATAATGTATTAAAAAGTCTATTCTACACAAATGGAGAGTGAATAAGTGGCTTTGAGGGGAGAAGGAACAGGGAGTGGAAGCAGGTGCATATGATTATGGGAAAATAATCCCAGGAACCTAGAGGTGATGGAACTATTCCATGTATCTATGTGGTGATGGAAATATGTGTCTGTCCATACGGTGAAGTACACAGGACTGAAAACACACACACATACACTCTCTACAGCTAGTGGAAGTCTAAGAATAAATCTGAGGATTATCTCAATGCTATTATCTTGGCTTTGATATCCTATCTGGGGAACTTTATTTTATGAACTGAATATTGATCCTATGGCCTCACATGCTACACAAGCATGCTGCCAGTGAATGACATCATCATGCCTCATTTTATGTTTTTTTAATTTTGAGATAGAGTCTGACAAATATACCCAGGTTAGGCTTGGTCTTACTCTGTTGTCTTTGCAGACTTCAAACTTATGATCCTCCTGCCTCAGCATCCCACGTATGTTGGATTTCAGGCCTTCACCACTGGGTCCAGCATGGGATGTTGTTTTCAAAAATGCCACCATTAGAAAAATTGTACAGAAAATACATAAAATACTCTGAAAATGATGGTACATGTGTGTAATGCCAGCACTGAGGAAGTTGAGAAAAGAGAATCAAAAGTTCTATGCTAGCCTTAGTTATATAGAAAGAATATGTCACAAAGTGAGAGTTGCTAATGGAGACAGTGAAGGAGCATTATGGAGAGTGGATTTCTGAAAGGGAAAGTGGGGGAGGGAATTATCCAAGATTATTGTCAATAATTATAGAAGTTATCAATAAAAATTGTTAAGATATTCTCCCTCTCCCTCCCTTTCCCTCTTCTCTCTATTTCTTTTAGATTTCCTATTTTTTTTCATCCTTCTTTTCCTTGGTGCTGGCCTGTAACACTCAGTATCCACATGTGGTTAATATTCATAATGAGTTATTGATCAAAGAGACCTACAAGGTTTCCTAAAAGAAGGCAGATGTCTGTCAAAGTACTTAATGACCCACCAAAGGTTAATGGTAAGACCCTACTGCCGAAGATACCATATGCTGTTAGTATGGAACATGGAGTTAACTGGCTGGAATCTGCAAGAGTCACTTCTCAGACAATTCTCTAGTGCCAGAAGTTGCTGCATGAGTGAATGGGGAAAATGACCAACATCTATCCAAACAACTTGTGGTCTAAGCTACTCAGCAGAAAACAGCCTGACATGATGCTCACAAAAGTGCAATAGTGGCACACATCCATGGGGGTAACAAACTGCTCTTGTTTTGTCTCATGGATCCACTCAGTGGAACAGAACCCATAGTTTGAGCTGAAGGAGGGTTCTGTTGCTTACCCAGTGTGGTGGTTTGAATAGATGGCGTCCAATATATTTAGTTCTTTATTTGTTTGTAGATTGCATCTGTAGTCACCTGACTGGAGGCAATGTCACTGGGTGGCTCTTAAGGAGTGGTGGTGGGTTTCAGATTTCAATCTAAAGATATACAAAGTGTGCCAAGCAGTAGTTCCTGAAGTGTGCTGTGACTTTGACCTTCAGGCTTGTCCTCTCTCTCTCTGGTTGGACCTGTAAACACAGGCCATATTCTTCTGCCATTATGGAACTTCCCCTGGATCTGTAAGCTTCAATAAATCCCCTCTTCCACAACTGTGCCTGGTTGGGGAGTTCATCTCAGCAAACCTGAATCTGTCTGCTACAGAACTTGGTACCAGGAGTGAGGTGAGTTGAACCTGTCCATGTGGATGTTGATGTTTTGGAATTTTTTTTTTTTTGGAGCAATAGGCATGTACTTGGTACTTGCAACTAAAGATGTCTTCTGGAGTGGTAAGCAAAGTTTTATGGACTATTCTGATGAGAGTCTGAGAATGCTAAATGCAGACAGCATTGAACTTCGAGGCTTGGCTTATGAGCTTTCTAAGGGGAATGAAAGACTGCAGAGGACTTTGTTCAAACTGGGCTACTGGCATAAGGGCTGGCTGCATCCTGCTGCCCAGGCCCAGAGAATTTGATCAAGATTAAATTTGTAATGGACTGATGTGCTTGGTTAGAGATATTGGACTGAGAGATTTAAAATTTTAAGCTGGAAAACCTCAAGCAAGTTAAAATTATAGGCACTGGGACTGGTTTTAGGTTACTGAATCTGCTATTGTCAAACACATAAGTAATCTTAAAGGAAGATGGTCCAATTGCTTTACCATGGAAAGGATGCCTGAGGAAAGACTATCATAGAAATGCAAACACTTTTTGAAAGAGTTGACTGGAGAAAGAACCTGCTTTTCAAGATTATGATTTATTTTGTCTGTGAATTAAGAATATAACTGTGTTCTGCACACCTGGTGTTGGTTTCAGAAGCATGAAAAATGCAAGGAGTGGTTGTGAATTGCACATGCTTCCAGGAGCTGCTGCTGAGGTGTGGCATGAGGTAGGGCCTGATGCTCTGATAGGCTGAAAGAGCCTTTGGAGAATGTGAGGAGTGGTCATGAGTCGCACATGGTTCTTGGAGCTGCTGCTGAAATGCAGCATGAGGCAGGGCATGATGCCCTGATAGGCTGAAAGGGCCTTTTGAAGATGAACTGTGGTTTGCATGAAGACCTCAAGATGTTTTGGATATACCAGGACTGTGCAAGGGTTACCATGGAGTGCACTGTTGGCCTGAGATGGAAGTGTTCCCCAGCTACTCTGCCCAGCTGGAGGGGCAGAACTGAAAAATCTTGAGACTGTCAGTCTCTGGTTGTATTGGACTTGAACTGCAGAAGTTTGATGTTTGATGGTGGTTGAGTTTGCATTGTTTTAGTCTCTCCTTGCTATGCCTTATACCAGTTGAAAATGTTTACTCTGTGCCTATATGTTAAAAATATTTAACTTGTTCAATTTTATAGGTCTTAATATCTTAAATTGGTCAAGACTGTGGGGACCTTTGAAATTGAACTGAGTACAATTTACAATGTATGATGATTATAAATCTATTGGGTGCCAGGGGCGGAATGTGGTGGTTTGAATAGATGGCCCCCAATATATTAAGTTATTTATTTGTTTGTAGATTGCATCTGTAGTCACCTGGCTGGAGGCAATGTCACTGGGTGGCTCTTAAGGTAAGGTGGTGGGTTTCATATTTCAATCTAAAGATATACAAAGTGTGCCTAGCAGGAGTTCCTGAAGTGTGCTGTGACTTTTGACCTTTAGGCTTGTACTTCACTTTCTCTGCTTGGGCCTGTAAATGCAGGCCAGATTCTTCTGCCATTATGGAACATCCCCTGGATCTGTAGGCTTCAATAAATCCCTTCCTCCATAACTGTGCCTGGTCTGGAAGTTATCTCAGTGGACCTGAATCTGTCTGCTACACCCAGCCTCTGCCCTCATGCTTGGCCTGCCATGCTGAAGCAAGGATTTTCTTATTATATTGTGTGTGTCTGTGTGTGTTGTGTGGGTGTGAGTGTGTCATGGTGCACATTTGGAGGCCAGAAGACAATCTTCGGTATCAGTCTTCACCTTGCACCTGGTTTGAAGCAATCTCTTGTGTTTGGTAGTTGAGCTGGTCCACAAGCTTCTGGGAAATTCTGTTTTTGCCTCCCTTCTTGCCACAGGAGCACTGAGATTACAGAAGCATGTTGCTGTCTGCAGTTTTAATGTGGTTCTGGGGATCCAAACTCAGGTGTCAAACTTTCATAGCAAGCATGTTTACTCTCTGAGCTGTCTCACCAGAACAGTTCTGTTATTTTTATGCGGCTTTAATATTTGAAACAATTACTCCAGTGAATTACTCCAGCTGCTCCAAGGGCATTTCATTTATAAAAGGTTGTAAGAGTTGAGCAAGAATAAATCAGCTTTGGTGCTTACAAACTATACTTCTTCCCCTCTTAGCTCATCATAGAAAGTTTTAAGCTTAGTCTATAGGTAGAAGAAAAAAAACACTCAAAGGCTAAAGACAAGAGAGGAGATGATTCTTATGAGACTATAGTCATGAGACATCATTGTTTCCCAGTTGTCTGTGAATATCCTTATTGAATACACAGTTGTAAGATACTAATTCAGTAAGGAAAATGATAGCTACCAAAAATAGTAGGATAAAGAATTAATTCTAGCATTCTGTAGCATGATATAATAACTATAAGAAATAATAATTTATTAGGTAGTTCAGAAGTAACAGAGGAAAAATGCTTTGAAGTTTACAACACATACTATTTGAGGTAATAGAAATGCTAATTACCCTGATTTGATTATTATTCTATGTATACATGTGTCAAATTATACTGTTTTACCCATAACAAATATAAGTATTGTTTTTCATTTAATTACAAACGAGGTCCAGGTTTCACAAGTGTGTGAAGACAGGGTTGTATTCACTAGACAACCATACTTTAATGGTTCTGAACAGTGTCTTTGGGATGTCTGTATACCATCTCATTTTTCTTATAGAAAATTTATGAATGAAATACTATTATTAAAACTCTAAAGCTGAGACCATAGAGCTTAAGAGATGAACAATAACTTTCTTGAGAAAAATTATAGCAAGTGTTAGAGTCAAGTCTCTTGGAAGCTCTCAGCATCACTGTGTCCTATATACCACCCAGCCTTAGGGCAATAAATTCCTCTCTCATAGCAGACTATGTCCAGTACCTATGCATGTAACTTCTCACAGTAATTCTTCTCCAACCAATATTGATGAAATGCCAATAGCCCACATGACATTTAATGCCTTTCCTCTCTGCATGTTATGACATCAAACTGATACTGCTTGCATCCCTTCCTGTTATCTCTGGTCTGGGGACAATGCTTTAGTGTTTCTCCTGTGATTTGTGGATGAGAACAGAGGGAATGAATTGAGAATTTTGGAATATGAAGATAGCAGTGTTGCACAAGGAGATGGATCTCCCCAAGAAAAAAGATTTTTGTACTTGTAGAAGGCAGTTCAGTATTATTTTTGGTATCATCAGCAGTTAGTGTATTTATCCTCATCATGCCAACAATATAGACTAATTTGACACTATATTAAGGGATTTATTGCCTAAATTTAAATTTCCTAGAATCGCTACATTTAAGGGTTTTTCCATGTTTCTCTAAGCCAGAGGCACCAATGTTAGTAAATAATAATACTCTGTGATTGTGCATGGGCAGGCACTCCTGCTTCACTGTGGGTGTCCATCTGCTATTTGCTTGATTTTCTTGATTTATGTGATAAATATGTAACTGTTTGTAGGTTTGAGGACTCTGTGACAGGTAGTTGTGACATTTCTCACCATTATCTCCATCCTACCTGGTCCTCACATTAACAGAATAAGGAAACAAACAAAAATAATTTGGAAGACATGGATGGATTCCTTCACTTATAGCACCTATCAAAACTAAACCCACAAGAGGTAAATTTCCTAAATAGAGTTTTAACACCTAAGGAGACTGAAAAAGCAATTAAAAGATCCCAGTAAAAAAAAAAAAAAAAAAAAAAAAAAAAAAAAAGGCCCAGATGGATTCATTGTTGAATTCTACCAAACCTTCACTGAAGAACCAAAACTACTTTTATCTCAAGATATTTCACGTAATTCAAAAGGATAGTGAAGGAAGATAGGAGAAAGCTAGCTTATCTTAGGCTGTTTAGTTTCAGAAATTGAGGCCCAGAGAGAACCAAGAGATGCCAGCACACATGCCAGCTGGCCCTAGTATAAGAATGAGACTTTTGGCAAGAATGGAACACTTGTCTGATAAAACAGATCTGCACTGCCCCCTGCTGTACACAGTGTAGCATGCTACCTAGCCAGATGACCCAGCTGGGCTGATCCTGTGGTCCACCCTCCACATCTATAAACTAATCAGGTTTTCTCCTTGAATACTTAAATTTGATGAAAGATGACATTATCAGTCACTATAAGGTAGGAAGAAGATCATGATTTCCAGGCCACCCTGAGGCTGCATAGTGAATTCCAGGTCAGCCTGGACTAAAGTGAAAATCTACCTCAAAAAAACAAAACCAAAAACAAGTCAATCACTATAACGGCTATGTTCTACTACTGCCCTTCCCCCCCCCCCCCCAGTATGTTTCTTCTTGCCTTGTTCTGTGCTTCTTGGATACACATGACTCTGGCCTTTCCTACCCTCCCTGCTTAGCCAGGTAGCAGGGAAGACAATAAGATTGTTTATTGGTAGGGATACCTCTCTTATTGCCTCTGCATCACACCTTGAGGTAATTTTTCACTTTAACTGCATGTTTGATTTTCCTTGGACTCTGAATCTACCCCATGCATATTTCCGTTACACTCTAGATCTACCGTGTGAATGCTTTCACTAACACTAGGCCTGTCTCCTGTCTCTAAGCTCAGGGTAAACTATGGATGGAACTCTCTTTCCTCCTTAAAGTTTCTCATCTGGATTTCTTGGTCTCTGCTTTGATATTTTCTCTTTGCTATTCTTCCTTAGGCCACCACCATTTGCTCTTCTAACTTCCTTCCATGGGGGAATTCAGGATGGATGGGGTGAATGTTCCTTCTTAATCTCCCCACACAAGCTCCTAAATTCTATTCTCCACATGCGTGTGGCTCTACTTTAGTCTTTCCCTTTAAAAACCCTCATTTTTTCTTAAGTGGTGAACTATACAGTGTTTTACGTTTGAGAGTGAGTTCCCTGTGTCTCACATATTTATGACTCTGCTCTAGCCTTCTTCCTAGATCCCAATCTCATTTAAATAAAAACCACAATTTGTGATTTCTCTCTAAATAATATTTTTTTAAAAATTGTGTTTTTTTATTTATTTGAGAGTGACAGAGAGAGAAAGAGGCAGATGGAGAGAGAAAGAGAGAGAGACAGAGACTGAGACAGAGACAGAGACAGAGAGAGAGAATGGGCACGCCAGGGCCTCCAGCCACTGCAAACAAACTCCAGACACATGTGCCCCCTTGTGCATCTGGCTAATGTGAGTCCTGGGGAATCAAGCCTCGTACTTGATAATGAACAATTTCTATGAAAGATAAATTTTCCCTAGTGACTTCTATTCTCTTTAAATTACTCAAAGACCCATGGTTAAGTCAATGCTTTTTATCTTTCAAAATTAAATCCTCCTGTCATGAGCCCACTAACAATGATCTAAGTAGTTGGAAAAACACAATTTTGTCTTGAATATCTAAGGCAGATTTATTGAAATGAATGTTCTTTCTCTTCATATTAAGAGCCATGGTTCTCTGTTGATTAACCACCATGATTAAAAGAAAGTATATGTAAATGAGAATAGATTTTTTGCATGAAAGAGAATACTTTTAATCTTCAAAGAAAAGAAACTATTAGATATATTCTTTGAGAGGGCTTACAGATAGTTGCTTTCCTTTCTGGGGGAAGTTAGACAAATTTTGCAACAAGTATATAGCCCCAACAAGTATAAAGAAGTCTGTAAAAGAGGACATTGATGTCATAGAGACTGAAATTAGAAAAAGGAGATTGAGATCCTAGAGTTCCACCTTGGAGTCACTCACTGGCATTCTTTATAAAATTATGTCCATTACTAAAAATCTGCACAATGTGAAATAATCAGTTTGATAAATTTTCTAACATTATGGCAATATTGTCTAATCGAGATTTTAAAAACAAACACAATAGAGTATGACTAAAGCTGAATTGAGAAATTTCACTTGTACAAGAAGACCAGACCTTCTCTCTCTAGCCATTAGAGAAATACATAAAGGTGCCTCCCCTTAGAATTTCTTGAGCTGTATTGGATGTCCAAACTTAATTTGATAAGTGGGCATGTTTGCTATGGTTATTCTCTGATCAGAGCTGCTGACCTATTTACAGGTTGTAGAAAGTAAACATGAGAACAATCACAAGAATTAGGCTTTAAAGTTAGAATTATGCACTGTTATAGAGCCAAGTATGATCCAATACCAGAGAGCCCAGACAAGATACTAAAGGCATGAAGTGTAGCTGTGTCCATGGAAACAGTATCTTTACAAGGTCTCTGTCCTATTCAGTAAGCAATGGGAATCAAGACTCAGGTAGTTATTTAAGCTACAAGTTCCTTAAAAGTATTGGCAAAAGAGCTAAGAAGCATTTGAGGTGAATTCATGTTTTTCTGTAGAAACTCTTCTATCATGAGTGTTTTGAAGAAGTGGAAACCAAACCCCGTTTTCCTGAGATCTTGAGGGGAAGAAGACTGAAGGGAAATTTCCTCATTAACCCCTGCTTTGGAGATCAATGGATCTTCAGCCTGCTTCTTTCCACCAACCTGCTTCTCCAAGGCCATTAGGACCCCTTTGACTGGGCATCTCAGATCTGCTATGCTGGGAATGAGAATGCAGCCACTGGGATCAAAGGTCCCAAGTATAACCCTGGAGATTATAGGTTTTTTTTTTTTGTTGTTGTTTGTTTTTTAGGACATTGAGTCTCTCATCCAAGAACAACTCTTGCTATCAGTGAACCTCAAATATTAGTGATGGAGATCAGGATTGTGTATTGTATATTTATAACTCTAGCTATGATAGGACACCTTCAATGCTGATTCCACCTCTCCCAATAGAATTTGCAATGCTAGAAGAATGGTTTTTGAACATTTTCACCATAAGGAAATAAGTGATAAATGTTTCAAGAGACAGATATACTTAACTTCATTTGACAGAATTCATTTGATCAAATATAGCACTTGTATATCACTTAATACACATCATCGAAGCATCACATGGCATTTCACATAGGTACAATTTTCTGGTGTGGATGCAATTTTTAAAAAGAAAACCTAACTTCTTGTCACATTACTTTTTGAAAATTGCCCCTTTTTTGGATATGTTTACCCAAAAATGTTTCTTTCTTTCCTAGTCATACTGCAGTTTATCAGACAATATGCTGACACACTAGGATGATTTGCCACTGGAAAGAGGGGTCCAAGAATATCCTTTGAGTTTCATATTTATTATATCTGTAAAGTGTTGAATAAGTGTTTGCTAAATTGAAAAGAACTCAATTTACTTGACTACAAGCGGACTTGGTGGTTAACAACTAATGTAATCCCAGCATTTAGAAAGATGAGACAGGGATATTGTTAATAGTTCAAGGCCATCCTGGGTGAAGCACTGAGTTTCACACAAACCGGGCCTATAGACTGATCTCAATACTGTTTCTAAAATCCAAACCAAACCAAAACCACTTAAAGTTAGTGGAATTAAATGACTAATGTTAATATTGAGTATAATATTGTCACCTTCCATAATGAGTTAATAGATTTTTTTTTAAATATAATATGTGTTTTCCTTGATCGACATACCTAGATTTAGTGAAATACTATGGTATATAACTACAAAATTGCGGGGCTTCTTCCCTCTCAGGTAGTGCCTAGGGAAGGACCAGGCCTGCTGGTTCCTCCCTAGGGGTTGAGGGGATGATGAGCGTCGGACAACTCAGAAACCTCTCCTGGCCACCGGAGAAAAACCACACTGAGTCGGGGGTCTTTTCCATGCAGAAACAACTTGCAGAAACAACTTGCTTTATTACTCTGAGCAGTTGCCTATATCATGTTGGGGACGAAGGCGGGGATTTTAGGATGGGGGCAGAGGTAAGGGCCAATAGTAAACTTTAACTATTGAAATGGTAATTACAATTGCCATGCGGAGGTAGCAGGCCAGGAACCATTAGGCATCTTGCTGAGTCATAGCTGGCCAGAGACAGGTCGCCAAACTTTAGCTAGGCTCAGGAAGTTCCACTAGGCCTCATGCCTGGGCCTTTTAGGGCCCAACACAAAATCCTTGATTAATGGTTAAGGAAAAATGCACTTACTACTGTTGTGCCAAGACCCCTGACCAGGATCCAGGACCCCTGGTCATCCAGGAGTCAACCAGAGAACTGCCACAGAAGCCGAGACACCAAATGTAAAAGCAGCAAGTTTCTTTATTGCAACCCTAGGCCTGGGCTCCGTCCACACAATCTGGCACAGCAGTAGTGAGGGAGAGAGCCCAGACCCTCAGAGGTAAGGAGTTTGTAAAGAAAAAAGATTACTGTGGTTGCATCTTATTGTGACTTTTAAAATGATTGGTTCTAAGAGGGTACGTGAGGGAATTTCAGAGAGGGTGTGTGTGGGAACTCCAGTCTTCTTATCTTAGGTCAGTAACTTGTTTGCAGAACCTATCTTTTGCAAGAGCTGTTTACAGAACTTATCTTTTGCAAGAGGCCGGGGCCTCCGTGGCTAGGTATCTCTGGAATGTTCTTGGGAGGAGGCTTCCCAGGAACTGAGTGGGTTGGGGGCTATAGCTAAGCAAGCATGAATACAGAAGCAAAAGTGCACATCAGTCAGCTAGTTCTTCATCTGAGTCAAAATGGCTGTCTGATTTTAAATGGTAGCACCACTGTCCAGCCACTAAGCAGGTCACAGAAGCCAGATGCAGCACATTACCTCTCCTTGGCCTCTCAACTACTTATTCACCTTTATAGTAGGCTAGATGACAAATACTTAAGATGTCAAACATTTTTGAATTTAAAAAATGTTTGCTGAGGACTTCCGGTCAAGATGGCGACCACCTAGCTGCACTACAGACAGCAAGGAAAAAAAAAGCAAGTATTCAAGGGAATTTAGAAACTATTTGCAAGAGGGAGGGCAAAGATTGGGGTTAAAGAGGGAAGCAAACACCCCCACGACCCATGCCCCGCCGCGACCCACCACGACCTGCCGAATCGGGCTCGGCCCAGCGCCCCGGTGCCCTGGCGGCCCCGCGTGCCCCACAACCCCCACCCCCCACACCCGCGCACCCCCCGCCCATACCGCCCTGCACGCCCCTCACCCCCAGTGCCCCACGCTCCCTATCCACATGCAGCATGCGCGCCCCGAGCGTCCCGTGGCGTCCCGCGGCGTCCCGCGGCATCCGGTGCCCCCGCACCCCCTGTGTGCCCGGGACCCCCGCGCTCCACCCCCGCGCGCCTCGAGGCCTCCCGCGCGCCACGCCCCTCCCCCCCCCGCACATCCAGAGCGCCCACGGCGTCCCGCGGTGTCCGCGCCCTGTCTTACCTCAGCGTGCTCCATGCCCCCCGTGCGACCCCCGAGCCCCTCCCCCACGTGACCCGTCCCCGCCGCCCAGCCCCCCGCAAGTCCAGAGCACCCCGTGGCATCCCGCAGTGTCCTGCACCCCCCGCACCCACCCGAGCGCCATGCCCCCCCCCGCGTGCCCCATGCTCCTAGCCACCCCATAGCACGCCGCCCCACCGCGCACCCTGTGCCCCCACCCCCACGTGCACCGAACCGCGTGTGCCCTGCGGCGCACCCTGCCCCCCTCCGCGCCCCGCACCGGCGCCTCCTGCCCCCTCCACACTGTGCACCCCTCGTTCCCCCGCCTCACATGGCCTGCGCCCCCGCGCGCCCCACGACCCCCGCGCCTCGCAGCCCCCAGAGCCCCGCTCCCCCTGCGTGTCCAGCGCCCCAGCATGCCTCAGCGTGCCCCGCCCCCCTCCATGCCCTGCGCCCCCCGCGCGACCCCCGCGACACCCCCCGCACCTCGGTGTGCCCCGCGCCCCCCCACGCGCCCCACGACCCTAGCCCATGGCGACCCACACGTCCCGCGCCCCCCGCACACCCCTCCCGCACCCTCCAGGCGCCCCGCGCCCCCCCCGCATACCGCACACCCCCTGCGCTCGTGCACCCCCGCGCCGACGGCGCACCCCTCGCTCCCCCAGACTGACCAGAACACCCCATGCCCCCCGCCCCTCCAGGGCACCGCACCCCGCGCCCCCTGACTCCTGCCGCCTCCCGCAGGCCCCACTCTGATTGCCCGGTGCCCCGGTGTGCCCCCGCGCCCCCGCCGCGTGCCTCACTCGCTCCATACACCCCATCGCACCCCGCGACCCCCGTCAGCCAACCCGCCCATGCACCCTCCACACGTCCTGCGTGGCTGTGCACCGATCGGGCACCCACCAGTCACACCTGCCAGCCTGCTGCACTGAAGCTGAGACCTCCTACCTCGCCCTTGTTCTCTGATCCTGCGAGTAGACCAGCCACGTGGTGCTCGGTTCGCAGGCCTGTGGGGGCCACACCTGCCGTGAATAGGTGGCTGCCAGATCCCCTGCTGCTGTGCTCACATCACTGGCCGCCGGTCAGCCTCTGCTGTGTCCTGATTCCGTACCCGCATCATCTGCCTCTGCACTACAAATGTACATGCAGTGGGCCCACTCCCACAGCAAGAGCCACACAAGTCCACACTGAGTCACTAGCGCCAGCGCAGGTGCCATCCCCTACCTGTACATCACCACCCATCCCCCACTCCCCTGAGGCGGGAGAGCACAGACTGTTTACAGACCCCAGTGTACCCAGCCAGAGTCTGGGCACCTTCAGGGCTTGCTACCTCAGTCCCCTTTCAAGCTCAAAGGCAGGCAGCTTAGGTGCATTACTGGGTGAGAATTTAGGCAACTTTGTTGCCCCTGTCAGGCTATAGATAGGTGGCTTTGGCAAGAGTGAGAAAAAACCCAGGCTGCTTGCAACTTATCCAGGCTGCCTTGGATTCGCATTAAACTAGATCCCAGGCTGCTCCACCCACCTACCTGCCCATACACTGACATGGGTAGACCACAGTGCAAAAAAATAAAAAAAAATAAAATGGAAGAAAATCCAGACAGATCACCCAGTCCAACAAGGATCACAACTAACCAAAACATAGAAGAGTGTTTAGGATCAGAACATCAAATGGAAGCAATGAACAAAGCAACACTGACAAAACTACTGCTAGAACTGACAGGAAAGCTACAAAGGATAGATAATCGGATGGATGCTACCATCACTAAGCTAGAGCAATATGATAAGACACTGGAAGGAATTCAAAGACAGCTAAGAGAGTTGAGGGAGAGTGAAAAAAAAGAGGACCTTAAAAATCAGCTGGCCACACTAAATGAAAATATAAAGAAATGCAAGGATGATTTCCAAGAATCATCAAGAAAATCAGAAAATGAGACAAAAAGGGAGCTGGACAAAGCGATGGAAGTGATACATAGGAAACTAGTAGAAAATGCAAACTTAATTGAACAAGTCCAAAACTCACTAGAGGCTCTCAAGAATAGAGTCAGCGAAGTGGAAGATAGAAATTCTGATCTGGAAGACAGGATGGAAGAAACAGTTCGAGAGTCCAAAAATTTCAGTAAGTTCAAAAGTTCCTGTGAACAGAACATGAGAGAATTGTGGGATACACTTAAACGTCCTAATATCAGAATCATTGGAATACCAGAAGGAGAAGAATTACAGACCAAAGGCATGGAGAACTTATTTAACACAATAATTGAAGAAAACTTCCCCCGTCGCTTAAAAGAAAGGCCCATCAAGATTCAAGAAGCAAATAGAACTCCTAACCGACTAGACCAAAGGAGAAACACCCCAAGACATATTATCATTAAGACTCTAAACATTGACACCAAGGAAAAAATCCTAAAAGCAGCTAGGGAAAAACAGCACACCACTTTCAAAGGAAACCCCATCAGAATTATTTCAGACTTCCCAATGGAAACCCTGAAAGCTAGAAGGGCCTGGAATGAAACTCTTCAAACTCTAAGAAACTATGGCTTCCAACCCAAACTACTCTACCTGGCAAAAGTCTCCCTTATAATAGATGGTGAAAGGAAAACTTTCCATGACAAAACTCAGCTTTACAATTATATGAACACAAAACCAAACCTATAGAAAGTACTCCAGGAAATTCTCCACAGAGAAGAAACACAGAAAAAGAAATAAAGTACATAGCCCCATTTTCAATAGCAACAACAAAAAAATAAAATACCTTGGAATAACGTTAACCAAGGAAGTAAAAGATTTATACAACGAAAATATAAAAACTCTCAAAAAAGAAATTGAGGAGGACTTGAAAAGATGGAAAGACCTCCAATGCTCCTGGATAGGCAGAATTAACATTGTGAAGATGACAATCCTACCAAAGGTAATATATCGATTTAACGCAATTCCAATTAATATCCCTACAGTGTTCTTCACAGAGATAGAAAATATGATCTCAAATTTCATATGGAAAGGCAGAAGGCCTGGCATATCCAAACATATCCTCAGCAAAAGAAATACCTCTGGTGGCATCACCATACCTGATATAAAGCTATATTTCAAAGCCATAGTAATAAAAACTGCATAGTACTGTCATAAAAACAAGAGTATAGACCAATGGAATAGACTTGAGGACCCTGATTTTGGGCCAAGCAACTATAGCTACTTGATATTCGACAAAGGCCCAAACAATATAGACTGGAAAAAAAGATAGCATCTTCAACAAATGGTGCTGGACAAACTGGATAACCACATGCAGGAAACTAAAACTTGATCCATACATTTCGCCATGCACAACATTCAAATCCAAATGGATCAAAGACCTCAACATAAGACCAGAAACTTGAAAACTCCTGGAAGAAAATTTAGGAAGTACTTTCCATGATATAGGAATGGAAAAAGACTTCCTGAACAAAACCCCAGTGGCTCAAGTTCTTAAACAGTCACTCAACCATTGGGATCATATGAAGCTGAAGAGTTTCTTTACAGACAAACATATAGTAAGCAAAGCCAATAGAATACCCACAGAATGGGAGAAAATATTTGCAGGTTATCCAACTGATAGAGGCCTTATCTCTAGAATTTACAAAGAACTCAAAAGTCTAAACAATAAGAAGACAAATACCCCACTCACAAAATGGGGCACAGAATTAAACAGGCAATTTACAGAGGAAGAGATACAAATGGCAAACACACACCTAAGAAAATGTTCATCATCCCTAATCATCAGAGAAATGCAAATTAAAACAACTATGAGATTCCACTTTACCCCAATAAGGATAGCCAACATCAAAAGGTCAAATGAAAATAAATGCTGGCAAGGATGTGGAGAAGCAGGGACACTCATTCACTGTTGGTGGGAATGCAGGATGGTACAACCACTTTGGAAAGCAATATGGAGACTCCTGAAAAAGCTGACTATAGAAATACCAACAGACCCAGTTATACCATTACTGGGCATCTACCCTAAAACTTTCAAACCAAAAGCCAGAGAGATTTGCTCAACCATGTTTGTAGCAGCTCAATTCGTAATAGCTAAAAGCTGGAATCAACCCAGATGTCCATCATTAGAAGAATGGATAACAAAGATGTGGTATCAATGGAATTCTATACAGCAGTAAGAAAAAACGACATAAACAAATTTGAGGAAAAATGGTTGAACCTGGAACAGATCATTCTCAGCGAACTTACCCAATCACAGAAAAATAATCACCACATAGTGTCACTCATCTACAAAACCTAACCTGAATCTACCCAAGATACCTTACATACCCAGCAAGCACCTCATGGACTAGACAATAAGATGGATCGGAGGGTGGGGAAGGAATCAAAAGGTGGAAAACAGTAATCTGGACCCAAACGGCTATGGTATCATAAAATTCTACTTCCTAAAAGACAGACCAAATGGCTGAACCTTCACTAGACCCTTATAGGAAACACCTGAACCACAAGACACTGGAGAGGGTAGGATCAAAACTGACCTAAATCTCCTACATCTTCCCTCCCTCCCTCTCCCCCTCTACCCTCTATCTCTCTCCTCTCTAACTCTTGTATATTAGTTATCTTTTTCCTCAATTTCTTAGTGGACACTGACCTGTAACCCCCACTTCCAGCTTGGGCCTACCATCCACAATGAGCTTTTGATCAGAGAAACCTACAAGGTTTCCCAAAACAATGACAGACTTCTGTCAGAGTACTTTATGATCCACCAAAGGCCAGTGGTAAGACCCTATTGCTGAAGACTCCATATGCAGCTGACACGTAAAATGGAATGAGATGGCTGGAAGCCAGGAGAGAGTCAGTCCCCAGACAGTCAGCATGTCTAGTGCCAGAAGGCGCTACATAGGTAACTGGGGGAAATGACCAAGATCTGTCCAAGCAACACATTGTTTAACCTAATTAGCAACAAATAACCGGATGTGATGCCCACACAAGTGCAATAGTGGTACACAGCCATGGTGAGGAATCAATTGCTCTTGATTTGGCTAACTGATCCACTCAGTGGTACTATACCCATAGCTGGAGCTGGGAAACAAGTCAGAACCATACCCAAACACAAGCCCACTCTCCAATATCAAGCCACCATCAATCACGGGGTATAAGAAGGCCTAAATCTACCATATTGTCTATCAAAAAAGTAAGTGTTATCTCAATTTTCCGGGTACTCTCCTTTGGAGAATCTGCTTCTCTTTTCCAGATAGATGCAGATCCTAAGAAGAGAGCTGCCCCAACATACCTCAAAAGGGGCCCAACTGAAACTAAGGACAACTGGCGAAACAAGCAAGGGTAATGTTTTCCTGTGAACCGGATACCAGCACAAAGGGGAAGGAGATCAACGCAGAGAAAAATCAACTCCTACCAATTCAGAGAGCTAGAGCCTCAGAGGCCCCCAACACCTCAGCACTGAAGCAGACCAAAAATGAACCCAACATGGCTCAGGTAAATTTTGCGGAAGGGGGGGCGGAAAGAATGTCAGAGTCACATGTTGGGTCATGATATGCAGAGACATTTATCATACCAATAACTGGGGGCTAACTCCACAATGCATGACCCATTTTCATTAACAAGGAGGGTCTAATGGGAGGGGGTAGATCACAGATGAGCCTAAATAATGGTACCAAACTGCCTGTATTTACTGAAAAGAAAACTAATAAATTAAATTAAAAAAAGTTTGCTGAATTAACAATCTGATTCATAACATACTCTTAAATAACTAATTGAATAAAATAATACACGTTTTATTTTATACTTCATGCAAATGAATATAATTTTTAAAATTTTAATCCATCTTTATACATTTTGCTTTAAGTTATTCTTTTCCAAAAGGGTTCACAAAAACATTTAATGTGAATAATAGATTTTGATGTATTTCTGTGACTCAGAGTAAAAGCTGTGTGATTTATTGATATATTGATAAAACTCCTAAGTAGATAGTAAGGTCTCCAAAATGAAACTGAGACCTGGGAAATATGCTAATTAAGTTTAAAAAACCTTGTATTTGACTGCATATCAGAACAGATCAACTAAGTTTTTGAGTGATCAGGAAAGTTGCTGATCCTTAGTTTTAGAAACACATAACAAACAACTAATAACACATTTCCATTAAAGTCTTAGAATACTTACATGAAAGACCTTGTAGATACGGAAACCATGATCTTTTCTATCTATGTAATTTGATGCTTTTTTTTTTTTTTTTTTTTTTTTGGCCAGAAGTTCCTTGTATCACTGAATTATTCTCAGTGCAGAAAGAGTAGCTCAGGGTTGTAGTTTATGTCTATGTGATTCATTCTATGTTCTGTGAAAGCAAGACCAGCTTCTTATGTCATTATGGAACTTCCCCTCAATGTATAAGCTTCAATAAATTCCTTCCTTCCATAACTGTGCTTGGTCTGGAAGTTTATCTCAGCAAACCTGAAGCTGTCTGCTACAGGGATGATGAGCACAGTGGAGCACACGAATCAATATTCAATACCCTTTTTACAAACTAACCAGTCACTCCCACTCCCCTTCCTGCTGGCCTTGATTCAATCTATGCGCTGGCAAAAAAAAAAAAAAAAAAAAAGTAAAAATAAAGAAACAAAAACTCAAAACCAACATGTTCATACCTCCTAAGTACATTTGTGCATGAGTGCCTGTGGAACTGTGAAAAGACCACAGCAAGAGAGCACCAGGAAAGGCTGTTATATTTATGTGTTTGTCTCCTAAAATGATGTGCTGGTATTTCACCAAGAAATGTATGCATCTGCAGATACAGTTGCTTTGTTTTCTTTAATTCAGCCTGTATGGGTGTCTATACCTGTCTGTCTTACTCCCTTTATCTCTCTCTCTCTTCTCTATCTATGTATATCATTTATCTAATTTTCTGTCATAGAATTTATTGTAATTTTTATCCTCAGCTGCATAGTTTTTAACTGATGTTTGTTTATATGTTTCATGTATTCAGTGATGTGAGACACAGGAAGTAAAACCTAGCAGTGCAAAACAAGTGATATTTGCCAGAAAATCAGTAATCTTCTGCTCACTAAAGAATGCCATCTATAATGGAGATACGATTATCATATGATTTTGCCAAAAGCTGAATAAACACATGTGTTTGTAGTAAATATTGATATCAAAATGTCATAGGAAGAAGCACATTCACTTTTTATACATAGGATAATTTACATGCAAAGAAGAAGAAATAGACACAAACTGTCAAATGACTGCGTAGAAAGAGTTGGAGATACTGTAGTAGGTTCCCCAACTGCACCCTACACTCATTTTCCTCAGGTGGCACTAGAGATAGTGCCAGCTGTCTTCTATTACTTGCCTTTATCATTGCTGTGATAAAATACCTGACAGCAGCAGCTAAAATGAGGAAAGGTTTATTCTGGCCCTGGCCTGAATAGGTGCAATGGCCATGGTGGGGAAGGCAGGGCAGTGTTCATGGTGCCAGGGGCACATGTCATGGACACCTCCAATCCAGGCCTACCAGGAAACAACAAGAAATGCTTGTACTCAGCTAGCTTCCTCCTTTTTCCTTTTGTTCTCACTCCAGGATACCTGGTCATGGCTTTGGTCTGTCCACATTCAGGATAGGTCTTCCTTTCTTAGATAAATCTCTGCAAATGCCCTCAAAGGCAGAGGTGTTCCATCTAGGTCATTCTAAAACAATCACACTGATCATGAAGGTGAACCATCACATACTTCAAAATGCACTTCCATGGACAAAATGGTAAGTAGGTACTCAATATTTTTAGGAAATAGTAAGTGCTCTTCAGATGTTAATTCTCTCCTTTCACACTATAATATTTAAATACATGATTAATTTGCAATGACAACATGGCAGATAAACATTCTCAAAATGTGTTTGAGGCAGCGTGGCACAATGAAAAAAAATTGTTACTATAACTTTCCGTGTGATCTCTGGCATGTGGTATAGTCTCTCTTACCCTTGATTTTCTCCTCCCCTGCCCTGCCATGGGGACTATCCTTGGGTTAAGTAAGTACCATAACAAGTATCTGGCACCAGGTTGCATGTAGTAAATGGTAGTGAACTTTTATTGACCATAAAACTTTATTATGTTAACTATTCTTTCCATCAAAAATCAAAGGTACTTCCATTTATATAATACATTCTGAATGACATTGTTCTGATCCTTAGAATGTCTGTAAAGAGAAAGTAACATGCAAAAGTATCTATACCATAAAGCCTGTTATGCTTACACTGTAAGGCCAAGATTTGTAACATCATTCAAGGATACACATATCCAGGAAAAACTTAACCATCTTGGAGCAAGCACCATTCTCTTCAAAATCCCATCACCCCCAAATCCCAAGAGTTTTCACTAACTAGATGTTAAAAATGTCTAAGGCTTTTCTCTTGGGCAGACTCTATAGCAAAAATTGATGTCTTCCTTTCTCCTTGAAGGAAAATTCCAGAGGGATAGGCAAGAGAGATTAAAACTAACCATCTACTTGAGACTTTGTTCCCTTCTCTGAAGAGTTTTGTACTTAGAAGGAAGTGTGACAAATAGCATCATAGGAAACACTAAGATGCTCAGAACCACCAGAGAGAATCCTGGCACATGCTCCTGTGGGCTTCATGTATTCACAGGTATGTATTCTTCCCTCCGTGGGAGATTTGTTAATTCTCATTCTTCACTTTAAATCCTTCCTGCATCCCTAATATCTGCACTATCTCCTGTTCAGAGCCATGCAGTTTCCACACCTGAGAATGAACACATTCAAATGATAATTACTTGTCAGGATGCATTCAGTTTGTAAAGCAGATACATTTTGATCCTGAAGGAAGCACTCTCAGGCTGGCTGGGTACAAATTATTTTCTTCCTTCATGGAAGAAGAAATGGAGGCTAAGCTTCCATGGACATAAATTTTTTCTCCAAAGTTAAACAGCTATTACTTGAGTACTATCTCAAACTTAGGTTCTATTTCATTCACGTGTGTGAATTTAAAAACATGGAGTTTATAAAATATGTATTTTTCTTACTGCCTTTATTTCTACTATTTGTGGAAAATTTTCATTTTTAATTTACCATTTAGAGCAGAAATATTCTTGCTGACTTGTAAATTTCATAACTTAGGTTACATATACATTATGGCTACATTCACTTCTGACTCAATTAGATAACACCTGTCTTACTACATATTTATGTAGTATTTGTGAAGTAAATATAAAGTGCTGCAAATTTCAGTTTATTTTACTCATTGTCATGACTAAATACCTAACAAGAAGCAGTTTAAGGAAGGAAAGGGTTTATTTTGGCTTACAGTTCCAGGGGTACCTTCTATCATAGTGGGGATGGCATCACAGCAGGAAAAAGAAATACTATATATACAATATATAAATGTATAAAAATGTATGTATGTATATATGCACAGAAACTGGCAATATAATAGAGTTGCATATGTTAATGTACATCTTGTAAGTGATTAGATTTGTAATTATTCTAAAGAAAGGATTTGTCCATCTTCACTACTTCCTTCCCACCTCTCTCAGACTTCCTTCCCTTTCTTTTTTTCTGTCTTTCTGTCTTTCTCTCCTTTTTGCTTTCTTTCTTCCTTCCTTCCTTCTTTTCTTTCTTTCTTTCTTTCTTTCTTTCTTTCTTTCTTTCTTTCTTTCTTTCTTTCTTTCTTTCTCTCTTTCCTTCTTTTTTCTCTCTTTTTTGTCTTCAGTATGGACTCATGAATATTTATTTTTTAAACATTTTTATTTACTTGTTTACAATCAGAGAGATAGACAGAAGAGAGATAGAAGAGAGAATGGGTATGCCAGGATCTGCAGCCACTGGAAATGAACTCCAGATATATGCATCACTTTGTGCATCTGGCTTTAAGTGTGTTCTGGGGAATTGAACTTGGGTCCTTAGGCATTGCAGGCAGGTGCTTTAACTGCTAAGCCATCTCTTTATTCCTGGATATTTATTTCTACCCTTTTGATGCAATCCAAAGTCTGCTTACCTATTCTGTTCAAATTTTTAACTTTATTCCTTGGGTGCTCTTCTAATTGCTTCCTCAACCTCACTGTGATTTGGAGAAAGAGAACTTTCTTATTTTCCTACACTATAAAATACTCTAGACTCTTTGTGTATATTCCCTGACAAATCATACATTTAATTACTTCTCGGTTAAGCTGGGTTTCTTTTATTAAGGCTAATAATAGCAGCTTCACCAGAGCTGTAGGCATGCTTGTTGCTACTGGGGTATCATTGCTTTTGGACACCTTTTATTGGCAGATGCAGCACATACATGCATGCTCCTACCCTATTTCTATTTATGTATGTTGAAAATATGTCTATATATAAAACCATCTTATATATTATTCTAATTATGTATTGTCTTCACAGTTTCAACTTTTCTAATGGTTCGAGTTGGAATCATACAGTAGGTGCCTTCTTTCTTATGTAGCAGATCCTCTCATCTCACAATATGCATGGATTCTCAAGGTTTAGTAGCTTATTTTATTTTATTGTGTATAAGGTTTTATGTGGTGTAGAGTTTTCAAATTATCTACATATTTGCATCTATTTACTAGAGTTATGGAAAGAAAGTTACACAAACTGAACATCTTAGAAAAGATTTATTCTCTTATAGTCTATAGGCTGAGTCTGCAACAAGGGTGCCAGCTGACTTAGTTTTTCTTGGAGGTTCTGAGGGACAATTTGGCCTCTGCTTTCCTCCTACATTCTAGTGGGATAGCTTCTGTCCATCCTCAATGACACTTGATTCAGAGACACATCACTCCACAATCTACCTCTGTCTTGACACAGGGCTCTCTCTAGTGTCTTTCCTCTCCTGGTATAAGTACAGGAGTCATATTGGATGAAGGAGCATCCTGCTGCAGCAGGAGCTCATCACACCTAAATACACCTGTGATGACTTGTCATTCTCGGGTTCTGGGAAGGGAATGAAATTTTTGGAAGGACACACTTGTTCACACACTAGAGTTCTACTGTAGCATTTAGTTTTGCTTTATACCATAGAGCAGCATGCTAATATATCACAGAGTAGAGATCAATTATGACTGGGTAGGACACACAAGACTCAGGGAATGTATTCTGAAATCTAGGTCAGATTTTCTGAAGGCCATAGGATTTATTCTGCTCCATGGACAATTTTACCTACCTTAGTTTTTTTCAGGGAGTTCTCTCTTGTTCCACAGCTCCTCACAATGCTTTCTAACTAAATAACTTTGAATATGTTACTCAATCTCCTCTTAGAAATTCTTTTTTGTCATCTCTAAAGGGATTACTAAAACTAGTTTCTACCTGTAGAAGAAACTAACATATAATGGATTGGATTCATAACAGAAAACAAAAGAAAATAAATAAATAAATAATAATATGTTCCCTGCCTGACAAAAAAATACAATTATATATTCCTCTGATTGCAGACATTGAATCATAAAATAACTACTGCATACTGTGTATTTTGATGGGTTTGGACAGTTGGCTACAGAGTTTGTGGCTCAGTTTACTCAGGCTACTTACACAACATATTATGTTTTTGAGTGGTTTGCAAGCAATAAAACTTATTTCTCTCCATTCTGAAGGTCTGGATAGGACCATCTACCAGGTGATATATGGCCACTCTCTCAGTGTGGCTTCATGAAGAGCATAATGGTTCCCAAGCCACAAACACCTTTGGGAGAGCTTTCTTTATGGCCTAATTACTTCTCAAAACCCTCTAGCTGTCATTACATCTGAGTAGCTGTAGCATATTATGAGGGATCTGGGGCAGAAACATTCAGTCCATAACAGCACACCAACCTGCCTATCTCTAGTCACTGCTGGTCTCTATGTTCATAAAGGACAGTAACCTAGTGTAGTTATATCTCTTTCATTGAAGATGCTTGACACTATTGCAGTTAAGAAAATTCTTAGGAAAAAATGGCTTAGAAATGAAGCTCAAAAGAAGTACCTCTTTCAGACTTTCTGTTGGAACAA
The DNA here is from genome assembly GCF_020740685.1 of Jaculus jaculus. Lineage (NCBI taxonomy): Eukaryota > Metazoa > Chordata > Mammalia > Rodentia > Dipodidae > Jaculus > Jaculus jaculus. Next base: position 122,962,617 of record NC_059106.1, on the reverse strand, counting down.
ATTTTCCATAAATCATGCATATTAGAAGGGTCATGTGAGGTTTAAATGCAGTAACAAGTATGAAGCATTGAAATTTTACTTTGTCACACAGGGGGTGGTAGGTGCACTGCAATTTCTATTCCATAAATTAGATCTCTCTAGCTATATGTAGAAAAATTCCTCTATTTATGGTGCTGCTCAAGGTTTCTTTTAGCAAAAAGGTCATTACTAAAGCTGCTGTTTCTTGCTTTATGTGTCACAGAATGCCTGCCTCCTGTGACTCACTGCTGTGGGAATTGTGTTGAATTTGCTTTTATGAGGAGACAAGTAACCTCCTGATTGTGCTGAGGTGGAAGTAAATGTATTCCTTTCTCCCTTTCCTAGCACTTTCTGGACAAGAGAATGGAAATTATGGTATATTTATACAGTCTTGCTGATTAAAGGATCTGTCAATAGTTTTGCATTTAATTATTGGCCCTGCTTTACTGTACATTTACTATGCCAGGAAGAAGGGAATGAGCAAGCTAGAGGAAGAAAGCTCCAGAAGATAGTGGAAGAACAAATTTGCACACAAGGAGAATATTACTTGTGCATTCATCTAATGTATATATATTGATCTTTGTGATCCAAAATACAGAAACCCTCTGACAATGCAATGCTAACTTAGAAGAAAGAAACAGAAAGATGGAAACCATGCCAGCCACGCTTTCTAACAGAGCTAGGTGGAATGTAATTTTGATTCTAGAATACAAAGTGGGGTGTGAATAAACAGTACAATTACCTCAGCAGAGCCCTTGGGACTGAAAAAGGGATTGTCTCATTCATCAAGATCCATTCTTCAGGGCACACACAGGGAGCTGATGAGGAAGGAAAGGAAGGAACATTTCCTGCTGTCCTCTGTTGTTTCTATAAGTGGAAAGGTTATCAGGTGCTCACACAGAGCAATACACTGCACTGGGGGCTTGGTCTGTGCTATGGGAGGGAACCCAATTACTTTTTGTAGCAAAACTAGATTTCTCTGGTCTCTTTGCTTGAAAACCAAGTTTCAAGCTTCATTTGGGATTTTTTTTTTTTCTTCCGGGCAAAATGAACTGTATATTCTGGAGTTGCTACCATTTGCTAGAAATTTGAGCAGATATAAGTTGGGTATTTGGGTAACTATTTCTGCCAACATAGTGAGCAGAATTACATTTGTGAGGAAATTGGGATAAACATGAAATTAATTATTAATGCAGCCACAATAAATACAAATTAGACTTTCTCTGGTCTAGCAGTACCATAATCCTCATGCAGGAGGTTTAATTTTTCTTATAGTTTGTATTGCTTGAGTGACTTGGGCAAATCATCCAGAAGTAATAACTAAATGAAAGTCCCAATGAGAAAGTGTTCCAAATTGGGAAAGGATAGTTTGATCTACCACATCACTTACTTATTTCTTATTGAAATGCAAAAGTTGTTATTTCTTTCCACTTTATCATATATAAACTTAGCTTAGATTGGTGGTAGATATGTATTAGGGGAAAAGGAACAATGTATGTTTGTTAATATATGCATATATATATGTGTATATATATATATGTGTGTGTATATATATGTATATATGTATATATATATATATATATATATATATGTTAAAGGGTTTTATTATATATACCATGTTGGCCTTGAACTAATGATGAAAGTGCTTCAACATTCTGAGTGTGAAAATTACTGGCATGTGCCACCAACCCAGCAACATATACACAATTTTATCTTCATGGGCTTATTAATGATATTTTTATACATGCATGTAAGTTACTTTGGTCATCTTTACCCCTCCTATTAACCTTGCTTATCTGCCTTCACCTTTTCTCCCTCCAACATACATAATGTTTCTTTTGCAGCAGCTAAATTCCTTGAATTAGAGAAAACATGATTGTATTTCTGGGCGTGGTTTACTTTGCTTAACATTATGTCTACCTCCATTCATTTTCCTGAAAATGTCATAATTGTGATCTTCTTTATGGCTGAATATATAAAACATCCATGTGAGTATACCATGCATTTTCTTTATTCATTCATTCTTTGGTGGATATGGCTATGCATATCTTTCTATCTATATACATAGATAGATATAGATATATAGATATATATAGATATATAGATATATATATATAGATAGATACATACATATATAGATAGATAGATAGATAGATAGATACAGAGATAGATAGATACAGAGATAGATAGATAGATAGATAGATAGATAGATAGATAGATACATACATACATACATACATACATACATACATACATACATACATACATAAAGTAGCATAGTCTAAAAGCACTTTTCTCTCCATCTTGCTCATTCTTATTTATTAAAGCCATGACCCTAGGTCCCTTGTGGGTCTTCTGAGACCCACTTCTTAGCTGGCAGTCCAGCCATTGCCTCCCTTTCTAAAGCAGCATAAAAGAAGAGGTAGTGAAGGACAGATGAGTTTAAATAGTATCTAGCAGGCAGTGCCATTTAAAAGGACATTTCCTGGAAGTCACTTTTACTTACATTTCATTACTCAGAATTCAGTCTCATGGATACTTATACCTGTAAAGCAAGGTGAAGAATATTTTCTTTTAAACTAACATATTGCTGTTTTGAATTTAATTTAAATATAGGCCAAAGGAAAAGTCCGCCAGTGTGGAGGACACTAGAACTCTCTAACCATCTGATCATAGGCTATTTTCGTCAAAGAAGCTTGAGAGAGCAGGTAGCATCTGGGGAGAGGAACCTGTATTGTTGACATGTGGGCTGAGGATATATGACATAAGCCTGATAGACAAACAAATAAACCAAAATATAAAGATCTTAATTATTTTGCTTACATACACTAAGAAATGGCATTACAGCCAAACATAGTGACACACACCTTTAATCCCAGCACACAGGAGGCAGAGGTAGGAGGATCACCGTGAGTTCGAGGCCACCCTGAGACTACATAGTGAATTCCAGGTCAGTCTGAGCTAGAGTGAGACTCTACCTCAAAAAAACCAAAAAAAAAAAAAAAAATGGCATTACATATTTATGTTCACATGAGGTACTTTCCTATAATACCCAAGAAATGTTAAGATAAGCATAGAAATGAAAAAATTCTATGCTATGAACATTGTATCTTTGGACAGTACTGATCTGTCAGGACACTGCACCATCTTCCCAAGAGCACCATGAGGCACTGGAAGGAGGAATTCTCATATCTGATGCAGTTTACTTTGGAGTTCTGATCACTAATAAAGATCACGGTGTTTACTGGTAAGCTAGGAGGTAGAGATGCTTTAATTAGAGCACAGCTTTCTAAGGCCTTTGTAAAATAACCAGTGAATATTGTATTTGAATAGTGCTTGCCCTTTAAAAATGTGTTCTCTTTGCCTCATGGGTTACATGATTAAACAAGAATAAAACAATATTTTGTGGAGATCAAAAACTTAATGAAGCTTCTAATAAATCTTTTCATTAACACTTGAACTTGACATTCTGATGGTCTCTGAAGTGTTAAATTAGTATGATGTGTACTTGAGTGGAAATTAAACTTTTAAAAAGATTTTTATTGATAGTCAACAAACATATGTAATGTAATTTGATCATAATCCCCAATAATATTTTACCCCTACTTATCAACCTTCCACTGAAGCTCTACTTCTTAACTATTTGGTGTGTGTGTGGGGGGTATATGTGTGTGTCTCTCTGAGTTTCATTAATGTTGCTTGAATAAGCATGAGTGGGAGAATATTCACTAGAGCAAGTAAAATGATATTTTAATTTCAAAATCATATATAGAATAGGACTCATAACAAATAATTGATGAACTGTCAAATATATTTTACTAGTAGAATTCAAAGATCCTCAATATGAGATTCGAAACAGAATTTCTACATCTCCAAGGTGGTATCAAATTATTTATTTTTTATTTATTTGACAAAGAGAGAGAGAGAGAGAGAGAGAGGAGCATGCTGGGGCCTCCAGACACTGTGCAGCTGGCTAAAGTGAATGTGGGTCCTGGGGAATCGAACCTGGGTCCTTTGGCTTTGCAGGCAAAGGCCTTAACCACTAAGCCATCTCTCCAACCCTTCATCTCCAAAGTTTTGAGCCTAGACTACATAGGAATGCTGCCCAGGCAATAAGGTTGGGAGTCAGAGAGGTCTCAGTTCAGCCAGCTGTGATATCAGGAACATTCAGTCAGCCCCATGCTTTTGAAATCTGAGGCATGGGAAGGATCATGGCATGGTCATTTAGAAGAATGGGAGTTTTCAAGTGAGCTCTTGCTGCATATATTTAGTCAATTTGATTAAAAGTAGAATTTTGGTCCCAAACAAGCATTATCTTGGAAATCTCTAGTTCTGCTCCAGGATAACCCAGTCTGAATCTGCACTTCACAAGGCCCTGTATTTACGTGCACACTGGGGTTTAGTTACACCCGAACCACAAGACACTGGAAGAGGGTAGGATCAAGGCTAACCTTAATCTTCTACATCTTCCCTCCCCTCTCTCCCTCTCCATCTCTCTCGCTCTCTCTTCTCTCTAACTCTTGTATATTAGTTATATTTTCCCTCATTTTCGTAATGGGCACTGACCTGTATCTCCCAGTACCAGCATGTGGCTATCATCCACAAAGAGCTTTTGATCAGAGAGACCTAAAAGCTTTCCTAAAAGAAAGACAGATTTCTGTCTGAGTACTTGATGACCCACCAAAGGTTAGTGGTAAGACACTACTGCTAAAGACACCATATGTAGTTGACACATAAAATAGAATAGCATGGCTGGAAGCTAGAAGAGAGTCAGTCCCCAGACAGTCAGTGTGTCTAGTGCCTGAAGGTGCTACATGAGCGACTGGGGAAAATGACCAATATCTGTCCAAGCAACTCATGGTCTAACCTAAGTAGCAGCAAATAACCTGTCTTGATGCCCACATAAGTGCAATAGTGGCACACAGCCATGGTGGGGAACCAATTGCTCTTGACTTGGCTAACTGATCCCCTCAGTGGTATGGGACCCATAGCTGGAGCTGGGAAACAAGTCAGAACCATATCCAAACATAAGCCCACTCTCCAATATCAAGCTACCATCAATCATGGGCTACGAGAGGGCCTACACCTATTAAATTCTCGATAAAAAAAAGTAAGCGTTATCTCATTTGTCCTGGCGCTAACTTACTCTCCATTGGAGAATCTGCTTCTCTTTTTCAGATAGATGCAGATCCTAAGGAGAGAGCCACCCCATCATACCTCATAAGGGCCCCGGCTGAAACTAAGAAAAATTGGAGAAACAAGTAAGGGTGCTGTTTTCCTGGTGAACCAGATACCAGCACAAGAGGGAAGGAGACCAACACAGAGAAAAATCAACTCCTACCAAATAAGAGAGCCAAGACCTCAGAGGCCCCCAACACCTCATCACTGAAGCAGACCAAAATTGAACCCAACAAGGCTCAGGGAAATTTTGCGGAAGAGTGGGCAGAAAGAATGTCAGAGCCACATGTCATGATATGCAGAAACATTTATCTTACCCATAACTGTGGGCTAACTCCACAATGCACGACCCATATACCTCAACAAGGAGGGGCTAATGGGGAGAGGGTAGGTCATGGATGAGCCTAATAGTGGTACCAAACTGACTGTATTAGCTGAATACAAAACTAATTAATAAAATAAACAACTTTAAATAATCATAAAAAAGTTATTTGGACAAATAGCTTCATAATTTAAATATATAGATACATATATATGTTGTTTATGAATATAGATATATGCACAAATATACATACACCCCCCAACACACATATATCTTTGACTATGGAAGAAAACCTTTCACTTTTGGCCTGTATTTGGAAATATTTAAACTCGTTATGTCAACCAACTGTAATCTGGATTTGGGGCCAACTCATGGATAAGAATCAGGCCTAGAACAGAGACTGAGCTAAAAGCAGGGTGGGAAGGTCATAGATTCTAAGAGGGAAGCTACTATTGTTTGACTAAATGGTTTCACTATACCCATCAATTTGCCATTTTAATATTTATGTTCCTACCTGTAGATTAGTGCTGCTCTCACTTTTTGTCAGAGGTCCTTATTTTGCAGATGGTGATGACTACCAGGGAAACTAAAATTTATCAAAGTGCCTAGCACTAAGTGAGACATCTGTATTACCTCTTATAAGACTTGGGGACCCCAGTGGAAGAGATGGAGGAAAGAATTAAGAGAAGAGTATGTGGAGGAGTATGCCTTCAGCATCCTGTATCCAACGACATGAAGTGGTTATTATATTAATAACCCCACCCTGCACAAGGTTGGATACCTTAACAATACTGAGCTCACCATGAATGGAGGAGAAGGGTGAAATCAGTAAAAAAGGCATCAAAGTAGAAGTGAGACTACTTGGGAAGAAGGGGTTCAGTGGAATGGAGCAAGAGAAGGAGGGACAAGAGAAGGTAACAATAGGTGATTGTGATCAAAATACATTATGTGTATGCATGAAAATTATCAATAAGAAAAATTTTAAGAACTGGTTAACCCACTGGCAGAAAAAAGACACAAGTAGCTCCTGGGAAAGTGATGGCTTGAAACTGCTGTGTTATGAGACTGCGCAGAACAGACAGGATTTCTGACTTAGGAAAAATAAATAGGAAAAGGCAAAGCTTACTTTTACTTTCCCTGACTCCCTGTGTATCTCCCTCTCTCCCTTCTTTTCTCCATTCCTCCCTTCATCCCTTCCTCTCCCAGTCCATCCCTTTCGCCATCTTTCTATCCATCCCTTCCTTATTTTATGAACTACTTTGGTTTAGTTTATAGAAACTGAGTTGAGACCCTGGGCAAAGTGGCAAAGTCAAGCTATAATGCAAAGGAGGTTGTCTGTTTGGGGCTATGGCATATATCAAGAAGGGTAGGTACATTGTAGCAAGAAAAAATATATATATATGCTTTATGTGTTGTGCCTCTAGTCTTTCTCACTCTCTACCCCTTTCTTTCTCTTCCCCTCTCTCTTCATTCCTTTCCATTTGAACATTTTTTTTCTTGTGAGCAATTGTTGAAATTCTCTAGATTGAATATGCACTGCCCCCAGCTGCAGTATCCACATGTGTTTGCTGCAGTTCCTCCATGGAATCCTTACCTGCTTCTGTCATAGACAATATTTCTATGCCTCTGTTAGCCAGTTATATTCTTTGTCTCCAAGCCTGGGCCCTCCAGTTATACTTTCTCTTATTCTTGGTAAGGTGTCTGTGTTCACCCCAGGCTTGCTTTCAAAGGTGGTCAGTATTAGAACCACACTGATGAAATTTATTATGACATTGTCCAAATAATAAAATGCCCTTTGTCGTTTTTCTTTTGCCTCTAACACCAAAAAGATTCTAGGTCTATTAAACACAATTTTCCTCCCGTCAACTGCTATAGGACAGATGTAACTGCAATGACACTTAAGGGTCCTTTTCTTTGACCTTTGGTTCCATCACCTGAAATGAGTCCTGTTAGCTCCTGAATCCTTGTACAGAAACTGCACTTATACACTTAAAGACTAATCTGAAATTTACTAGCTTGGTGCAAATGCTATGTTTACAATTAGTATCTATATGATTCCTGATTGCATATCACATTTAGGAATAACTTAAAAAAACTCCATGTCAAATAGAAATCATAAATCCTTTTTTTTTTTTTTAAGTTAGAAATGACCAGCAATAGCACAGTAAGCTCCAAAGGGCTTTTGTAAATCTTCTGGCTTTTAAATGTTAAAAATATACCATTTAACTTTGGTGAATCAGCATTTTTGTTGATTTTGTAATTACTTATTTATAAAAATTTAGAACTGTCAAAATTTAAACCATTACATTAACAAAGTAGTATAGTTGTGTGGCTTAAACAGTAGAGCTATTCTTATCATAGTTCCAGATCTTGGAAGCTGCAACTTGAAACTAGGCATGTGCAGGGCTTGTAGAGAAAGATTAATTTCTTGCTTTTTCCTCATATCCCTTTCACTGGTGAATGGGAGATGGTGGGCAGGGATGGGGGTAGATATGTACACTAAAATTCCATCCCTAAATTCCATCATACTGAAAGATAGAGCTTCAACATATGAGTAGTAGGGTAATACAAATATTCAGTTTATAACAAGGCCTTTAGTGTGAGTCTCCTGAAAGGAAATAGCTCATAATTCAGTCAGACATTTAGGGATTTCTGCTTAATGCTATGGTAACAAAGATAACACACTGTTGGATCTTTTGTGGAATGGTAGTGTTAGCTTGGGCCTTGTTGGCTTGTTGGGGGAAAAATCACGAAATTGGTACCAGGCTTTATTAATTCCAAAATGCATGTTAATCTTTAAAACATAGTCCCTTGCCCAATATTAAACTACTCAGTGCCTCTATACACTAAACACTGCCTGAACAGTGCTGATTTACCAAGCAGATGGTTAGTTTTGTATTGGAGCTTATAGTTTATTTGGGAAAATAATCACAGCTAAAATGCTTTAATTACAACCAATAAGTATAGTAATAGCTATAGGAACAGGGCACTGTGGGAAAGTGTGTGTTCATGGAAGTGAAAGAATTTATACAAAACTCTGAAAAACATTCGTGTACAGTGAGTCTCATCGAACATGTACTCATGGCGCACGCAATATGTGGACAGGGTTCATTGTTTATAAGTAAGCGGTAGACAGGGGTCCTCTTTGGCTCAGATAAGGTGCCTAGGATAGATGAAGTCACCTCTGGGTGAGTATTACAACTGAGTGACTCCAGAGTAGTGTCTCCCATGGGTATTACCTTCAGGGTTTGTATACATAAAGCCAATTGGTCCCACCGGGCTAAGGAATTTCTTGGCAAGACCTAAACAGAGCCCGAACTATTCTTGCCAGTACCACCTTAATCTCAGGGTGTTACATTCCCAGAGACCATAGTTACTGTTGAGAGCCATAAGTGATAATGCCAGAAAATTGTATTAAAACAAGGCACCTCTGAGGATTGTCCTGCAAACCTGTTCACCATGACTGAGAGCAGCAAATGCAGAACTATTTCTCTCTTTCCACACTTGGGACAGAGCCTGGCCCATGACAATCTGAGCCTACCTTGATTCTATTAAAATCCAAATCAGAATGATGTTCCTGGCCCTCAGCTACACTCCTTCACTTTCCATTATCAAACTCCAAACTTCACAAACTCCATTCTGATATCTTGCATTCACACAGCAGTGTGGATTACTCTCTTGCTATCTTGGAGACTAGTAAGGGGAGAAAAGCAGACAGATTTTGGCAGCAAGCCAAGCCATCTGAGTAGGAAAACTGAGAGATTTGGTGTGTAGGATCAATGCGAGCTGCTCTTTTTTTTTAAAAGGGCAGGACTGTAACTACCTCTAATTGACAATGTGATTCAGGAAGTAATATTATTTTTGATTTACCTTTTGGCTATACAGACACATAAAATACTTGAAAATGCGACTCATGCCATTTTTTTTTTTTTTTTGCAGAAAATGGAGAAGGACAATGAATGTCTCAGTTTATATGTGTTTCCATTCTTTCACTGTGGAAAAGGCTGGAAGAAATGCTCTTTCCATTATGCCTGATGATACTGTAACCAGATCTTCCCAATTTTACCATAAAAAAATGTCTTTTATTGTTTTCAAAAGAATCAAATTCCCTAAGCACAATTGAAATATGAGGCTGAATTCTCAGGAGGACATTTCTGAGGATGAAGTTCTACCCTGGGGGACGGTGATTCAACTCTGTTGTGTCCCATGGCTTGAATGATGCAAGAGCGTCAGGGATAGTTGTCTCCCTAAGGTATCCAGAAAACTTAAGCTAAACTGCCTGGAGCCAACTCTAACCAGATATGCAGCATTTTTTGTATTATCTTCCAGAATTTCCTCAACTATTGAAAGATGAAACACAAACACAGGAAGAACCTAGAGCCATCAATATGACAAGAAAAGACACCTGAATACCTAGGTTGAAATAGCCAGCTCCAGTACATCTGCTAGGGCCCAGAATCCATCACAAGGGAAATGATGATTTAAACATGAATGCTGCTCTCAATGCTATCTTGACAACATGCTGCAGGGAAACGATGATAGACTCTGAGGACATTTAAAACTCACTAAAGCAGAAATCCTGAAGTTGCCAAAAGATAATGCTAAAATAGACTTATAACATACCTGCCAAGGCTCAGTGAACAATGCAGAAGAGGGGGTTGAAAGACTGTGAGAGCCACAGGGTGGGAGGGAGTATCTGGAGACATAGTTTTGTCCCACAAGTCCATAATGAAAATCAGTAATACCCCACTGAGGGGAGCCCTCAGTGGAATGGAGGTGGGGAAGAGGGAGTATAAGATAACATGAGGAGAATGTTTCCAACACATAATTTGTTAACATAGGAAAGTTCATAACTAAAAAATTTATTTTTCCCTGTTTATAAATCAGTCACACTAATATTAACAAAGACTCTTAAAAGGGTATCCTATCCTATTAAAAGTAAAATGTGAGGGGTTGGGTACAAATCTTTCTGGGAGAAATTATTATTGAACAAAGTATAAAGACCTGAATTTGGTTCCCAGCACCCATATAAAAAGTCACACATGTCTCTAACAGAGTCTGTCTTAAGGAAGGAAGACAGAAGAGAAATGGATAGTTAACACCCTCTAATGTAAATCCTCCTTGTAATGTCACATTTCTAAAAAGCTGTTATCTGTTGACTCTTTCAGTCATGATGCAGGTTTCTATTAAAATACTTTGAAGTTTACTCATTTTTAGATGACATTTGTAGTCACAGGTTTTACAGACTTTTAAAATTCTATCTATCTGTCTATCTATATGATTGATGTATATTTTTGTATTCATTAGTTGTAGTATACTTTTTGAGTTGTAGACGGTGTAACTAGAATAGCCACCACCTAAAACTTTTACCATTTGTTTACAGTATTCATTAAAAGGATATATTAATTAAGTAATATGGTGAGTGATTAGAATGGGGTACAAGTCCTCCCTTTTAGTTAATTTCTGTTATGTGGTAAAAATTGTGAATTGTATTTTATCTGGTCTTTTGTAGAATGCTGGAACCTGTTCCACCTTTCAAGCAATATCTTGTGTGCACTGACTTCCCTTCCTTCTCCACCCTATTCTCTCTAGCATCTAGTAACTACTTCTGTTCCCAAGTTCAACTTTTAAAAAATGTAATCTACACATGAGTGTGAGCAGCTAGTACTTACGTTTTTGTGCCTGGCTTATTTCACTAAACAGAATGTCCTTCAGTTCATGCCAGTAGTCACAAATGACAGGCTCCCTTTTTTTGTATGGCTTAACAGCATTCTGTAAATATACATACCACAGTTTTTAATCCATATATTCTTTTAAATGCTTTATTCATTAATTTGCAGTAAAAGAGATGACAGATAATAAATAGATAATACAAAGACAGACAGACAGACAGGAGAGAAGAGAGAATGGGAGCACCAGGCCCTCTTGTCCCTGAAAACAAACTCCAGATACATGTGCTACTTTGCTCACCTGGCTTTAGGTGGGTACTGGAGAATAGAAACCAGACTGTCAGAATCTTAAGCAAGCATCTTTAATTTCTGAGTCATCTTTCTAACTCCATCTGTTCTTTAATAAGCATTTGGGTTGAGCATAATTTTACCTGCTGTAAAAGCTTCAATAAAATGAGGGTGTATGTATATTCCTGAAATGTCTATTTCATTTCCTTTGGGTTTATACCAAACACAGAGTTGAATGGATCACAAAATTTGTTCCATTTTTAGGTTTTGAAGAATCTTCCATACCATTCAACATTATAGTTAAATTGATTTACATTCCTCCCCACAGTGGACAAGGCTTTTTCTCTGCATCCTGTCCAGAATTTAACTTTATTTTTTTAATATGCATATTTGCATTTGCATGTGTGCAGCTGTGAGTGCATGTGTGTATGTGAGTATGTCTGTGGAGGTCAGAGGACAACAGCTGATCATGTTGTTTCTCAGCACCATCAACCTTTCGTTTGAGTCAGAGTCTTTTATTACTCTTCAGTTCACCAAATAGGTTAGACTAGTTGGTCAACAGGGGACAAGTGTTCCATTTGTCTTTTCACCTTCCTACTGCTGGGATAAAGTTTGCCACCATACCCAGTTTCTTTTAATGTAAGTTTTGGGCATTGAACTAAGATCCTTATTCTCAAAAGGTAAACACTTTACTAACTGAGACACATCCCAGCAAGATATTTTGTCACTGGATCACAATTTTTCACACGTGAATGAGGTGGTTTGGATTAGTCATCACTGGAGTGATGTGATTCTCATTGAGCTTTGACTTGCACTTTCCTAGTGACTAATAATATTGAAAATTCCCCCATGCATATTATATGTTGCTGACATTTTTTAAAAATTATTTTTATTTATTTATTGGAGACAGAGATAGTTGAGTGACTGAGAAAGACAGCAAGAGGGAATGGGCATTCCAGGGCCTCTAGCTACTGCAATCAAACTCCAGACACATGCTTCACCATGTGCATCTGGCTTACGTGGGACCTGGGGAATTGAACCTGGGTCCTTAGGCTTTGCAAGCAACTGCCTTAACTGCTAAGCCATCTCTCCAGACCATGTTGTAGAAATTTATATATCTTCTTCTGAGAGCTGTCTACTCAGATCTTCAACCTGTTTAATTTTTTTTGGCTAATTTATTTTATGGAATTTATTTTTGCATGTTAAATAGAGGATGTAGAGTTGTTTTATGTAAAGTGCTAGTGAGTTGTTTGACCATATTTTACACTCTAGATAGGAATTATACCTTTTTATATTTAATTTTTATATGCACTTTGCCTTAACTTTTAGTTATCGATTTTCTTTGTTTGAATTCTACATTGATTCTTTTAAAATCAGCAACTGGACTGTGTTTTAAAAGGTAATCTACTTCCTTGTAACACATTTTCTCCCTTTAAAATAATCTCTTTCATATTCTCTTGTTCATTTTGAAGTAGTCATTCTTTCAAGCAAATATTCAGAATGAGATGCTATATCCCAGCACTGATTAGTATTAAATTGAATTTATATACCATTCTTTTAAAATCAAGATTTCACTTAGTTAAATCTTAATAGGAGGAACATGATATGTCTTTCCTTCATGCAGAGATATTTTAATTTTTTTAGTTGTTGTTTATTTTTATGTATTTATTTGATAGCAACAGACAGAGAGAGAAAGAAGCAGAGAGAGAGAGAATGGGTGCGCCAGGGCCTCCAGCCACTGCAAAACTCCAGGCGTGTGTACTCCCTTGTGCATCTGGCTAACATGGGTCTTGGGGAATCGAGCCTCAAACTGGAGTCCTTAGACTTCACAGGCAAGCACTTAACCACTAAGCCATTTCTCCAGCCCAAGAGATTTTTTTTTCCTTGAGAAACACCTTTATCTTTTAATATTTTATTTTTATTTATTTATTTACAGAGAAAGAGGGAGAGAGAGAGAGAGTGAGAGAGTGAGAGAGGGACAGAGAGAGAGAGGGAGAGAGAGAGAGAGAGAGAGAGAGAGAGAGAGAGAGAGAAAGAGAGAGAGAGAGAGAGAGGGAGGGAGAGAGAGGATGGGCATTCCAGGGCTTCCAGCCACTGCAAACAAACTCCAGACTTCTGTGACATCTTGTGTATCTGGCTTACATGGGTCCTGGGGAATCAAACCTGAGTCCTTTGGCTTTGTAGGCAAATGCCTTGGCCACTAAACTATTCCTCCAGCCCATTCAGAGACCTTTTAATCTATAAATATGTTCAGATACATTTCATTTGAGACCTACATCAAAAATTAGAAAAAACGACATAAAGAAATTTGAGGAAAAATGGTTGAACCTGGAACAGATCATTCTCAGCGAACTTACCCAATCACAGAAAAAAAATCGACACATAGTCTCACTCATCTACAACACCTAAACTGAATCTGCCCAAGATGCCTTACATACCCAGCAAGCACCTCATGGACTAGACAATAAGATGGATGGGAGGGCGGGGAGGGAATCAAAGGGTGGAAAACAGTAATCCGGACCCAAACAGCAATGGTACCATAAAATTCTACTTCCTAAAAGACAGACCAAATGGCTGAACCTTCACTAGACCCTTACAGGAAACACCTGAACCACAAGACACTGGAGAGGGTAGGATCAAGACTGACCTAAATCTCCTACATCTTCCCTCCCTCCCTCTCCCCCTCTCCCCTCTATCTCTCTCCTCTCTATCTCTTGTATATTAGTTATCTTTTCCTCAATTTCTTAGTGGACACTGACCTGTAACCCCCACTTCCAGCTTGGGCCTACCATCTACAATGAGCTTTTGATCAGAGAAACCTACAAGGCTTCCCAAAACAATGACAGACTTCTGTCAGAGTACTTGATGACCCACCAAAGGCCAGTGATAAGACCCTATTGCTGAAGACTCCATACACAGCTGACGCGTAAAATGGAATGACATGGCTGAAGCCAGGAGAGAATCAGTCCCCAGACAGTCAGCGTGTCTAGTGCCAGAAGGTGCTACATAGGTGACTGGGGGAAATGAGCAAGATCTGTCCAAGCAACACATTGTTTAACCTAATTAGCAACAAATAACCGGATGTGATGCCCACACAAGTGCTATAGTGGTACACAGCCATGGTGAGGAATCAATTGCTCTTGATTTGGCTAACTGATCCACTCAGTGGTACTAGACCCTTAGCTGGAGCTGGGAAACAAGTCAGAACCATACCCAAACACAAGCCCACTCTACAATATCAAGCTACCATCAATCATGGGGTATAAGAGGGCCTATACCTATCAAACTGTCTATCAAAAAAGTAAGTGTTATCTCAATTTTCCGGGTGCTAACTTACTCTCCGTTGGAGAATCTGCTTCTCTTTTTCAGATAGATGCAGATCCTAAGAAGAGAGCTGCCCCAACATACCTCAAAAGGGGCCCAACTGAAACTAAGGACAACTGGCAAAATAAGCAAGGGTGATGTTTTCCTGTGAACCGGATACCAGCACAAAGGGGAAGGAGATCAACGCAGAGAAAAATCAACTCCTACCAAATCAGAGAGCCAAAGCCTCAGAGGCCCCCAACACCTCAGCACTGAAGCAGACCAAAAATGAACCCAACATGGCTCAGGGAAATCTTGCGGAAGAGGGGGCGGAAAGAATGTCAGAGTTACATGTTGGGTCATGATTTGCAGAGACATTTATCATACTAATAACTGGGGGCTAACTCCACAATGCACGACCCATTTTCATTAACAAGGAGGGTCTAATGGGAGGGGTAGATCACAGATGAGCCTAAATAATGGTACCAAACTGCCTGTATTCACTGAAATGAAAACTAATAAATTAAATTTTAAAAAAAATTATTTGTAACCAGCATATAATTTTGGTTTTTATGAATTAAAATACATTGTATAATTCTCTGAGTATAAAATTTGACAATAGATTAGCAGTTGTTTCTTTTTTATTTAAAATATTTTTATTTTTATTTATTTATTTGAGAGAGAGAGAGAGGCAGATATATAGAGAAAATGGCACACCAGGGCATCTAGCCCCAACAAATGAACTCCAAATGCATATGCCACCTTGGGCATCTGGCTTATGTGGGTCCTGGGGAAATCAAACCTGGGTCCTTTAGCTTTGCAGGCAAGCACCTTAACAACTAAGCAATCTCTCCAGCCCATAGCTATTGTTTCTTAATTGATTTCATGGCAAAAATCTGCATGCTCAGTTACTTTACTATCTAAGTATTTTGTATATCTTAATTATTTTTTCATATGTCTATGAGTGTGGGGTACATGCAGATATATTTAAATTTTTATATATTGTGAGTGTATATGTGTGTGCACATGTTTGTGTGTAAGTATATTGTGTGCCTGTGTGTGTGTGTGTGTGTGTGTGTGTGTGTGTGTGTGTGTTGAAATAAAAAGTCAACTTCAGGTGTCATTCCTCAAAATAAGTCATATTGTAATATGACTATAACATAACATAATTAATATAACTATATATCATATATGTGATCTAATATGACACAACATATATTAATATAATAATGTTATCCACTTCTTGTGGGATAAGTTATCTCATTGGCTACAGGCTCTCCAATTCAGCTAGACTACTTGTAATTAAGTTCCAGAGATCTCCTCACCTCTTCTTCCCCAGATCTAGGATTGCAGGTGTGCACCACCATGCCCAGCATTTTACCCAGGTACTAGGATTGAACTCTAACACTCATGATTGCAAGGCAAGAATTTTATGACTTAATTATCTCCCAGCAAGATGGTATTTATTTTAGAGCTTAATGGGCATAAGTTAAATAAAAGTGGTGAGAAAAGGTAACTTGTTCCTGACTCTTATTTAAACTATTTTGTTGTTTTTGTATTTGTTTTATTGAGGTAGTGTCTCACTTTAGCCCAGGCTGACCTGGAATTCACTCTGTAGTTTTAGGGTGGCCTCAAACTTATCACAATCCTCCTACCTCTGCCTCCCAAATGCTGGAATTAAAGGCATATGCCACCATGTCTGGACTTATTATTTAAACTATTTTTGTGTTTCTTTTCCCCTCTGGTTTATAGTAAAAAAAAAAAAAAAAAATGGAGGTTTTCTTCTGTCTATATTCTGCTTAAATTTTTTGTGTTATAATCCTATATACTTATTTATATAGGATCATAACAACACACACACACACACACACACACACACACACATAATATTATAGGTCATTATATAGTCCTTCTTTAATGGATTATGAGAATGAACTCTTCTGGGTTACAGTCAATATATTGCTATTTTTTAGAGGTACTTTATTATTGATTTAAAATTTTCTATCTATATACACAAAAAGTTTATCTTACCGTTTCAGTGTCTTTTATCAACTTGTTTTGTTAAAATATCTTTATTAATGGTATTTGGGATGTTTAAACACTTTCCTATGGCTGGAAACTATTTAAATAATAGCTTAACTATCTTCTGAAGCCAAATAAAACATATAAGTATAATAGAGCCTGCTAACAATGGAAATGAATACCTCTTTTTTTTAAATTTTTTATTTATTTATTTGAGAGTGACAGACACAGAGAGAAAGACAGGTAGAGGGAGAGAGAGAATGGGCGCGCCAGGGCTTCCAGCCTCTGCAAACGAACTCCAGACGCGTGCGCCCCCTTGTGCATCTGGCTAACGTGGGACCTGGGGAACCAAGCCTCGAACCGGGGTCCTTCAGCTTCACAGGCAAGCGCTTAACCGCTAAGCCATCTCTCCAGCCCATGAATACCTCTTTTAAATACGTCATAATAATTTATAATCATATTTCTACTTGTTTGGGGCCAGTTACATTATGTCAGGAAATTTACACTTTTCTTTAGAGTCTTTTAGAATTTCCCTAAGATTTTAAGTTCTTTTGACTGCATAGTCTTTCTAAAATTTACATTTATTCCAGTGTATTTCTTCTGTTTCATCTCACTACATATTTCACTTTAGCTTTCAACTTGAGTGGTCTTTTTGTAGGCGCATGTGGTGTGGAGGTCACAGAACAACTTTGGATATCAACCCTGGCCTTCCACCTTGTTTGCTAGAATCTCTTGTTCTCTACAAGTTTTTGGCACATTTTTAGGACACTGCCTCATTGCTTGCCTTAGGTGCAGTAGGATTATATAAGCCTGTCATAGAGTCCAAACTTTTATTGAAAAATAATCATTTTTTCAATTTTGACATTTTCATTCATGCATATAAATATTTTGATTTCTTTCCCCACAGTTACCCTTTTTCAATACCTTCCTTTCTATCCTGAATACCTGTCCTTCTCTCCATCAACCCCCATCTTACTTGTATGTCTTTGTTTTTACCCATTGAGTTAAGGTAGGGCAGAAGTTTATTGACCAGGAAATGGGAAACTGCCAGTGGATATATCACTGATGAACCTGAGAGTCAGATTTTACATGAATTATGAATATCTGAACTTAGGTCCTCATGCATGTAAGTACTTTATGCACTGAATCATCTCCACAGCCTAGTTATTCTGCCTTATGCTGTTTGTTTCCAATTTACTCTCAAATGATAGAAAGAGCTTATGCTTTGAAAAATACATATTTTAAAATCTAAATTTAGAGAAGGTAAATAAAAGTCTTTCCCATATAAACAGAACTATGGCAGCTTAGGTGGTAGTGACTTCATGAATTTATTGGAAATTCAACCACCTTTTTGAAACTTAGGTTGCAGGCCAAGTTTTAGGTATCATCATGGGATTTCCAAGCACAACTTATTTTATTTGAACCTTCTCCCTTACATCTTTTTAATCCTCCTTCCCTTTCTGTTTGGGATATTATTTTTATTTTTTCCTATGACTTAAAGACCAGGCTTCTATAAAATATACATGAAAATCCCTAGGTATCATAATCACTTTCAGTAATGTTGTAGGATACAAAGAAATATGCAAAAGTAATATACACAAATCAGTAACTTTCATATATAACACTAGTGGACCAATAGCAAAGAGAAAGAAGTCAAGACAAACATCCCATTCACATTAGGTCAAAACAAATAAATAACTAACCCTAACCAAGGAGGTGTAAAACCTCTACATTGAACACTTCAAGACATAGAAAAAAGAAACCAATGAGGATATCATACTTTGGAAAGCCCTTCCCTGTTTCTGGATTGGCAGATAATTGTCTGAGAATAGTCATATTGCCAAAAGCAATCTACAGACCTCCCTCAGAAAAATTCTGATGACCCTTCCACACTGAACTGAAAAAAAGAAATCCAAGAATTCATGAGGAAATACAAAAGCCATTCTAAGGAGAAAGTACAGATGGTTATATCACAATATGAGATGTAAAATTATACTCCAGAACAATAGTCACGTGACAGCATGATAGTGGCATCAAAATATATGGAACAATGTAACAGAGTAAAATACCCAAAACTGAACCTCCACAGCTTTGGTCTTATCTATTTTTTGACAAATAAGCCAACAAAACATACAGTGGAGAAAAGATGATTTATTCAACAAATTTTACTGGAAAAAATAATATTCTCCTACAGAAGAATTAAAATGGATTCATCCACTTAGTGCTCATATCAATTCAAAATGGATCAAAGATCTTAATCTAGCTGTTTTGAGCTCAGTCCTTTCCATGTTGCTATCATTTTATATTGTTTGGAACATGATAGGTTCTAGCAGGCAGAAATTGCTGGTGAAGGATCAGGAGAACAGTATTTGCCTAAAGGATATTAAAGATTATTTTCATTATATTGACTGAATATTTGTCATATATTTATAAATGGGGCACAGATATGATAAAGTTTTATCTCAGTAGACAAATGTCCAGTTAGAAACCACATTTGTTTCCAGACTACAGAGTAAGCAAACTGTTACCCATGTCATAAAGCTGAGCTATTCACAACTTTTTAAAATAAAATTTCATTGTTGCAGTGTGGTAAGTAATCATTATTTTTTACAGCTGTTCTTACATAATAATGACAGAGATAAATGATTATGAGAAAACATATGGCCTGCAAGCTTGAAGAATATATTAGCATGCTCTTTACAGAAAAGGATTGCCAACTTCTATAATAAAAGCAGACAGAAGAGATGTGAGATTTACTTTAAAAGCCAGGAAAAAAAATGCATACAGGCAATAGAAACCACATATATGTCCAGCAGTTGGCATGAGAAAGTGTAGGAGTTTAAGGCAGGCAAAGTGCTGACATAGGAGGCATGAGATTACTAGCAGGAACCTAAAACTAATCAGAATGTCTGTGATGCTCATGACCAGCATATGCTTTGAGTACACTACTGAGAATTGGATGAGATCACGATGGCACAGGTCAGGTGAGCTCAGCTTTCCTGTGGCTCCCGGGGTCTCACGTGCAATGATGCTGGGAAGACTATCCAGATCCGGCACAGGGTGGGGGGCACTCTCACGTGCAGAGTGATGCTGGGAAGACTGTCCAGCTTGGGCAAAGAGGGGTTACTCTCACATGCATAGTGAAGCTGGGGAAGACTGTCCAGCTTGGACACAGGGGTCATTCTCACGTGCACAGTGATGCGGGGAAGACCATTCAGCTCAGGCACAGAGGGGTCACTCACACGTGCACAGTGATGTTGGGAAGAATGTCTAGCTCGGACACAGGGAGGCCACTCTCATGTGCACAGTGATGCTGGGAAGAATGTCCAGCTAGGGCACAGGGGGTCACTCTCATGTGCATAGTGGTTCTGGGGAAGACTGTCCAGCTTGGACACAGGGCCACTCTCATGTTCACAGTGATGCTGGGAAGACTGTCTAACTCGGACAGAGGGGTCACTCTCACTTGCATAGTAAAGCTGGGGAAGACTGTCCAGCTTGGGCACAGGGACACTCCAGTGTCCAGCCTGTGATTTTGGAGGCACTACTTCACATCATGTCATATCGTTCTGAGGATAATAGTTTAAGGACATTCTTCTCATGGTGAAGGCAAGATATAATTTTGTGGCCCAAGTTTAAAATGACTTTAATATTATTTCATCTTTTCTCTAGTTCCCAAACCGTGGTAAGTAGATAAAGTCAAGGTCAAATCTAGGGAGCACTCTGTCCAAGGCAGGAGAGTTTGGGGAGGCATTAATGCATAGTGAATGTAAACATTAAGGTACATAAGTGTGCCAGGGACAATATTTTCCATCTGTCTTAATCATGTTGAATGGATTTTATCCCATAGTGATATGAGGATCCATGAGAGGATGGCCTAGGGAGACCATTTCCTTACTTCACAGAAATGAACAACAAAAAGGTGCCCACAACAAGGCAAATGACATAAATGTTTTTGTGGAAATTGTAGTCATGCCAAATGAAAATGAACACCTGATGTCCTCAAGGACACTAGGAATGGAGTTTAGATACTGTGAAGCCAGGAAACACTATTGCTTGTACCAGCTAGCTGGACTCCATTTATCCCATTTTATCCATTTATGCTACTAGACTACTTCAGCCTGAGTAATCTACTATGAATAGCACAGATGCCATCACCAGATTATAGGACCTTGATCTTGGTCTTCTCAATCTTCAGAAGTAAGAAAAATAAATTCTTGTTCATTGTAGGTGGAAAGGCAAGACAGAGTGAGAGACCAGGCTGGGGCTGAAATCTTTCTTTATAAGGAATTACTGCAATGAATTCATGCCTGTCATGATGATATGAATCAATTCAGGACACAGTCTTACCAGGAACTACAATTCTCCTATGAGGTACTGGTCTCAGCACTATTACTTTGAAGAATAAGTTTTAAATAGTTGGCTTCTGGGAGACACATGAAAATTATAGCAGCTCTTTTCTTTGTGCTTCTTCATGCCCAAACTTGGAAAATCCCTAAGTGGGAGAATGATAGTGACAAAGTGATAGAGAAAAGAAATAAATAATGAAGAGATAAATATTCCCCTTCTGTGCCAGATTCATAAATTAAGTAAAAGAAATTGGGAGGCTACTTGACATCTTGGATTTTGCTGATGGCACTGAGAGTATCTGAATTTCTTAAATGAGCTCTACACTTATAAGTGAAAAGATTTTGGAAACATATGGGCTATATCTAAGATACCAATATAAAGGTAAAAGAACCTGGAGTATATCTCAAAATAGCAGACACTGAAAAATATACAATGATAAGCTTTATGTAAGTATTTTTAATTTTTTTTTTTAGGTAGGGTCACACTCTAGTTCAGACTGATCTGAAATTCACTATGTAGTATCAGGATGTAACTCATTTATCCTTTTACATCTGCACACTCATTCTATCTGCTGCTCTCTCCTTCTCCAATAAATGTATAAACAATATATATATTTGGTTTTTCGAGGTAGGGTCTCTGTTGCAGTCCGGTTCGCATTGCTGGTAGAAATCACCCAACCAAGGGTAGCTTCTGGGAAAAAGAGGTTTATTTGGCTTACAGGCTCGAGGGGAAGCTCCACGATGGCAGGGGAAAACGATGGCATGAGCAGAGGGTGGACATCACACCCTGGCCAACAGAAGATGGACCACAGCAACAGGAGGGTATGCCAAACACTGGCATGGGGAAACTGGCTATAAAGCCCATAAGCCCGCCCCCAACAATACACTCTCTCCAGGAGGCATTAATTCCCAAATATCCATCAGCTGGGGAGCTAGCATTCGCAACACCTAAGTTTATGGGGGACACCTGAATCAAACCACCACATTCCGCCACTGGCCCCCATAAACTGATAATCATACATGATGTAAAATGCAATGCATTCATCTCATTTTAAAAGTCCCCATAGTTTTTAATCAATCTCAATGATGTTCATACATCCCCATAGTTCAAGATCTTTTAACTGAGCCATAATACCAAAATATAACCTCAAAAACCCAGAATGGCACAGAATAAATATTCACACTGCAATAGATGACATTGGGCATAGCAAAGAAACATTCAACCAATACATGATTTAAAACAACCAGGGCAAACATCAAACTCTGTAGCTTCAAGTCCAGCAACTCTAGCCAGTGACAAGTCTTCAAGTCCGATAATTCTAACCAGCAACAAGTCTCTGGCATTCCAATTCCGCCCCTCCAGCTAGGCTACTCACAGTCCTGGGAAACTTCATCGGGGCCGGCAGCTACTCGGCAGCCATCTCTTGGTCCTGGCATCTCCACTGGGTCTCCACTGCAGTCCACGGTTCATCCTCATGGCCCCATGGGGTCTCTATGCAGGCAACCAGCAAACCTGCTTCACACTGCCCACGGCCATTTCCAAAACACAAGACCGTGTTGCAAACTCAATGACCCTCTTTCCAGCATTTCTTATACTCCACAATACCAGGTAGGGTGCCAATTTGTTAATCCAGGGGGGGAATAAAGCAGACTTTGAAGAACAGGACACTCCTTGAGCACTCAGACCCCTTCAAAAGAGTTGACATTCTTCTTGTTGCCCTAGCGCAGGTCAGCTAGCCCAGTCTCAAAGGTTGTAATCTCTCAGTTGCAGCTGAACGGGCAACAGTTCACCCAAATATTTTCCTTTCTGTGCCATATCCCTCTGCTCACACCAGTTCATTTCTACGCAAAGCAACCCTGCACAACTTCTCAGAACATGGGCATAAGAGCAAGCTTCTCACACAAACTGCTAGCCCAGTCCAGGCACAGCTCTTTCTCACCCTCATAAGCCAAACCTCACAGTCCATAGTTCTTATTGCCTTCAGGTCTTTCAGCTCTGACCAGGATAGACCATCAAGCTGTACTTACAGCCAAGCATCTCTTAGGCCAAGGTTTCAACTCCTCCCACCTTCCTCTTGAAAATCAGCTACAAAAGGCTGAAGCCACATAGTCAGGTGTCTAGCAGCAATCCCACTCCTCGGTACCACTCTACTGTTGCAGTCCGGTTCGCATTGCTGGTAGAAATCACCCAACCAAGAGTAGCTTCTGGGAAAAAGAGGTTTATTTGGCTTACAGGATCGAGGGGAATCTCCACGATGGCAGGGGAAAACGATGGCATGAGCAGAGGGTGGACATCACACCCTGGCCAACAGAAGATGGACCACAGCAACAGGAGGGTGTGCCAAACACTGGCATGGGGAAACTGGCTATAAAGCCCATAAGCCCGCCCCCAACAATACACTCTCTCCAGGAGGCATTAATTCCCAAATATCCATCAGCTGGGGAGCTAGCATTCGCAACACCTAAGTTTATGGGGGACACCTGAATCAAACCACCACAGTCTCACTCTAGCCCAGGGTCTCCTGAAATTAACTATGGAGTCTCAGGGTGGTCTTGAGCTCACAATGATCCTCCTACCTCTGCCTTCTGAGTGCTGGGATTATAGGTGTGTGCCACCACGCCCAGCTAAACAAAATATTTTTAAAAGGCATGCGCCACCAAGCTATATAAGTTTTTGTGTTTATCTCTTTTGCATCTAGCTTGTTTAAGTAAATGAATTACAAGAGTAAACATGCCATGCTAACAGTCTGTGATCTAAATGTTAGAAGAGAAATTTAAACCAGTGCAACAAGAACATAAGATGTTGCTGCTGTAATGTAAAATGCTCATAAAAACAAAAAAATCTCAGGTGTTTTAACACTTGGTTCCCCAACTCCTGTCGGGCACTGCCAGGCACTGGCTGGAACATTCAGGAGAGGGGCCTGAGCTGCTAGGCACGGCTTAGGACCCCCAGGCTACAGGAGGTCACCCCCTCTCTAAGCCTGGCACACCTGAATTTAGGCATTGCTCATCGCCCTGTAACCTTTGGCCAGTTGCCTAGGAAACTCCTTATCAGCCAGTATCTTCACCCTGAGACCCTAGATCACCTGACCTCCCCTCTCCCCTCTCAGCCCTTGCCTACAAGCTGGAATGAATGTCCCCATATGCTAATTAGGCTTCAGAAATGAACCTGGTACTGCAACCCCCTTAGTGCCCCGGCCCTCAGATGCTTATAAACGCATTTCCCTAACAATAAACCAAGAAAGCTGTTCAAGTATCTCCCGGGAGTGATTCTTTCTCTCATCATGCACTCACCCACCCCAGTTGCCTGAGCACCTTCAAGAGGGTCAATGGCCAACCCCTAGAACAAGAACCCAGGAACCCACTCCTGCTGATGTTTGGGAAGGAAGTTGAACTTTCAGAAGGTGGAGTCTTGCTAGAGGAAGTGGGTCACTGGGGGTAGACCTTGAGGAATTATAGCCTGACTCCACTGTTGGGCTTCTATCTCTTATGGCTCTGTTCCTGGCACCATGACTTCCCTGCCAAGGTCATAAAACTTCCCCTTGAAACTCTAGTCCAGAAATTAACCCTTTCCTTCCTTAATTTGCTTTTGTTAGGAGTTATTCACAGCAGTAAGAGAGTAACTGATGTATGTGTAAATGTCCGATGCTTCCATGTAGCTGCATGTTGTAGTTGTTGTTCTTGCTGTTTGGAGTACATTCTAGAAGCCAACATAGAACCCTCCACTTCCCCAGGGCAGTATTTCTTTCTTTTTATTTTTTTAAAATTTTTTATTTATTTATTTGAGAGTGACAGACACAGAGAGAAAGACAGATAGAGGGAGAGAGAGAGAATGGGTGCGCCAGGGCTTCCAGCCTCTGCAAACGAACTCCAGATGCGTGTGCCCCCTTGTGCATCTGGCTAACGTGGGACCTGGGGAAGCGAGCCTCGAACCGGGGTCCTTAGGCTTCACAGGCAAGCGCTTAACCGCTAAGCCATCTCTCCAGCCCCAGGGCAGTATTTCTAGAGAGGACTGCTAAAAAATGAATAATTCAGAAACACAGCCCAACTTGTGGAAGGCTTCTGTGATAGCAGAACAACTAAACTCTGACCACATCTCACCTTCCGTGGGCCTTCTACCTCATGTGACTGCTTGCTTCATTCTGTCTCTGGTTCAACAAGGAACTGAGACACACATAATTTCGAGTGAGCCTAAATTGTTATTCCTGCTGATTTTTTTTTTTTTTTTTTTTTTTTTTTGAAAAGTGGTCCTTGTGGTCTGTCTTGGCTCAGCACCTAGCCCACAGGTTCTGGTTAGTTTAGACTAATAACCCATGTGTTAAAACTTGCATTGATCACTACATCCAGTTCAAGATTTGGTAAAGAGATCTGCCTTAAGCATTTTAATTTCTTTTACAAATGTCACAAAGCAAAGCCATTTTTGAGAAGAAAAAGTAAAAGTACAGCTATTTGATGTATAGTAAAACCACTCAATAGTGATGGCTGAGGCAAGGAATTGATGGAGGATCCTGATATGACATTGAACCCTAGCTTTCTTCTGGCTCAACCATCTATGTCCACCACTGCCACACAAGCTTTGCTGTGCATGAAACATGTTTCATCACTTTACTCTGTTATGCTATCCTACTAGGTTACTTCCCCTCAAATGAAGAGGACATATTTTAGTCAATGAGTCAATATTTCATTCCAGCATGAAAATTACAAGGTTCAGAATTAGTAAGGCATCTTTGAAGAGCAAAGCAGTATGCCTATGTGACAAGACCCCCCAGAAGAAACGTATTAATTACTCTGGTCAAATGGAAAACAGGAAACACCTGTCTAGTTATGTTCAAAGATCTTGTTGTGAGGGTTGATCATTGAGCTGTGACATACCCTAAACTGTGATCTTTGGTGGTTCTCTTTGTTCTGAATGCTGAATGTCCTCATCTCAAGTGTCTTGAAGTATTCATGATGTTGGCAAATCTTTGGTTTTAATAAACAACAGAGTTACTATCTTTGAGCCACCTGGAAATTTAAAGTTTACTTGGTGGCAGTGCTTATGACTTGTACTGGGCTCTGATAAAATTATATTAAAGTGAGGACCTTGACTTTGTATTTTTTATAATTGGAACACTTCATGTTGATGCCAAAAGAAATTCTCTTCAATAAAGTAAAATATAAAACCAGGTATGATAGTGTAAACATGTAATCCCAGCGCATGAGGGACCAAAGCGGAACAATTACCATGAGGTTGAGTCTAGGGGCTACAGAGCTACATAGTTAGAATAAACCCAGCGGGGCTGTACAGCAAGACTCTGTCTTGAAAAAAAAAAAAATATATATATATATATAGACATATATAAATGCTTACATATTAAGCATATAGGGATACATTTGTCTCTGCTTTATGCTACTGAAATATCAGAGAAAGGACTATTTATAAGAAGTTATTGACTTATGTTCTTAGAGGCTTGGCAGTACAGAAAAATGACATCTACAGAAATCTTGTGCTGCTAGAACACTAGTACAAGAGGAAGAAACACAAGACAAATATGAACGGAAGACATAAAGGGACTCCTCATTTCATAGCAACCTGTGCTTGCAGTTAGGAACCAGCCCTGTGAGGGGGAGATGACAATCCATCCCTGATGAAGACCATCTGTTTGGCATGTTGTGGGGTGATGTGGGGTTTGTTCCTTGTTAAAAAGAACCAGTAATGTTGGATGAAAAGCCCATTTTATTCCATCACAACTTGTCTCATCTCCTATAGAAGTTATGTTCTTGTTGTTGTGACAAAACACCTGACGAGAAGCAGCTTGTGGGAGGAAAGGGTTGATTTTAGCTACAGTTTTGAGGGAAATATTCATCAGGGTATACAAAAGACTGTCACCCAGCACATAACATCACACATTTGCACAGCTCTGAAGAGCTATCAGTTGGACCTCAAGACTAGCCCTGGGGAGACCTTCTCCACCATGACTCCTCCCAAAGACTTTACCAGCTATGGACTAAGTAAGAATGGGGTAGATCACAGATGAGCCTAAACAATGGTACCAAACTGCCTGTATTTACTGAAAAGAAAACTAATAAATTAAATTAAAAAATAAAATAAAATAAAAACAAAAAAAAGAAGGAAGCTTAATCACAGACTTGAGGCTGTGAGGGTCATATTACAGTAAATCATCACCTCTACAATAACTGTTTTCACATAAGGTCATATTCATAGGCTGGAAGAAGTTAGGGTACGACTGCCTATATCTCTTTGAAAGATATATTCAACCCTACAAGAAATCCATATTGTAGAGATTCTTCTAGGTGATCGCTAGCTTCTCTTAGAGTTTTAGGCTGTGACTGGAATTTAGTACATGAAAAAAACCTTCATAGTTGGCAATTGTTTTTTGTATTGGATGAAAAGGAAAAACATCACACACACACACACACCTGGGATTCACTGAGTGCAGCATAAAGAATGCAGTATGTAAGTCAAGCCTGTGATAGACTGTCAGAGGCTTATATATTGACTAGTTTCTGAGCTCAGCCATTAAGCTTACAGAAATGTTGTTTGCACAGAGATTAATTTGTAGATTAACCAGGTGACTTTGCAACAGCCCTGAAGAAGGCTGTTCATGAAGGGCATAAAGCATGTTTGTGAGTGGTTGTTAATGTTTATGATTGTGATGTGGGTGTACATGTACTCTGCAGAGATTTGTTGATCCCTTATATTTCTTCCTGAGATTTCATTATCTAAGTCACTTAATACAAAGTATAAATTAAAATAAAATGAATAAAAGTATTTAAGGGTACATATAGTTATTTGTTGGTGAACAAACAAAGAAGTATACAGTAAACTGAAGTCCTGGCCATTATTAGTAGGACTTATTTTAAATTATTCTAGTTGCTATAGGGCAAGGAATGACTGAATTTTGTATGTGCACAGAACACAAATGTGGACCAAGAGTTTACAGTAAAATAATCTTCTAATCATTTGTTTTTCTTTGTAGAGAAGGGCCAGTATCAAAGGAGAGTGAGGAGGGAGCACTCCCACATCCTTGCACTTATTAGGAACTGAGGAAGGCACTAATCTTTTTAGTAGCTTTTATGGCATCTATTTTGTACAGCATATCTCATTTTAACCTTATTGCTACTATTTTAAGGAAGAATAAATCGATACTTTTGAAGTGAAATCATTTGCCTCTGATTATACAAAGTGGCAGGAAGTGGAGCTAGAATTTGGACTGAGATATGATAGTCTCATAATTCTGTGTAATTGTTATTTTGAAGTGTGTGAGTGTGCATGTGTGTGTGCATACATGTGTGAGCAGACAGACATAGTGATGATTATACCTTATTTGTGTGTGTATGCATATGTGTGTGCATGTGTGTGTGCAGATAGCCACAGTTGTTACTATTCCCTTTGCATGTGTGCATGTGCATGCATGTGTGCAGAAAGACATGTGATGATTGTAACCTACATGTGTATATGTGCATTTGTGCAAATAGACTCAATGCTGATTATATCTTATGTATTTGTGCACGTGCATGTACATGTGTGCATGCAGATAGGCACAGTGATGATTATGGCCTGTGTATACATGTATGGGTGTGTGCATGCATCTGTGTGTGTGGATAGTGATTATTATACCATACATGTATGTACATGTGTGTGCATGCATGCTGATAGACACAGTGATGATGATGTCCTATGTGTGAATGTGTGTGTACATGTATGTATATGCATGCAGGCAGACAAAGTGATGATTATACTCTTTGGGTGTGTGTGGGCATGCATGTATGTGCATGCATGCAGATAGACACAGGGAAGATTATACCTTGTGTATGTGTGCATGTATATGCAGGTGTGTGTGTGTGCAGAAAGGTACAGTGATAACTATTCCCTGTGTACATGTTTATGCAGGTGTGTGTGTGCAGAAAGATGATATGATGATTATCCCTGTCCCTGTGCACATGTTTATGCAGGTGTGCATGTGCAGAAAGATGCTGTGATGATTATTCACTGTGTGTTTGTTCATTTATGGGCAGGTATGTGTATGCAGAAAGATGAAGTGATGATTATTCCCTATGTGTGTGTGTGTGTGTGTGTGTGTGTGTGTGTGCATGTGTGTGTGCATGTATATGCAGGTGTGTGTATGAAGAAAGATGAAGTGATGATTATTCCCTATGTTTGTGTGCGTATGAGTGCAGATAGACACATTGATGATTTTAACTTATGTGTGTGTATGTATGTATGTGTGTATGTAGATAGGTACAGTGATGAATACATCCTGTGTGTATATGTGCATATGTGCAACTGTGTGCGTGTGTATAGATAGAAACAGTGATGATTATGTGCTGTTTGGGTGTATACGTGTGTGTGCATTGTGTGTATGTACATAGATGTAGTGATGATTATACCCTGTGTGTATGTATATGTATGTAAGTGTGTACATGCTTGGGTGAGTGTGCAGATAAACACACTGATGTTTATGCCCTTTGTGTGTTCCATATGCAAGTGTGCATGTGCTTGCAGGTAGACTTAGTGATAATTAGACCCTGCATTTGTGTGTGTGTGCATGTGCATTCTTGTACATGTGTGCAGACAGATATAGTGATGATTATGCAGTATGTAGGTATATGCTTGTGTATGTACATGTGTGTGTGTGCATGAAGGTAGAAATAATGACGATTATACTCTATGTATGTGTGTATGTATGTGTGTGTGTGACTGTGCAGATAAATATATTGATGATTGTACCTTATGTGTGTATACATGTGCATGAGTGTATGTGAATACAGATAGACACTCTGATGATTTAGCCCTGTGTGTGTGTGCATGTGCATGAGTGCTCATGCTTTCAGAGAGACACAGGGATGAATATGCCCTATAAAAATGATGTTTTGCAGGAATGCTATATTCCTGTTTATCTTCTGTCCTACCGAGCAGCTTTAGTTTTCTTTTGTATGAAAGCATGGGGTTTTCAAAGTATGAATCCATTAAACTAGATAAATAGCACATAGGTAATTGGTGATAGTGATTAGGTGGCAGTCAGGTAGCTCCCACATAGACAATTTAGTCAGGGTCACAGGCTCTTACAGAGAGATAAAACATCAATCTGCCTGAACTTCCAGAACTTACTCAACATGATTCTTAGAATTTTGGCAGGTTGCCCAATTCCCGACTTCCATAGAATTGTTCCATCTCCCATAGAGCCTAGGCAATCTCACTTCACCAATCCGAGACCCACAGATGGATTTATGTGCATGTGTCACCACTGGTACCTATCCAATGCTGGATTTCCATATCAGTCACTATTCAGACTGGTTCCAAGCACATAAAACCTAAGGCAGTCCTGAGCACCCACCATTTCTTTTTTTGAGTCCCCTGCCCCATCTCTGGAGTGCTTTGTTCTAGCTGTCTCCAAGAATTCTTACTTTCATACCCTTCCTTGCATGTCTTCCGTTTGTCCTTGTTTGTCATTCTTTGGAAACAGAATGCAAAGAGCTTGAGAACCATAGGCTTGGAGGAGTTTAGTGACTGGTATTTGGTGTTCTTACACCCAAACTATTCCCAAGCCAAGCAAAGAAAGACTCCATCACTCCTAAAACCACAATAGGTTTAGCAAGGCGGCTCTTAACTTTTGTGTTAGAAACATTACAAAGAATGTCTGCTAAGCGGGCTTGATGTAGACATGATCTAAAAATAAAGGAATGAAAGAAATAGAGGGAGAGAGAGACTTAGACATTGTCACATGTGTTTACAGAGTGTGACATAGTCCAAGATTTGCAGGTGAGTTGTAAAGCTGGATAGTCTGAGGGTACAATGAAAACTAGAAAGCATATGCTAGGGTTTCAGTCTAAAGCCCGGCACTCTTGAGGCCTAGCAAAAGTTTAGGTTTCAGGTTTTTAAAAAGTTTTTTTCTGAAGGCATGAAAAATCTAGTTCCCTATTTGAAAATCATGAGGTAAGAAGAATTGTCTTTCACTCAGTGAAGAATGGACTTTTATGTTTCATGTTAGGCTTGAAGTGATTGGATACCCTCCCGCTCCTACTTTATCAAGTCTACCAACTTATGTATTGCTCTCACTCAGACATCAAAACAAGCTCCCAGAAGAATGTGCAACCTGAGCACACCATGGACCAGCCAAATAATACATGCTAGTGTTTGAATGTTTGTGTGTTCTTGAAAATTCATTGTTGGAACCCCAACCCTCATGTTATTATATACAAATCAAGGCTTTGGGGAGATAACTAGGGCATATGAGGGATTCCTTACGAATGAATTAGTTTCCTTACAAAATAGGCCTAAGGATTCTTTCTCATTTGCCAATTTTATCGATGTGTGTGTTGTGTGCGTACATATTCCATGTGTGTGAATGCATGTGCACATGTCATCAACTTCATGTGGAGGCAAAAAATTGATATTGGGCATCTTCTTAAATTTCTTTCTTTATTCTTTCAAACAGAGCCTCAAGTAAACCTAGAGCTCATTAGTTTTGCCAGACTAGCTATTTAGCAAGTCCCCATAATCCTCTGTCTCTGCCTTCCCAAGTGTGTATCACCAGGACCTGCGTTACATGTGTTCTGGGGATCTGAACTCTCGTGCTCACACAGCAAACCCTTTACCCACTGAGCCAATTCTCCAGCTTCTAATTTTTCTTCTTTAACATGTGAACACAGTAGGAAGGCATCTTCTAGGGACCCTTGTCTAACACTATTTGTCTGAGCTTTGTTTTGATCTTGGATTTCCTAGTTTCTGAGACTATGAAAATTTTATAAGCTACCTGACTCAAGCTCTTTTCTTGCCAGCCTGGAAAGACCAGGATATCATAGAAAATTAATCATCCTGGCAGCGATGAGCTATTTCTTTTGAAAAATAAAGTTTACATATTTCTAAATGAATTATCCTATTTGGACTTAAGAGAACTTAGGTATCACTTGCAAATTAAAGGGAAAAACACTATTTTTTCAGCGAAAATTTTTTCCTCTTTCATATATCAGTATAATTCTCTGAAATTCTCCATAAACATTATATCCTACTGATTCTTCCCACACAGGCAGTGTGCTAAAAATGCCATAACACTCATATTCCCTGCACACCCCACACATCCATATACTCTTATACCTCTGAGACCTGGATCACACTGTGTCCTGTGCACAAAGTGACCTTTGTTTCCTTTTCTCTATCTGAAAGAGACCTATCTCATTTTCAAGGATATATCCATCTCTATTTCTATCATATCTATATCTCGCTATATATCTATCATTTATCTATCTAATTTATCTATTATCATCCATCTATCATCTATCATTTATATCTATCTTTTATCTATCTATATGTCATCTATCTATCTATCTATCTATCTATCTATCTATCTAACTATCTATCTACCATCTATCCTCTTGTTCTGAGATTCCTGTGGTTTTTTTTTTTTTTTTTTTGGCATGTGCATGTTTAGAATGTGTCATGTGCAGATATATGGGTCCCATGTGCAAGCATGTGGAAGCCAGAGAACAACGAATGTCTTCTAATGCCTATCAAAGTATTTCTTTGAGATAAACAATTTTTAGTTATCCACTGGCTTCATCCAAGTATGGTCTGTCTGTGTTCTTGCCAGTATGCTTCCAGAAGTCCATTAGTGGTCTATGGTCACTACTCTTTCATTTAATTTTCCCAAATGCTTCTAGAAGATGCTTCCACAAGTGAAACTCTTTTTTCCTATTTTACTTAAAGCCATTTAATTTTATTTCATGACCTATAAGATATATAGGTTTCCTTTGACACTTTTTCCTAGAATACTAGGTTATCTAAAATATAACTTTAAATGACACTGCAACTAAAAATATTTTTACCCCTTAAAGTGCCAAATACTGAGAAGTAAATGTGTGCATCCAAGACAGAAAATTTTCACACATCTTTTCCATGCCTTTCATGTATAGACTTTTCACTTTTGCAAAAATGCCCTCCAAAGTATTCAGTGATTTTTCTCCTTTCCTCTATAGGAAATGGCTCAACACCTCGTCTAATCACATGCCCACCACATAATTCCAAGGTCTATATTCCACTCCCTGCTGTTAGACATTCTTATACATACACTGAAGCATTTGCTACTTTCTCCACTCACATATTATACTTATACAAATGCCATAGTTTCTCAGACAATAACTTAATAGGCTTAAGTTACCTGTATGGAATCTCATTTTTCTCTGTAAAAAGACTAGATGCATTCCTACCCATAGTCTACTTGGATTGTAAAAATACTATGCTCACAGATTGTTCATGCTTTCTTCATGGAATGAACTACCATATGTGCTTATTTTTACTCTAGTCATGGGAAGTGGTCCATTTTTAAAACCACTGCCAAGTCATATTGACATCCTTACTAATTCCTTGTTTAAATGATCAGTTTTACTCTTCCATACCATAATATCTGAGCAAAAAAAAAAATCCAAGAAACAGAAATGGAGGAAAGGAAAATCTGTATCCTAATTATAATAATATAAATTTTAAAATGCAAAATTTTATGATTAAACTTGCCAGGTCTCTTGGAAGAAGTTGTCTGATTCCTTTTGTAACACACCCAGAGGTTTGTCTTCTTCTTTTTTCTTTTTTCTTTTTTACAAAATTCACCAACCATTTGTCAGCTTTCATTTATATTTATAAGTTTATATGCATACAAATACTAATACATGTTACACATGAAGAAAATCAATTTCCAAGGTATTAAGAAGTTTGAATTCCTTTCTGATTATTCAATCAGGTCATGTAGTTAAATTTTTCATTAGGATCATGCTGATTCTGTGAACTAAATTGTAATGTACAGTAATGCAATAATAAAAACAATAGGACTATTAGTATGTAACATTAATACAGGATTATTTCTAATGAGCTTTTTGTATGTACACATGGTTACAAACTTGCAGTGGTCAGAATTAGTATAATTCCCTAAGTTAGCAATGTGTCGCATGCCCTTGAACACTGGGATGTTGTAACGACTCAAAGTTCTAGCCAACCTCCAGATCATGAAGATAAACAATGGTCCTCTGTAGTGTTTACTGCCGTTTTTATTATTAGCAGTTTTTGATACAGGTATTAAATATACTATAGGAAATACTCAACAATGTATTAAAATGGTGTTTTTGAAACATTTTTCCAAGTTATAGATTAACTAGCTATAGCCTAAGTGAGACAGTACTTGTGATTTGTGATGGGTTTGTTGTGATGTAAACTTATTATACTTTGAGGAAGTATCTGAATGTGCATTAAATAATGGTGAGGCATTGGAAGATAATGATCAATATATCTGCAGATTTTTACTAAGTCTGTCTAAACATTGAATGTCTTTTGTACAGGTTATTATTTCAAAGATGTCTTTACACAATCATAGGGAAGTTGAAAAAGTAGAAGTCAAATGACTGTCAGTCAGTGACCACCCATATTTCAAAATGCTAAAAATACTATGGATTTTAATCTTCTCATATTTAAAAAAATATTTGCCTGGACACAGATAGAGAAAAAAAAGACACACACACACTCACACACACACAGAATGGAGGATATAGGTGTGCCAGGACCTCATGCCACTATCAACAAACTTCAGATGCATTTGTGATTTTGTGCTTCTGGCTTTACCTAGATGCTGGAAAATCGAATACAGAACAGAAACCTTTTCAAGGAAGCACTTTTACACCTTTATCCATGGATCCATTTCTCCAGTGTGTGTGTGTGTGTGTGTGTGTGTGTGTGTACATGTACTCACATGTGTGTTTATGTATTCATAGAATGGCATGACTATATTTCCAGGCCTAAGTCAAATATGATCTACATCTGCTAAGGGGGCAGCTGAACATTGAGAGACATGACAGTAGAGTAGAGTCTCCCTGTCAGATGGCTTCACAAAGGCATCTTTTCTAGCCACATCACCAATTCATGACTCTGACACATTTTCCAGAGGATAGGAGGTTATTTGCCATGGTAGTCTCTGCCTCTCACCATGTTTGGTGAAAGATACACATATAAGTATGGAGAAGAATGCTCTCTACCAGGTGCCAGTTTGTTTGCCATTTTTGAGTGATATAATTCCTAATATATGTCAAAGGGGTTTATTCTAGGGGACTAATAGAAATACACAGTACAGCCATGTTCAATACACACACAGACACACAGACACACACACACACACACACACACACACACACACACACACACACACACACGGCATTCATTCTGTAGCCTTTCTCAGTCACTGCTGCATTTTTTTTTCTACCATGAAAAGACATTGAAATGCAAATTTATATACTTGAGAAAGTGGGCATGGTCTTAATTCTTTTTTAGCTGAAAAGAGTGCAGTGTTCCTTCTAGCACAAAGAGAACAGTAAAGTACTCTGGGGAAAAATCAGAAATAACAAATGTATGATGTGTTCATAGTACCACTTCTGGCAGTTTTCTTGAAAGCAGATGATTCTGTCATCCATGTTTCAACTAGAAGTCTTTTATTTTTTTTTTCCACTGAGTAAGGAAGGCAAAAACATATCCATAGAAAAAGAGGGCTATGTCCAGTAATAAGAACTACTATTCCTTTAAAAAGAAAAAAGGAACTATTTGTGGTGATGGGGCGAGGTGTGGAGAATAGAGAAATAAAGTTAAATGGCTTTTGATATCTTTGTTTTGCCCATGCCATGGAACCTCAGCTATGTTTGAATATTGCAGCAAGCTGTCAAGGTTGGCAATTTAAGAGTAGAAATGCAAGTTAGGATTTAAGAAATTCTTTTCAATTAAGGTCAGAGTTCATGTCACTCTGAAAAAGAAAAACAAAAAATAAAATTAAAAAAAAAAACACTTCTCTGGCCTATAAAACAATCAGTAACGAAATTCACTCTGCTTCTGCTACCTACATAGGTAAAATAGCTCCATTTCAATAGAAAAAAAAAATATCAAAAATAAAAATGTAAAAATGGTGGCTTGCTGCCTTTAAAAAAGAGGTAGAAACATATTCAATATTTAAATGTAAGATTGTGTTTTGATATTTTAATCATTTTATTTATACAGGGACAAAATCCAATGTTATGAAGGTTTATCCTCAGTGTCAACTACTTCCATGAACTTTCTTTATGCCTTGTCATGGCCGCGTGTTTTCTTTCTCTTGAAGCAAACACAGATAAGCCCTTCCTCATGCCACTGCCTTGATGGTTACTGACTAAGCTCTGCCTTGCAGGTTGCCACATAGCAATACACTCCCAGTTGAAACTTTCTATCCTGCAGGAAGACCCTATGGAAGTTCCAGTTGAAATATAGGCTCATTCAGACATTTTGAATGGATGGAAAAAGTTCAAAATATAAAAACCTCACAAGTCTCAGAAAATTCCTGAAATTTGCAAGATTCCTGAGGTTACTCCCCAAGATTATATAAGGAATAACAATAGCTTGGGAGAAGAAACTCTGCCTGGTTAAGTCTCCTGAAACTCCTATGATGAGTTGCACAGATACAACTTCCACAAGTCCTCATCTATGCTGGGGTAGGCTTTCCAGGGATGCATCTGCCTTTTAGTCATCCATGCTACTGTAAGTAGCCCGTCACACTTCCCCTATAAGTGACTCTAACAACTCACTAGTTCACTAAGATTTATTTGATTAGAATCATTTCTTTGGTCTATTATTAGTATCTGTAGCAGACAGCTTCAGGTTTGTTGAGATAAACTCCTAGGCCAGGCAAAGAGGAAGGGATTTATTGAAGCTTACAGATTCAGGGGCCATTCCATAATGGCAGAAGAAGCAGCTGGCCTGCTTCCATAGGACCAAGCACAGAGAGAGAAGCACAAGACTAAAAGCCACATAGCACATCACACTTCAGGAACTCCAAGTAGGCACACTTTGCATATCTTCAGATTGAAATCTGAAACCCACCACCACACATTAAAATGCACCCAGTGACACTGCCTCCACCCAGGTGGCTATAGGTGCAAACTACAAACTAATAAAAAAAAATGAATATGATGGGGGCCAACTATTCAAACTACCACAATCTGCTGCTGGCCCCCAATACATCCATAACAATCACACATTTTAAACTGGACCTAGTTCAATTTCAAAGGTCCCCATAGTCTTGACCAATTTAAGATAGTAAGTCCTGAAAATCAAACAACACTTATGCCAGTAGCCCAGTTCCAACAAAGTTCTTTGCAGTCTTTTCTTCCATTAGAAAGTTCATAAACCAGTCCTTGACGTTCAATACTGTTTGCACTTAGCATTTTCAAACTGTCATCAAAATAGTCCATAAAACTTGGCTTACCACTCCAGAAGGCATCTTCAGTTGCAAGCACTAAGTCCATGCCTATTCCTCCAAAACAAAAGTTCCAAAAGACCAACATTTCACTTTCATCAGATAGCTTGAGAGCTATGGAAATATGTAACCTTTAGTGCTGACCATGGTCCAGAGCTTAGCAAGCAAGTCTAGCACACATTTCAGACAGTAATTTATATTATAATTAAAATTGTAATCCAAAGTTGTGTAATACTATGAACAGAATGTTTGCATTCCCCCCACCCCCCAAAATATCATATTGAAACCTAATCCCCAATTTGTTCATACTTAGTGGTGGGTTTTGAGAGGGTAATTAAGTCAAGGAATGTGGAATCCTTATCACTGGAATTAATGTCCTTATGAAACAGACCTCAGAGAATTTTC
The DNA here is from genome assembly GCF_020740685.1 of Jaculus jaculus. Taxonomy (NCBI): domain Eukaryota; kingdom Metazoa; phylum Chordata; class Mammalia; order Rodentia; family Dipodidae; genus Jaculus; species Jaculus jaculus. The sequence continues at coordinate 122,924,813 of NC_059106.1, read as the reverse complement.
TTAACACCTTTTACCATCTCAACAAGGCAGCAGTACCAATGAACCAGGAAATAAGGGCTTATCAGTACCAAATCTGTTGAGCTTTTGGAAATGGAATTTCTAGCCTGCAGAACACTGAGAAATAACTTTTTTTTTTGATAGAGTCTCATTTAGCCAGCCTTGAACTTGCTATGTATTCGTAGGCTGGGTGGCTTGAGCTACTAATTCTCCTGTCTCCAGGTGCTAAAATCACAGGTTTGCACCGCTAAGCCTCGTTCACTTGCTTTTGTACCACAGAGTCTAGGATTTCCTCTGTAATTACCCACAGGCCTCACACCCATAGCATATATGAAAGAATCACTGATTATTTAATGTTTTAAATTATTTAAGAATTAATAAAAATTAAAGATTGTAATGGGAAAGCCAAATGCAACTGTATGTGAATTTTGACTTAGAAAATGTTGCTTGCTTGCTTCTGGCTGTTAGGGCTTATGCTAGACACTGCACATGAGCTGCTTTTTCTATAAAATATTGTTCCTCTAATCTGTTCACCAGGAAGAAATTTTTGAACAAATAACAAATATGGTGGATTTCATGGTAGCACATATTGTTTTGGAAGAGAACTTGGATTCCAGTTCTGGCTCTGCTTTTTGTTAGCCATCAAAGCCTTGGGTAAATAAATTTCTTCAAACAGAGAGGATTCATGGCTGGGGCTGCAGTGTTTCCAAATATTTTTTTCTGGAAAATCTTACTAAGTCCATTGTTGATGGAACTCCAGCTCAGAAAATGCAGCTCCATTTTGTATAAGAGATTAATCCCATTTTTTTTTTCATTTTAAATCTTTGCTAATTTGTGTTTGACAGTTTTAAATGTGATTGGTCCTATATTCATCTGATTCTTGCATTGTCTTCTGATTTTTCATGTTTCCCTACTATTTCACATCTCTTTTCCCATGCTTGCTTCCATGGCTTAAGCATCTTGTTATTTTAAACACCAAAAATACTGCTTACTTGCTTTCTGAGCAATTTGTTTTATCTCTGAAAAAGGAAAAACTAGCTAAGGGAAAAAATATTTTCAATTTATTATCCTTCCATTCAGATAAAGCAGAATTTTTATAGCACATGCAAACTTGAATGAAATAACAATGATAAAAAAAAGCTCAACTAGACACATAAATGATATTTAGAAGTAACAAAACTCACTTTCCTTTGGATGAATGGACAGAAAACTTTCTAAAGGGTTTTATAGGGAAAGCCCCCAGGTTCCAAAAAGGACATTAGTGTTCTTTAGTGTGACTGAGCTCCCACTTTCAACCCTACTAAATGCAAAGAGGCAAAGACGAACATGGACAAACCTTGCAGTTCCTTATATTCTATATGTAAAACATACAGAAATATAAATAACCCTTTTACTGTTGAGCAATCCCAAATTAAATGCTATGTGTTCTTTCATTGAATCCTCCAAATAGCTATGTTATTTCCTCCTTTATAGATAAAGAATCTAAGGTACTTAGAAGCTGACACAGAGACATTCTAGAAAGTATTCCATGCTAGAAATGTTTATTTCAGAAATTTTCTTAGACTTCTCAGTAGACACACAGTGCTCAGTGTATGGGAAAAGCTGACTTGTACAGGTCTCAGCTAAGCCTCAGCCATTTCTATAGGAAAATGAGAATCTGAGAAGATCTTGTAAAGCTGTCCTCAATTTCACGAATGAAATGAGCTGCTCTCTACTACATCTGGTAAGTGAGAGATCAATGATTTGAGTTCAAGGCAGGTCTTTCTTCCTATGACTTCCATGAAAACAAAACCCCATTCAAACATTCTATTGGTCTTCATATACTACCTTGCAATTACATTACTTTGCTGTGTGCACGTCTGAACAGGCATGATTTAATTTTGTCCTTACTGAAATTGATAAGTAGATCTCTCAATGGAATCAGATTATTCTTGAGGTAGATGTAATGCTATCTCATAGTTTTTTATACATCTTATACAATCCAGTGAGCTTTGGGATTTTCATTTAATAAGTGTATTGATGTATATATTTTTAAAAAGTACTTTATATCCAATTTTCATTCCAACCATGAAGGAAATATTTGGAAGAACAGATAATGAAGTAATTCTGAAAAAAAAATGTAAGTTTGTATTCTAGGTGAGGATTTTTTATGGTTCCCATTCTTGCTTCATTCGCTTTCTCATGCTTTCCATATGTTTTCTCCTCTATGCATTTGTTAAAGAAGAAGTAGATGTGTTTAATGACAGGCAGAGTGGTCAATGGCCTAATCTTTTCATCCAAGTTACCACAAGACCTTGAAGAATGTATTTTATCTGCAGTTAACATATGTTTTCTGAGTCACATCTCTTTACCAGGGCATAGGAATCCATAGATGAACATTCTACAAGTTGCTTTTCTAGTACTGATGCTGTACAAATACCAGGGTCAGATGCTGAGACTATAGGACAAGCCAACTTGTTTAGGTTATTGTGTTGTACAATTATGACTCCTACCAAGCAAGATCAACTAATTTAGCACTCGATATTTTTCTTTCTCTTTAGACAGGGTCTGTCATAAAATTCATATTCCATGAATATTTTAAGTGATAAAAGTAAATAGAATTAATCTTCTTGAACTAATTCAGCTACAATTCAGAAAGCTCCTGTGTTTGAAAAAAAAATACAAAAGGAATAGAGGCTCTACCAAGAATTCACACTTGGGTAAATAAATATCATTTTAATGAAAGTTAATAATACACCATGGTATTTCCTGTCAGAACAACTTGTAGGCTGTAATAGCACATGCTATCCAATGACTGTTACATTCCTAAGGAAAAGTCTCTCATTTTTATGTTATTGAATATAAACACCCTTTATTAACCCAAGGATGTTAACTTTTAGAGGTTATACTAGTAGCTTATTTTTTGCATGCACTATGTCTGCTATATATGTTTGTATGTGTGTGGATGCACATGTGTGTGGTGGTGCTTTCTCATGTGTGTGTATAGAGGCCAAAGGCTCAGACCAAGTGTGCTTCTTAGTTGCTCTCCACCTTATCTTTTGGCAGCTCTTTCACTGAACTTAGAGCATAGCAATTTGTCTAAAGAAGCTACTCACTAAGGCCTACGGATCTATGTGGCTCTCCCTCCCCAGTGCTGGGATGACAGATGTGCTACCATGTCCAATACTTTACCTGGGTTTTGGTGATCCATATTCCAGAACTCATGGTTATGTGGCAAGCACTTTATCTACTGAGATCTCTCCCCAGCCAGAGTTGTATCTTAATCTGCCCTCAGATGCTACTTTATCTAACTATACTCTGATCTGACTACATGAAATTCAAAACAGAAAGCCAAGTAATGATTGAAAATTCACTGACACTCATTTTTATTTTATCAATTTTCAAGTAAAATATTGAATAAGGTTGTAAAATAATGAATAATGTATTTAATATAATATTAGGGAAGAGAGGGAGTGCGTGCTAACAAGAAAGGGTGAGATGTTTATTATGATTGAGGAAATTATTCAGTCTTGGTGCCTTTGGCATTGGAAAGAATCTACTGATTGTCCATTAAAAAGCTATTAGTTGAGAGAATGAAATAGAGAAAATTCTCTGTGGTGTTATTGGCAATGATAATATTCTCAAGGTGTCCTTTAGTAAAGTTTAAATGTGTTATTTTATGTTATGTTGTTATGTAGAAGATGATGAAAGCTATGTAGCAATGAGTCATTGCCAAGATTTTTTAAGATGCAGAAATCAACTTCATAGACATAAAAATATATTACACATGTTTAAGGATAATTTAAAATATTTTTATTTATTTATACGTGTGCATGCATACATGCATGTGTGCATGTATGCGTGCATGTGTGTGTGTGCGTGTGTATTTGTGTATGTGCACCATGCCAATGTGAGGGTCTCTTGCTGCTGCAAAAAAAATGCCAAATGAACTTCCGGTTAAGATGGCGGGGTAGGTACCACGCCAAAGCAGCCTGGGGGGGGGGGGGAAGACCAAAAAATCTCAGCAAAATACACACTTTTACTAAAAAGTGAGGTGTATAGGAAATTAAAGCGGCAGCGGAGAAGTAGAAGGGTTATAGAGCATCCAGAGCCCGCACAGGCGGGAAAAGTGGCTCCGGCAGCTCGGCCAACTGCCGCGGCCGCAGCGCAGCAGAAAACCGCCAGACTCGGCTCGAGCCGCAGGAAAAGCCAGGTGCGGGATTTTCCCCTCACACCGCTCTCTCTGCAACTCGGGAAACATGAGGGGAGAGCGGCAGCAAGCAATGGAGGAGCAGACCGCGAGGTAGAAGAACACGTGGAACAGTGAGAGAACCAGAGCAGCAGTGGCTCCCTCCCCTCCCCCACAGCCTGAGCCCAGCTCCAGCGAACAGAGCAGCGGCCTGGGACCCGGCCACGCCAACTTGGGCTGACAACGGGACCCAAGCAGGAGCAGAGTTCGGCAGCAACATCAGCCGCTCCAGCACCGATACAAGCGGCCCCAGCAGCAACAGACCCAGGAGCGGCAGCAGCGGCAGATCCCGCAGCAGCAGCTTCAGGGGGAGCAGCGGCAGTGGACACAGCAGCAGCAGCTTCAGCAGCAGTAGTGGCTCCAGCAGTGGCAGCTACAGCAGCAGCAGAGGCAGCAGCAGCGACTCAGTTTGCCCCATAGGAAAAGCAAGTGCCCAGCTCCAGAAATCAGAACAGCAGCACAACGACCCAGGCAGCAACTTGACTGAGACCAAAATCACCCAAGGTAACTGGGATTGCACCAGGGAAGGGTCTCACTTGGTCACAAGCTGACTTGGATCCCTCAACAGACCAGAAATCTACACCTCTTTGTTGATAGAGGATCTGGTCATTATAATAACTACTCTTGCACACATACTTGGGGCTGTTTTTTGATTGAATGTGTACAGTGTTTAGTTAAATTTTAGAATCTACCTGTATTTTATTCCACTCAGCCTGCTTGAATACTCCTATAGCAGGGAAACTCAACCCCTAATAACATCTTTGTAGATACTCTGAGAGTCTTAAGAGCCACACCTAATACCTTAAGGTCCTACCCTGAAAATATATTACATCAAATCAATTGATACAGCTAAGAGTACACAGCTAGCTAGAAAATCCAAGCATTAACTTAATCCAAGATGCAAAAATATATACATTATAACACAAGAAACACTAAAAAGCAAGATGATATAAATCCACCTAAAAGTATTAATGCATCAGAAATGTCCTCCAGTGAGAAGAGTTAGAGGAAATGCCTGAGAAAGAGTTCAAAAGAATAATTATAAATATGTTCAAAGAGGTCAAAGAACACATGAAAACAATCAAAGAAGAAATCAAAGAGGAAAACAAAGGAATCAAAGAAGAGGCAGGACACCAATTTAATGAAATAAAGAAGGCAATACAAGACATAAATAGGGAAATAGAAATAATAAAGAAAAACCAGTCAGAATTACTAGCAATGAAGAACACAGTTAATGAAATAAAAAACTCTGTAGAAAATCTCACCAGTAGGATGGATGAGGGAGAGGACAGAATATCTAAGCTAGAAGACCAGGTGGCAGACCTAATGCAGTCCAACAAAGAGAAAGACAAACTTATAGAAAAGTATGAGTGGGAATTTCAAGATATTCGGGACACTATGAAAAGATCCAATATAAGAATTCAGGGCATAGTAGAAGGAGAAGAAATCCACTCCAGAGGCATAGTAGGCATCTTCAACAAAATCATAGAGGAAAATTTCCCCCAAATTGGGAAAGAGGTGCCAATACAGATACAGGAAGCCTTTAGAACCCCAGCCAGACAAAACCCAGAAAGAACCTCTCCTCACCATATTATAATCAAACTTCCAAACACACACACCAAAGAAAAAATATTGAAAGCAGTTAGAGAGAAAAATCAAGTTACCTACAAAAGTAAGCCCATCAGGATTACAGCAGATTATTCAACACAAACTTTTAAAGCCAGAAGGGCTTGGAGTGATATATTCCAAGTTCTGAAAGATAACAACTGTCAACCAAGGTTAGTTTATCCTGCAAAGTTATCCATTCAAATAGATGTAGAAAAAAAGACATTCCATGACAAAAGCAGGTTAAAGGAGTATTTGAAGACAAAACCAGCTCTACAGAAAGTACTTGATAGAATCCTCCATGCTGAACAAAAGGAAAAGCACACATATAAGGAACCTAGAAAAAACAAGCTTTACTCAAATACCAGTTAAAAGAAGAGAGCACAGGTAGAACCAGAAACACACACACACACACAAAAATGGCAAACATAAATACACACCTTTCAATAATATCTCTTAATATCAACGGCCTCAATGCCCCAACGAAAAGACATGGGTTTGCAGACTGGGTGAAAAAGCAGGATCCTACAATTTGTTGTCTCCAAGAAACTCACCTTTCTACAAAGGATAGACATTATCTTAGGGTGAAAGGTTGGAAGACGGTGTTTCAAGCAAATGGGCCTAGAAAACAAGCAGGGGTTGCTATCCTAATATCAGACAGGGTAGACATTAGTCCGACATTAGTCAAGAAAGATAAGGAAGGTCACTTTATATTGATTAAGGGCACACTCCAACAGGAGGACATTACAATCCTAAACATATATGCACCTAACATGGGGGCTCCCAAATTCGTCAAACAAACACTATTAGAACTAAGGTCACAGATAACACCAAACACAGTGGTGGTGGGTGACTTTAACAACCCACTCTCATCAATTGACAGGTCATCCAGGGAAAGAATAAACAGAGAGGCATCTGGACTAAATGAGGTCATAGAAGGAATGGACCTAACAGATATATACAGGACATTTCATCCAAAGGCTGCAGAATATACATTCTTTTCAGCAGCACATGGAACATTCTCTAAAATAGACCATATATTAGGACATAAAGCAAATCTTAACAAATTCAGGAAAATTGAAATAATTCCTTGCATTCTATCTGACCACAATGGAATTAAACTAAAAAATCAGTAGCAAGAAAGGCTATAGAGCATACACAAAATCATGGAAACTAAACAATACACTACTAAATGATGAGTGGGTCAATGAAGAAATCAAAAAGGAAATCAAAAAATTTATAGAGTCAAATGATAATGAGAACACAACATACCAAAATCTCTGGGACACAATGAAGGCAGTTCTAAGAGGTAAATTTATAGCCTTAAGTGCCTATATTAAGAAATTAGAAAGGTCGCAAGTAAACAACCTAATGCTTCTCCTTAAAGCCTTGGAAAAAGAAGAACAAGGCAAACCAAAAATCAGTAGATGGGAAGAAATAATAAAGATTAGGGCAGAAATTAATGAAATAGAAACAAAAAGAACAATCCAAAGAATTAATGAAACAAAGAGTTGGTTCTTTGAAAGGATAAACAAGATTGATAAACCCTTAGGAAATCTGACCAAAAGAAAGAGAGAAGAGACACAAATTGATAAAATCAGAGATGAAGAAGGTAACATCACAACAGATTCCAGAGAAATTCAAGAAATCATAGGGACATACTATAAAAGCATATACTCCACAAAGTATGAAAATCTGAAAGAAATGGATGATTTCCTTGATCTATATGACCTACCTAAATTAAATCAAAATGAGATTAATCACTTAAATAGACCTATAACAAACATGGAGATCCGAACAGTTATCAATAATCTCCCAACTAAAAAAAGCCCAGGCCCGGATGGATTCACTGCTGAATTTTACCAGACTTTTAAGGAAGAGCTAACACCATTGCTTCTTAAGCTTTTCCAGGAAATAGAAAAAGAAGGGATTCTACCAAACTCCTTCTATGAGGCCAGCATCACCCTGATACCAAAACCAGGCAAAGATAGAACAAAAAAAGAAAATTACAGAACTATGTCCCTCATGAACATAGATGCAAAAATTCTCAACAAAATATTGGCAAACAGAATACAAGAGTATATCAAAAAGATCATTCACCCTGACCAAGTAGGCTTTATCCCAGAGATGCAGGGATGGATCAACATACGCAAATCTATAAATGTAATACATTACATAAACGGGTTGAAGGACAAAAATCACATGATCATCTCATTAGATGCAGAGAAAGCATTTGACAAAATCCAACATCCCTTCATGATAAAAGTCCTACAGAGACTGGGAATAGAAGGAACATATCTCAATATAATAAAGGTTATTTATGAGAAGCCTACAGCCAACATAGTACTAAATGGGGAAAAACTGGAAGCTTTTCCACTAAAATCAGGAACAAGACAAGGGTGTCCACTGTCCCCACTTTTATTTAATATAGTTTTGGAAGTCTTAGCCATAGCAATAAGGCAAGAGACACACATAAAAGGGATATAAATTGGAAAGGAAGAAATCAAGTTATCATTATTTGCAGATGACATGATTCTATACATAAAGGACCCTAAAGACTCTACTAGCAAGCTGCTAGAGCTGATCAAAACCTACAGCAATGTAGCAGGATACAAAATAAATACACAGAAATCAGTAGCCTTCATATATGCTAACAACAAACACACAGAGGATGAAATCATACAATCACTCCCATTCACAATTGCATCAAAAAAAAAAATAAAATACCTTGGAATAAACCTAACCAAGGAAGTAAAGAATCTATACAATGAGAACTTTAAAACACTCAAGCGAGAAATTGCAGAAGACACCAGAAAGTGGAGAAACATCCCTTGTTCCTGGATTGGAAGAATCAATATTGTGAAAATGGCAATCTTACCTAAAGCAATCTACACATTTAATGCAATCCCTATCAATATTCCAAAGGCTTTCTTCATGGAAATAGAAAAAACAATCCAAAAATTCATTTGGAATCACAAAAAACCTCGAATATCTAAAATAATACTGAGCAACAAAAAAGAGGCTGGTAGTATCACCATACCTGATTTTAACCTATACTACAGAGCCATAGTAACAAAAACAGCATGGTACTGGCACAAAAACAGACATGTAGATCAGTGGAACTGAATAGAGGACCCAGATATAAGCCCAAGTAGCTATAGCCACCTGATATTCGATAAAAATGCCAAAAATACTCATTGGAGAAGAGACAGCCTCTTCAGCAAATGGTGTTTTGAAAACTGGATAAATATCTACAGAAGGATGAAAATAGATTCTTCTCTCTCGCCATGCCCAAGAATTAAGTCCAAATGGATTAAAGACCTGAACATCAGACCGGAAACTTTGAAACTGCTAGAGGAAAAAGTAGGGGAAACCCTTCAACATATTGGTCTTGGCAAAGACTTTCTGAATACAACCCCAATTGCTCAGGCAATAAAACCACAGATTAACCACTGGGACCTAATGAAATTACAAAGATTTTGCACCGCAAAGGACACAGTGAAAAAAACCAAGAGGCAACCTACAGAATGGGAAAAAATCTTCACCAGCTATATATCTGATAGAGGATTAATATCTAGGATATTCAAAGAACTCAAAAAGTTAAATAATAAGGAATCAAACAAGCCAATCAAAATATGGGCTATGGAGCTAAATAGAGAGTTCTCAAAGGAAGAAATATGGATGGCATATAAGCATCTAAAAAAATGTTCTACGTCACTAGTCATCAGGGAAATGAAGATTAAAACTACATTGAGATTCCATCTCACTTCTGTCAGATTGGCCACCATCATGAAAACAAATGATCATAAATGTTGGCGAGGATGTGGAAAAAAAGGAACCCTTGTGCACTGCTGGTGGGAATGCAATCTGGTCCAGCCATTGTTGAAAACAGTGTGGAGGTTCCTAAAACAGCTAGAGACTGATCTACCATATTACCCAGCTATAGAACTCCTAGGCATATATCCAAAGGACTCATCTCATTTCCTTAGAAGTACATGCTCAACCATGTTTATTGCTGCTCAATTTATAATAGCTGGGAAATGGAACCAGCCTAGATGTCCCTCAACAGATGAGTGGAAAATGAAGATGTGGTACATTTATACAATGGAGTTCTACTCAGCGGTAAAGAAAAATGAAATTATGAAATTTGCAGAAAAATGGATGGACCTGGAAAGTATTATACTAAGTCAGGGAACCCAGGCCCAGAAAGCCAAGTGCCACATGTTCTCTCTCATATGTGGATCCTAGCTACAGATGACTGGGCTTCTGTGTGAGAATGAAAATACTTAGTAGCAGAGGCCAGTAAGTTGAAAAGGAGACATAAAGGGTGGAGAAAGGAAGGGAGGAGGATACTTAATAGGTTGATATTGTATATATGTAATTACAATGATTGTAATGATGGAGAATGGAATTTCAAATGGGAAAGCGTGGGGCTGGGGAGGGAGGGAATTACCATGGGATATATTTTATAATCATGGAAAATGTTAATAAAAATTAAAAAAAAATGCCAAATGCTTGCATCATTTTTTGCATCTAATTTTACATGGGTGATGGTGATTCAAATTCAGCTCATATAACCTTGCAAGCAAGTGCCTTTAACCAGTGAGTAATCTCCCCCACCCCAAGGTCAAAAATTTTAACCTTCATACAAGTAAGATGTCTCTTGGTGACCCACTATAATTTCACACTGGGTGGACTTTCTGATCTGTTAAAAATATTAAGTTCACTAGTGGATAAAGTAAGATAGAGGACAGGTCTAAATCAGAGTTTCCTTCTATATGCAAAGTCTCTAACTTGAAGAGGCTAAAGAATGCCTGTAATCATATGCAAACCTATGTCTTCTCCCACAGGACTCTTCCTGCAAGAAAGAGACAGAAGCCCTGCTCAGTTCCAGTGGTCTGTCACTAGTTACAAACCTAATCAAGATTGCTTGTGATAACCCAGAACCATATACTGTATTTTACGTTAAAATCCTGCCTCATCAATGTGCTCGTATTTCTCTAGCCCATGAATTACTCAGACCTCAGGAAGCCATCATGGCATCTTCAGACCAGAGTTCCTCTGGTCTCCTGTGTCACCAACAATGACATCACCCACTAGCCACATGGGTTCATTTAGAAGTGTTTCTATGGCTTAACAGCCTTGATCCTCAGTGCTCATGTACAGCTGGATGCAAATTGGTGCATGCACTTCTGATCCTTATGGACTTAAAGCAATGGGAAGTGGAACCAGCAGAATCCAGAAGTTCTCAAGCAGCATTGGCAGGACAAGCTCTGTCCCATGAAGGTAGAATGAGAAGAGAAACATCCTAAGAGTGTTCTCTCAGCTTCACATGAGGTTCTTATTAGTCCTTAAGAATGCAAGGACAATGACTAGGGATCAGCAAGGTGTTTAAATTATGGAAGACATGGGACATAACTGGTGAACCCTGAGAAGTTCTGGCAGTTTCCTTCCACTAGTCAAAGTACCTCCAACATCCCTTCATAGTGCTGAGTCCATTGTGCAGATATGGGTATTGCTGGCATCTGCTTAATGTTTCCATTGTTGATCTTAAGACTTGAGGTCTCATGCTTTTCTCATGGATTTAAAGAAACAAGTAAATAAAAGAAAGAGTATGGGGATTCTGCTGTGGATTGTCAGGGTCAGGGAGGTAAGGGATGTACACTAAGACAAGAACAGACTGGGTGTGCAACTTGGGGTGAAGAGAAGCAGAATAAAGAATTAAAAGGGAGGAGACAGGCTTGGAAAAAAATAAAAGAAAGTGTGATTTGAGGAAGCAGAAACCTTGCAGCTTCATAACCTATAATATGTTGTCTTCCAAACTTTACTTTTTCTTTATAACATTTACTCACATGCATTAACAAAGTAAGTCTAAATCCATTTAATATCAAAAACCTAAAGCAGAAAAAGAAATATAATTTATCTGGGTCAGATTTTCTTTTTTTCCTTTAGTTTTATCACAATCTCATTTACTTGCTAGCTCTTTGCTTTCAGAGAAATCTCCATTTCATACAGGTCTTTGTACTATTTGTTATGTTACCATGTTATTCTGAGACCTAGTGTTAAGTGTTTATTAAAAATTTAACAACACATATATTGGTTTAATTTAATTGAAAAATGCTTGCATTTCTCTAAAAAAGGGTTGAACTTCATGCAGTAATTTGTCTTTTCCAGTCACCTTGGGACACAGGGCGAGGCAGTGGCATTTCCCATGCAATGCTATAGCTAGACTCTGTCCTGTGTATATATGATCAGACTTATAATACTTTGTCACTACTGGTAGGAACTGAAATTAAAGGAAACTATTTATTTCAAGAATGGAATATGAGACTTCCCTTCCTTCTGTGGAAATAATATTAACTTCTCGAGATTCCCTAATGTCATTTTCATACTTCTTTCTTAGTGACAAGAATATACTGCCAGGGAGGAACTTTATTACCTTACAACATCTACCATGAAAACACAATTGCTCAGGATGGAAGGTTTTATATAACTCATAACTCACTGTCTTGTGTTTTATGGAAATGACTTTTTAAAGCTTTCAATTTAACTATGTGACCACATCATCATTCCTTCCCTTTTTTCCTCAGGTCAATGCCAGTGGGGAAGAACTGTGTATGTTCTCCTACATGATCTACAGACAATGTCAGGAGACTGGAGATTCAACTCTAGATCATGAATTAGTAGGCATAGTTCTCAGGCAAAAAGTTATCCTTAGATTAAACCCCTAAGATGAGAACATAAGTAAGCTTCTACATAATCAAGAAATACTGCTAATATAGATGTTAGAAAATAAAGATTTGGCTTTTTTTCCCTGGCTCCCACAGTAACTAACTGCTTACTTAGGTCAGTCTCTACGCCTTCCACAATAGCAACCATGCCTGTCCTGCCATGATGGTCCATACCATCTGAACTAGCAGTCAAAATAAATCCTCCCTTTAGTTGATAGTAAAGGCATGTGGTCACACAGTGGGAACATGAATTAATAAGCCAAGCCTATGTAGTCTGATTTTAATCCAAGCATAGTGAAAATAAATAGTGCTATTACTACTATAATATATTATTACAAAGCATTTACAGCAAAGTTCATCAAATGAATAAAAATTGAGTTCATTGAAACTGTATAAAGAATCTGAAAATAGTCCCAGCAATACATTTATAATGCCATATATTAGATGTGGCATCACAAGCTATGTAGTGAAGTATAGGATATTTAACAAATAACTATGGCAACTAACCATGTCCTAAAATATATGCTATGATAATTAATGTATTAGATACAATAATCATAACTTGATAATTATAAATTATATTTTAATTACTAACACAAATAGTACACTGTAAATATTTTTATATCAAAATGAGAATATTTTATTTTCATAAGATTCAATTCTTCTAATAATTTAATATTCTGATGATATGTAAAAAGCTTCTAAATACCTGGGAAAATATTTTGAAAACATATAAGAATGTGATGAGATTAAATCCTGAATGGTCAGGAAAACCTTTAAATGGTGTCATACTTCATAGTCAGCATGGAGAAGCAATGTAAAAAGCACTGGAGGTTATTAATAAATGGCCATTTGTTTTGGAGCCATGAAGAAGCCTTGAAATAAGAAGTGATCAAGCAATGGAGAAAATCACCAACCAATTTATGTATTGTGGAGAGTGACATTTTATAAACAATTTAAATATAGTTTCTCAAGATAAATTTTCAATAAATGATTTGACTTCTGGGTATGTGATTACCTATTTGGCTACTTAGTAAAGCACATATTTATTACAGTTCTATTACATGTTGAACACTTGTCTTTATGTATGACTTCCACAGGTGGTTAGAAGGACTTATTTTTTGTAACAAAACTTATCATCTAATTCAATGGACCAGCAAAAGTTAAAATAAATTAATATTCACAGCATTAATAAATTTAGGTAACTGCTCCAAAGAGCCATTGAAATAGAATAAAGCAAATAAGAAACAATGGATTTCATTTTTAAAAATTATTTATTTATTTGAAAGGAAAGAGAAAGAATATGTAGGTAACCAGGGCCTCTTGACACTGCAAACAAACTACAGATGCAGGTGTCACATGATATATCTGGTTTTACCTGGGCACTGAGGAATTAATCCATGCCATCAGGCTTTCCAAGCATGCACTTTTAACTGCTGAACCATTGCTACAGCCCTAAATGATGGATTTTCAACTAGGTTATTGCAGAATGATTTCTCTGAAGGAATGACATATAAATAATGGTTGTTTTGCTAGAAATGTGTGCACATAAATAAAGAGGATATTTGTGTTTTATCTCTATTTACCATGTAATATAGATTGTGATGATGTCAGTAGTTAAGTGCACCTAGGTTTATATTATCATTTGTTAGTTATTGGATACTAAAAGACTAAGAATTACTCAAGAAATATTGGCATGTATTGGGAGGCAAGAATAATGAGCTCCCAGTTGTAAGTGGGAGTTATTTCATATGAGGTGGAATTATGACCTTGATATTGTCTTCATTTGGAACTTATGCATGGCATAGAACATGTGGTTTTGAACAAAGAAGTGGACTGTGAAAGTTAATCTCTGTTGTTAACTTGATCAAGACATGAATCAAGTGATAGACACACCTAGGTGGTCTCTGAGGGAACCTCCAGGAAGGAGTAACTGAGAAAGAAAGATCTAGATCTTTCCCCACAGTGGTGGGGGAACCCTATATACAAGATGGTATATATTAAGGTAGCAGCCTATATATAAGAAAGATCTTGAAAATGACAGTGTCTTTTGCCTTGCTGCCCTTCTTTCTTGTGAGAGCATCAACCGTGTTGCTGCTATTGCTCATGGACACTGGAAACCAGATTCTTCAGTCTTCCATTTAATGCCTTGGTGATATGATTAGAGAAGCAACTAGATGCAATAGCTAAAGCACTGCTGAATGGAAATAAGAACATAAGGAGGTAAAATCAGACAAAGAATTGTGTCAAGTGCTGGAGTACAGCTCAGTGGGAGAACCTTACCTAATACACAAAAGGCAATGAGGTCAACTTAGCAATGTATTTATTCAGAACATGAAAATCCTTTATATCAATTGCAAATTGAGATTTTGGAGAGGAAAAGTGGCCCCTATGGAAAGATCTGCATTTGTGCAGGTACAATCTCATCCATCAACAAGAAGACTGCTTCCATAGAACCTTCAGGACAATCAGAAGTGGTATTTGTACACCTAGGAAGTAGCTTTCTCCTCTGGAGTGACCCACCTGACTAGACAGGTGAGTAATGCTGCCACTCCCTGAGGGGAAAGGACTCCAAATGAGGAGGTTGAAAAGAGTGTGGAAAATAAAATCACTCCTTTACAATTAAATTTATATTGCATTCCACAACACCTATCACTATGAAATGTTCAATTTAATTTCCAATTTGAATTAAATAAATTGAGATGGTGGAGATTCCATTAGATTTTAAGTTGCTCTTTAGATACTTACCACCTTTATTTAGGATACTATATTGAATAATTCAACTAGGACTTTCTTCTTATTCATTCTGGGTTGACTTACTTCAAGGCACAATGTGCTTTCAGTTATACTCATAATTTTACAAATTTTAGATTATGTGTTTAAGGAAAAACCTATTTTTATAATATATTTTATATATTATTTTATGTTTATTGATATTTTTATTTATTGAATATACTTAATTACATATTTTATATATTTATGCATTCTGATGCTGAAAGGTATATCTAATTTGTGTCAAAATATCTTTTATACACTGTGTGATATTTTTGATTTAGTTTTTAAATATATATTTTATCTTTTTATTTACTTTTTTATTTATGAGTGAGAAAGAGCCAGAGAGAGAGAGAGAGAATATGAATCGGTGCACCAGGGCCTCCAGCCACTGCAAATGAACTCCAGAGGCATGTGCCACCTCGTGCATATGGCTTAGGTCCTAGGGCTCGAACCAAAGGCCTTTGGCTTTGCAGGCAAATGCCTTAACCGCTAAGCCATCTCTACCAGCCTATTAATTTACTTTTTAGATCATTCCTAAGTTTCATAGCATACTTGTTTATACACAGAATACCCTAGACCCCCAGAGTTACCATGTAGGCATTTTTAGAGTAATAAGTTCTGCTAGTTTGTATGGTGCTGAAGAATGTCATGGGGCACAGGAATTTTCAAGTTTTAAAACAGGGATAGCTCTTAGCAAGCTAGGAAAATTGTCCATCACCTCAGTAATTGAGAGCAGAATTCCTTCTAGACTCATCTAAGTAGAGTTTTGCTATTAGGTCATACACTGTTGTTGGACTTACCATCACATTCCTGGGACAAAACCCCTGACCGGAAACTGCTGATGTAAGGACAGGTATAATTTTGGTTTGGTCTAGAGGGGAGGCTTCATGATGGCAGGGAAGTATGACTATAAGGCTGGACATGGACCTCCCTCTTTGCCACAGCAGGCAGAAAAGAGCATCAGGGGAGGGAGCTATACTCTGGTGATGGGAAAGGGCTATAACATCTTTAATCCTACCCTGGGAAACACACTTCCTCCACCAAGGCTCCACTCCTGAAATTTCCACCAGCTGTGATAGAATCATTCAAAGCACATACATGTGTGTGGAACACCTGATTTAAACCACCACCAATATATAAGGGAATTTTAGTCAATGATAGGCAAGTATGTGATTGTATCCCCATAATATCACAGAGGGACTGAAAATCTTGTATTATCTAAATGATACTGTGGTTCTCTTATAGCCATAGCCCAGTAAGGGTTGCTCATATGTTTGTGGTTACAAATTTACTAAAAAGTAAATTTTATGAAAAGTAAATCAAAAATATCACACATGCTAATCCCCTTACTAATCACATGCTTCACCTCTGCTGTGCTGTCAGCTATGAAGTAGGCCTGTACAATAAAGTCCAGTATATTTCCTGGAAGGCTGAGCATTACTGTGTTATGTATTTATATTCTGTATTTATTATTTCACAGTGTGCTCTTCCTTCATTCCTTCCTTTTCTTACTTTAATTTTCTTTCCATCCCTTCCTTCTCTCTCTCTCTCTTTCTCTGCTTTCAAAAAGCACTCTAACAACTGAGCTACACCTCCAGCTCCTTGTGTTTTTGTTGTGGATTCTTCAGCTTGTGGTTGCTAACAACCTATTTAATAACAGCTAAACCAATAAAACACAATTATTTCATCTTGTGAACACCTCTGAAATGAGGACATTTGATGACATCCTTCAGGATTAGCTCGAAGTTTTAGGCTCTATTTGATAATCAAGATGGCACATGTCATTCTACCTCAGGTTCTGTCAGTTCACAATGCTTATTGGAACGGAACATTTTAAAATCATTGTAAGAGGAAACTTCAGTGTTACACTGACTGAAGTTTAGTCATGTCTGTATTTATGATTTGAAGTGATCTGGTTTTCAGGTCTAGAGGATGGTCCCTCTGTGTAGTTGGCAGGCATAAAGATAGAATGGGCTACTTTTAAATTAAAGGGAGAAGGATCTTCAAAGTAGAGAGTTTCGCAAAAAGCAGCATATATTCAACAAGAAAAAGTTATTCACATGCACATAAGAGCTTTTGGTAATTTGAATATATGGCCTCCAATACATCCAGTGTTTTATTAGCTTATAGTTTGGATCTGCAGCCACCTGGCTGGAGGTGGTATCACTGATGGATCTTAGGGTCCAGCCCTAAGGTGTGGTGGTGGGTTTGAGGTTCCAATCTAAAGATATGCAAAGTGTGCCTAGCTGGAGTTCCTGAAGTGTACTGTATTGTGTGGCTTTTTTACATGTGCTTCTCTCTCTCTGCTTGGGCTTGTGAAGACAGGCCAGCTTCTTTTACAATTACAGAACTTCCCCTGGATCAGTAACCATAAATAAATTCCTTCCTCCATAACTGTGCCTGGTCTGGAAGTTCATCTCAGCAAACCTGAAGCTTATCTGCTACAAAGCTCAACAATTTCAATCAATATTGTCTACCTACCATATTATCTTTTTTAAAATTTTATATTTATTTATTTAGAGAAAGAAAGAAAGGCAGAAAGAAAAAATGGTCATGCCAGGGCTTCTAGCCACTGTAAACTAACTCCAGATGCATGTGCCACCTTGTGCGTCTGGCTTATGTGGGTACTGAGGAATTGAATTTGGGTCCTCCGCCTTCATAGGCAAATGCTTTAGCCACTAAGCCATCTCTCCAGCCCCAATGTTATCTTTAAAAAAAGTAATTTAATCAGAAAATACTAAATTGCACAGTCAGACACGGAAAGAAACCGTTGTGTGGTACATCACAGTAAGGTGACTACCAATGACAGCAATATATTGTGCATTTCAAAGAGCTGTGAGAAAGGATTTAGAAAATTTTCACCACAAAAAATAATAAATGTGGATATGGATATGTTTAGATCTGATTTGAAACATGGCATAACGTATGCAGGTACCAATGTTTTGCATCACAGGGTGCCCTGTATATATGTATATGTGAATATTAAATACCATAAATATTTTGTATACTAATTAAAACATTTTTGAAAATAAAATGATAACAATAAATGAAAGTTTATAAAACCAACTTCATCAACTATCAGAAGTTTAAGTTGTATGTGTCAATGGATCTATCACTTTGTATATATAAGCTTATAGAATGTTTAGTGCTAATGACTCACATTCATTGTAACCACAGTCCCTAATCAGTTATTAGCATATAATATCATTTTATTAACAAATAATTATTGATAAATAATAAGAAAGTCAATATAAAATGATATACCACCCTCACTGAAAAATTACTTGTGGAAACATGCAGGTATGTTAATATGGAAACTAAAAATTTAAATATATTTTATCATTTATTAAAGAGAGAGAGAGGGAAAGATAGAGAGAGATGCATGCCAGGGACTTCAGCCAGTGCAAGTGAACTCCAGATGTATGTATCACCTTGGGTATCTGGTTTACATGGGTCCTGGGGAATCAAACCTAGGTCTTTTGGCTTTACAGACAAGTGCCTTAACTGCTAAATCATCTCTCCAGCCCCAATTAATATGGAAATTTAGTTGCACTGAAGAAGTAACATCTAAAATAAAATGAAAACATGAAACCAAATACTATCCTTGATAAATAACCGGTATTCTGATTCAGAGGGGCATCTCTTACTTCACTAATTAGCAAAGTTTTATTTATTTATATATTTATATATTTATTTATTTATTTGAGAGTGACAGACACAGAGAGAAAGACAGATAGAGGGAGAGAGAGAGAATGGGCGCACCAGGGCTTCCAGCCTCTGCAAACGAACTCCAGACGCGTGCGCTCCCTTGTGCATCTGGCTAACATGGGACCTGGGGAACCGAGCCTCGAACCGGGGTCCTTAGGCTTCACAGGCAAGCGTTTAACCACTAAGCCATCTCTCCAGCCCCAGAATTTTATTTTAATCAGACTTTCCTTGAGTATGAGGGCAGTGATTTTATACTGAGTACAGAACTGGATATTCGAATCTTGCTGCAGCAAAGAGCTGTCAAGACAGATGACAGTCTGAAACAGTTGAGCCTTTCTGTTAAGGTGTGGAGTGTCAGAGAGGATGTGAAATCACTCTTTCAAATTATGTTTTCCTCCCTTCAATATGAGTGAAAGTCACTAAAAGCCCTTTGTGTTCTCAGAATATATTTCATACTTCAGTTGTTTGCTTGAGCAACCATGGGAAAATATTTTCATCTTAAAACGGGTAAGGTTTTGAGTTTATGCCAAATAGAATTGAGATTTCTTTTTCTTTTTTTTCTTTTCTATTTAAGGTTTTTTTTTTTTTTTTTTTTTGAGACATTGTCTCATGTATCATTCTATGCTGGCATCAAACTTACTAGCCAAGGGTGACCTTAACCTGTTTGCTGAGATCATAGGTGTGTGCCCTCCATATGCAGTTTTTGTGGTGCTGGGAATGAGCCCAGGGCTTCATGCAAGCTAGGATCACTGTCCTGACTGAGCTACATCTCCACCTCCAGGAATATGTGTTCTATTATTTTTATAATTACTATCAAACCAATAGGAACTTGCTGGTTCACACTATTGCTCATCAACATTGTACAGAATATGAACAGAAAAGCTTCTCCTCCTTCTGGAAACTTACATGTAATAATCCTGCTAAATCAAGAACTAAATACAACACAGTTGTTTCTTCAAAACTTCAATAACTGAGTACAAAGTGCTAAGAAATATTGATGGCTTAAGGTAATGGTGGTCTTTTAACTAAAGTGGTTGAGAATGGATTTAATAAGTTGATCGTATTTGTTTATACAGCCAAACTCCCTGAATCTGACAGAGAGGAATCCTGGCAGTGAGGAATGAGAACCTTGGTAGCTCCTGGCATGTAGATAGGGTGGTGAGTTATTCACAGATGCTGGAATGAGCAACTCTTTGCTGACTCCTTTGCTTCTAGTTGACCCCTGTGCTACACGAGCTTTACCTCATGCTTGTTCACATTGCAACCTTTTGAACTGTGCTCTAATGGTCCGATTGGTTTATGTTACTTCTTTCCTATGTGTAGATATGCCTTGGGAAATAGATCTTTAGAAACAATCCAAAAAAGTTTGTTGTTTCTTTTCTATTTGTGAAGGAACAGACAGCTTTTTGACTAGCCAATTCCTTATGGACAAAGCTGTTCTCTGTTGTACATTTTGGGCAAAGACTGTTATCAAGTGTGGAAAGGCAGCTGTGTTTTGTGGCTATGTATTCTATGAAAACTATTTCACACTAATTATTCCAGTGAATTAACACACCCAGTTAGAGAATTAGCCATGAATATAATGTCACAGGCTAGCCCAAAATGTCCATTTGGATCTTATTTTAAATATTTTATTTCCCTCAAAACTCACCAAACTACACTTACTTGGGTCAAAGTTTAACATTCATGAGTGTTCAGTTTATATCATTTTATTTTCAACATAGCAATGTGGTCTGATACCTTTAACACATTTGTCATTGGGGAGAGAAAGAGATCACCATTGGAAGGTGGAGCTAATGGATGTTAACAAAGAGCAAAAGGCTCAACTGGAGCAAACCTTGATGTGCAAAATGGATCATGCAGAGCCCTACTGCTCCTGTTTGGCACAACCACTCCCAGAGGCAACATTCCTCCATGTTTGTCATCCTGAGTCCAGGTACTAGAAAGCTGTGGCCAATTCCTACAGAAAGAGTTCAAACTCGCTAGTCTGGCTTGATTTATATACCTGCTTTCCATTCAGGCAGAGATTCCAATAGACTATAGACCAAGCCCTTGCTCCTCTCTCTTGCCCCTCTGCCTCCTGATGTCCACCTGCTGACCAATGCAAAGGACTCCCCATGAAGTCAGAAATCCTCAGTATGTTCTAATTCATTGTGTGACTTTCAGAAACAATGAATATTATCTGCATATTTAAATGGGATTACTAGTGTATGCAAACCAATAATCCTGAGACTACATAGAGTATTAGTAGATACAGTGCATTTCAGGTCGTTGCATAAAGAGTGAATTATATCACTAATAGGCTTTTCAAATGGCAAGGCTAGTGCAGCTAAGGTTCCCAATTCTCATCACTACTTCCTTCTTTCACGTGTAGCTTATTGTGTCTCCAACATCTTTGCCATCAAGTAGGGTCATAGAAGCTGCTCTGGCCAATAAAATGTTCACAGAAGTGATATTGCTGTGCTTTTGGCTCCTGAAGTGCGAAGGCCTCCCATGCTTCATGTTTTCTCTTCTCCATACAGAAAACCAGAAGGCCATTCTAGTTGGTATAGCTGTAGCCCTCTGAAACCCATGCCCAACCCAGTGTTGACAAACTACTTGTAATTCTCCTCATTTTAGTAGTTGTTCTATTTCAATATGAATTTCTATTTGGCCAAATATAGACTCAAAAGTAGAGAAATTATGAGCCTATACACTCCTCAATCAGTTTTCATCCATATTAATTCATGACTTGCTTAATTTCAGTGATAGACATTCCCAGGTTCTCCCACCTCTATACCAATGTGAAGCAAACCCTTATGTCATTCAATACTCTGTAATATTTTACACCAGTGTTTCTAAAATATGACTCTTTGAAAGTGCAATTAAAATAACCTCATAGCTATTATACTTCCTTAATGTCAACTACCCTGGAAGTACTCACATTTCTTCTATCACCCCTTATGTTGTCAAAATGTTTATGGTTTTCAATAGGAGAAATTGAAAATTGGACACTTCAAGTAATCAACCTGTCTTTATGTGTTTTTTAAAAAAAACATTATAGTGGGCTGTAGAGATGGCTTAGTGGTTAAGTGATTGCCTGTGAAGCCTAAGGACCCCGGTTAAAGGCTCAATTCCTCAGGACCCACTTTAGCCAGATGCACAAGGAGGTGCACTCCTGTAGAGTTCATTTGCAGTGGCTGGAAGTTCTGGCACACCCATTCTCTTTCCATATCTCTATCTGCCTCTTTCACTCTGTTTGCCACTCTCAAATAAATAAAATAAATAAATAAATAAACAGAAACAGAAATAAAGAAAAAACTACAGATTTACTTCCTTCAACTGTTTTTCCCTTGTGTTTTTCAATTTTTATATTTTATGTAGAAATCCTTTTTTATTCAAGGACTCCCACAGTACAAATTTTTTAAAGTCTTTTAAATGTGCTATTTATTTATTTATTTGATTGAAAGGAGATACAGAGAGAATGGCTATGCCAGGGCCTCCATCCACTGCAAACAAACTCTAGACTCATGCTCCACCTAGTGTATCTGGCTTAGATGAATACTGGGGAACCAAACCTGGGTCCTAAAGCTTTGAAGGTAAGTGCCTTAACCAGTAAGCCATCTGTCCAGCCCCACAGTACAAATTTTAACAATTATATCTATACAGAGTATTTGCTGAAAAGAAAACTAGTAAATTAAATTTAAAAATTACAATAAAAATCTTCTCTGTATTACTTTTAAATTTTGAGATAAATGAAGAAACTTGATTAGATTCATATTTAGTTTTATATCTTGGCTACATCACAATTAATGTTGTATTTCCTTGAGAACTCAGGGCACCTCATCATCTCATTTTCTATGGTGCAGTCATTGATAAATACTCTTACTAAGTAGAAATTGTAAATCATTAATACTGTCATCACATCATCATTCCTTTTTATATATCACATAATCTGTCTGTAAAGCACAAATACTTCTCACTGTCCATTCAGATTCCTTTTGTATCTTATTTTGTTTCATAGAAAGAAGGAAATAATTTATTTCTGTATGTTTGATGTATGTTTCAACATGAATTTTCAAGATTTCATGTCCCAAGTCAAAGGCATACTTGAGATTTTTCAAGGATTGCACTATTCTTTTTTTTAATTTTTATTAATGTTTTCCATGATTATAAAATATATCACATGGTAATTCCCTCGCTCCCCACCCCCAACACTTTCCCATTTGAAATTCCATTCTCCATCATATTACCTCCCCATTACAATCATTGTAATTACATATATACAATATCAACCTATTAAGTATCCTCCTCCCTTCCTTTCTCTTCTCTTTATGTCTCCTTTTTAACTTACTGGCCTCTGCTACTAAGTATGTTCATTCTCACGTAGAAGCCCAATCATCTGTAGCTAGGATCCACATATGAGAGAGAACATGTGGCGTTTGGCTTTCTGGGCCTGGGTTACTTCACATAGTATAATCCTTTCCAGGTCCATCCATTTTTCTGCAAATTTCATAACTTCATTTTTCTTTACCGCTGAGTAGAACTCCATTGTATAAATGTGCCACATCTTCATTATCCACTCATCAGTTGGGGACATCTAGGCTGGTTCCATTTCCCAGGTATTATAAATTGAGCAGCAATAAACATGGTTGAGCACGTACTTCTAAGGAAATGAGATGAGTCCTTTGGATATATGCCTAGGAGTGCTATAGCTGGGTCATATGGTAGATCAATCTTTAGCTGTTTTAGGAACCTCCACACTGTTTTCCACAATGACTGGACCAGATTGCATTCCCACCAGCAGTGCAGAAGGGTTCCTTTTCTTCCACATCCCTGACAACATTTATGATCATTTGTTTCCATATATGGTGGCCAATCTGACAAGAGTGAGATGGAATCTCAATGTAGTTTTAATCTGCATTTCCCTGATGACTAGTGACGCAGAACATTTTTTTAGATGCTTATATGCCATTCATATTTCTTCCTTTGAGAACTCTCTATTTAGCTCCATAGCCCATTTTTTGATTGGCTTGTTTGATTCCTTATTATTTAACTTTTTCAGTTCTTTGTATATCCTAGATATTAATCCTTTATCAGATATATAGCTGGCGAAGATTTTTTCCCATTCTGTAGGTTGCCTCTTTGCTTTTTTCACTGTGTCCTTTGCAGTGCAAAATCTTTGTAATTTCATGAGGTCCCAGTGGTTAATCTGTGGTTTTATTGCCTGAGCAATTGGGGTTGTATTCAGAAAGTCTTTGCCAAGACCAATATGTTGAAGGGTTTCCCCTACTTTTTCCTCTAGCAGTTTCAAAGTTTCCGGTCTGATGTTCAGGTCTTTAATCCATTTGGACTTAATCCTTGTGCATGGCGAGAGAGAAGAATCTATTTTCATCCTTCTGCAGATATATATCCAGTGTTCAAAACACCATTTGCTGAAGAGGCTGTCTCTTCTCCAATGAGTATTTTTGGCATTTTTATCGAATATCAGGTGGCTATAGCTACTTGGGCTTACATCTGGGACCTCTATTCTGTTCCATTGATCTACATGTCTGTTTTTGTGCCAGTACCATGCTGTTTTTGTTACTATGGCTCTGTAGTATAGGTTAAAATCAGGTATGGTGATACCATCAGCCTCATTTTTGTTGCTCAGTATTATTTTAGATATTTGAGGTTTTTTGTGATTCCAAATGAATTTTTGGATTGTTTTTTTTTCTATTACCATGAAGAAAGCCTTTGGAATTTTGATAGGGATTGCATTAAATGTGTAGATTGCTTTAGGTAAGATTGCCATTTTCACAATATTGATTCTTCCAATCCAGGAACAAGGGTTGTTTCTCCACTTTCTAGTGTCTTCTGCAATTTCTCTTACTTGCTTCATGAGGATTTCCATTCATATCCTCATTTTATATCTGCATAGTACTTCATTATGTAATTGTATCATATCAGTCCAATGTCTCCTTTGTACATTTAAATGACAACCCTTTGTCATTGTAGGTAATGCTTTGGATCAGTAGCTTTGTACAAGCATTGTGTTCTTAAATGTGGCAATGAATTCCTATGATAGCTTTCTACAAGTCACATTGCTGCATTCAAGAGGAAATACATGTCTAATTTTGCTAGACACTGCCAAGTAGCCCTCCTTAGGGTTTACAGCCTTTGGTATTATATTAGAGAAATATGTTTCCCTGCAGTTATGCCCAAAGTATGTGTGGAGAGGCTTAAATTTTTAGCTGCAGCAATAACAAAAATACAGGCAAGAATTGTATTTCAATGTGGAAACTTTTATTGTTCCTGAAGATTTTATTTGTGTTTTTATACAATTCTTTGTTTCTCCTGTTTGAAATTGAACTAGACATATCTGCTTCTTATACATTTTCCTGTCAGATATTTGAGTGTGTTCTACTTACAATAGAAAGCATTTCTACCAGGATGAGCAATATTTCATTTTGTATTATTGCAAGTCATTTCTTGGAGAATCCCAAGGAAAACTTAATTATTCCCACATGACTCACTTAGAGATGAAATATTCCTAACTTTCTATCATTAATTTATTAAGACCAATATTCATACTTGAAAATTTTGGTGCATATTTTTTTAACATTTTTATTTATTTATTTATTTGAGAGTGACAGACACAGAGAGAAAGACAGATAGCGGGAGAGAGAGAGAATGGGCGCGCCAGGGCTTCCAGCCTCTGCAAACGAACTCCAGACGCGTGCGCCCCCTTGTGCATCTGGCTAACGTGGGACCTGGGGAACTGAGCCTCGAACCGGGGTCCTTAGGCTTCACAGGCAAGCGTTTAACCACTAAGCCATCTCTCCAGCCCTTGGTGCATATTTTTAACATTAAGTTTCAAGTATACTTGGTTTTAAAGATTTAAAAAATTGAGGTTTGGGGCTGGAGAGATGGCTTAGTGGTTAAGCGCTTGCCTGTGAAGCCTAAGGACCCCAGTTCGAGGCTCGGTTTCCCAGGTCCCACGTTAGCCAGATGCACAAGGGGGCGCACGCGTCTGGAGTTCGTTTGCAGAGGCTGGAAGCCCTGGCATGCCCATTCTCTCTCTCTCCCTCTATCTGTCTTTCTCTCTGTGTCTGTCACTCTCAAATAAATAAATAAATAAATTAAAAAAAAATTGAGGTTTGGGGACATTGCTTAATGGATAAAATGCTTACTAAGCAAGTGTGAGGACCAGAGGTGAACATGGGGTTAAACATATAATTCCAGTGTTTGGGAAGCAGAGAAAGGAAATTGATCCATGGAGCAAGATGGTTAACTAGAATAGCTGAATCAGTGAACCCTGGCTTCAAGTGGAAGTCCACAGCTCAGCAAATAAAAGTGAAGTGTGATTGAGGAAGACACTTGCCAATAACCTCTGACACAAATGTGCAGCTGTTCATATGTACACACACTGATATAAACACATACGCATGTGCATGCACATTGCATACATGCAAAAATTGATTTGAGGTCTACATTCTCTTTTATGTTTTGAATTGTTTTTACAAATTCCCAATCTATACATGTTTTTTTCTCTTTGCCAATTTATTTAAATACTTGGTTATTTTTTTTTGCTATTTTCATATTAGTTTTTAAGAGATGGAATATGTCTGTTATACCCTCATATAACCACTGCATTTGCAGTCTGCAAACCAGATATGTTGTACTCTATCCATAAAAATATAATTCAGCCTTACTAGATACATATTTTCTGAAGATTTCTTCACAGGTCACTAATTTATTAAAGGTTGATCTTATTTCAAGCAATATTTACAGTTACAGTAATAGCTACTTGCCTTTAAATATTTGGTGTGGCCTATTAATTATAGCAAGCTCTAGATGTTTGTTATTTTGGTTATTTTCTCAAAAATGCTAGAGAGAGACTTCTGGTAAAGACGGTTTCCTCCTAACTACCTCACATGCAAGGAAAGGCAAGACCTTTAGAGTTCATTGGGGGTTTGAGTGATTTGCAGATCCTAGTAGACCTCCAGTGGGAGGGTGTGGAGGAGCAAAGTGGGGAATCTGCTGATTCCAATGCTCTCAGATAACTAGACCACAAGGCCCCAACCCCCTCGAGCAGCCATCCTAATAGTAGTCCCACCAGCAGATTCCTCCTACACTAACTGTAGGCTAAGTGGACCCAGGCCATCAGACTAGTGTTCCCCCCACCATGAATACTCTCCTCACTAGATTAGACCTAATGAAAAAGAACTTAATCTGAAGGAAAGTAAAAAAAAGAAAAAATTAAGAGGATTTCAATAACCAGCTGGCTAGGTGGCTAAGCTCAATGAAGACATAAATAGATGCAAGGATGAATTCAAAGAAGCATTAAGAAAATCAGAAAATGATGTGAAAAAAGAACTCAAAAAAGGGATGGAAACTATACATAAAAACACAGCAGAAAATACAAACCAAATTGAACAATCCCAAAACCATAGGGGCTCTCAAAAATAGAGTCATCCATGTGGAGGATAGAAACTCAGAACTGGAAGACAAATGGAAGAAACAGTTTATGAGTCCATAAGTTTCAATAAGCTCAAAAATTTTTGTGAACAGAATATGAGCTAACCATGGGATACCCTTAAACAAACCAACATTCAGGTCATGGGAATACCATAGGGGAAGAAATTCAGGCCAAAAGCATTGAGAACTTATTCAACAAATAACCAACCTCAAGTGCCTATAAGAAACAGATCACAATAACCAAACTCAGAGAAGGGACAAAAAAACTACAAAGTGCAAGAAAACACCAAACTACGTAAATCACCACAATATGGCAGGGATTAAGTCACCTATTAAGAGACATAAGCTGACAGGGTGCATCATAAAATTCGACCCTTCAATCTGCTATCTTTAAGAAATCCACCTCACCACTAAAGACAGACACCTCCTCAGGGTGAAAGGGTAGAAAGTGACATTCTAAGCAAATGGAAATAAGAAACAAGTGGGTATAGCTATACTAACTAATATCAGATAAAATGGACTTCAAACAGAAAGTAATCAAACAAGATAAATAAAGGCACTTCTTACTTATCAAGGAAACAATCCAACAAGAGGATATCACAATCATCCATCTTTATGTACCAAACACAGGTACACCACAATTTATAAAACAAAACCTACTTGACAACAAAACAGAAATAACCACCAACACCATCATAGTTGGGGGAATTCAATACTCCACTATCAGCAATAGATACATCATCCAAATGGAAAATAAACAGGGAAGTAAGAGAGTACAACAAAACCATACATCAACTAGACCTAATGGACAGTTATAGAATTTTCTACACAAAATCCCCATATTATACCTTCTTCTCAGCAGCCATGGAACATTTTCTAAAATACATCATAAACTGTGTCACAAAGCCAGCCTCCATCTATTTAGGAAGACTGACACAATTTCTTGTAAGATGTAAGATCACAATGCTGTATTGCTACAAATTAACAACAAATGATGTGCCAGGAATCTCACCAGCTCATTGAATCTGAACAACACACTTTTAACCAATAAATAGCTAGTGGATAAAATAAAAATGAAATCACAAAAGTTCTGGAAATGAATGACAATGAGAACAAAACGTACCAAAACTTATGGGACACAATGAGGGTGGTCCTCAGGGAAAAATTCATAGCACTAAATACCTTCATAACAAAGACAGGGAGATCACTAATCAATAACCTAACCATCTAACTAAAGGCATTCAAAAAGCAAGAAGAATCTAACTCAAAAGCTCCAGACAGAAAAAAAAAAAAAAAAAAATCAAGTTCAGAGCAGAAATTAATGAATTGGAAACTAAGAAAACAATTAATAAAATTGATGAAACAAAGAGCTGATTCTTTGAAAAAATAAAGATTGATAAACCCCTGGCCAATTTGATCAAGTGATAAAAAAGAGATGCTTCAATTTAACAAAACTGGAAATGAAAAAGGAGAGGTCACAATAGACATAAGTGAAATTGGAAGAATCATCAGGAATTATTTCAAAAAGTTCCACTCCACTGGATAATATGGATGAAATTGGTGAATTCCTGGGCATATACTACCTACCAAAGCCAAACTAAGAGCAGATTAACTTCCTAAACAAACCTATCACACCCATTGAGATTGAAATGTAATCAAAAACCTCCCCCAAAAGAAGACTCTAGTACTAGATGGCTTCTCAGCTGAATTCTATCAAATCTTCATGGTAGAACTGAAATCAATTTTTCTCAAACTGTGCCACACTATCAGAGAATAAGAAAATCTCCTCAACTTCATCTATGAAGCTAGTATCACCCTAAAACCAAAACCAAGCAGAGATGTCACAAGAGAACTATAGGCCTATTACCCTAATGAACTTAGACACACAGACCCTGAACAAAATCCTATCAAACCAAATTCAACATTTCAAAAGTATTATCCACCTTGATCAAGTAAGCTTCATCCCAGGAATACAGAGGTGGATCAACATATGGAAATCTGTCAATGTCATATACCACATAAATAAGTTTAAACACAAAAACCACATGATCCTTCAATAGATGCAGAAAAGGCCTTTGATAAAATACAACATCACTTCGTGATCAAACTATTGGAGACAATTGGCATGGTTGGTTTGTATCTTAGCATAATAAAGGCTATGTATAAAGCTCCTAAAGCCCAAATAATACTCAATGTGGAGAGACTGAAGGAATTCCCATTGAGATCAGTAACAAGACAGGGGACAAGACTCTCACCTCTGCTCTTCAACATAGCAATGGAAGTTCTTGCTCAAGCAGTAAGACAGGAGAAAGAAATAAAAGGGTTACAAATTGGAAAGGAAGAAGTTAAGTTAGCTCTATTTGGAGATGACATGATTCTATACATATGTGACCTGAGAACCTCCATCTCAAAACTCTTAAAGGTGATCAACTCCTTCAATAAAGTAGCAGGACACAAAATCAATGCAAAAAAAAAAAATCAATTGCCTTTTTATATGCAAAAGATAAAGATAAAGAAATTAGTGACATTGTCCCATTTTCAGTCACAGCGACAACAACAACAAAAATATATAAAATCAAATACCTTGGAATAACATTAACCAAGGATGTGAAAGACCTACACAATGAAAACATAAAAACACTCAAGACAGAAATTAAGGAGGACTTGAGAAAATGGAAAGACCTACCATACTCCTGGATAGGCAGAATGGACATTATGAAAATGGCAATTTTACCCAAGGCAATATACATATTTAATGTAATACCAATAAAAATCCCAATACTTTTCTTCACAGAGATATAAAAAAATGATCTCAAAATTTATATGGAAAGGCATCAGGCCTCAGATATACAAGCATATCCTCAGGAAAAACAAAACAACAATAACAAAAGAAAAACACCTCTGGAAACATCACCATAAAGCCATAGTAATTAAAACAACATGGTAATGGCATAAAACAGGATTATAGACCAATGGAACAGAATCAAGGATCCAGTCTTTAGGTCAAGTAACTACAGCTACTTGATATTTGACAAAGGCCATAAAAAATGGTGCTGGACACATATCAAGTCCAAATGGATCAAAGACCTCAATATAAGACCAGAAACTCTGCTACCACTGGAAGAAAAAGTAGGAGCAACTTTCCAAGATATAGGACTGGGAAAAGACTTCCTGAACAAAACCTCAGTATCTCAGGAACGTAAACAATCACTCAACCATTGGGATCTCATGAAGCTGAAAAGATTTTAACAGGAAAAACATTCAATAAACAGAGCCAACAGATTACCCACAAGTTGGGAGGATATATTTGAAAGCTATACAAATGACAGATGCCTAATTTCTAGAATCTAGAAATAACTCAGTAACCTGAACAATAAAAAGTCAAACCCACTCAAAAATGGGGCACAGATCTGTATAGGGAGTTCTTAGAGGAATAAAGACAAATGGCAAACACACACACAAGAAAATGTTCATCATCTCTAATCATCAGGGAAATGCAAATAAAAACAACTATGAGATTCCACCTTACACCAGTAAGGATACCAAACATTAAAAAATCTAATGAAAACAAATGCTGGAACGGATGTGAAGAAATAGGGACCCTTATTCACTGTTTGTGGGAATGTAAGATAGTACAACCATTATGGAAAACAATATGGAGAATTCTACAAAGGTTGACTATGGAGTTACTAACAGACCTAATTATTCCTTTATTGGGTATTTACCCTAAAAAGCTCCATGCCTCAGTTCAGAAAGATTTGTACAACCATGTTTACAGCTGCTCAATATAGCTTAGAGCTGGGATTAACCCAGGTGTTCATTATTTTTTACATATTTTATTCTTATTTATTAGGTGGGGGGATGAGCACATCAGAGCATTCAGCCACTGCAAACTAACTCCAGACACATGCACCTCCCTATTCTGGCTAACATGGGTCCTGGGGAGTTGAACCTGGGTTCTTTCGCTTTGTAGGCAAATACCTTAACTGCTATTCTATCTCTCCATCCCTCCATCATTAGACGAATGAATAACCAAGATGTGGTATAACTAAATTATGGAATTCTACAGCAGTAAGTAAAAATGACACAATGAAATTTGAAAATGGTTAAACTTGGAACAGATCATTTTCAGTGAACTCACCCAATCACAGAAAGATAATCATCCCATGGTCTCACTCATCTATGTTTCCTAACATGAATCTGTCTGAGATGCTGACATACCTAATATGCATCTCGACAACTGGACTATAGGGAAGTTGAGGTGGTAGGGAAAGTGTGTGTGGGTGGGGGGAGGACACAAAACTGAACCCAAAAGGAAATGGCGCCATAAAATCCTATGTCCCGAAAGGCAGACTGAAATGTTGAATCTTCATCAGGCCCTTAGAGGGAACATCTGAATCACAGGGACCTGGAGAGATTATGATGAAGACTAACCTTAATCTTCTCCTGTTTTTTTTTTTTTTTCCTCTCTTTCTCTTTTATATTTCCTATCTTTTCTTTCTTCTTTTCACTCAGTGCTGGCCTGTAACTCTCAGTACCAGGATGTAGTTAACATCCACAATGAGCTGTTGATTAGAAGACCTATAAGGTTTCCCAAAGGAAGACAGATTTTTATCAGAGTACTTGATGGCTCACCAAAGGTTAATGGTAAAACCTTACTGCTAAAGACACCGTATGCTGTTGGTATGGAATATGGAGCTACCTGGTTGGAATCTGGAAGAGAGTCAGTCCCTAGACAGTTAGCTCACCTAGTGCCAGAATGTGCTACATAAGCAAGTAGGGGAAAATGACCAACATCAGTTCAAGCAACTCATGGTCTAAGCTACTCAGCAGCAAACAAACTTACATGATGCTAACCCAAGTGCAATAGTGGTACACAGCCATTGTGGGTAACCAACCACTCTGGAGTTGGCTAAAGGATCCATTCAATGGAATAGTACCCATAGCTGGACCTGGGAAACAAGTCAGAACCATATCCAAAAAATGAGCTCACGCTCCAATATCAAGCTCCCACCAATTGTGAACTATAAGAGGGCCTATACATATTAAATTTTCTCTAAAATAATAAAGGTTATCACATTTATCTGGTGCTGACTTCACTCTCTGTTAGAGAATTTGGTCTCTTTTTTAAATGGATGCAGAGCCCAAGGAGAGGATTGGTCCATCACACCTCACCAGGGCCCTAGCTGTAACCATAGAGTAATTGGGAAAATGAGCAAGAGTACTGATTTCTTGGTGAATCTGGTACCAGCACAAGGGTGAAGGAAATAGACCCAGAGAAAACTCAAACACTAGTAAACCAGATATCCAGACACACAGAGGCTTCCACGACCTCTTCACTGAAGTAAACCCAAAACAAGTCTAATATGGCTTAGGGAAATTCATAGAAAAGGGGGTGGAAAGATTGTTAAAGCCACAAGTTAGAACATTATGCACAGAGACATTGCCTCTTCCCCATAACTGATGGCTACCCCAAAATTCACAACCCAAGTCCTCAACGAGGAGGGTCCCTGCAGAGTTGAAAGGATAGGGAGGAGGCTAAAGATGGTACCAACATGGCTGTATACACACAGTGTACATAACTAATAAAAAAAATGCTAGGGAGGTTTTTCCATTTGAATATATTAAGAAATAAAGACCATGGGCCTAAGGAAATGCCTCAGTGGCTAAAGAAGCTTGTTTACAAATCTGCCAGAGTTCAATTCCCCAGTATTCCACTAAAACTGGATACAATGCAACAATATATCTGTTATCCAAACAGGCATATAGCAAAGAGAAGATGGGAGATGGATCCAGTTGCAACAAGAAAGTCCCTGTCTCAAAAGGGTAGAAGGGGATGAGAAACACCCTGAGGTTGCCCTCTAACCTCCACATATGCACCCATGGCAAGCACATACATACATGTAAATAATAAAAAGAGAAAAAAAAAACTTTAAAAAAGAAAATAAAGTCTAGAAATGAAGTGAATCACTCTGAGACTTAAAGAGCTGGAGCATGACTAAACTTAAGTTTGAATAGAGGCTACTAGTTTCCATGATTACCAATGCTTTGTTTACTTATTTGATGGCTATCAGTTAACAAAATAACATAATTTAACAATATCATTTTATAATTAAAAAATATGGGCTGGAGAGATGGCTTAGCGGTTAAGCACTTGCCTGTGAAGCCTAAGGACCATGGTTCAAGGCTCTATTCCCTAGGACCCATGTAAGCCAGATGCACTAGGGGATGCACGAGTCTGAAGTTCATTTGCAGTGGCTGGAGGCCCTGGAGCGCCCATTCTCTCTCTATATATATCTGCCTCTTCCCCCCACCTCTCTCTGTCACTCTCAAATAAATAAATAAAAGTGAACAAAAAAATTTTTTTAAGTAAAAGAACGTGATTGTTTGATAATTCCCATAGGTGCAGAAAGAAAAATTGCCAATATATAGTATCATGACAAATTTTTCTTCATATTAACAATAAAGGAAGCATTATAAATCTAATATATATTTATAAGAGTTAACACCAAACAGCTTTGTTCTGCATGACTGAAAATATTTCTCCTGAGTTTCAAGAATGAGCTAAGGTTGGAAAAGAAAAAAAAAATTACTATTTTTGTTCAGGTTGTATTTATAGATAATCATGTATATATATATATATATATATATATATATATATATATATATATATATATATATATGTATGTATATACATTTGACAGCGAGAAAGAGGGAAAGAGAGAGATAATTGTTGTGCCAGGGCCTCCAGACACTGCAAACAAACTCCAGATACATGTGTCATCTTGTGCACCTGGCTAACAGGGGTCCTGTGGAATCGAAACTGGGTCCTTTGGCTTTACAGGCAAATGCCTTAACTGCTAAGCCATTCCTCCAGTCCTTTAGTTATTCTTTCCCATAGTATGTATGAGTCCTCTGAAAATTGGTTTGTCTTCCAAACTACCCACATTTAGCATAGTTAAAGACATAACTGGAACTCACAGTAGTGACATTGATAAATAATTCAAATTTAATAAGCGACAATGCTCCCATTATTATGTATAAATAAAATTGTCTTCCCTAATTTTTTTAAAAAAATATTGCTGATGTTGGCTTGTGATTATGTGCAAGGGAAGCCTTGTGTAGATGTCACCTCTAGTGTGTGAAGCCAGATAATGTAACTAAGGGATTATGGGACAGAATGAACTCTTTCTTCTGGTCAGCTGTGCTGTGTTGCAAAGGCTTGTTTTGCTCCTTTAGCCAAGAACAATTGATATGAAGTTCTCTTGATTTTCCTTTGGCAGGAATCATCAAATTTGCTTGTGAATCTGGAAATCCCTGACAGTTTGTCTCAGCCTCTTCCCATCACATACAGATGTAGCCAGTAAATCTGGATTTTTGTAAACTTCTGATGTTACAATTGTTATTATAAATGTATTAGCAGCTAATGTTTATTGAGCACACACTTTACATGCATCATCCTGTCTATTTTTTTCATACTACTACTAAATATGTGTCATAGTTGAAGGTATTTATGCCATCTTACATATGCACCAACTAGATGTTGTACAACCACAGGCCCACTCAGTAAAACTGTTTATTTTCTAGTTTTCTAGGAGTCTAGATGAACCTTCTCTAACAAGGAACTCACAGGTAAGAGAACACCACAAGATACTATTCTCAAATTGAGGATATAAATAAAGGAAGGTAAAGGCATCAAATGAATGAAAGGTAAGTAGGGTAGTCATTCTCAAAATAAGAATAGAGGCTGAGATATAGCTCAGTAGACAAAAATGCTTACCTTAAAATCTTGAAAACCATAGTTTGAACCTTAGAATGCACCCTAAAAAAAAAGACCTGGGCTGGAGAGATGGCTTAGCAGTTAAGCGCTTGCCTGTGAAGCCTAAGGACCCGGGTTGGAGGCTGGATTCCCCAGGACCCACGTTAGCCAGATGCACAAGGGGGCGCAAGCATCTAGAGTTCATTTGCAGTGGTTGGAGGCCCTGGCACGCCCATTCTCTCTCTATCTGCCTCTTTCTCTCGCTGTCTGTTACTCTCAAATAAGTAAATAAACATAAATGAAAAAAATTTTAAAAAAAGACTTACATGGTGTTTGTAATCCCATAAACTGGTAGGATAAAGCAGTAGGGAGATGGGCAGGAGTACGCCTAGCCTACACCCTGAGTTACTATATAAAACAAATGTAGACAGGAGTTCTGGGAGAGGGTTGAGTCAGTTAAGTGCTTGCCATGTGAGCATGCAGACCTGAATTGATTCTCTAACACCCATCAAAAAGCCAGGCACCGTGGTGGTGCTCATCTGTAATCCCAATACTAGAGAAGCAGGGACAGAAGAATTCCTGGTACTTGTTGACCATCTAGTTAATCAAATTGGTGACCTCTAAGTTGAGTAAGAGGCCATGTTTCAAAAAGTATGGTAGAAAACAAATGAGGAAGACACCAACATTGATGTATTGCCTTCACATGCATGCATGTGCATACATTTCTACATGCATGAACCTATATATACCACCTCCCAACACACAAAGGTAAGAAATAATACTCAGTGTTGTCCAGCCTTTATATGCATGTACACAGAGAGAGAGAGGCTCAGAATTCAGTTTCCTGACCATTAAGTAGAGAGCCTCTACCCTCTTCCTTAGTTCTTAAAATTAGTCTGTTTATTTAGAAGTTTTCAATATATAAACACACTTCAAGTATCTAAAGAAACTTCCATAAACTGGTAGAATAAAGCATCTACCAAAAAGGACATTTTACCCTACAAATTCCACATACTCCCTAATGTTGCAGATACAAAGTTGGCTAAGCACTGTGAATCTTCAGTAAGAGAGAAAGTTGTCTTATAACTGCTATCATTTCAAATGCCTACACGTTTTCAGTTCCCTAAAATGTTTCTTTTTTTTAGTTTAAGTTTAAAGCTTTCATTATTATAGTCAATAGTACTGCTTAAAGTATAAAAGAATTTTTGCTCAGATGATTTCTAAAATCATTTTCATTTAATGTTCAATTAATCAGAATCAGAACAGTAGTACAATTGAACATTCACAGAAGCAACCTGAAAGAGTTTAATTAGGGCTGACTTTGAAGAAAGCCATAGGAATTTACTTGCTAGAATTAAATGCATAAGTCTATAGACATAAAATTGAATCTCTGTTTTTTGCTTATGATTCACCAAGAAAATAATACATAGCACAGAGATTCCTCCCCAAGGTCCTGCTCATGGTGAATGCACTGCTGTAGATGAGGCTGTGTTTCCATCCCTCACTGTTCTGCAGTGGCAGCCCTAGCTTTAATCTGCACAAGGTAAACTTTAAGGTTACTCATTCTGGAGATAAATATTTGGGAGCAATTTAACACAATGACAGATGTTTTCTAAAATTAAGTTCATGAAGAATATTTTTTTTCTTTATTTTGTCTTTAAAACATTACTAATGGGATAGAGAACAATGATGGGCACTTTTAGAAATTTTTCAATCTTTTAGTCATGAGGTCTCTCTGTATGTTTAGTTATGTGTTTTATACTCACTCTCCACAAGCATCATTCTCTCTTATATAAGTTACAAACAATATTACTAAGCTACATAAATCAAGGTTAACTAAAAAAATTAATTTTTTAAATTATTTTGTGTGAAGAGTCTTTAAGCATTTATTAAACACTAGATAATCTTGTGGCTACCTCTTGACTTTTTTTACTCATATAGCAGCATTGTTACATAGAATATGTGCTGTAATATCACAGAGAAGAAATTCAAGGGCAGGAATTTATCATAAAATTGACAACTGTAATTTATAATCTTAACAAATACAAAAGAAACCAAACAAAGAAAAGGTACAAGTGTTAGAAAGGGAACATAATCTGTGCTTACTTCTGGAAACTTTTTTCTATTTAGTGCCTCAAAGAAATTTCTGGATAATTATGAAATCAATGAGAAGGCTGAAACGTTTGTCAGATGTGTGATGAATTTAAAAAGTGAAACACATTGCTAGTTACCTGTAATGGGTCTCTCTCTCTTTCTTTCTCTGTGTGTGTGTGCATACACATGCATGCATGCATGTGTAGGATATAGGTTTGCCCTTGCTATGGCATACATGTGAAGATCAGAAGACAATTCTTTGGGTCATTGCTTGCCTTCTGACAATATTTGAGGTAAGCTTTCTCTTTCTCTTTGCTACATTGGCACTATGAGCTTCTAGAAAATTCTCTTGTTTCTGTCTCCAATTTTCTTAATTTTTTGTTTGTTTTTACTTATTTATTTGAGAGCTACAGGCAGACAGAGAAAGAAAGAGGCAATTAGATAGAGAATGGGTGTGCTAGGGCCTCCAGCCACTGCAAATGAACTCCAGATGCATGTGCCCCATTATGCATCTGGCTTACATGGGTCCTGGGGAATCTGCTTAGCTGTTAAGGGCTTGCAGGTGAAGCCTAAGGCCCCCAGTTCTGTCTTCAATTCTCTATCTGTGAACTGGGATTACAGAAGACTGCGAAGGCTGCTGGTATTTTACATGGAATATGTAATCTGGGAAGTGTCAAAGTCTGATACATGTGGCTCTGACATTCTTTCCACCCCCTCTTCAGCAAAATTTCCCTGAGCCATGTTGGGTTCATTTTTGGTCTTCAGTGATGAGGTGTTGAGGGCCTCTGGGGTTCTGGCTCTCTGATTTGGTAGGAGTTGATTTTCCTCTGTGTTGGTCTCCTTCCCCCTTGTGCTGGTATTTGGTTCATCAGGAAAATAACACCCTTGCTTGTTTTGCCAATTTGCAGATTATCCAACTGATAGAGGATTTATCTCTAGAATTTACAAAGAACTCAAATGTCTAAACAATAAGAAGACAAATACCCCACTCACAAAATGGGGAACAGAGTTAAACAGGCAATTCACAGAGGAAGAGATACAAATGACAAACACACACCTAAGAAAATGTTCATCATCCCTAATCATCAGAGAAATGCAAATTAAAACAACTATGAGATTCCATTTTTTTGATTTTTTTAAAATTAGTTTTCTATTCTGCAAGCACGGGCAATTTGGTAGTATCATTAGGCTCCTCCGGACCTACCCGCTCCTCATTCACCCCTCCTTGTTGAGGTATATGGGTCATGCATTGTGGAGTTAGCCCACAGTTATTGGTACGATACATGTCTCTGTATATCATGACCCTACATGTGGCTCTGACATTCTTTCCAACCCCTCTTCAGCAAAATTTCCCTGAGCCATGTTGGGTTCATGATGGGGTGGCTCTCTCCTTAGGATCTGCATCTATGTGAAAATTAGCACCAGGACAAATGAGATAGCCCTTACTTTTTTTATAGACAGTTTAATAGGTGTAGGCCTTCTTGTAGCCCATGATTGATGGTAGCTTGATATTGCAGAGTGGTCTTATGTGTGAATATGGTTCTGACTTGTTTCCCAGCTCCAGCTATGGGTCTCATACCACTAAGGGGATCAGTTAGCCAAATCAAGAGCAGTTGGTTCCCCACCATGGCTGTGTACCACTATTGCACTTGTGTGGGAATCACACCAGGTTATTTGCTGCTAAGTAGGTTGTGCCATGAGTTGTTTGGACAGATATTGGATGATCTGTATATTAATCATAATGGTGTATTGAAGTTGCCAGCTATGATGGTTTTGGTGGTTATTTCTGTTTTATTGTCAAGTAGGTTTTGTTTGATTAACTGTGGTTCTCCTGTGTTTGGTGTATACAGATTTATGATTGTAATATCCTCCTGATGGATCATTCCGTTGATAAGTAGGAAGTAGCCTTCTTTGTCTTTTTTGATTATTTTTGGTTTGAAGTCTATTTTATCCAATATTAATATAGATACACCTGCTTGTTTCTTATTCCCATTTGCTTGGAATATTGTCACCTGTTTACCCTGAGGTGGTGTCTGTCTTTAGTGGTGAGGTTTGTTTCTTGAAGGCAACAGATTGAGGGTTCTAATTTTTTTATCCATCCTGTTAGCTCGTGTCTCTGGATGGGTGATTAAGGCCATTAATATTTATGGTAATGACTGTGAGATTTGATTTGATCCCTGCCATATTGTGGGGGTAGATGTGTGTTGGTGTTTTCATGGGCTTTGAAGTTTTTTTGCCTCCTCTGAGTTTTGTTGTTGTAATATGCTTCTTGTAGGCATTTGAGTTTGGTTATTTATTTGTTCTCTGTTGGGAATTTCCTGAAATACTTTCTGTATGCTTGGTTTAGTGTTCATATATTTGTAAAGCTGAGTTTTAAAATGGAAAGGTTTTCTTTCACCATCTATTATGAGGGATACTTTTGCCAGGTAGAGTAGTTTGGGTTGGAATCTATAGGTTCTTAGATTTTGGAGAGTTTCACTCCAGGCCCTTCTAGCTTTCAGAGTTTCCATTGAAAAGTCTGAAGTAATTCTGATGGGGTTACCTTTGAAAGTGGTGTGCTGTTTTTCCCTAGCTGCTTTTAGGATTTTCTCTTTAGTGTCAATGTTTAAAGAAATGACAATATGTCTTGGAGGGTTTCTCCTTTGGTCCAGACTGTTTGGAGTTCTGTTGGTTTCTTTTATATCAATGGGACTTTCTTTTAAGAGACTGTGGAAGTTTTCTTCAATTATTTTGTTAAATAAGTTCTCTCAGGCCAGAAATTCTTCTCCTTCTGGTATTCCAATGATTCTGATATTAGGATGTTTAAGTGCATCCCATAATTCCCTCATGCTCTGTTCACAGAAACTTTTGAACTTAGTGAAGTTTTTGAACTCTTGAGCTGTTTCTTCCATCTTGTCATCCAGATCAGAGTTTCTATCCTCCACTTCGCTGACTCTGTTCTTGAGGGCCTCTAGAGAGTTTTGGGCTTGATCAATTAAGTTTTCATTTTCTACTACTTTTCTATGTATCATTTCCATCATTCTGTCAAGCTCCCTTTCACATCATTTTCTGATATTCTTGATGTTTCTTGGAATTCATCCCTGCATTTGTTTCTGTCTTCATTTAGTATGGCCAACTGATTTTTAAGGTCCTCTTTTTTTCCCACTCTCTCTCTAATCTATTACCTGTCTTTGAACTCCTTCCAATCTTATCAATTTGTTCTTGCTATGGTTCCTTTGCTGTTTTCCTGCAAGTTCTATCAGTAGGTTGTCAGGGTTGCATTGCTCATAACTTCAATTTGATGTTCTGATCCTAATAATTCTTCTATGTTTGGGTTTGATGCATTCATTGTAGGACTGGGTGGTCTAACTGGGTTTTCTTGCAATTGATTTTTCATGTTATTTCTTTTGCACTGTGGTCTGCCCATGACAGTGTATGGGTAGGTAGGTGGGTGGATCAGCCTCAGCTCTAGAGCAATGGGAATCTGAGGCAGCCTGGGGCAGTTGTCAGGCAGCCTGGGCGTTGGCTCCCACTTGCCAAAGCCACCTGCCTACTGCCTGACAGGGGCACCAAATTTGCCTGAATTCTGGAGTAGTAATGCGACAAAGCTGCCTGCCTTTGAGCTTGGAGGGTGACTGAGTTACAGAACACTGAAGCAGCCCAAAGTCTGGCTCAGAACCCTGGGTCCTGGAAACAGTCTGCACTCCCCCCCCACAGGAGAATGTAGGATGGCTGGAGGGGGGGAGAGGGGGCAGAAAGGTAGGAGAGGGCACCTGAACTGGTGCAAGTGAGAGACACTCTGGGCTTGTGTGGCAATTGCTGTGGGACTGGACTCACTGAACAATAGTGTGGGCAAGTTTGCAGAGAAGTTTAAGGGAAGCAGGTGCGGCAGTGGCAGAGGGGTGCAGGACCGTGATGGCAGGTTGCGGGTCAGCAGAGGCAGACACAGGTCCCCAGCAGCAGGCGCAGAGCCTTGGTGGCAGGCGCAGAGCTGCAGTGGTGCGTGCAGAGCCGCAAGGAGCGTCCTGGGCCGCAGTGGCAGGTCGCGGGCCGTGGTGTCGGGTCGCTTGGCTGCAGCGGCGGGTCATGAAGACTACTTGGTGTTAGGGGTGGTCTACCTGCCCACGAGGGGATCCATGATTCACTGTTCCCCCCCTCTGTGCCCTTGCATTGATAAGAAGTCCCAGAAAACCCTTAGTGTCTTGCCTTTCTTTCCCTGGGATTTGCAGGGCAGCTAGGGGGTCGCCATCTTGGCCGGAAGTCAACTTCATAATTTTTAAAAGAAAATGAGTAAAACTCCCAAATAGGAACTTCCTAAGTAAGAAGACATAAAATAAACAATATATTTTCAGTCTTAAAGCAATGAGAGTCTGGAGACATGGCTCAGTAATCAAAGGCATTTGCTTGCAAAGCCCAGTGGCCCAGATTCAATCCCTCAGTACCCATATAAAGCCAAATGCAAAAAGTGGTCCATGCATTGAATCCTTTGGCAGTGAGAAGAGGCACTGTCACACCCATTCTATTTCTCCCTCTCTAATAAAAGAAAAATATTTTTTTACATTCTTATTATTTAAAATGTATTTATCTTATATTATTATTTCTTACTTTTAACTGTGTAAAACTGAGGGACATTGTATAATAGTTTGCCACATATAAATTGTCCAGTTCATGGGCAGAAAATTAATGTATTTTACTCTATCCCTTTTTAAAAAATGTGTTTTTTTCTGATTTTTTAAATTAGTTTTCTATTCAGCAAATACAGGCAGTTTGGTACCATTATTAGGCTCATCCATGACCTACCCCTTCCCCATTCGCCCCTCCTTACTGAGGTATATGGGTCGTGCACTGTGGAGTTAGTCCACAGTTATTGGTACAATAAATGTCTCTGCATATCCTGAAGCCCTGAAGTGGCCCAAACTCTGGCTGGGAACATTGGGACCTGGAAACAGTCTGCGCTCCCCCCCCCCAGGACAATGGGGATGGCAGGCCTGGCAGACAGGTAGGGGATGGCACCTTTGCTGGTGCATGTGAGAGACAGTCTGGGCTTGTGTGGGAGTTGCTGTGGGACTGGGCTTGCTGAACTTGCAGGGTAGGAACAGTACTGTGGGCAAGTGTGCTGAGCAGTTTAAGCTTCCACATGCAGGGATGATAGGCACGCAATAGGCAAGTGATTGGAGCGTGGTGGCAGCTGCAGTGTGGGCGATGGCCACGGTGGTGGCAGGGCATGGTGGCTATTTGGTGGGAGGGGTGGTCTACCCGCCCGTGAGGGTATCCGTGATTCCCTGTTTTCCCCCAGCTGTGCCCTTCCACTGACAATAAGACCCTGAAAACCCTTAATGTCTTGCCTTTCTTTCCCCAGAATTTGAAGAGCAGCTAGGAGATCGTCATCTTGGCCAGAAGTCCAAGAAAATTCTTTTTACAAGCAATAAGTAGAAATGGCTTACAAATGAGAAGAAAACATTATTTTAGTCACACCAGATCATGAAAATAAAAAGAAATAAGTTGTAATCCTATTCTAAATATTTACAAAATTAGGTAAGGATACCAAAACAATAGTGTTCACTTGCTTTACTAATAGAGAAGTTATAGTCTAGAGTTACATGGAAAAATGATAATTTTCAATTCATAACCCCAAATAAATAGCTATAGAAATTTCACATATATACACCTGAAAACAAGGACCAGGAGATTGCTTACAATAGCATTTACAGTAGAAAAATGGCCCAACCCAAGTCAGGTGGCCAAATGCATAAATAAATAATGGTGCAGTCAAATGACAGTATGTGCTAGAGCCAGGACCTCAATTATAGTGACAGGAAGCAACATGAGTGAATAATAACAGGACATATTCAAAGCTACTCAAAAGTGAATCATTTTGAGCCATTTTATGAATATCAGAGTATATAAGGTTCAAATAGAAGAAGTCCTGATGATGTTACATGATCCAGTGCAGCAGTTCATGTCAAGGAAGAGTAGTGAATTGAGCAGGACTGATCCAGGTGTAAGGATGCTTTGGGAGTACTAGTGAGGTCTTATGGTGATATCTAGGTGGCTAGACTCTTAATAGCTAATTGTAATTTTCAACCCATCATTCATGGGGAAGGTCTTGTCTCAGAGCGAAACTTCATTTGAAATCAAATCAGTGCTGTTCAATTATTTCTACATAGATTCATATCTCTTTGACTTGGGAAGAACTTTACTCATCTCTTAAGCGATATTCAGCTCGGAACTTGTCAGTCCACAGGAACACCAAAGAAGAAAGGTATTAAAGGTAAAATCAGGAGTGAGCTCAAAAGGAGAACTTCAAGAGTAAAAGCAGTGCTTTTCATCCTGATGAAAGTCTCATCATTTCTGTAGATGATTTTAACTGCGTGCCACTGGGCAACTCTTATCCTAACTTAACATTCTTCAAAATGTGCTCTGAAGCACAGTACAGATGGGCAGCAGGACACCTTTATCTGTGGTTCCTGAATGGGCCTACATTATCCTTAGACTTGTATAGGGCTATGGAGAGAGGCACCTGAGTTTGCTAAACAAGTGTGCACATGTTCATGAGCTCTATGGCACCACCGATGGCAAGCTCTCTGTAGCCTCCTGGGAAAGAAGGTGTTGTTCTGAGATCAGTATCACTGACTTTCCTTCCTCAAGTTCAAATAGGAAGGCTTCAGTAGTCTTTACAGTTCTGTTTAATATTTTATTTTTATAAAGAATTGTACCCAGGGCTTTGAACATGCCAGACAAACTTTCTCCCACTGCTCTACATGTACATCAATTTTACTTTTTATTTTTAGACAGGGTCTCACCTAGTTGTTCATGCTGACTTTGAACTTACTACGTAGCTTAGGAAGGTTGTCACTTTGTCATCCACCTTCCTTAAAGTCTGAACTAGCTGAGAATGCAGATCAGTACCACCAGACCTGGATCCATTTTAGATTACCTTTATTTCTGCAATAATTTGCATCAAAAGTTTTTATCCCTTCTTGCTACCCTTTTTCTTAGGTAGATGCTTTCAATTCTAGAGGTGCCTAAATTCACATCACAACCTTGACCTTCTCTGAGTCTTAAGTGCCAATCAGAGTCATCTTCTAAGTCAGTCTTTCCCTGGAATCATATTTAAAGTAAGTGAAATGTCTTGTGCCACATTAGGAAATTGGGGGTTGGGTTGAGAGAGGAGAAGCATATGTTGCTGTATTTCAGCTGCATC
Source organism: Jaculus jaculus (assembly GCF_020740685.1). Taxonomy (NCBI): domain Eukaryota; kingdom Metazoa; phylum Chordata; class Mammalia; order Rodentia; family Dipodidae; genus Jaculus; species Jaculus jaculus. Next base: position 122,880,294 of record NC_059106.1, on the reverse strand, counting down.
CAGACTTAGTTGAATCTGAGGACCCTAATTGTAAATTTTTGTTAGTTATTATCAAGTACCTCATTAACGTTAGGAAGAGCTATGTGTTATCTCACTTAAGTTTATTTTTTTCTTTTTATTATTTTTAAAAATTCATTTAATTTATTTTTATTAGTTATGTACATACTTAGTATGTAAACAATACATATTGGTACCAGCTATTCCCTCATCCTTCCCCTTTTCCAAAGGTACCCTCTTCATTAGGGATGCAAGACATCCCCATGGGGATTATGTGTCATGCAATGTGGGGACAGCAGTCAGTTATGGGGGAGAGGCAATGTCTCTGTGCATAATTCCTCAAGATGTAGCCCTAACAATCTTTCTACACCCTCTTCTACAAAATTCCCTGAACATGCTCAGTGCGTTTTAAGTCCACTTCAGTGATAGGCACTTAGGAGCCTCTGGATCTCTGGTTTAGTGGGTGTTGCGTGCTCTCAGTGTCTATCTCCTTCACTCTTGTGCTGATGATGGGTTTACTGAAAAAGCAGCAGTCTTGCTCATTTCCACAATTCTTCTTTGGTTTCAGCTAGGGTGGTACTGAAGTGCACTGAGTCATTTATCTCCTCAGGTCCCACTCCTGTCTGATAAAGAGAAGCAGATTCCCCAGTGGAGAATGAAGTCAGCACACTATTAATTTAGAAATAATTTAATGGGTGTGGACGTTTTTATAGCCCAATATATTAGGAGCTTCATAATGGAAAGCAGAATCTTCATCTGGATATGATTCTGACTTGTTTCCCAGTTCCAGATATGGTTTCCTGTCCACTGAGCAGATCTGTTATCTAATCTAAGAGCAAGTGGTTACCCAATAGTGTGCCACTATTGCATTTGTGTGAGGTTGTTTGTTCCTGAGTAGCTTAGACCTTGAGTAGCTAAGACAGATGTTGGCTACTTTCCGCCAGTAGCTCATGTAGTGACTTCTGGCACTAGATGAGCTGTCTGGGAACTGGATATCTTCCAGATTCCAGCCAGCTCTCTCCATGCTCCATGCCAACAGTATATGATGTCTTCAGCACTAGGATCTTACCATTAACCTCTGGTAGGTAATCAAGTGTTCTGACAGAAGTCTGTCATATTTTGGGAGAACTTTAGGTCTCTCTGATCAATCATTGTGGGTGTTAACTGCATTGGGTACTGGGAGTTATCAGCCAGCACCAAGGGAAAAGAAAAAAGAAAGAAAGAAAAGAAAGAAAAAGAAAAGAAACAGGAGAAAATCAAGGTTAGGCTTCATATTAACCTATCCAAGGCCCTTTGATTCAGGTGCTCCCCCTTAGGTCTGTTGAGGGTTCAACCTTTTAGTCTACCTTCCAGGATATAAGATTTTATGGTACCAGTACAATCTGGGTTCAGTTTTGTGTTTCCCCCTTCCCCTGGACTGCAAGCCCTACACTCTTTATTGTCCAGGCCAATAGACGACTATCAGGTATGTCAGCAACTTGAGTTGATCTAGGTTAGGAACTGCAGGTGAGTGAGGCCATGCAATGATTGTCATTCTGTGATTGTGTGAGTTCACTGAGTATGATCTGTTCCAAGTTCAACTATTTTTTTTCTACAAATTTCACTGTGTCATTTTTTTTTCTTACTGCTGAGTAGAATTCCATTGTGTAGATATATCACATCTTGGTTAAACACTCATCCAATGATGGTACCTGGGTTAATTCCTGTTCTTAGCTATTTTGTATTGAGCAGCTATAAACATGGTTGTATCTCAATTAATTGTGACAGAGGAAGTGAAAGTTGACACAGCAGAAGACTAAGAAGATGCCTAGGTATGGGAAAACCTGCTTGCATCTGTTCAATTAAAGGAAAATTGTTATATTGGGAAATTTATCACTTTATTTCAGTAAACCTTTAAAAAATTCTCTAATGCTAGAATTGTTGCCCTTACTTAAAAAAATGAAGAAAGAGATAGCAAGAGAAATTAAATGGATAACTAATTGAAGCATAACTGGACAGTGATAGAATGACAGCTTAACATTATTATTTAAAGCTTATGCTTTTCTATCAAAGAAAGCTCCTTTGACTATTGAATTATCTATTTTAACATTGCTCAAAAGTTTTCCTGTTAATTTTTTTTTTTCATTTTATACTATAAAGAAAGAAAGAATCTCAAAATAAACTGCACTGTATTTTTTTTTTTTTGTAATATTCTGTGGGCAGTTTTCAAAGCCTACCTGTACTTTTTTTCTAAGTAAAAATAATTGATGCCATGTTATTATTTTTTTTTCAGAGTACCTCTTACCAAATTGTTTTCCATACTACTTTACATCTGGACTTCCTTTTCACAGATGCTTCTAGGAGTAAAAATAGCTGATGAAAAATTAACTGAAGAGAGCACCAAGAATCATTTTGAAAATCTGCTTTCAATTTATGTTCAGCCTATGATTCTCTGTTTAACAATATGTAGACCAGAAACAGTGTCACCAAGAATCTGGAAGGATTTTTCAAATTTTGTGAGCAGTGTTTATCTGAAATCAGAATCAAGTGTATGCAGAACTTTTTGAGAGCTGTTTAAAAAGCAATAACCATGCAATTTTATGGCTGTCAGAAAAGATGGTGATGACCTCATCGCTTCTGTCATACACTCATAGGAAGTGCCATATTCATTTCCTGATGCTTCTTTTTTTTAAAAAAAAAATTACTACAATCTTGTGACTTGAATCAACACGAATTTATTATCTTATGTCCCTGTGGATGAAGTCTGACATGGGTCACCCTGACTTAAACTCATGGTTTTGAAGGAGCTTCAGTCTCATCTGGGGGACTGTGTTAGTTTTTATTCCCAGCTTCTCAAGGTGTTCTTCTTCAACTACAAAGTAGTAGAGCCTTCAGTGGGCCCTCCTAAAAGGGAATGTGCTTGTTCCCTTAACAAGGATGTTTGCACCTGACCCTTTTCTAGCTTGCATGCTGGTGGAGCTTTGGGAAATGAACCAGCCCTCCTTCATAGCCTCCTGTGAGCCTCAGGCCCCAAGTGACTGGGCCAGGTGACAATAGCTGAGATCGCTGAAATTATGAGTCAGAACTCAAGGTTTCATCTGGACAAGTTGCCTGTCTCAGAGACTTGGCATGGTGTGATGTCAGAAAGTCAACACAAAAGACAGCTCGCACTTCTGGACTGAAGGTTTGCCCCCTTTTTAAGATGATAACACTGGGTAAAATTAATCTGTCTCTCCAATTTTGAAAGTGCCTCCTCTGCTCTAAAGCTCACTTTTTTTTTGTTGTTTGAGTTTTGTTCTTTGATGTATGGTCTTGTTCCAGCCCAGACTCACCTGTAATTCATTATGTAGTCTCCGTCTGGCCTTAAAATCACAGAGATCCTCCTTTGTCTGCCTCCAGAGTGCTGGAATGAAAGGTGTGTGCCACCACCTCAGCTCTTACTCTCAGTTTTAAAAACCATTTTTAAGATAGCATGCAATGTCATGGGTTTCATGTCATATAAATTATTCTGACTGATCCTCCTTTCTCACTTCCTTTTCTTGTCCCTCTGACTCCTTTGTGAACCCCCAGCTTCCTTGCAATAGCTTCCCTGCTTTCATGTGGCATGTGTTCCGTACCATCCCCTAACTTCAGATCTCTTCTTTTCCTCCAATGTTTTTCTTTCTAGTTTTGCTATCTACATATGCATACATGCATGAGCAAGCATGCATACATATTTAAAAGCTGTGATCCATATTTAAGAGAAAACATGCAATATTTATCATTCTGAGACTGGTTTATTACTTTTTAATAATACTTTCCAGTTGTATCCATTGTCCTACAAATGCCATGGGCTCCCTTTATTCTGTATAGCTGAATAACAAATCCATTGAATATATGGTCCACTTTGTCTTCATCCATTCATCTGTTGATGGGCATCTATACTGTTTCCACTTCTTAGCGTTTGTGAATAGTAAAGCAGTAAACTCAGATGTGCAAGTATCTCTTTAGGGCTTATGAACAAGTCCATGTAGATTAACTTCCCATTTACACTCTTAAGGACTCTGGTTCTTACATCTGGAAAATGCAGAATCTTCTTTCTAGACAAAACTCTGCTGCTCAGTGTTGAGTCCACCTGTATCTTCAATGTCCTCTTGACTTTACTGCAACACAGCTATGAGTTCAGGGCTGAGGACTTCATTATCTTTTTACCTACCATTGGTCTAAGCAGTGACTTAAAAACTAGTACTAATTTTCTTTTCCTGAAACTATTCAACTGACATTTCTCAGTTTGTTGGAAAATTCCAGTAGGTCCAAGCAATGCACTGAAGAGAGCATTGCATGTAGCTTCCACCAACATCAGGAACAGATTGACAGTTTCCCCACTAATTTTGCTAGCATTTCTCAGTCTTAGCACAGTGGCAAACCACACTGCCATAAACACTCTTAGACTGCCTGTGGCTGGCTCCTCCCATTTTCTCAGCTATCACAGCACTTTAGTATTTCAAGTCTATTTAAATTTTAAATTGTTCAGAGATGTAACTTCTCAACAGGAAGATGTTTTTCTCTTTATGCTGACCACACTTAACTATTAAACGCTTCATTGAGGCATAGCATATTCATGTTTAGATATTCCTAATACCTAGCACAGATATCAAAGAATGAATAAGATGAAATTTTTAGTGAATAAAAAAAGAGTATAATATTGCTTTTACTTATAATCTGAAATTGAATGTGATTGAAAACTAACAGACAGACTATGTTTGGAGCATTTTAATATAATACAATTTATACATTTTTTAAAAAACAAAAAAATGTTTTATTGACCTTTTCTTTTAGGTGAATTTTAAAATTTTATTTTTATTTATTTGAGAGTACAAAAAAGAGGTATATATAGAGACAGAGATAGAGAGAGAGAATGGGTGCACCAGAGACTTCAGCCACTGCAAATGAACTTCAGATGCATGTGGCCTCTTTGTCTACATGTGCCATTGCATGCTTGCTTCACTGTATGTCTGGCTTATGTGGGACCTAAAGGTTCAAGCATGAGTTCTTAGGCTTCTCAGGCAAGTGCCTTAACTGCTAAGCCATCTATCCAGCCATTATTGACCTTTTCAATCCCATAAGTTATCATTCAAGAGCATAAGTATTTATTTACACACTATTAATATATATTTTGTAACTATTTAACTATGTAACTTTTTAAATATATTACACATAAGTTCACATCTTGAGTTTTTTTATGTTCTAAATCAAAGGATATCTGTAAACAAAAATATAATCAATAAAATGGGAATATTGTTTCTATGCTAATCAAGGAAAAGGAACAGAAAATAAATGATGAACAAGTATTTAATATTTTAGGCGATATGCATACTCTTATATAAAATAACACTGGCTCTACATTCTATATGGATTTGACATAATATATATTAAAGATACAGATATTCAAGCTGAACAAACTAACTTGTCTGAGGTAAGTGTGTGTGTGTGTGTGTGTGTTGTTGGTATACATGCATGTGTGCATTTCTGTGGGAACACATCTGTGCACATGCATGTGCCTATGTATGTGGAGGCCAGAGGTTGACATTAAAACGTTTTCCTCCATTGTTCTCCACTGTGTTTACTGTAGATGAGTCTTTCACTTGTAAATGGGGCTCACTGACTTGACAGTCTAGCTAGCCAGCTGACTCTGAGGATCTCATGTTAACAGCTCTGGAGCTCTGAGATTACACGTGGACCAACATGTCCACTAAGCATTTACATTGGTGTTTGTGATCTGAACTGTGGACTTAATGCTTGTGTGAAAAGCACCTTATTCACTGAGCCATCTTTTTTTATCCCAGGTATTGCAGCTTTTATGAGCCAAAAATCAGCAAAAACAAAAACAAAGAAATATAAAAGATCCTTTAGTCAACAAACTGGTGGTGACAGAGCATCCCCTTCAGTGACTGTGGTGAGGCACTGATGCTCAGGGTTTCCACCATTCCTATGAAGATGAGATCCTGTTGTCATTTTCCTAGCTACTTACAAACACTTCCATAGACAAAGCTTAAATGGTGTATAATTAAAAGTACCTTTCAATGAGCAACTAGCATTTTATAGACCCATTGCTAGTTTTTATTGTAGATGAATAAAGTGATTGTTTTGAATCCCAACAGTGTTTATCTTTGATAATCCACCTGTGCTTTATTGAGTCTGTTGCAATAAGAAAATACCAGAGACTGGATTACTTTCAAAGATTCAAGGTCTCATTGGCTTATGGTTCCAGTGGCTGTGTGGCCCAAGAGTGAGGCACTGACATCTTGGAAAGGCCTCTATGCTGTTTCCTACTATGGCAGAGGGCCTATTGTGGGAAGACAGAGCAACCTTGCCATTCTCATAAACTCATTTTTTATTTATTTATTTTATTTTATTTTATTTTTATTAACATTTTCAATGATTATTAAAAAAATCCTATGGTAATACCTCCCCCACACACATGTTCCCCTTTGCAATTCCATTCTCCATCATATTACCTCCCCATCTCAATCATTGTACTTACATATATGCAATACCAACCTATTAAGTACCCTCCTCCCTTCCTTTCTCTTCCTTTTATAACTCTTTTTAACTTACTGGCCTCTGATACTCAGTATTTTCCTTCTCACGCAGAAGCCCAATCATCTGTAGCTAGGATCCACATATGAGGGAGAACATGTGGCGCTTGGCTTTCTGGGCTTGGGTTACCTCACTTAGTGTAATCCTTTCCAGATCCAACCATTATTCTGCAAATTTCATAACTTCATTTTCTTTACCACTGAGTAGAACTCCATTGTATAAATGTGCCACATCTTCATTATCCACTCATCAGATGAGGGACATCAAGGCTGGTTCCATTTCCCAGCTATTATAAATTGAGCAGCAATAAACATGGTTGAACAGGTACTTCTAAGGAAATGAGATGAGTCCTTAGGATATATGCCTAGGAATGCTATAGCTGGGTCATATGGTAGATCAATCGTTAGCTGTTTTAGGAACCTCCACATTGATTTCCACAATGGCTGGACCAGATTGCATTCCCACCAGCAGTGTAGAATGGTTCCTCATTTTCCACATCCCTGCCAACATTTAGGATCATTTGTTTTCATGATGGTAGCCAATCTGACAGGAGTGAGATGGAATCTCAATGTGGTTTTAATCTGCATTTCCCTGATGAGTAGTGACATTTTTTTTAGATGCTTATATTCCATTTATATTTCTTCCTTTGAGAATGCTCTATTTACCTCCAAAGCCCATTTTTTTTAACTTAATTTACTAGTTTTCTTTCCAGCAAATATAGGCAGTTTGGTACCGTTGTTTAAGCTCATCCATGGTCTATTCCATCCCAATGGACCCTCCTTGTTGATGTAAGTGGGTCGTGCACTGTGGAGTTAGCCCACAGTTATTGGTATGATAAATGTCTCTGCAAATCATGACTCAACATGTGACTCTGACATTCTTTCTGCCCCCTCTTCCACAAATTTTCCCTGAGCCATGTCGGGTTCATTTTTGGTCTGCTTCAGTGCTGAGGTGTTGGGGGCCTCTGAGGCTCTGGCTCTCTGATTTGGTAGGAGTTGATTTTTCTTGGTGTTGCTCTCCTTCTCCTTTGTGCTGGTATCTGGTTCATCGGGAAAACAGCACCCTTGCTTGTTTTGCCAATTATCCTTAGTTTCAGTCAGGCCCTTTTTGAGGTATGTTGGGGCAGCTCTCTCCTTAAGATCTGCATCTATCTGAAAAAGAGAAGCAGATTCTCCAACAGAGAGTAAGTTAGCACCGGGAAAATTGAGATAACACTTACTTTTTTGATAGAGAGTTTGATAGGTGTAGGCCCTCTTGTACCCCATGATTGATGGTAGCTTTATATTGGAGAGTGGGCTTATGTTTGGGTATGGTTCTGACTTATTTCCCAGCTCCAGCTATGGTTCTCGTACCAATGAGGGGATCAGTTAGTCAAATCAAGAGCAGTTGGTTCCCCACCATGGCTGTGTGCCACTATTGCGATTGTATGGGCATCACATCAATTTATTTGTTGCTAATTAGGTTAGACAATGAGTTGCTTGGACAGATATTGGTCATTTCCCCCAGTCGTCCATGTAGCACCTTCTGGCATTAGACATGCTGACTGTCTGGGGACTGACTCTCTCCTGGCTTCCAGCCATGCCATTCCATTTTATGTGTCATCTGTGTATGGAGTCTTCAACAATAGGGTCTTACCACTGACCTTTGGTGGGTCATCAAGTATTCTGACAGAAGTCTGTCATTGTTTTGGGAAACCTTGTAGGTTTCTCTGATCAAAAGCTCATTGTGGATGGTAGCCCCAAGCTGGTAGTGGGGGTTACAGGTCAGTGCCCACTAAGAAATTGAGGAAAAAGATAACTAATATACAACAGTTAGAGAGGAGGGAGGGAGGGGGAAAGGGAGGGAGGGAAGATGTAGAAGATTTAGGTTAGTCTTGATTCTACCCTCTCCAATGTCTTGTGGTTCAGGTGTTTCCTGTAATGGTCTAGTGAAGGTTCAGCCATTGGATCTGCCTTTTAGGAAGTAGAATTTTATGGTACCATTGCAGTTTGGGTCCAGATAGTGTTTTCCACCCCTTCAATGCCCTCCCCTCCCTCCCCATCCATCCTATTGTCTAGTCCATTAGGTGCTTGCTGGGTATGTAAGGTATCTTGGGTTGATTCAGGTTAGGTGTTGTAGATGAGTGAGACTATGTGCCGAATTTTTTCTGTGATTGGGTAAGTTCACTGAGAATGATCTCTTCCAGGTTCAACCATTTTTCCTCAAATTTCTTTGTGTCGTTTTTTCTTACTGCTGTATAGAATTCCATTGTGTAGATATACCACATCTTAGTTGTCCATTCTTCTAATGATGGACATTGGGGTTGATTCCAGCTTTTAGCCATTATGAATTGAGCTGCTACAAACATGGTTGAGCAAATCTCTCTGGCCTGTAGTCTAAAGGTTTTAGGGTAGATGCCCAGTAAGGGAATAAATGGGTCTTTTGGTATCTCTATAGTCAGCTTTTTCAGGAGTCTCCATATTGCTTTTCAAAGTGGTTGTACCATCCTACATTCCTACCAACAGTGAATGAGTTTTCCTGCTTCTCCACATCCTCACCAGCATTAATGTCTTTGATTCATTTGGATTTGAGTGTAGTGCATGGTGAAATGTGTGGACCAAGTTTTAGTTTCCTACATGTGGTTATCCAGTTTGTCCAGCACCATTTGTGGAAGATGCTATATTTTTTCCAGCCTATATTGTTCGGGCCTTTGTCGAGTATAAAGTAGCTATAGTTGCTTGACCCAAAATCTGGGTCCCCAAGTCTATTCCATTGGTCTATACACCTGTTTTTATGCCAGTACCATGCGGATTTTATTACTATGGCTTTGTAGTATAGCTTTAGATCAGGTATGGTCATGCCACCGGAGGTATTTATTTTGCTGAGGATATGTTTGGATATGCGAGGCCTTCTGTTTTTCCATGAAATTGGAGAAGATTTTTCTATCTCTGTGAAGAACACTGTAGGGATTTTAATTGGAATTGCATTAAATCTATATATTGCCTTTGGTAGGATTGTCATCTTCACAATGTTAATTCTGCCTATCCAGGAGCATGGGAGGTCTTTCCATCTTCTCAAGTTCTCCTCAATTTCTTTTTTGAGAGTTTTTATATTTTCATTGTATAGGTCTTTTACTTCCTTTTTTAATGTTATTCCAAGGTATTTTATTTTTTTGTTGTTGTTGCTATTGAAAATGGGACTATGTCCCTTATTTCTTTTTCTGTGTCTTTGTCATTTGCATACAGAAATCCTACTTATTTTGTTCATTGATTTTGTATCCTGCTACTTTGCTATAGGAGTTAATCACCTTCAGGAATTTTGGGATGAAGTCTCTCAGGTCTTGTACATATACAATCACTCTTTCTTTTTTATGAAGGCATTGAGTGCTATGAATTTTCCCCTGAGGGCTGCCTTCATTGTGTCCCATAAGTTTTGGTATGATGTGTTCTCATTGTCATTCAATTCCAGGAATTTTGCAATTTCAATTTTTATTTCATCCACTACCCATTTATTGTTTAAGAGTGTGCTGTTCAGTTTCCAGTTGCCTTTGGGATTCTTGGAGGGTTTTTTGTTGTTTATTTCTAAGAATATAGTATTGTGATCTGATATCATGCAGGGAATTATGTTGATTTTCCTAAATATGTGGAGGCAGTCTTTGTGACCCAGTATATGGTCTATTATAGAGAATGTTCCATGGGCTGCTGAGAACAATGTGTAGTCTGTGGATATAGGATGTAAAGTTCTGTAGATATCCATTAGGTCTAAGTGTTCTATGGTTTTGTTGAGCTCTCTTACTTCCTTGTTGAGTTTCTGTTTGGATGATCTGTCTATTACTGATAATGGTATGTTGATGTCCCTGCTATGATGGTGTTGATGGTTATTTCTGTTTTACTGTCAAGTAGGTTTTGTTTTATGAAGGGTGGTGCCACTGTGTTTGGTGCATACAGAATTATGATTATAATATCCCCTTGATGATTGTTCTCTTGAGGAGGATTCTGTCTTTATTTTTTTTAATTATATATTTATTTATTTGAGAGTGACAGACACAGAGAGAAAGACAGATAGAGGGAGAGAGAGAGACAATGGGTGTGCCAGGTCTTCCAGCCTCTGCAAACGAACTCCAGACATGTGCGCCTGCTTGTGCATCTGGCTATCGTGGGACCTGGGGAACCGAGCCTTGAACCGGGGTCCTTAGGCTTCACAGGCAAGCGCTTAACCACTAAGCCATCTCTCCAGCCCTGTCTTTAGTGGTAAGTTGGGTTTCTTGAAGGCAGCAGATTGAGAGGTCTAATTTTTTGATCCACCCTGTCAGCTTGTGTCTCTTGATTGGTGAACTAAGGCCAGTAATATTTAGGGTGATGACTGTGAGATTTGATTTGATCCCTGCCATGTTGTCGTGGTAGAGGTATGTTGGTGTTTTCATGGAATTTGAAATTTTTTGTGTCTACTCTGGGTTTGGTTGTTGTGATCTGCTTCTTGTAGGCATTTGTGTGTGGTTATTTGTTTCTTCTCTGTGGACAATTTCTTCGAATACTTTCTGTAGGTTTGGTTTTGTGTTCTTATAATTGTAAAGCTGAGTTTTGTCATGGAAAGTTTTTCTTTCACCATCTATTATAAGGGAGAGTTTTGCTGGGTTGTGTAGTTTGGGTTGAAAGCCATAGTTTCTTAGAGTTGAAGAGTTTCATTCCAGGCCCTTCTAGATTTCAGGGTTTCCAATGAGAAGTCTGAAGTAATTCTGATGGGGTTTCCTTTGAAAGTGGTGTGCTGTTTTTCCCTAGCTGCTTTTAGGATTTTCTCCTTATTGTCAATGTTTAGAGTCTTAATGGTGATATGTCTTGGGGAGTTTCTCCTTTGGTCCAGTCGGTTAGGAGTTCTGTTCGCTTCTTATATCTTGATGGGCCTTTCTTTTAAGAGACTGGCAAAGCTTTCTTCAATTATTGTGTTAAATAAGTTCTCCATGCCTTTGGTCTGAAATTCTTCTCCTTCTGGTATTCCAGTGATTCTGATATTAGGACGTTTAAGTGTATCCCACAATTCCCTCATGTTCTGTTCACAGAAACTTTTGAACTTACTGAAATTTTTGAACTCTTGTACTGTTTCTTCCATCCTGTCTTCCAGATCAGAGTTTCTAAATTCCACTTTGCTGACTGTATTCTTGAGAAGCTCTAGTGTTTTGGACTTGTTCAATTAAGTTTTCATTTTCTACTACTTTCCTGTGTATCACTTCCATCACTCTGTCCATCTCCCTTTTCACCTCATTTTCTGATTTTCTCGATGATTCTTGGAAATCATTCTTGCATTTCTGTATGTTTTCATTTATTGTGGCCAGGTTATTTTTAAGGTCCTCTATTTTTTTCACTCTCCCTCAACTGTCTTAGCTCTCTTTGAATCCCTTCTAGTGTCTTATCATATTGCTCTACCTTAGTGATGGTAGCATCCCCACAATTATCGGTCCTTTGTTGCTTTCCTGCAAGTTCTAGCAGTAGGTTGTCAGGGTAGCATTACTCATAGTTTCTACTTGATATTCTGATCCTAAACACTCTTTTATGTTTTGGTTAGATGTAATCCTTGTTGGGCTGGATGATCTATGTGGATTTTCTTGCATTTTATTTTTCATGTTATTTCTTTTGCACTGTGGTCTACCTATGTCAGTGTATGGGCAGGTACGTGGTGGACCAGCCTGGGCTCTAGCTCAATGAGAATCCAAGGCAGCCTTTGGCTGTTGCCAAGCAGCCTGGGTTTTTGCTCTCTCTTGCCAAAGCTGCCTATCTACTGCCTGACAGGGGTGCCAAAGTTGCCTGAATTCTCTCCGAGTAATGCACCAAAGCTGCCTGCCTTCGAGCTTGGAAGGGGACTGAGGTAGCAAGCACTGAAGCTGCCCAAACTCTGGCTGGGAACACTGGGACCTGCAAACAGTCTGTGCACTCCCACCTCAGGGGAGTGGGGGATGGGTGGCAATGGAAAGGTAGGGGATGGCACCTGAGCTGGTGCTAGTGACTCAGTGTGGGCTTCTGTGGCCCTTGCTGTGGGACTGGGCCCGCTGCATGTACAATTGTAGTGCAGAGGTAGCGGCTGCAGGCATGGGATCAGGGCACAGCAAAGGCTAGCCGGCAGGCACATGATCAGAGTATAGGAGCGGGGTCTGGCAGCCGCTGTATCACAGCGGAGGTGGTCCCTGCAGGTGTGTGAACTGAGCACAGCATGGCGGGCTGGTGTGTGTGATCAGAGCACAATGGCAGAGGTCCACTGTGGAGGTCCCAGCAGGAGTGTGATCAGAGCACAGCGCAGTGGGCTGGTGGGTGCATGATCAGAGCTCAGCAATTTGGGGCACGGGGTGCAGCGGCTGTATGCGGGGGGTAGACTACCAACCTGAGATGATATCCACAATTCCCTGTTTTTCCCCATTCTGTGCCCTCCCACTGGCAAGAAGACCCTGGATAACCCTTAATTTCTTGCCTTTCTTTCCTCAGTATTTGCAGCACAGTTAGGAGGTCACAATCTTCCAAAGCTCATTTTTTGATTGGCTTGTTTGATTCCTTATTATTTAACTTTTTGAGTTCTTTGTATAGCCTAGATATTAATCCTCTATCAGATATATAGCTGGCAAAGATTTTTTCCCATTCTGTAGGTTGCCTCTTTGCTTTTTTCACTGTGTCCTTTGCAGTGCAAAATCTTTGTAATTTCATGAGGTCCCAGTGATTAATCTATGGTTTTATTGCCTGAGCAATTGGGGTTGTATTCAGAAAGTCTTTGCCAAGACCAATATGTTGAAGGGTTTCCCCTACTTTTTCCTCTAGCAGTTTCAGAGTTTCAGGTCTGATGTTAAGGTCTTTAATCCACTTGGACTTAATTCTTGTGTGTGGAGAAAGAGAAGAATCTATGTTCATCCTTCTGCAGTTGTATATCCAGTTTTCCCAGCACCATTTGCTGAAGAGCCTGTCTTTTCTCCAATGAGTGCTTTTGGCATTTTTATCGAATATCAGGTGGCTATAGCTACCTGGACTTACATCTGGGACCACTATTCTTTTCCATTGATCTACATGTCTGTTTATCTGCCAGTACCATGCTGATTTTCTTACTATGGCTCTGTAATATAGGTTAAAATCAGGTATGGTGATCCCACCAGCCTTATTTTTGTTGCTCAGTATTATTTTAGGTATTCGAGGTTTTTTTGTGATTCCAAATGAATTTTTGGATTGTTTTATCTATTTCTAGGAAGAATGTCTTTGGAATTTTGATAGGGATTGCATTAAATGTGTAGATTGCATTAGGTAAGATTGCCATTTTCACAATATTGATTCTTCCAATCCAGGAACAAGGGATGTTTCTCCACTTTCTAGTGTCTTCTGCAATTTCTTGCTTGAGAGATTTAAAGTTCTCATTGTAGAGATTCTTTACTTACTTGGTTAGGTTTATTCCAAGGTACTTTATGTATTCATTTATTTTGTTGCAGTTGTGAATGGGAGTGATTCTCTGATTTCATCCTCTGTGTGTTTGTTGTTAGCATATATGAAGGCTACTCATTTCTGTGTATTTATTTTATACCCTGCTACATGGCTGTAGGTTTTTATCAGGTCTAACTATTTGCTAGTAGAGTCTTTAGGGTCCTTTATGTATAGAATCATGTCATCTGAAAATAATGATAACTTGATCTCTTCCTTTCCAATTTGTATCACTTTTATGTGAGTCTCTTGCCTTATTGCTATGGCTAAGACTTCCAAAACTATACTAAATAAAAGTGGGGACAGTGGACACCCTTGTCTTGTTCCTGATTTTAGTGGAAAAGCTTCCAGTTTTTCCTCATTTAGTAATATGTTAGCTGTAGGCTTGTCATAAATAGCTTTGATTATATTGTGATATGTTCCTTCTATTCCCAGTCTCTGTAGGACCTTCATCCTGAAGGGATATTGGATTTTGTTGAATGCTTTCTCTGTGTCTAATGAGATGATCATGCGATTTTTGCCCTTTAACCCATTTATGTAATGTATTACATTTATAGATTTGTGTATATTGAACCATCCCTGCATCTCTGGGATAAAGCCTACTTGGTCAGGGTGAATGATCTTTCTGATATATTCTTGTATTCTGTTTGCCAATATTTTGTTGAGAATTTTTGCATCTATGTTCATGAGGTACATTGGTTTGTAATTTTCTTCTTTTGTTCTATCTTTGCCTGGTTTTGGTATCAGATTATGCTGGCCTCATAGAAGGAGGTTGGTAGAATTCCTTCTTTTTATATTTCCTACAAAAGTTTAAGAAACAATGGTGCTAGTTCTTCCTTAAATGTCTGGTAAAATTCAACAATGAATCCATCTGGGCCTGGGCATTTTTAGTTGGGAGATTATTGATAACTGTTCAGAACTCCATGCTTGTCTATTTAAGTGATTAATCTCATTTTTATTTAATTTAGGTAGGACATATAAATCAAGGAAATCATCCATTTCTTTCAGATTTTCATTCTTTGTGGAGTATAAGCTCTTATAGTATTATCCCTATGATTTTTTGAATTTCTCTGGAATCTGTTGTGATTTTACCTTTTTCATCTCTGATTTTATTAATTTGTGTCTCTTCTTTCTTTTGGTCAGATTTGCTAAGTGTTTATCAAGCTTGTTTAATCCTTTCAAAGTACCAACTCTTTGTTTCATTAATTCTTGTGATTATTGTTTTGTTTTTGTGTTTCTATGTCATTAATTTCTGCCCTAATCTCTGTTATTTTTTCCTGTTTACTGATTACTTGTTTGCCTTGTTCTTCTCTTTCCAAGGATTTATGGTGAAGCATTAGGTCATTTACTTCCGACCTTTCTAATTTCTTAATATAGGCACTTAAGGCAATAAATTTACCTCTTAGAACTGCCTTCATTTTACCAGAGATTTTGGTATGTTGTGTTCTTATTATCGTTTGACTATATAAATTTTTTTATTTTCTTCTTTATTTCTTCATTGACCCATTCATCATTTAGCAATGTATTGTTTAGTTTCCATGATTTTGTGTATGCTCTATAGCCTTTCGTGCCACTGATTTGTAGTTTAATTCCATTTTGATCAGAGAGAATGGAAGGACTTATTTCAATTTTCCTGAATTTTTTAAGATTTGCTTTGTGTCCTAATGTATGGTCTATTTTAGAAAATGTTCCATGTGCTGCTGAAAAGAATGTATATTCTTCAGCATTTGGATGAAATGTCCAGTATATATCTATTAGGTCCATTCCTTCTATGACCTCATTTGGTCCAGATGCCTCTCTGTTTATTTTTTCCTGGGATGACCTGTCAATTGATGAGAGTGGGGTGTAAAAGTCACCCACCGTCACTGTGTTTCGCATTATCTGGGACCTTAGTTCTTATAGTGTTTGTTGTATTTAGAAGCCTCCATGTTAGGTGTATATATGTATAGAATTGTGATGTCCTCCAGTATCAGTGTGCCCTTCATCAATATAAAGTGTCCATCCTTATCTTTCTTGACCAATGTTGGACTGAAGTCTACCTTGTCATATATTAGGATAGCACCCCCTGCTTGTTTTCTAGGCCCATTTGCTCAAAACACCATTTTCCAATCTTTCACCGTAAGATAATGCCTATCCTTTGTAGAAAGGTGAGTTTCTTGGAGACAACAAATTGTAGGATCCTTCTTTTTAACCCAGTCTGCAAATCTATGTCTTTTCGTTGGGGTATTGAGGCCGTTGATATTAAGAGATATTATTGAAAGGTGAGTGTTTATGTTTGCCATTTGTTTTTCTTTTTGTGGTTTCAGTTCTACCTTTGCTTTCTTGTGTTAACTAATATTTGAGTATTGGATGTTTTTTCGAGGTTCCTTATATGTGTGCTTTTCCTTTTCTTCAGCATGGAGGATCCTATCAAGTATTTTTTTGTAGAGCTGGTTTTGTCTTCAAATACTCCTTTAACCTGCTTTTGTTGTGGAATGTCCTTATTTCTCCATCTATTTGAATGGATAGCTTTGCAGGATAAGGTATCCTTGGTTGACAGTTGTTGTCTTTCAGAACTTGAAATACATTACTCCAAAGCCCTTCTGGCTTTTATAGTTTGTGTTGAATAGTCTGCTGTAATCCTGATGGGCTTGCCTTTGTAGGTTACTTGCTTTTTCTCTCTAAGTGATTTCAATATTTTTTCCTTGGTTTGTGTGTTTGGTAGTTTGATTATAATATGATGAGGAGAGTTTCTTTCCAGGTTTTGTCTGGCTGGAGTTCTAAAGGCTTCCTGTATCTGCATTGGCTCCTCTTTCCCAATTTGTGGGATGTTTTCTTCTATGATTTTGTTGAAGATGCCTACTATGCCTTTGGGGTGGGCTTTTTCTCCTTCTACTCTACCCTGAATTCTTATATTGGATCTTCTCATAGTGTCCCGAATATCTTGAAATTCCCACTCATACTTTTCTATAAGTTTGTCTTTCTCTTTGTTGGAATGTATTAGATCTATCACCTGGTCTTCTAACTTAGATATTCTGTCCTCTCCTTCATCCATTCTACTGGTGAAATTTTCTAGAGTTTTTTTTTTTTTTTTTTAATTTCATTAACTGTGTTCTTCATTCCTAATAATTCTGATGGGTTTTTATTTATTATTTCTATGTCCTTATATATGTCTTGTATTGCCTTCTTTATTTCACTAAATTTGTGTCCTGCGTCTTCTTTGATTCCTTTGATTTCCTGTTTGAGTTCCTCTTTGACTCCTTTGATTTGTTCTCTGACTTCTTTGAACATATTTACAATCATTCTTTTGAAATCTTCTCAGGCATTTCCTCTAACTCGTTCTCACTGGAGGTTGTTTCTGATGGATTAATACTGTTAGGTGGATTTATATTATCTTTCTTTTTAGTGTTTCTTGAGATATAATGTATATATTTTTGCATCTTGGATTAAGTTAATGCTTGGATTTTCTAGCTACCTAGGTATTTTAGCTGTATCAATTGATTTGATGTTATATATTTTCAGGATAGGAGCTTAAGGTGTTATGTGTGGCTCTTAAGGCTCTCAGAGTATCTACAAAGGTGTTCCTATGGGTTGAATTTCCCTGCTATGGGAGTATTCAAGTAGGCTGAGTGGAATAAAATACAGGTAGATTCTAAAATTTAACTAAATACTGTACACATTCAATCAAAAACAGCATCGAATATTTATGCAAGAGTAGTTATTATAACAACCAGATCCTCTATCAACAAAGAGGTTAAGATTTCTGGTCTGTTGATGCATCCAAGTCAGCTTGTGTTCAAGTGGGACCCTTCCCTGGTGCAGTCAATCCCAGTTACCTTTTTGGATGATTTTGGTCTCAGTCAAGTTGCTGGCTGGGTCATTGGGCTGCTGTTCTGATTTCTGGAGCTGGGCACTGGCTTTTCCTGCAGGGCAAACCGAACCTGGCAACTGTGGCCCTGCAGATCAAAACCTCCACTGCTGGAACTGCCACTGCTGCTCCTGAAGCTGCCACTGCTGGATCTGTTGCCACTGCTGCTAAAGCTGCTGCTACTGGTTCTCTGACGTCTGCTGGGTCCACCATTGCTGGTGCTGCTTTAGCTGCCACTGCTGGATCCTCCACTGCTGCTGTTGGATCTGTGACTGCTGCCTCTGAAGCTGCTGCTGCTGGATCTGCTGCTGCTGCTGCTACTGGATCTGCCGCTGCTGGTGCCGCTGCTGCTGGTGCCATAGCCACTGCTGTTGCTGCCGGCTTCTGCTCTTGCTTGGGTCCTGCTGTTTGCTCAAGTTGGCGCGGCTGGGTCCCTGGACCACTGCTCTGTTCGCTGGAGCTGGGCACAGGTGATTGGGGAGAGGAGGGAACCACAGCTGCTCTGGTTCTCTCGCTGTTCCATGTGTTCTTCTACCTTGTGATCTGCTCGTCTGTTTTTCACTGCCACTCTCCCTTCACGTTTCTTGAGTTGCAGAGAACTACAGTGTGAGTGGAAGCTCCCCACACCTGGCTTTTCCTGCAGCTTGAGCCAAGCCTGGTGGCTTTCCAGTGCGCTGCCACCGCCACGGTCGGTGGACCTGCCAGGGCCACTTTTGCCGGCCCGTGCAGGCTCTGGATCTCTTCTACTTCTCCACGGCCATTTCGATTTCCTATACGCCTCACTTTTTAGTAAAAGTGTGTATTTTGCTGAGTGTTTTGGGTCTTTTTCCCCTCTAGGCTGCTTTGGTGTGGTACCTAAGCTGCCATCTTAACCAGAAGTCATAAACTCATTTTTACATCAAAGTCACAATTTCAGCAACCCGTATGTTGGTTATTCCCATCATGTGTGTGAGTTTTCATTACTCCCAAAAGACTCCCCTCCAAAATATCACTAACCTGCCAATTTTGTGTATTGTAACACAACATATTTTGGGTAAGTAGTATTCATTTAATAGAGAAATTTAATATATACTGTAACAATTTCAAATTTTCTCTCATTTCCTTGATGAAGCCCATATGCAGTGTAGATTTAGAAAATGCTTGAAAGTCATGAAATCAAGGCCTTTATTTAGCAGATAGAATCACCATCATCAAATACCCAGGAAGATAAATGCCCTATCCAAGGTCAATGGTCTGCATTTGGCACAGGAATCTGAGCTAGTCATTTTCCCACAGTGACACACAGCATGTTTCCTTGAAAAAGTCCTGCCAGAAAGTACTTATTTTTCTAAAGCTAGATTAATCCCTAGTGATGGCATTAATTCCCTCAGTAAGTTTAAGTAGCCACAGTGAAGACCCTGGCTGATTTATTTATCCTTTACAAGGCAGAGATCTCCTACCAGCTCTTTGCATTCAATTTTAGGGATTTGTGTTTCCTGACTCTTCCTTCAAAGACCAAAGAGAAATTTCATTTAAACTTTGAGTTATTTATAGTCATTAATTTCACTCTTCTATGCATGGGTTACTAAGCTTCCTTTTCTCTTCTTATCCTCTTATTTATTAACTATTTGCAAAATGTTTGTTTTCTTCACAGTTTGTCCTGCTTGCACAGAAGCACTGATGCTATGCTTCTATCTTATGACTTTAACAAGTGTTTTACTAAAATCGCTTTACTGAGCACCAATCACTAATGTGTTCTTTCTCAGTTTATGTTCCCTTTAGTATCCTTGAGTGATAGCATAGTCAAGGACATGAACATTCATAACAAATACCCTAAATTTCTCTTGTTTCAGCACTGACCCTTAGATTTTGATGGATTACTATATGGTAGTTAATTTCTCACACAATTAAAATGGGATAAACCTGAATTATACATTTCTAGTTAAATACTAATGAAGAGTTCATGCAATTGATAGTCACAATGTCTAATATTTTATAAGAATTAAGTAATTTGGGCTGGGGGAATGGATTAGCAGTTAAGGTGTTTGCCTGCAAAGCCAAAGGATCCTGGTTCGATTCCCCAGTACCCACTTAAGCCAGATGCACAAGGGGGCATTCACATTTGGAGTTCTAGTGTGCCCATTCTCTCACTCTCTCTATATATTTCTTTCTCACTCTCTTTCTTTCTCTCTCAAATAAATAAATAAAATATATTTAAAAGAATTTAGTAATATAATATGTAATTAATCTTGTTAAAATTAACATCCACACTTGATTTTCCCCAAAATGATTGCTTTATTATAAGCTCATGGTATTTCAAAGTATTTATTCATATGTAAAGAAATTCATAAAGTCTATTGATATAAAGGAAATGATGAATGTAGCATGCAGTTATAATGAAGTAACTGGTGTATCAGGCTATGTACCATAAAAGTTATTACATCAGATAAAATAGAGGAGGTGCTTGTCTTTATGTGTTGTATAACAATCAGTATACAACCAAGGTATGAAGAAAATTGGACATGTAAACAGAAGCCCATGTTGGCCAAGGAAATTAATTTGCTGCTGTGGCATAGGGAAACTGAGTGGAAGGGAAAAGTTCTTGTCCACCTGACGGGTAGGGTAACTGGAGTGATTGAGACCTTCAGAGTATGTGAATGATGGAAACTGTACAGAAACATATTTGGAACTCTTTCACTCTCAAGAAGTGTGGAGGAGACAGAACCAGCTTGGTAGTTGAGCTGTTATAACAATGTCTAAGAATTGGATTATATAGGCACTGTTTGGAACTCCATGATTCCAGAGGGGTTTTCTACTTGTTTATGTAAGGCAATTCCAAATGCTCGAAGATAAAAACTTCTAGGAGGCATTAGGTTTTCAGGTTGTCACATGAGGAGACCAACCCCCAAGCATAAATTGGAAAAGCCTCCACAGCTATCAGTCAAGAATAAGGTGTGTGTTATTAGTTAAAAATCTATCCTAGCACTAAGGAGAAATAAAAATTAAACAGGCTAACCCTAGTGCCCAATTGAAACAAACAAGCTAGGTTCACTACAAATAAAATAGCTAGACATAAACTAGTTCAGAATAGTCATAGTTTTGGGAAACTATCTCCTAATGTCTAGTGTGAAAAGTTGAAAAACTTAAGACTTATGCAAGTTATCTTTTCCTATTCCCTATCAAAGACCAGAATTGAATATAGAGGTTACTTTATGAATTACCCTGTGCAGCTTTGTTGGGTCTATTGTTGCTTCACCCAGTTGTTTCAGAACAATTCCTGACATAGCTATATCAGACTCACAGATAGATGGTGCTTCACATTTAATTTCATAATTCTATTGTTTCTCTTCTCAAATTTTTTTGTTAACAACTTCCATGATTGTAAACAATATCCCATGGTAATGCTCTTCCTCCCCAAACTTTCCCCTTTGAAACTCCATTCTCTATCATATTGGCTCCCCCTCTCAATCAGTCGCTCTTTTACTTTGATGTCATGATCTTTTCTTCCTATTATGATGGTCTTGTGTAGGTAGTGTCAGGCACTGTGAGGTCATGGATATCCAGGCCATTTTCTGTCTTGTGGGAGCACATTGTAAGGAGTCCTACCTTTTATTTGGCTTTTACCTTCTTTCTGCCACCTCTTCCACAATAGACCCTGAGCCTTGGAAGGTGTGATAGAGATATTGCAGTGCTGAGCACTCTTGTCACTTCTTAGCACCATTATGTCTTCTCAGTCATCCCACGGTAACTGCCATCTGAAAAGAGATTCTCTACCAGAAGTGAGAGTAACATTAATATAAGGGTATGAACATTAAGAGAAGTGGTTACTGGGCAGTTTGATAAGCATAGTATATACATTTAGCCATACAGCAGCAGACGTTACACCCTTGGGGCTCATGACTACTCCTGTTTTAACTTTTCAGTATCAGGGATATATTCCTTCCCATGGAATGGGCCTCCAGTCCAATTAGAGGGCAGTTGGTTTCCATCATGCCAAACATGCCACTATTGCACCTGTTGGCTCATTTGGCCTGGCTGGCCAAATAGAAGGCTTGCAGTATCCTCTGTTTAGTATCTTCACTGATGATTTCTCTCTCTCCCATTGAACTCCATGCAGAATGGCTTCTTCCAGCTTTCTGTCAGCTGGTCTACATGGAGGAGCTTATCAGCTCAGTTCCAGCAGGATTTCTCAGTGGCCTTGCATCCCAGTATGTGGAGTCTTCAGCAATAGAATATTACCATCTATTCCTAGTGGGAAACCAAGTGCCTCAGCAATGGCCTGTAATGTTTTAGGGGCATCAGGGACCTCCCTGGCCAACAACTCACTGGAAGTTATCCCATGCCTGGCACTGAAAATTTTCTAGCAATGATCTATGTATGGCTCCTGAGTGTGCCATTGTCCAAAAATGTAGGTTTCCTTATGATTTATTTATATGCTCTTAGACTTTTATTGTTTCTCCCTCTACCTTTCCTTTACTCAATCACTTTCCCTGACCTCACTTGGGCCTTTTGACCCCCATTAATATATTCTTCTACTTACATATACATAATACCATCCTATTGAGTGACCCCTATCTTCCTTTCTCTTTCCTTTTTATATTTCTAGATTACTGGCAGTTGCTACTGGGTTTTCTTCCTACTCACACAGAAGTCCAGTCATCTGTGATAATTCTATTGTATCTCATGCCTTCAATATCTACAGAAAAATTAATTACAAAGCAGTGGCTTTTCCTTGTAATTTCTTTGCTTGTGTTCTCTTTACTTTTAGATTTTGTCAATAAATTCTCAAAATAAGCCATGGTGTGGTTGGTGAAAATTTTCTCTTCTGTTTAGTCACACACTTAATTGAAGCAATATGATATGCTTAGTAAGGTCTATGACTTTATTGCAGGATTCTCTCAGGTGGTCACAGGAAGAATGAATGCTGACATTTCCAGTCTCTGTTTTTTTTTTTTTCCCATTTAAAGATCCCTTGATATTAATAGGACATGACAGTGCTTATACTTGGCTCATGAGCCAGCAAGGTCCACCTTCACACTCAGTTCAATGTACAACAATGTGATAAGTAGGTATCAGACCTAATCGGAGATGAATATTCACACCATCAAGTCTGTAATTGTTAATTTTATATGTCAACTTTACTGGACTCAGAAATCAGCTAGATCAGAGTACTTTGGTGTGCTTATGAGGCAGCTTCTGGAAGAACTTATCAAGAGTAAGAAGATCATCTTAGGCAATGTAGAGGGTCATAATCTAATACGATGAAGGATTGAATGGGAAAAAACGAGGGAAGGAATGGCAAAGACACTTTTTCAGACTGGGCAAATCACTCATTTTCTTCTTCTCTGAAACATTCCTCCTGGCCATCCACCCACTCAAAAAATCACATTTAAGAACTTGTTATGCATATATTTATAATATTTTGCTCTTTCCTCCACAAATGCAGATTCAAATAGGAAAATAATATGATTCTATTATGGAAAATTTTCAGGTAATGTTACCAAATTCTGGAAGATATGGTGAGGTGATTCCTCAAGTGTGGGTTTGATACTAAATCTGATTGATCTATGTTTCCAACCTATGCAGAGGGATTAAAAGAAGTTAGCTATGTGATAATGCATATACATTTTACTTTCACAGATGTGAAATCTTAATCCCACCTACTCTGGGCTGAAATATCATTAGTTCAGAGATTAAAATAAATAATTTCAAGTATTACCTTTGATTAAATATTGGAATTTTTAATCTATTAAATACGATGGCTGGTTTAGATGGCGACCCTCTACATTGGGTAATACTGATTGGCGCTCTGGGGATGACAACAACACCATGGAAATTTTCTCATATAATATGTTCTGTAACAAAAGTCATCAATTGGAAATTTTCCAGAAATCTTAAAATTTTTAAATTTGATGCTTTAATTCCATTTTAGTCCCTTAACATTACTTTTTCAGCTTGATTTATAACACAGAATACAGATGAACCTGCATGAAGTTGGGAAAGCATGGGTTTTGTTTTTGTCGCATCCTATAATGACAGTCTGGTAATATTGTTTACCAATACCTGTGGC
Source organism: Jaculus jaculus (assembly GCF_020740685.1). NCBI lineage: Eukaryota > Metazoa > Chordata > Mammalia > Rodentia > Dipodidae > Jaculus > Jaculus jaculus. The sequence continues at coordinate 122,856,422 of NC_059106.1, read as the reverse complement.
AAGGACACCAACATTATTAGTGATATTCTGCCTGCTCATTCTTTCATTTACAGAAAAGTAAGTGTTTAAGTTGTTAGCTAATAATTGGAGACATCTTTGTCTCTTTTCAGTTCTGTTTCTGTTTTGTATGTGGTTGAAAACACTGCTGTAAATACCATTCACACATTTGATTTATGTGCTCCTAATAAATTGATTGCATTTTCTTTTGTCTCTTTGCATTCCTGGCTGTATTCCTGGTTATAAAGTATCCACCTTGTAACAACAAATTTGTCCCATAGTCCTTCAGTTAGGGTTTAAAGGGCATATCTATTTGCTACATTTTTGCATTCTAATTTTTTAAAATGTTTTATTGAAGCTTCCATAATTATAGACAATAAACCATGCTAATTTCCTCCCCCAACACACTTCCCCCCTCACAAATCCACCTTACATCATCTCAGTTAGTCTCTCTTTTATATTCATGTCAATCTCTTTCCTCTTACTATGAATCTTATATTAGTAGTAACAGGCACTGTGAGGTCATGTATATCCAGGCCATTTTGTGTCTGGGAGATTGCATGATAAGAAGTTCCACCTTTCCTTTGGCTATTACAACCTTTCCTCCACCACTTCCACAATGCACTTTGAGCCTTGGAAGGCATGATAGACAAGTATTACTCCACAGTCATTTCTTCTCAGTACTATGGTGACTTTTGAGTCTCCCTAGTGGTCACATCTGAAAAGAGAATCTCCTTTAACAAAAAGTGAGAGTAGCATTAATATGTGGGTATGAACATTAAGAAGAGTGCTTACAGGGCAGCATGTTGGGCATAGAACATGCATTTACAAGACAATAGCAGGTGTTATTCTCCTAGGGCTCATGAGCTCTCTTGCTATAGGCTGTTGACTAGGATTTCAGTACCAGGAATTTATTCCCTTCTGTGGAGTGGGCCTCCAGCCCAATTAGAGATTAGTTTTCCCCTGTAACAGAAATGTTACTATTGCACCATTTGATTCATTGACCTGGATGGCCAAATTTAAGGCTTGCAATGTCCATTGCTGTTTACCACCATTGATGACTTCTCTCTCCCATAAGGCTGCATGTATCATAGATTTTTCCAGCTTTCTGTCAGATGGTCTACAGGGAGGAGTTTTTCAGCTCAGTTCCAGCTTGATTTCTCATTGACTTGCAGCCCAAGCATGTGGAGTCTTCAGCAGTAGGATCTTACCATCTATTTCTATTGGAAATCAAGAGCCTCAGCAATGGCCTGTGATTTTGAGGGCCACCAGGGACCTCTCTGTCCAACAACCCACTGTAAGTTATCCTATCCCTGGTACTAAAAATTTTCTAGTAACAATCAACGACTTCTGGTTGCACCATTATTCAGATAAGTAGGTTTCCATATGGTTCATTCATACCATCTTAAATTTTGATTAACTCTCTTCCCATCCCTCCTATACTCAATTCCTTCCTCTGAACTTACTTAGGACTTACCACCCCCCAGTAATCTGTTTATTTATTTACATATATACAATACCATCCCCTTAAGTTCTCCCATCTCCTTCCTCCCTTATAGCCCCTTCCTATCTTACTGGCCTCTGGTACTGACTTTAATGCCAAGTCATATACAAATCTAAACATCTGTGGCTAGGATCCACTTATGAGAGAGAACATGTGGTGTTTGGCTTTCTGGGCCTGGGTTATCTCACTAAGTATAATCCATTCCAGATTCATCCATTTCCCTGCAAATTTGATATGACATCGTTAACTACATCTTTACTGTTAAAGCAGATCTTTGTGGGAAACACATGATTTTTATTTAGCAATATCATATGCAGCTGCTTATAAGTGTGAAAAACAAACAATCATCCAGAAAATATAATTTGATTAATTTTAACAGACACATTGACATATCTTAGTTGCTTGACTACTAAAAACATGACAAAAAAAAAAAATGTGCCAACAGTGATCATGCACCATTGGTGCACCTGAAAGTATTTCAAGTGGCAAATGTGGCCAGTCCTTTAGGGGAACTTGTGCCCAGGTACTGTCACATGGCTGTCTGTCTTCTCTGCAAAGCAACTGAGTCATCCTTCATGTATTATAAGCCTGACATACGGTGCTGACATCATGAGAAATGTAACAGCCTTTTATTTGTGAGAGAAAAATGTTTTTCTTTCACTGCAGGAAGGAACCCCTATGGGCAATTTACCCACATAGTTCCACAAAAACAGTTTTTGAATTTTGTGACTATTTATCATTAACTTCTCTGGAGATACATAGCATAGCACTGTTTAGATGGAGGCTCAGACCCATAAAGAAATAGTGCATTGTTGCAGTCCGGTTCGCATTGCTGGTAGAAATCACCCAACCAAGAGTAGCTTCTGGGAAAAAGAGGTTTATTTTGGCTTACAGGCTCGAGGGGAAGCTTCACGATGGCAGGGGGAAACGATGGCATGAGCAGAGGGTGGACATCACCCCCTGGCCAACATAAGATGGAACACAGCAACAGGAGGGTGTGCCAAACACTGGCAAGGGGAAACTGGCTATAAAGCCCATAAGCCCGCCCCCAATGATACACTCCCTCCAGGAGGCATTAATTCCCAAATATCCATCAGCTGGGAACCTAGCATTCACAACACCTAAGTTTATGGGTGACACCTGAATCAAACCACCACATGCATTATAAAACTATAACCATCAAAGGAAGAGACAGTTGTGCTCAATTGTTACTGACTCAAAAATGAAAATGTTAGGGTATTTTTAGTAGTGGCACCAATAGAAGGGAGTCCTGAAGCATCCTTAGGGCAAGGACACAGAACACAATTTCAATTTTGTATTAATTTACTTAGTCATTCTTATTTATTTAGTGGTTGGTGGATAGGATCTAGAGTCTCACACATGTTATGTGAGTATACTACCACTAAGCTGTACCCCCACCCCTAATTCTACAACTTTAAAAACATATGATAATTGGGTGTCCATTGATCTTACTCATGGGTTACTTTAACCTTTTTTCCATTACCATAAACCAATCATAGATGAATCACATCAAAACACACACCACATTTCAACCTACACTTCAGGACATTCTGACATAACCAAGGGAACTGATCCACAAGGGAGACTGGAAAATCATCAAGGGTACTGGTCCACAGGAGAGACTAGAAAATCAAAAGGGTTCTTTTCTTTCTATTTTTTGTTTAATTGCTAAGTAATATGTATGTGTGAATAAATGTATGTATGTACGTTTAAAATCTTGTTAAATATTTTATAATAATAAAAAAATGTATGTGGTGACATGTATGGAATAAAAATATAGACATCATAGAATGACTAAATATACCTCATTAACAAAAGCATTCCCTCACCTAATTATCACTTTTGTGGTACAAGCTCAGAATATTAACTGATTTTAATATTTTTCAGATCATAACAAATGATGCTCAACATGGTTACACACCCCCTCAATCTCAGCCCCTCAATGGCTGAGGTAGGGGAAATGGAGTGAGTTTGAGGTTAGCCCGAGGCTACAGATTGAGGCCTAGGTCTGCCTGAACTATAATGAGACCCTGCCAGGCAGAAAAATACAAAATTAAATGACACTAAAAACAAATCAGAGAGCCAGAGCCTCAGAGACCCCCAACACCTCATCACTGAAGCAAACCAAAAATGAACCCAATGTGGCTCAGGGAAATTTTGCGGAAGAGGGGGTGGAAAGAATGTCAGAGCCACATGTTGGGTCATGATATGCAGAGACATTTATCGTACCAACAACTGTGTGCTAATTCCACATGCACAACCCATATACCTCAACAAGGAAGGGCCAATGGGAAGGGGGTATGTCACAGATGAGCCTAATAATGCTACCAAACTGCCTGTATTTGCTGAATACAAAACTAATAAAATAATAAAATAAAACAATAAATAAAATAAACAAAAAAAAATCTAGTACTGCTGAGCATGGTGGCTCACACATTTAATCCCATCACTTGGGAAGCAGAGGTAGGAGGATTGCCATGAGTTCAAAACCACCCTGAGATAACATAGTGAATTCCAGGTCAACCTGAGCTAGAACAAGACCCTACCTTAAAAAACCAAAAAAAAAAAAAAAAAAAAAGTTCTTAAAAATATAGCATACTGTTATTAGCCACCCTTAACTTTATAAGAAATCCAAGAGGAAGCCTGACAATGTATATGCTAATTAAAAGAGAATTATAAAGCCACAAAGGCCTTTTCTGAATCTATTGAGATGTTGATGTGATTTCTGTCCTTGAGTTTATTTATACGATGAATTACCTTTGTTAACTTGTGTATATTGAACCATCCCTGAATTTTTGGAATAAAGCTAACTTGATCAAAGTGAATGAGTTTTTTGACATATTCTTGACTCTCTTAAACTAATAGCTTTTTAAATAGCCTTTCGAAACTGTGAATCAAAAATTATAACTGGTATATACAAAATATTTCATTACATTGTGTATCATTATTGTATATGAAAAGAAAGTATTTCAATTAAGATATTCTTATTAAACTAAAATAATTTTAAAGGCATGTGCTATAAGTTATTTAAATTTAAGTTTTTAATAGCTTAATAGCTCTTTTGACAAAATTGATGCATTTGTCTGGGCTAGATGCCATTCCATGCACCTGCCTGGGAGGTAACAAACTGGCCAAAGGTCAGAGGGGAGCATGGCTGTGTGCCATTAGGAGATTAGGCTGAGCACTTGGTTAAGCATTTGCCTGTGAAGCTAAGGACCCCGGTTCGAGGCTCATTTCCCTAGGACCCACGTTAGCCAGATGCACAAGGGGGCACACATGTCTGGTGTTCGTTTGCAGTGGCTGGAAGCCCTGGTGTGCCCATTCTCTCTCTCTCTCTCTCTATCTGCCTCTTTCTCTCTGTCACTTTCAAATAAATAAATAAAAATAAACAAAAAAGTTTAAAAAAATAGAATCAAGTATGAAGTCTAAGAATAGTTGAAAGAAATGGAAGAAAATTGGTAGAATGAATTCAAATTACAAATAAAAGCATAGCTCAATGAATTGGAAAAAAGGTAACACAATAAACTCAAAGGATGGATGAATATAATGGAAGATAATCTACAAAATAACTCAACTGATGGCTGAAAGAAACCAAAGAGAATCAGGAAACAGTACTCCACAGGTGACTTAATGAAATCAAAGTCAATCAAAAGGAGATCAACAGAAGGCTAAAGGAGCTCATAAGCCAATGCTACAAGCTCAACAAGGACACATCAAAATGCAGGAATGAACTTCAAGAGTCAATAAAAGTTCAAATTAAGAAATAAAAATATAATTCAAGTAAGAGATTGAAATGGTGAAGAAAAACATAACAGAAAACAGATATGAAATAACCCTCTTAAAAGGATCCCATGAAAGTCTAACAAACAGACTAGACAGCATGGAAAACACAATTTTGGAACTCAAGGAAAAAACAAGAATTTTAGATTGAGACTCCAAAAGCATTGTCAAGTTTTAAAAAAAAGTGCAAACAGCAACTGAGGTTACTTTGAGGCACTTTAAAAGCACCAAATATTCTGATCATAGGCATACAAGAAAGGGAAGAAATAAAGGCAAGGGAATAGAGAATATCTTCAACAAAATTATTGAGTAAAATTTTCCTATCATTACAAAAGAGAGCCTGATCCAGGTACAAAATGTGCACAGAACATCGAGTAGAGAGGACCAGAGGAAAGATACCCATATTAAATAATAATCAAAATGCTGAATACAGAAAACAAAGAGAAACTGGTAAAAGCTACAAAAGGAAACCAGCTCATCACATACAGAGACAAGCTAATCAAAATTACATCTGACTTTTCACTGGAAACCCTTAAAGCCAAAAGATCTTTGAACAGGATATTTTTAAAGCTAAAAGCCATGGCTGCCAACCCAAACTACTATACTATACTATTATGAGAGCTATCCCTCATAATATAAGGTAAAAGAAAAAACCTTTAAATATAAACCAGTTTTACAATTTCATGAGCACTAAGCCATGAAACTCCACACTCTGGTGATAAGCCATCATTCACATAAGGAGAGAAAAAGAGACAGTCAAAACTACAATGGACAGAAACCATGCAAAGACAAAAAAAAAAAGAAAAAAAAAAGAAAGAAACTCCACAAATCTTATACATGACAAGGATTAAGTCCCACCACACAATTATATAACATTAATGGGCTCAGAACATTAATGGGCTCAATTTTCCAATCAAAAGACACATATTAACAGTGTAGACCAGAAAGTTGAATCCAACCATTTGCTATGGACAACCAACTATACAATTAAAGATAAACAACACTTTAGGGTGAAAGGATGGCAAAAGATTTTCCAAGTAAACAGAAACACAAACAAGCAGGAGTAGATGTACTGATTTCTGACAAAATTGACTTTCAACCAAAAGTAATCAAAAGAGATCAAGAAGTCCTATTCATACTCTTTAAAGAAACAATTCAACAAGAAGCTATTACAATCATAAACTTATATGCACCAAACACAGAAAAGTTTCCCACTCTCTCAAAAGAAATTCCCATCAAATTACAAGAAGCTAACAGAACTCCAAAGTTCTGTTCTCAAAGGAGAAATTCTCCAAGACATATTATCATTAAGAGGTTAAACATTGATACCAATGAGAAAGTCCTAACAGCAGTTAGGGAGAAACAACACATTAAATATAAAGGTAACCCCATCAGAATTACTTCAGACTTCTAAATGGAAATCCTGAAAGCCAGAGGGACCCAGAATGGCATACTGCAAAGTCTAAGAACCTATGGCTTCTAACCCAAATTACTCTACCCAGCAAAAGTACCCCTCCTTATGGTGAAAGAAAAACTTTCCATGATAAAACTCAGCTTTACAACTATATGAACACAAAGTCAAACCTGCAAAGTGTACTTCAGGGAATTCTCTGCATAAAAGAATCAAATATCCAACTTCACATGCCCACAAGAAGCAGATCACAATAAACAATCTCAGAGAAGGCACACACACAAAAAAAAACCCCTACAAATTGCAAGAAAACATCAAACCACATAAACCAGCACAATATGGCAGGAATCAAGTCAAACCTCACAATATTAAATGAAATATTAATGGCCTTAATTCACCAATCAAGAGACATAAACTAACAGGATGATCAGAAAATTAGACCCCTCAATCTGATGTCTTTAAGAAACCCACCTCACCACTAAAGACAGACACATCCTCAAGGTGAAAGGGTGGAAAATGATATTCTAAGCAAATGGAAATAAGAATAAAGCAAGCATAGTTATAATAGTATCAGATAAAAGAGACTTCAAACCAAAAGTAATCAAAAAAGAAAAGAAGGCCACTTATTACTTATCAAGGGACAAATCCAACATGAGGATATCACAAACATCAATCTTTATGCACTAAACACAGGTACCCCACAATTGATAAAACAAAACCTACTTGACAACAAAACAGAAATAACCACCAACACCCTTCAACACTGTACGATCAGCAACAGATAGAACCTCCAAACAGAAATTTAACAAGGAAGTGAGGGAGCTCAACAAAACCACAGATCAATTAGACCTAATGGACATCTACGGAACATTTTACCCCAAACCACAGAGTACACATTCTTTTTGTTTGTTTTTGTTTTTATTTATGTATTTCACAGCAAGAGACACACAGCGAGAGGCAGATAGATAGAAAGAGAATGGGCATGCAATCACCTTCAGCCACTGCAAATGAACTCCAGATGCATGTACCACTTTGTACATCTAGATTACATGGATCTTGGGGCAAACTGGAGTTCTTAGGCTTCTTCTCAGCAGTCCATGGAACCTTCTCTAAAATATATCATACACTGGACCATAAAGGAGGCCTCTTTATGTTTAGGAATATTGACATAATTTCCTGCATGATGTCAGATCACAATACTGTATTGTTTGAAATTAATATCAAAGAATGTGCCGGTAATCCCCTTGGCTCCTGGAAACTGAACAACACACTTTTAAACAATAAATGGGGAGTGGACAAAATAAAAAATGAAATTTCAGGTCTGGAGAGATTACTTAGTGGTTAAGTGCTTGCCTGTGAAGCCTAAGGACACCGGTTTGAGGCTGGATTCCCCAGGACCCATGTTAGCCAGATGCACAAGGGGGCACATGCATCTGCAGTTCGTTTGCAGTGTCTGGAAGCCCTGGCATGCCCATTCTCTCTCTCTCTCTCTCTCTCTCTCTGCCTGCCTTTCTCTCTCTCGCTCTCACATAAATAAATAAAAATAAACAAAAAAAAACTTAAAAAAATGAAATTGCAAAATTTCTAGAAAGTAGACTTCATTCAAGAACTCAGGGATGGTTCAACATATGGAAATCTGTCAATATAATACATATGGAGCCGGGCGTGGTTGTGCACGCCTTTAATCCCAGCACTCGGGAGGCAGAGGTAGGCAGATTGCCATGAGTTCAAGGCCACCCTGAGACTCCATAGTGAAGTCCAGGTCAACCTGGGCTAGAGTGAGACCCTACCTTGGGAAAAAAAAAATCATATGGAATGGTAGAAGGTCTCAGATATCCAAGCATATCCTCAGCTCCTACCAACTGTGGGCTATAAGAGGGCCTACATTGATTAAATTATCTCTAAAATAATAATTGTTATGCCATTTATCTGGTATTGACTTCACTCTCTGTTGGATAATTTGCTTGCTTTTTTCAGATGGATGCAGATACTGAGGAGAGAATCAGCCCATCACACCTCAACCAAAAGAAATTGGAAGGGAAGAGGATACTTAATAGGTTGATATTGTATATATATAATTACAATGATTGTAATGGGGAGGTAATATGATGGAGAATGGAATTTCAAATGGGAAAGTGTGGGGGTGGGGAGGGAGGGAATTACCATGGGATATATTTTATAATCATGGAAAATGTTAATAAAAATTAAAATAAATAAATAAATAAATAAATAACTATAAAAATAAATAAATAAATAACTATAAAAATAAATAAATAAATAAATAAATAAATAAATAAATAAAAAGAAATTGGAAAAATGAGCAAGAGGACTGCTTTCTTGTTGAACCTGGTTCCTTCATAAGGGTGAAGGAGATGGACACAGAGAATTCTCAAACACTACTAAACTAGATATCCAGACACATAGGGGCTACCAAGACTGCATCACAGAAGTAGACCCATCATGGCTTAGGGAAATTTGCAGAAGATGGGGGTTGCTGAATGATTGTTAGGGTTAAATGTTGGGATATTATCCACAGAGACATTTCCTCTTACCCATAACTGATGGCTAACCTCAAAATGCATAACCCACATTCCCCAATGAGGAAGGTTCCTGCAGAGGGGGAAGGACAAGGAGGAGGCTAACAATGGTACCAACATGGTTGGTTGTATACACACTGTGTATGTAAGTAATAAAAAAAAAAAAAAAAAAAAGAACCTTGATCCTGAGACAGTTTAGTGTGATTGGGCCCAGAAAGTAAAAAGTTGGAATGACCTTGGGCTTGTCCATGTGGTCTGCACTTCAATAGTAATCAGAGATTAGGGTACTTCTCCTTATCTCTTGTCTAAAAGAGTTCCATAGTCCAGTCCAGTCTTTCTTTAAACAACTTGATCCCATCCTTGGGAAGGAGTATTTCTGCATGGTTTAAATCTGATCTGAATGTTGTTGGTTAAGCTCGGCTCTAAAACTCCACATTAGGCCTGGTTAGCTCAACCCCCATTCAGAATCTGTGAAGGATCTCAATTTGGGTCCCAGGCTGGGCTTTACCCCATCTCTCCTCCCTCATAGTGGCAGTTCTCTCTACTTCCTCCTCTTTCCTTCTATAAATCTAAGAAAGTCTCTCTAAACTTAAAAAAAATAAATGATGAAACAAAGAGCTGGTTCTTCAAAAACGTAAATAAGATTAATAAACCACTGGATACCTTGATGAAAAGAAAGTAAATTAAGACTCAAATTAACAAGATTAGAAATGAAATTGGAGACAACATAATTGACACCAATGAAATTGGCAAAATCATCAAATGCATAGTTTAAAAACCTGTATTCCAGACAATTGGAAAGTCTGGAAGAAATGGGTGATTTCCTTGATTCATATGACCTTCCAAAACTAAATCAAGAACAGACAGACTTCCTAAACAAACCAAATACTTCTAATAAAATTGAGAAATAATCAAAACTCTCCAGTGAAAAAAGCCCAGGCCCAGGCAGAGTCACTACTGAGTTCTACCACTACTTCTCAAATTATTTCATACAATTGAAGTCAGTACTACCCTAATACCTTAACCAGACAGAGACACAACAAAAATAAATTATAGAAAGATACCCTAATGAACTCAGATGCAAAAATATTTAATAAAATCCTCACAAACTGAACTCAAGAACACAACAAAAGCTTCATCCATCTTGATAAAGTAGATTTTACCCCCAAAATACAAAGATAGTTCAACATATGGAAATTGATAAATGTAATTTACTACATAAATAAACATAAGAATCACATGATTATTTTAATATATGCAGAGAAGGACTTTTATGAAATGCAATCATTGTTTATTAAAATAGTGGAGAGACTATGGATGTAAGGACCATATCTCGACATAATCAAGGGTATTTTTATAAAACACTCAAGGCCCAGATGACTCAAAGTATTCCTATTAAGCTAGAGAACAAGACTTTTTCCCACTCTCACCATTGATTTTTCAATAGATTATTTGACGTCTTAGCTAAAGTAGTATTATTATAAGAGAAACAAATAAAGGGATACAAATTGGTAAGGAAGATCTCAAATTGGCCCTATTTTTAGATGACATGATTTTATATATAAGTGAAACAAAAGACTTCACAAAAAAAAATAAAAAAAAAAACTCCTAAAGGTAATAAATTCTTTCAGTAAAGTGGAAGGATACAAAATCAACATACAAAAAGTAGTAGCTTCCTGTGGTTGTTTGAATATATGGCCTACAATATATGCAATGTTTTATTACTTTGTAGTTTGCATCTGCAGCCACCTGGCTGGAGGGGGTTTCATTGGGTGGATCTTAAAGTGTGGTGGTGGGTTTGAGATTTCAATCTAAATATGTGCAAAATGTGCCTAGCTGGAGTTTCTGAAGTGTGCTGTGCTATGTTGTTTCTGGCTTTTAGCTTTTGCTTCTCTGCGTGGACCTGTGAAGGCAGGACAGCCTCATCTGCCATTATGGAACTTCCCCTGGATCTGTAAGCTTCAATAAATCCCTTCCTCCACAACTGTGACTTGTCTGGAAGTTCATCTCAGCGAACCTGAAGCCGTCTTTTACACTTCCCTATATGCCAATGATAAATATATGGAAAAAAAGATAAGTGATGCTGTTTTGTTTTGAAAATCCATGAATAATTTAAGTAGCTTGGAATATCACTAAGCAAGGAAATGAAATACCTGTACAATGGAAACAGAAAAACACTAGGGCAGTAAATGAGGAGGGTATAAGAAGATGGAAAGATCTTTCATCTCATGGATTGGAAGAATTGATATAGTAAAAATGACCATCCTACCAAAATTATTATGTAGATCCAATGCAATTCCAATAAAAATTCCAGCAATATTCTTCACAGAGTTATAAAAAAAACAGTCTCAAAATTCATATGGAGCCAAAAATATCCTCAATAAAATGTCCAGAGGTATCACCAAACCTGATTTTGAGATATTCTACAAAGCCATAATAAGTAAAACTGCATAGTACTGGCACAAATACAAACACACAGACCAATTGAAAGAACTGAGGACCCATTTTTAAATTCAAGCAACTACAGTTACCAGGTGTTTGGCAAAGGGACCAAAAATATGCACTGAAGAAGAGAGCATGTTTAGCAAATCATGCTGGGGAAATTGGATAACCACATGTAAGAGAATGAAATTAGACCAACTTCTCTCAACCTGCAAAAAAGTCAACTATAATTGGATTACGGGCCTCAATATATGACCTAGATTAAGTTACCTAGAAAATACAAAAGGAATCATAAAATGGCAAGTAGACAAGAACATGACAGCAAAGCTTTGATTCTGTTTTTTTTTTTTTTTCCATCTTTTTCAGTATAACCTTGGAAGTTATCTTGTTCTATTAACACTATTTTTTCTTGCACTTAGCATGACCAATGTTTATATTCACAGCTATGATGAAATCAGTATTTTATAACCTGTATGCATGTGTAAGTATGTTTGTTAAGACTTTGGTATGCTTTATATACTAGGTAAATTTATTTAAGTGAAATCAAAAGACTTTATCAAAGTGCTTCATAGCATACTTTATATTTTGTTGATTTTGGGGGAAAGACAGTTGTTTTCTCTCAGAATATCTGACATAGGTTTTGCTTCAGGTTAATTTTTATTATATAATTTCCCTGAAACACATATACATGGACACATACTAACTGTAAACATTTAGAAAAGGACATTTTATTTGCACTAACAATAGTGGGAGCCAGTACTATACCACATTTTTTTTTTATTCCAAACATATTGCAATTAAGGCAAGAGAAAACTCCATGAAATTTATGGATCATTTTGCATGAAACTTTATAGGGTTGTAATAATTAACTTCCAGCTTGAAGAATTTGGTTCTAGAGACAACCATAAGATTCATGGTCATTTGAGGTCAAGTAATGAAAGCAGGATGTAAGGCAGCACTTCACATTAGTAAAACATGTCTCTTTTGGAAAAAAAAGAAATTGTCTCATTGCAATGCACGAGGTTACATATTTGCCCATAATCCACATAATAATGTTTGTAACTTAAAATATTCTGCCAAAAGCTGGAGAGTGCTGGCCCTGTGTAGTAAATATAGCTTCTTTTCTCCTTTCTCTTTATATGGGATGCAGAGATTACACTATGTCTCTATGTGAATATGGACAGTTAGCATTCACCATCATGCACTTCTCTACTTTCTCTTGTTTAATAAAAAGAAAAAACTATTTTAAAAAATGGGTATAAAAGGTCAACAAAGGGTGGATTTGAGATGTCTGGGTAGGTTAAGTGGGCATTTTGACAACATGGCTTCTCCATTGGCATGTTTAATTGTGATGTTTAATGGATATCCTTGCAGTCTAAGATGGCACTTTCAAAATAATTTTTTTTTCCTAATGATGACTTAAGCCCTGCCACTCTATGGGAGAATCAGCAGAATCTGCAGGATTTATTTAGAATTCATATTCTCTATTGTAATTTTGTTTTGTTTTGAAATTTTCTTTGTTTTCACTGGAAAGGAAAAAGATTCTGCTCAGTTTTAAACATTAAGTGTACCAGTTGCTTTGTTACCATAAAACTAAACGTGAACAAAAAAAATCAGTGGTTTGTAATAACTGTGGAATGTGCCAGTAGTTTCCTGGGTTAGGTAATACCTAGAATGCTCCTTCCCACCCTAGGGCTCTTACAGTCTTTCTTCCTTCTCTTCTGTAATGTTCCCTGAGCCTGGAAGGGTGTGTGTGTTATAAGTCTCCAGTGGTGTTGAGCCTCTGATTTTGTTTTTCTTTGATGTGTTTTGAGTCTCCTCAGTGACTACCTGGAGGAGGTTCATATCTAAACCTCATGATTAATAAAATGAGTAAATAAATAAAACATAAAACATGAGTGGTATGTACAAAGTACTGTTTGTACTTTTTCACTGAGGAATTCAAAGTACCTATCAAATATACAGAATATATAGAATCAAATTGAGAAGGAACCCCTCCATCATTAAAGGTAATATTCCTCTGGCAGTTTTAGAATCAGCACAATAACAGAATACAAAAGAAAGAGTGAGGATGCAATGTTGTTAGTTATACTCAAGTCTGGTAGTATATGTTTGTAATCCTAGTACCTCAGTAACCTGAGGTTTGAGGATCATGAACTCCTTACCCATCTAGTCTAGATAGAAAGTTTAAAACCAATTTGGGACATATAAAACAAAACAAAATTTTTAAAAATTGAGTAATTGATATCCATGGTTACTTTCCTTTATAATGTGAAAAACAACATAAAAGTTTACAATAGGTATTGGAGATATGGCACATCAGATAAGGTACTCAAGTGCAAGGCTGGGTACCTGAGTTCAAATTCCTAGAATCTGGGTGAGCTTCTGTAATTCCAGGGAGTCTATGGCCAAAAAAAAAAAAAAAAAAAAAAAAATTGAGATGTTTTTAAAAGTAGAATTCTATTAAATAATACATAAATTAAATGGGGGGGGAGGCATGTATGTGGAAATAAAGTCTTTAAAAGCTTGTTATAAGAATTAAATCCATAGAATAAGAGAATTAAATTTAACTCAACCAAGTAATTATGGTCATAAAAAATGATTGGGACACACTAAGAAAAGAATCTATGTAACACAAAAATGAAGCCTGAAATTCAATTATTAGGGCTATGGATGTAGCTCAGTGGTACATTGCTTGCCTAGAATATGCAAGGCTATGGATTCAATTTCCAGCACAGCAAAAGAAATTCAATCACTTCAAGTGCTTCTAAGATATCCAGAAATATCATAAGACTTTGAAAATAATTTTAGACAATGCTTAATTTATCTAGCATCAGATGGGAGAAATAAAAAGTAATCCTTAGAGAAAGTTTGTAAGAGGTAGAAAAACAATATTTTCATAAAATAAAAACATCAGAAATAATTTTATAAAATATTTACCTGAATTGACTGACTATAATTTTTTTTGCATATTAAAATTTTTTTTTCCAAGACTGATAATCAGAAGTATGCATTATAAACAAGCTACATGACGATTTTATGGCAACTAAGTTTGAATGATGACTTAATAAATGAATAATTCACTAAATAACAAAAATAAATAGTAAGATATACATTGTGCCATACAAGAATCCAAGATATTGCATTGCCAAGAACTTTCTGTGAAAATAATATCCTTTTAACTAAAGTCTGAGTAAAAAGCAAGATTTGTTTAGCTTAAGACTGAGTCAGATCAGCTGTACTTCATTTGAAATTCAGGAAATAAACACTCAATTGAGCAAACATCACTATTGAATTCAAGCAGAAACTCTCTGTGAAAAGTGACATGACAGGTTTTCCCAGTTGTAATAATGAGCCTTACTTTTCCAAACAATGAAGGGCATTTATTTACCTTATTATTATCATGGATTTTTGAATACTATGTGAAAAGTTCAGGGATGTGTCTGAATTTCAAATACCTTTACTGACTAATCATGAGCCCAATGTTTTATAATAATGATTTTGTCTAGTGTTTTTTTAATGTTTTGGTTGTTAATTTTGTGAAATCCTATAATTTTAGACAAAAGCACAAATAAAAATTTAAGTCGCCATTTTGGTGGTTCTTTTTCACTGAATTAACTGATTAAACTTAAGAATATACATCTTAGATTGCATTAAATGCACAAGTGATGGTAAACTAAAATGTATAAGGTCCAGTCCTGCCTCATTCATCATGAATAAAGCATGCACAATCTTGATTTGGTAGCTCCCCAGATATAACTTACTATGAATTCAAATATTTAAGAAAATCCTTTTTTTGAAATTACATTTCTGGCTTTCTATATCCACTGTGTTATAGCATCCATGTTCTAAATGATGACTAATTACTAATTGAACAGAGGTACCATATAGACTTTTTTGACCTATGCTCTAACATGACACAAAGATGTGCATGGAACCAGCTGAACCATGAATCCATCCATAAGCACAGATTTATAAAGCCTGTTCAGGAAAAAAAGAAAAAATCTGTTGTCAATAATCTCAGAGTTTTCAGAGACTACATGAGGTTACGACTGCAAATTCTGGCCAGGTTTGGTGGGGTACGCCTTGAATCCCAGTGCTCAGGAGGTAGAGGTAGGAGGAGTGCCATGAGTTCAGGGCCATCCTGAGACTGCATAGTGAATTCCAGGTCAACCTGGGCTAGAGTGAGACCCTACCTCAAAACAACAAGAACAACAACAAAAAATAAATAAATAAATAAAATAAAAGAGAAAAAGAAAAAAGAAAGACTGCATATCCTACAGAAATGTGAAAGGCGTGAAAATATGATGACCGTTTAAAAGCATCATGCAATGACTCAGATGAGAACTAGAAATACTACTGTTTTATGAACTATAAAATAAATTCTGATTTTCCACCTGACAGCACTTGTACAATTCAAAACCCCATTAAAAGTATTTAAACCATTAGCCAAACTCCAATTTTCAGTGCAAGAGTGCACACAAAGCACAGTAGGTATGATAAATGCTCGAACATTCAGCTCTCATAAAATAGTAAGTGTGGAATATTCTCTGTATTTTATGCTAAGGCAGCCTCAAAGTTTCATTCTGCTTTATTGTAGGCACTTTCTACAATAAATAAATGGGAGCTCTCACTAACTGGATGCAGTCACTGTCTCCTTTAAATTTACCAGAAACCTACTTCCACCCTAATTTTCCTACATTTCATTCACTCATATAGGACATCAGTTTCTTTCAACACATGCCTTTTTTCATAAGTGATTTATTTTTACTTACCATATTATATCTTATACTTGTCTACATTCTTCCATTTAAAAAGAGCAGAGGAGCCGGGCGTGGTGGCGCATGCCTTTAATCCCAGCACTTGGGAGGCTGAGGTAGGAGGATCGCCGTGAGTTCGAGGCCACCCTGAGACTCCATAGTGAATTCCAGGTCATCCTGGGCTAGAGTGAGACCCTACCTCGAAAAAACAAAAAACAAACAAACAAAAAAGAGCAGAGGAAACTTTCAATGAGCCTAGTAAAGAGAGAAGCCATTCAGTCAAAAAGGAACTTGACAACTGGAGGATTGCATTTGTACGTGAACAATTCTTAAGGAACACTATTGGCTAACAAATACTGGTTTAAGTTTAGAAAAAAATGATAGAGATGGCAAAATCTGTAATAACTGATACAGTTTTCACACAAACATATACTTTAGAGAGAGAAAGAATAAAATTTTGATGTATATGTATGTGTGGTGTACGTGCATATGTGTTTGCATGTTTTCATGTACATTTATATATATGTGTGTGTGTGTGTGTGTGTACATGCACACATGTAGACCAAGGGATAGCGTTGGATAGCATCCTCAGGCACACCATCCATTTCTTATTCTTAGATAGGACCTCCTTCTACTCTGAAGCTCACTGATTGGGCTACTCAACTGGCTTGTCCAGTGAGTCTCAGGGATCCACCTGACCCCATTTTCTGATTCATGGGATGGTGTCATGCATGATGTGAACCTGGCATTTATGTGGGACCAGGGATGCAATTCAGTTTCTGATTCTTGTTAATCACTCTTCTGATTATAATATATGCTCCTTCCACAAACAAAATTTCAAAACATGTCATTTGTCTGAAATGTGCCACCAATGTGTATTTTTGTAGCTGTGTCTTGTGTGATCTTTATAAAAACATGACAGTGTATGTAGGTTTCAAGGGCAGCTGTGTGGAGTATTATACAGTCAAAAGGAAAGAAGTCCATAGAAAAGGGTTAAGATTTATCATAAAACGTTAGAGTTTAGTCAACCAAACACATAGGAATTAATAATATCTGCTATAAACCTTGTGTTCAGTAGATTAAACAAGTATGTTTCCTAATGACAGACAGGATTAGACTATTATGAAGTTTAATCATTTTGCCACATTTTCTTCCTTCACTAAATCATTTATGACAATTAGTCAGTCTTGCTTCCTCATGAAACAAAACTAAGTTTGAAGCTATTTCTATGTGAACCAAATCTGAGTAAATATTTAAGTTGGTGAGATTATTTCTTTTAACATTGAAAATGATCTTAACTATGAAACCAAAGTGATTTCACCTAAGACCAATTTTAATATTTATTTATTTATTTATTTATTTATTTATTTATTTACTTATTTGAGTGAGAGAAGGAGGCAGAGAAAGAGAGAAAGGGTGTTCCAGAACCCTCAGCCACTGTAAATGAACTCCAGATGCATATACCACCTTGTACATCTGGCTTACATGGGTCCTGGGGAATCAGACCTGGGCCTTTGTCTTTGCAGGCAAAGCCTTAACTGCTAAGCCAACTCTCCAGCCCTAGACTATGTTTTATTACAATAGATTGCACAGGTCTTAGATGTCAGCTTTGACTTTTTTTTTTTTTGAAAGGTTAAACCTTTTATCTCTTTCATAGTTCTGGAGAATGTGAAATAAACCTTGGGGTAAGTTTAAGAGGATCAAACTTTAAAATGATTTACATTCTTTGTTGTGTTAAGTATCCTCTCCTTAGATAATGACATGATTCTAGTTTGCAGAAGAGTGTTAAGTAAGCTAGCTAATTTTTTTGTACATATACCCTGTTTCAAACTGTACATGGGCAATGGTACAAAGATCTCTTGAAAAGCAATTGTGGCCCCATTATAAGAACACAGATAAGAGCATATAAACAATCATGAGGTGGTGTTTTGGAAGCTCTGATAAGGATAGATCCATCTCATATTCGGGAACTGGAGCCAACCCTACTCAAATAAAAGCATACTAGTTTTCCACCACTACACAACAAATAGTTCCACCTTTAGCAATTTTAAACTATACACATTCACTGTCTCAGTATTCCTCTAGACACTCTGACTTAGGTGCTCCTAAAGGTGGGTAAGCTAGTTATCTGAGTTTTCCCAAAACATTTGTTTTTTTTTTTTTCATTTTTATGCATGTATGCATGTATAGTACATATGCATGTTCACATATGTGTGTATGTGCCTGTGGAGACCAGAGATTGACATTAAATGCAGTTTTCAGTCATCTCCATCTTATTTATTGAGACAAGGCCTCTGATTTTGAACCTCTGGCTCACTAGTCTAACAAGCCAACTTGCCCCAGAGGCCCCTTGTCTGTCTCCCAAACACTGGGATTACAGGTGGGCTGCCGTGGCTGGTTGTCCAGCACTTGTGTTGGTGCTGAGAATCTAAATGCAGGTCTACATGCTTGTAAAGCAAGTGCTTTATCCATTAAGCCATCTCTCCTGTCCACACTTTTTGTTCTAAATCAGAATTGTCACATGTTGTCCCTGGCAGATTAAGTATTGGTCACAAGCAGTAATAGCAAGCAAGATCCTGCCTTAGACCCAAGTTATCCCAAGCTTCCACAGCAGGCAGACGACCTATACCAAAGCTCATCCAGTAGCTGCCAAGCAGGGTGGGAACCTGAGGTTGTGAGACCCAGATCCTCAGGTCTTCACTTACCATGTTCTAGAAACCACAGAGACCCTTGGCATGTCCCTCCATCACACCCCGCCTGGAAGAGCCAGGAAAACAGAATGGCTGTGTCTAGTAATCTCATTCTAAAATTGCCAATTCTCTATTAGAAGCCGTTCCTTAGCTAGATGAGGTCTATCATCAGCAGGAGAGAATAAAGCCAGGTAGGGCCAGTGATGATGGAGGAGAGCCAGGTTAAAAGTGCCTCAGCCAAGAGACATACTACTGATAACCTGAGCAGTAAGGATGAACATCAAAGGGCGTTATATATATATATAATATACATACACATACATATATACATATACATATACATATACATATACATATACATATACATATACATATACATATACATATACATATACATATACATATACATATGTATATATATATGGATTTGCAATGCAGTGGTGTGATACATATATATATGTGTGTATATATAGAGAGAGATATAGATATAGATATAGATATAGATATAGATATGTATGTATCACACCCACTGCACTGCAAATCCATAATTAATTAGTTTTGGTTGTGCTGAGGATGGAACCCCAGGCTTTGTGCATGTTAGATGAACACTCTACCATAGAGCTACAGCCTCAGCCCCATCCTGCTCCATGTTTTTAACTACTTTAAAGTTTCAAATTGTTGTATGATTAAAATTTTAAAGTGGGAAACTCCAATAAAGAAGAAGAAACTCTTCCTATGGGCTGGTCTTTCCCTCCTTTGCTTATATTGATATTTCTTCTTGCTTTATGACTTTTTAAATCTACCTATGTCCTTGTCTTCTTTCCTGATCCTGTTTGGTCCTGTTGTATTTCTTTATCCCCAACACACCAACATATTGCTCAAACATCACCTGTCATACCATTAGTTTCAGTCCAGATATAAATATCACTTTCTCAGAATTTTCAGTTGACATGATGTTCCTAATCCTATATTGCCGTACCTATGCATTTCATATTCAGGCCTCTATCATAATTCAATCTTCATATGTCTCCAAGGCTTGTGTTTATTTCTTAGGATGCTAGTTCCATGTGGGAACTGAAAATTTTTTGTGCCAGGATGTGCAGAAGAGTTATTCTCTTCACCCTCTTGCTGAATGCATCATGAAAATCCAGTCATTAGTTCTTTACTAAATAATATTTCCATCCTCAATGAAAGTCTTATTTAATTGGTTTGCATGTATTTGGTGAAGGAGTGCCAATGTAATGTTGAATTTTGTCTCAAAGTTGTTTGTGTATCTTGAATGTACATGCACTGAATTATGACCTAACAATATGCAAGCCAAGGAAAGCCTAACTTCAAAGTATGCTTTATTTATTTCTTGTCTCAGCCAATCACAGAAGCTACCTTCATGTCAATGATCAGATGTCACTGGTTAGAAATTTCCTCACACCAGGCTCTGATAAAGTGAAAATAGCCACCTCTTTCTGTAGGTCACTTCCTCATTTCACCTGTAAATGCTGCCTGCCCATGTTGTGGGGAGGGGCGCTTTATCCTCTCTGGGCTGAGGTACTCAGTTCATGATTGCCCTTTGCACAAATAAACCCTACTGGAATTGAGTTGTGCTGACAGGGCACTTTCCTAGCATGTGCTTGAATTTGATTTCTTGTACTACACAGAGGAAAAGTATCTCTAAATTGGTTTGTAGTTTTTCTTAGAACAACTGACATGCCTTTACCGAAAATATAGTTGTTTATTTTAAGTTTAGTGTTTATTTAACACCATATAAGAAATTAGTAGCATCTGTGAAAATTAGTTATCATACTAATAGAATACAGTTAAATGCCTTTGAACCATACATACAAAATGTAACAGTGATACACCTGTTCATCTTAAACTTAAAACATTCTTATGGCAACATTTGAATATGCAGGCATTCCTATTTTCAAAATGGGCTGAGATCATTTAGTGTCTAGCTCAAAGTCAAGGTGGTTCTAAGAAATGTATAATTTTAAAAGTGTAGGTACAATTGAGTTTTTCTGAATTTCTTTCAGTTTCTCCTTTTATCACCTAGCTGCCATGTTGCAGGGCGGCCTAGTGGCTTCTTGCCTTTCAGAATTGGGTGGAACTAACTATCCTTCAAGTGCAGCGGGGCGGCTTCGCCTCTTATTTAAATAAGAATGGACAATATTCGTGCTGCTACCTGGTATCACCACAAGAGGGCAACATGACCTATGAAACCCATTCTTTCGCCACTTTTTTTCCCCTCTTCAAATTGACTTGTCTGCGGAATGAAGGAGAGAGTAGCAAAGGTTACCTTTCAGTAATTAAATTCCAACTATTTTAGTTCTAGCATTACATGTAGCTGATCTGAGCTTTAAAGTACTTCTATCCACCAGGCTTGCAAACAAAATCCTGCTTACAAGTAAGACATTTGGGAAAACAGTCATAAATGTATTTAATAATACATACTTTATGTAGTTTTATATCCCAAAGTATTTTCCGGTGATTACTATAAAGGGAACCATTTTCCCTGGAGAAGTACAACTTGAATATTCCCTGCTTTTCTACTCTTCCATCTGTTCTTTGGTGTCAGGCTCAATTTTCATGTTTTCTGAGCATCTTTCTTTAAATATATTGGTTATTAGAATTAATTCTCTCTCATGAGCATTAATAATCCCAGCACCCATAGGTTCATGCTATCTACCTGAAGGGTGATGTTTAGGTGTCAGAGAATATACTAGTGATAAAGAAACTATGAGACAATCTTTCCCTTGAAGAATTCAGAGGGCAGATGAAATGAGGAAAATACATTCCTTTTTTTTTAAAGGTGAAGGAATATTAATAATTGACATTTTACAGATGAGATAACTGAGTGTAAGTGATATCTCTAAAGTCACATGGAAGCCAACTTGAGTTAAAGTTTATGCTTTTGCTTTTTTGCTTCAACATGCCAGTAAGATAATAGTATTTCAAAGTTTTTCAGCCCTTTGAGAAATAGAATGACTGTTCAAGTGGTATGTGTTAGAAGTAATTCAAGCATAGTGGTAGCTAATGGACATACATAATTATTATGTGAATTCTCTCCAAAATACTGTGAAATCATACTTGTAATCAGTGACAAGATACTCTTTTATATGTTTTCTCAGCATAATGGCAAAATAATGAGTATGGTATCTTCACACATATTGTGCATATATCAACAATACAGTTTCATTTTCACTAACTCTATTAACCACTTTTCCACACCCCTCCTCCATTACGCTACATATTACTAGCACCCCTTTCATCCCCTAAATTCTTCATATGATAGAAATGTGATATTTCCTTATGAATCTGACTTGTTTTTACTGAACGTGATATTCTCTACTGAAGTCAATTTTTCTATAAATGATATAATTTAATTCATATTTGTAGCTAAATATATATGTGCACATATGTTGTCTTATATGTGAATATATATATATTTATGGATGAGTATAAAATATTCACTTGTATGAGGCTGATTTAATATTTTGTGGTATTATGACTGTTATTGCAATAAACATGTGTATGTAAGTATCTCCATAGGAAGTTGACTTTAATTCCTTTAGTATACACGCAGAATAGTCTAGGTAAATCATACAGTAGATCAACTTTTAGTATTTTGAGGAAATTCTGGACTGACTTCCTTTGATGCTGTACTAATTTACATACACTCCCGTGAATAGTGTATATTGTTGCCTCAGCAGTATTTATGGGTTTTCTGTTGTCTTTTTTTTTTTTTTTGTCTTGTTTTTAAGATGTTCTGTCTGGGGTTAGGTGAACTCTTAAAATGATTTGCATCTCCCTGATTGCTAAAGATAGTGGATATTATTTCACAAATTTATTGGCCATTTGTATCTCTTCATTTGGAGAATGTCTGATCAGTTCGCTTGCTTATTTATTAGTAGGATAAATTCCTTAGTTTTTTAGTGCTTAACTTTTGGAGGTCTTTATAAATTCTTGATATTAAGCCTTTGTCAGATGAGAAATAGCAAAATTTTTCTCTTCTTACTCTGTTGGTTGGTTCTTCTGTTCTGTTTTGCAGAAGCATACAAATTTGACACCTTCCCATTTATCATTTCTTCCTACTATTTACTGAGCAATTCAAGTCCTATTCTGATAATCATTGTCTGTTCCTGTGTTTGAAAGTGTTTCTCCAACGTTCTCTTCAATTTCAAACTTTCACACTCTTTGATCCACATTGATATGAGCTTTACACAGAGTGATATAGACAGGGGAATGGTTTCAGTCTTCTCCCTGGAGAATTCAAGCTTTCCAAACACCACTTACTAAAAAGGCTGTCCTATTATTTCCCCCACCTAATTTTGAATAATTACATTTTATTTTTTGATAATTAGTTAGCTGTAACTGCATGGACTTATTTCTGGGTCTTCTATTCCGCTAGTCTGCATGTCTGCTTTGTTTCAGAATCCATACTGGTTTTGTCACTACAGCTTTGTAGTACAGTATTATGACAATTTCAATATTGCTCCTTTTGTGCAAGACTGCTTTGGTATTTAGAGTCTTTTGGTGTTTCCATGTGAATTTGAAGATTGCTTTGAGGAATACCATTGAAATTTGGAAAGGGATTGCATTGAATCTGTATGTTACTTTTGAGGAGATGTCCATTGTAAACAATGGGAAATATTAATACTGAAGATAATTCATCAACCAATGGGATTTAGTTCTTCTAGTAAACCTCATCAATTTCTGTTTTCAGCACTTTACAGGTTTTATTGCAGATTAAATTTTTTTTGATTTTTGATTAAATTTATACCTAATATTTTATTTTTGTGGAATGTTCCTAATTTCATTCTTGGAAAGATTGTTATTAGTGTTTTGATTTTATGTTGTGACTTATTAATTATCAGATTACAGAGTGGTCTGGTAGAGTTCATATGCTCTTTTAAGTATATTGTCACATTGTCTATAAATAGTAATAATTTTATTTCATCCTTTTCTTTTTTATTGTTTTAAATATTTTTTTCTTTTTTTATCTTTTCACAATTTTTATTAACATTTTCCATGATTATAAAAAATATCCCATGGTAATACTCTCACCCCACCCCCGCACTTTTCCCTTTGAAATTACATTCTCCATAATATTACCATCTCATCTCAATCATTCTACTTAGATATTTACAATACCAAGCTACTAAGCACCCTCCTCCAATCCTTTCTCTTCCCTTTATATCTCCTTTTTAATTTACTGGCCTCTGCTACTAAGTATTTTCCTTCTCACACAGTAGCCCAATCATCTGTAGCTAGGATCCACATATGAGGGAGAACATGTCGCGCTTGGCTTTCTAGGCCTGGGTTAACTCACTTAGTATAATCCTTTCCAGATCAATCCATTTTTCTGCATATTTCATAACCTCATTTTTCTTTACCACTGAGTAGAACTCCATTGTATAAATGTGCCATATCTTCATTATCCACTCATCAGTTGAGGGACATCTAGGCTGGTTTCATTTCCCAGCTATTATAAATTGAGCAGCAATAAACATGGTTGAGCACTTAATTCTAAGGAAATGAGATGATTCCTTCGGATATATACCTAGGAGTACTATAGGTGGGTCATATTGCAGATCAATCTTTAGCTGTTTTAGGAACTTCCACACTGATTTCCACAATGGCTGGACCAGATTGCATTCCCACAAGCAGTGTAGAAGGGTTCCTCTTTTTCCACATCCCTGCCAACATTTATGATCATTTGTTTTCATGATGGTAGCCAATCTGACAGGAGTGAGATGGAATCTCAATGTGGTTTTAATCTGCATTTCCCTGATGAGTAGTGATGTAGAACATTTTTTTAGATGCTTATATGCTATTCATATTTCTTCCTTTGAGAATGCTCAGTTTAGCTCCATAGCCCATTTTTTGATTGGCTTATTTGATTCCTTATTATTTAATGTTTTGAGTTCTTTGTATATCCTAGATATTAATCCTCTATCAGATATATAGCTGGCAAAGATTTTTTCCCATTCTGTAGGTTGGCTCTTTGCTTTATTCACTGTGTCCTTTTTGTGCAAAATCTTTGTAATTTCATGAGGTCCCAGTGATTAATCTGTGGTTTTATTGCCTGAGCAATTGGGGTTGTATTCAGAAAGACTGCCAAGACCAATATGTTGAAGGGTTTCCCCTACTTTTTCCTCTAGCAGTTTCAGAGTTTCAGGTCTGATGTTAAGGTCTTTTATCCACTTGGACTTAATTCTTGTGTGTGGAGAAAGAGAAGAATCTATGTTCATCCTTCTGCAGTTATATATCCAGTTTTCCCAACACCATTTGCTGAAGAGCCTGTCTTTTCTCCAATGAGTGTTTTTGGCATTTTTATCGAATATCAGGTGGCTATAGCTACCTGGACTTACATCTGGGACCTCTATTCTGTTCCATTGATCTACATGTCTGTTTATCTGCCAGTACCACGCTGATTTTCTTACTATGGCTCTGTAGTATAGGTTAAAATCAGGTATGGTGATCCCACCAGCCTTATTTTTGTTGCTCAGAATTATTTTAGATATTCGAGGTTTTGTGTGATTCCAAATGAATTTTTGGATTGTTTTTTCTATTTCCATGAAGAAAGCCTTTGGAATTTTGATAGTTTTGAATTTTGATAATTTTGCATTAAATGTGTAGATTGCTTTAGGTAAGATTGCCATTTTCACAATATTGATTCTTCCAATCCAGGAACAAGGGATGTTTTTCCACTTTCTAGTGTCTTCTGCAATTTCTTGCTTGAGAGATTTAAAGTTCTCATTGTAGAGATTCTTTACTTACTTGGTTAGGTTTATTCCAACGTACTTTATTTTATTTTATTTTATTTTTTGATGCAGTTGTGAATGGGAGTGATTTTCTGATTTCATCCTGTGTGTGTTTGTTGTTAGCATATATGAAGGCTACTCATTTCTGTGTATTTATTTGGCATCCTGCTACATGGCTGTAGGTTTTGACCAGCTCTAACAGTTTGCTAGTAGATTTTTTTAGGGTCCTTTATGTATAGAATCATGTTATCTGCAAATAATGATGACTTGATCTCTTCCTTTCCAATTTGTATCACTTTTATGTGTGTCTCTTGCCTTATTGCTATGGCTAAGACTTCCAGAATGATATTAAATAAAAGTGGGGACAGTGGACACCCTTGTCTTGTTCCTGATTTTAGTGGGAAAGCTTCCAGTTTTTCCCCACTTAGTAATATGTTGGCTGTAGGCTTGTCATAAATAGCTTTTATTATTTTGAGATATGTTCCTTCTATTCCCAGTCTCTGTAGGACTTTCATCATGAAGGGATGTTGGATTTTGTTGAACACTTTCTCTGTGTCTAATGAGATAATCATGTGATTTTTGTCCTTCAATCCATTTATATAATGTATTACATTTATAGATTTGGGTATATTGAGCCATCCCTGAATCTCTGGGATAAAGCCTACTTTGCCAGGGTGAATTATCTTTCTGATATATTCTTGTATTCTGTTTGCCAATATTTTGTTGAGAATTTTTGCATCTATGTTCATGAGGGATATTGGTCTGTAATTGTTGTTGTTGTTCTATCTTTGCCTGGTTTTGGGATCAGGGTGATGCTGGCCTCATAGAAGGAGTTTGGTAGAATTCCTTTTTTTTTTTTTTTTTTTTTTTTTTCCTATTTCCTGGAAAAGGTTAAAAAGCAATGGTGTTAGCTCTTCCTTAAATGTCTGGTAAAATTCAGCAGTGAATCCATGTGGGCCTGGGCTTTTTTTAGTTGGGAGATTATTGATAACTGTTCAGATCTCCATGTTTGTTATAGGTCTATTTAAGTGATTAATCTCATTTTGATTTAATTTAGGTAGGTCATATAAATCAAGGAAATCCTCCATTTCTCAGATTTTCATACTTTGTGGAGTATAAACTTTTATATTATGTCCCTATGATTTTTTGAATTTCTCTGAAATCTGTTGTAATGCTACATTTTACATGCCTAATTTTATTAATTTGTGTCTCTTTTTCTTTTGGTCAGATTTGCTAATGGTTTATCAATCTCGTTTATCCTTTCAAAGAACCAACTCTTTGTTTCATTAAGTTTTTGGATTTTTGTTGTTGTTGTTGTTTTGATGTCATTAATTTCTGCCCTAATCTTTATTACTTCTTCCCATCTACTGATTTTTCATTTGCCTTGTTCTTTTTTTTCCAAGGCTTTAAGGTGAAGCATTAGGTAGTTTATTTGCCACCTTTCTAATTTCTTAATATAGGCATTTAAAGCTATAAATTTACCTCTTAGAACTGCCTTCATTGTGTCCCAGAGATTTTGGTATGTTGTGTTCTCATTATCGTTTGACTCTATAAGTTTTTTATTTCCTTCTTGATTTCTTCATTGACCCATTCATCATTTAGTAATGTATTGTTTAGTTTCCATGATTTTATGTATGCTCTATAGCCTTTCTTGATATTGATTTCTAGTTTAATTCCATTGTGGTCAGATAGAATACAAGGAATTATTTCAATTTTCCTGAATTTGTTAAGATTTGCTTTGTGTCCTAATATATGGTCTATTTTAGAGAATGTTCCATGTGCTGCTGAAAAGAATGTATATTCTGCAGCATTTGGATAAAATGTCCAATATATATCTGTTAGGTCCATTCCTTCTATGACCTCATTTATTCCAGATGCCTCTCTGTTTATTTTTTCCCAGGATGACCTGTCAATTGATGAGAGTGTGGTGTTAAAGTCCCCCACCATCACTGTGTTTGGTGTTATCTGTGACGTTAGTTCTAATAGTGTTTGTTTGATGAATTTGGGAGCCCCCATGTTAGGTGCATATGTGATTAGGACTGTAATGTCCTCGTGTTGGAGTGTACCCTTAATCATTATAAAGTGACCTTCCTTATCTTTCTTGACTAACGTTGGACTGAAGTCTACATTGTCAGATATTAGGATAGCAATCCCTGCTTGTTTTCTAGGCCCATTTGCTTGAAACACTGTCTTCCAACCTTTCACCCTAAGATAATGCCTATCCTTTGTAGAAAGGTGAGTTTCTTGGAGACAACAAATTGTAGGATCCTGCTTTTTAACCCAGTCTGCAAACCCATGTCTTTTCGTTGGGTTATTGAGGCTGTTGATATTAAGAGATATTATTTGAAGGTTTGTATTTATGTTTGCTATTTTTTTTTTTTTTTTTGTGTGTGTGGTTCTGGTTCTACCTTTGCTCTCTTGTGTTAACTAGTATTTGAGTATTGCCTGTTTTTTCTAGGTTCCTTATATGTGTGCTTTTTATGGAGGATTCTTTCAAGTATTTTTGGTAGAGCTGGCTTTGTCTTCAAATACTCCTTTAACCTGCTTTTTTTTTTTTTAAATTTTTTTGTTTATTTTTATTTATTTATTTGAGATCGACAGATATAGAGAGAAAGAGGCATATATAGAGAGAATGGGCGTGCCAGGGCTTCCAGCCACTGCAAACAAACTCCAGATGCATGTGCCCCCTTGTGCATCTGGCTAATGTGGGTCCTGGGGAATTGAGCCTTGAACCAGGGTCCTTAGGCTTCACAGGCAAGTGCTTAACCGCTAAGCCATCTCTCCAGCCCTTAACCTGCTTTTGACATGGAATATCCTTATTTCTCCATCTATTTGAATAGATAGCTTTTCAGGATAATGTAATCTTGGTTGTCAGTTGTTATCTCTCAGAACTTGGAATGCATCACTCCAAGCCCTTCTGGCTTTTAAAATTTGTGTTGAATGACCTGCTGTAATCCTGATGGGCTTGCCTTTGTAGGTAACTTGATTTTTCTCTCTAACTGCTTTCAATATTTTTTCTTTGGTTTGTGTGTTCAGTACTTTCATTATAATATGGTGAGGAGAGGTTCTTTCCAGGTTTTGTCTGGCTGGGGTTTTGAAGGCTTCCTGTATCTGCCTTGGCACATCTTTCCCAATTTGGGGGAAATTTTCTTTTGTTGAAGACGCCTACTATGCCTTTGGAGTGAAATTCTTCTCCTTCTACTATGCCCTGAATTCTTACATTTGATCTTTTCATACTGTCCCAAATATCTTGAAATTCCCATTCATACTTTTCTATTATCTTGTCTTTCTCTTTGTTGGACTGTATTATATCTGCTACCTGGTCTTCTAGTTTAGATATTCTGTCCTCTTCATCCATTCTACTGATGAGATTTTCTACAGAGTTTTTATATCATTGACTGTGTTCTTCATTGCTAGTAATTCTGACTGGTTTTTCTTTATTATATCTATTTCCTTATTTATGTCTTGTATTGCCCTCTTTATTTCATGTAATTGGTGTCCTGCATCTTGTTTGATTTCCTCTTTGATTCCTTTTATTTCCTCTTTTATTTCCTTTTTGACTCCTTTGGTTTGTTCTTTGACTTCTTTGAACATATTTACAATCATTCATTTGAAATCTTTCTCAGGCATTTCCTCTAACTTGTTCTCACTGGACGTCATTTCTGATGGATTAATACTTTTAGGTGGATTTATATTGTCTTGCTTTTTAGTGTTTCTTGTGGCATACTGTATATATTTTTGCATCTTAGATTCAGTTAATGCTTGTATTTTCTAGCTAGCTGAGTATTCCTAGCTGTATAAATTGATCTGATGTTATATATCTGAAGGGTAGGAGCTTAAGGTGGTAGGTGTGGCTCTTAAGACTCTCAGAGTATCTACAAAGGTGTTCCTAGGGGTTGAGTTTGCCCACTATGGGAGTATTCAAATAGGCTGAGTGGAATAAAATATAGGTAGATACTAAAATTTAACTAAAGACTGTATACATTCAATCAAAAACATCACCGAATATTTATGTAAGAGTAGGTATTATAACAACCAGATCCTCTATCAACAAAGAGATTAAGATTTCTGGTCCATTGAGGGATCTAAGTCAGTTTGTGACCAAGTGAGACCCTTCCCTGGTGCAATCCCAGTTACCTTTTTGGATGAATTTGGTCTCAATGAAGTTGGTGGCTGGGTTGTTGGGCCACTGTTTTGATTTCTGGAACTGGGCCCTGGCTTTTCCTGTGGGGCACACCAAGCCTGGCAACTGTGGCCCTGTAGATTGGCACCCCCAGTGCTGGAACCACTACTGTCGCTGCTGAAGGTGCCACTGCTGGATCGTTGCTACTGTTGCTAAAGCTGTCATTGCTGGATCTGCTGCTGCTGCTGCTATAGCTGCCACTGCTGGATCCCCTGCTGCTGCCTCTGAAGCTGCCATTGTAACCACTGCTGCTGCTGTTGAAGCTGCTTGCTGGATCCACCTTTGCTGGGGCCGCTGTTGCAGGTGCTGGAGTCGCTGGTGTTGCTGCTCGCTGGTGTTGCTGCTCCTTCTTGGGTCCCACTGTCAGCTCAATCTGGTGTGGCCGGTCCGGGGACTGCTGCTCTGTTTGCTAGAGCTGGGCACAGGTGGTGGGGGAGGGGAGGGAGCCGATGCTGCTCTAGTTCTCTCGCTGTTCCACGTGTTCTTCTACCTTGTGATCTGCTCCTCCGTTGTTCATTGCCGCTCTCCCTTCATGTTCCTAGAGCTTGCGGAGAGCTCTTGTGTGAGTGGAAGTTCCCTTCACCTGGCTTTTTCCTGTGACTCAAGCCAATCCTGGCAGCTTTCTCATGTGCCGCTGTTGCCGTTGCTGCAGTCAGTGGATCTGCTGGGGCCTCTTTTGCCAGCCTGTGCAGGCTCTGGATACTCTGGATCTCTTCTATTCTCCACTTCTGATCCAATTTCCTAAACACCTTTATTTTTAGTAAAAGTGTATTTTGCTGAGAATTTTTGGTCTTTTTTCCCCTTAGGCTGCTTTGGTGTGGTGTCTATGCCACCATCTTAACTGGAAGTCTCTATCCTTTTCTTTTTTGTATCCATTTTATTCCTTTCTCTTGCTTTATTACTTTGGTTAAGTATTCAAGCACCAGGCCAAATAGAAGGGTAAATAGTAGACACTTATTTCACTCCTGATTTTATATGAAACATTTTCAATATTCCATGTTTACTGTAATGTTTGCTATAATTTTGATCATATATATATTCATTCTTTATAATGCTGAGGTACATCACTTAGGCTCCTGGTTTTATCACAGATTTTATTATGAAGACCTGCTGAATGTTGTTAAAGGACTTTTCTTTTTTATGTTTTTATTTATTTATTTATGAGGGCGAGACAGAGAAAGAGGGAAGGAGAGAAAGAGAGAAAGAGAGAATATGGGTGCACCAGGGCCTCTAGCTGCTACAAACAAATTCTAGACATATGTGCCACCTTGTACATCTGACTTTTTTGGGTCCTGGGGAATCAAACCTGGGTCCTTTGGCTTTTCATGCAATTGCCTTAAACACTAAGTCATCTCTCCAAGCTCTAAAATCCTTTTCTGTATCTATTAAAACCAGCCTGTGAATTTTGTTCATATTCTCTTTATGTGCTATGTTGCATATATTAATTTGTATATGGTGTGGCATGGTTGCATCTCTTATATAAAACTATTGTATTATTGTATGTGCTCAGTTTTTAAATGTGTTTATGAATTCAGGTTCAATGAGTTCATTGAAGATATTTGCCTCTATGTCCACTAGAGAACTTGATATTTTTAAAATTGTTCTTGTGTTCTAGCTTTGTTATTAGTATAACATTGACTTTGTAGAAGTTTGGAAGCATTTTTTTCCTTTTCTAGTTTGAAGAATATTGACATTCTTTGTTTATGTTTTCAAACTAAGTAGTATATTTCCTGGCCCTATGGTTGTCTTCATTGAGAGTTTTTGTATTACTGTTCTAGTCCAGTGCTTATTACATATTTATTTGCATTCCTTTTTATATCCTCATGTTTCACTATTGTAAGTTATGTGTTTAAAAATCTATCCACTCCTAAATTTTACTACACTTTTTCAAAATATACCATAATTCATTATTATTATTATTATTATTTTATTTATTTATTTAAGGGAGGGAGAGGCAGAGACACAGAGAGAGAGAATGCGTGTGCCAGGGCCTCCAGCCACTGCAAACAAACTCCAGAAACACATGCTCCCTTGAGCATCTGGCTTACGTGGGTGCTGGGCAATCATCCAAGGGTCCTTAGGCTTTGCAGGCAAACACCTTAACTATTAAGCCATTTTCCAAGCCTAATTAATTATATTTATTTGTTTGTTTGTTTGTTTATGACTCCAAATACATGCATCATCTGTGCATCTGGCTTACTGGGTCCTGGGAATTGAACCTGGCCTTTGGCTTTGCAGGCAAGTACTTAACTGCTAAGTCATCTCTCCAGCCCCCAAATATTCCCTAATTAGTATCTAGATGTCAGTGATATATTTCATTATATCTACTGTTCGACTTCATATTATATTAATGTGTTTGTGATTGTCTCATCCTCAGTACCCAGCTGATGACAGTTTGGAAGGTAAAGGTTTCATAGAGGAGTTGTATTACTGGAGTTTGGCCTTGGGTTATGATAACCCAAGCCTGGATTTGCCAGAGCTAGCTCATTCTCTTGCTGCTTCCTGACAGCTGCTGGTGGAAGGTGTGATGCCCAGTTTCCAGATTATGCCATGATCTTCCCTGCCCTGATGAAGCTTCCCTTCAAGATCTAAGCTAAGAAAATCCTTTTCTCCCATAAGGTTCTTTTGGTCTGGTGGGTGTTTTTCCCCCACTAATAAGAAAGTAACTGCTACAGAATTTGTAAATGTTGTTTATGCTTTCAAAGAATCTACTTTTTCATACTTACTTTTGCTCTGTTTTCCTTTCATTAATATCATCTCTGTTCTTTGCTATTTATCTCCCTCCATTAGTTTTGTGTCTGCCTTGTTCTTGCTTTAATAAACCATCAGGTATGCAACTAGATTAGTTATTTAAACTCACTCATAGATAAAATCTCCTTCACTGTATTTCATAATCTGTTGAACTAATGTGTTCAATTTCATTTGATTCTAAGAAGCTTTGTTTCTCCCTGTTTTCTTCTAACCATTTCTGGTCATTTATGAATGCACTGTTATGTTATGAACTAATAAGGTAAAATGAGACATGTCAATCATACATTTATTAATAATTTCTTCTTGGCTTAAAACATGATCTATTTTGGATACTATTACATGGGACCGTGAGAATAATATGCACCTTAAGCTATTGAATGGAAAATTCTAAAAATGGTAGTTATACTCATCTTCCCATTGTGTAATTTTATTTTAAATTTTAATTTGGAAGATATTAATTAATGGGTGTCATACTGAAATTTCCCACTATTATTGTACGTGGGACTATTGGTGTGCTTATGTCCAGTAATTTTTAATAAAATATTGTGCAATTATTGGTGCATATGTATCTGATGGATTCTTCCTGTTATTAGTCTATAGTGAATCTCTACACCAAGACCCACTAACTTGGACTTGAATTTTACTTTGGCAGATATAAATATATATGTCCTTGACTGCTTTAAGATTTTGTGTGATTGAAATATTGTTGCATACCTTTTCACTGTAATCCCGGTGGAACTTTGTTAGTGAAGCCTGTTCACACATTTTAACTGGACAGATTCGTTTTATATGCCATAAAGCCTGTCTAAACAAGTTTAACGAGAAATACCAGAATTATATACTATTTTCCATACTTTTTCTTGGCTGGTTTCTGTACTGTTTGATCTTTCTCCCTTACTCATCTTAGATGCTGATGATTTCTTGGGTTAATTATCTCTTGACAGCTGTTATTCTGGTAAAACTAAGCTTTTGAAAGCTCTCATGATTTTATATTTCTTTTTTCCCTCATATTTGTATAGGATTACTTTAAATATCTTAAGTAATGGTGCCTTAGTAGTCATGAGTTACTCTCCTTTGGGCTTATCTTTGTCTTTATCTTTCCATCAATTTTACAAGATAATATGAAACTGTAGTAATCTTGGTTATCAGCTATTTATTCTCAGTCCTCGAAATGTTTCATTCCATACTATCTTGGCATTTTGTGTATCTGCTGACATTCAGTTCCTTTTGCCTTTGTAAGTAAGTTGGCACTGCTCTTTAAAAGCTTTTAATATTTCTTTCATTCTTATTCTGCTGTTTTAGTATCATAGCTACAATGTGTCTTCTATGTGGTGGATTATTGAATTTGGTCTCAATAATTTTCTGCACTCTTGAAAGCTGTGTACATTACTACATGTTTTTATTTATTTCTATCAGAATAAAATAATTTCAGAAGTTTGTCTCAAGTCCCTGTAATCTAAGCTACTGATAACTCCCTTAATTTTTTTAATTTAGAGAGATGTCAATTTCTTTTTATTTTTGTTTGTTTGTTTGTTTTTATTTTTCGAGGTAGGATTTCATTCTAGTCCAGGCTGACCTGGAATTCACTATGCAGTCTCTGGGTGGCCTCAAATTTATGGTGATCCACCTACCTCTGCCTCCTGAGTGTTGGAATTAAAAGTAGTGCACCACCATGCCCAGGTTAGAGCAATAAATTTCTAAAATATTCATCTGGTTGTTTTCCAGAATCCTTACTAGTGGTTGATTTCTCCTCTTGATGTGAATCTACTTCTTTACTCCTATCATTTTTTTAGCTATTGTCCTTCTGATATGTTCAAGTATTATCAAAATTAAACCTTTGAATTTTATCTGAGATTTCAAACATTTCAATATATTTCAATTCAGTTATTTATGAGTTATAAATTTTTGAAAGAGTCATATATTCTTGCTTTTTTATATTCCTTCTGCTTCTGTATTGCTGTTTGGGCATTGGTTATGAAGAACAGCTCTTCTACTCTTCCACAGGTCCTTCTCCATCCCATGTACTACTCCAAAGAGTGAAAGCAAAGCCCAGTAACAATGGCACACAAATGAACCTCATATTTCCATGTAATTCAATGCAAGTTGGAAATAAAACATGACCAGTAAGGATGGAAAATAAAGGATCTAAATAGTTATAGGATAAACTAGTATTTTGAAATTTAAAATTATTAATAATTAAGTAATTATAGGGAAAGAAAAAAGAAAATAGGAGAGGGAAAATAAAGCAAGTATAAACAAAAAAACAATAACAATGATGATAATAATTTTAATAAACCAGTCAGTATTTCCTTCTTGTTAAAGATATATGAGATAAAGATACATTGTTTTTTCTTTCCCACAAAGGCTTTTCATTTTATAGTTTATTTGATGTGTAGGGAAATGTGAATCATTTTCTTTCAGAGTTTAAGGAAGTAAGGCCAAGAACGGTTATTTGTATAAGGCCTGCTCTGCTTTTCTTTGAGGTTCACAAGTTACAGTGAAAACTTCTAGGCAGAATTCCTTCCTATGTTTTATACAGGTCCAGCAACATGGTGAGTATAGGACCTACACTGAGCTGTTGCCAGCAGCTGAACCCATGGACCACTTAGGTGGATGCATCCTCACAGGAGAAGCATGCTGCCAGCACAGGCAGGGACATGGGGAATATGTGGCCAGAGGCTGCTACTTGCTCATGCCTTTGTGCCTGAGAACAGTATACACTGCGTGGTGCCTGAGGGCTGGCACTGAATCATCTAGTGTGTCCTGGACATGGTAATTTTTGTGCCATTTTCTTGCTCATATCCCCAGGTAGCTGTTCTTGCTCCCTCTCCAAAGGCCCAGACATAGTTTCCATATGGAAGCACGCTCTGACTTCCTCTATGCTGGAGACATCATGTCCCACCACTTAGATGGGTGTCCACAGATGGTATCCAAGTTACAAGCAGACTCTGGCCCCAGCACCGATTATCTGGTGGTGGTTCTGTCATCTGTTGCAGAGGGAAGGCATTTCCGGCTTAGGAAGATAAAAATGCAGGGCCTTCTACTCTCCTCTGCCAGAAGGTTTGATGGTTAGAAATCACTTAAGATGGTTTCCCACGAGGCACCAGTAAGCAAGGTACCAAGTACACCCCACCCCACCTCACAGCATCTCCTGCTACAGAGATGGCAGAGTCCCCATCTTAAACTCTGTTTCTTGCAGAGAACCAGTTTGTGAAACTCTGGAGATTGTGGAGACTTTCCTTTTCTATTTTGCTTAAAGCCCCACTGAGGATTCTCTTTGTTCCCTACCAGGTTGCCTAGCAACTGATGTTAGGGTTCTTTCTTTCTTTCCCAAATCTAAAAATAAATAAATAAATAAATAACTGTGTCTGGGTTTCACCTGTTCTTTGTCTACTGTTTACTTTTGAACCCCTGTATCTTTTCACACTGCCTCTCACCTCTCCTGCAGCTCTGCTCCTTATGTTTTGTCTTTGTTTCAAGAACATGCAGAAATGTGCTGAGTGCCTCTAATGTACTCTTTCCGTCTTCTTCTTTTACTGTTAATAAAAGATGTACCCATACATAGAAATTTAAAGAAACACAAAATTTACAAATTTATTCACCAAGCCATAGTCTTAAAGCTCAATAGGCTTTTTGGTTATTATGAGCACACTTGAGACACAAATCAACATGGATGCCAAAAAGGACCATGGGAAATTTTTACTTGCTTTTTTTTTTTTTTTTTAGGTTAGGTATTGCTTTAGTCCAGGCTGACCTGGAGTTCATATGTGGTCTGAGCAGGTTGGTTTTGAACTCACAGTGATCCTCCTACCTCTGCCTCCTGAGTGCTGGGATTCAATGTGTGGGATTATTTTAAAGGCATCAAAAGCAACTCTTTTGTTAAAGTTGAATAAAGTCTATTCTATGAAAGCCCTCCTAAGAAGTTCCAGGCTGAAAAGGATTTTAGATGAGTGGTTGATATATTTTGGTAGCTTATAGTGGTTGATAGATTTTTTCAAACTACAAAAATGCTTGAGAACATTGATCATTTATTTACATTTATTTTT
This sequence comes from Jaculus jaculus, assembly GCF_020740685.1. Lineage (NCBI taxonomy): Eukaryota > Metazoa > Chordata > Mammalia > Rodentia > Dipodidae > Jaculus > Jaculus jaculus. The sequence continues at coordinate 122,819,539 of NC_059106.1, read as the reverse complement.
ATTTGAGTTGAATGCAAGGGCCCTGTAGACATAGACTCAGGTCTTTGAAACTTGAGTCTCCAGTGAACAAAGCCCAACTGGGGAAGAGCTGTGTCACTGGAGGACAGATCCTGAGACCAGCCCTAAGTTGTGTGGAGAGTAGTTTGGGCTCTGCCTGTTCATGGTCTGCTGGCTGGTATTAGTATCTTCTTGGATCTATGGAGAGGCACTATTGATGGTGTTTCCCTGGATTTGTAAGTCTGAAATAAACCCACTTCTTCCTATAAGCTACTTTTGGTAGCACGTTTGTCCCACAATATGAAACTGACTGCAACAGATATTAATTGTGTACATAAAGTATATGAATATAAAATTATTATTCTTATTATTATAAAATAATTTTATATGACCATATATATAGGTAGGTTCTCACTGTAGCCCAGGCTGACGTGAAGCTCACTCTATAGTCCTGGGCTGGCCTCAAACTCAAAGAAATCCTCCTATCTATGGCTCCCAAGTGCTGGTATTAAAGGCATACTTCACCATGGCTGCCTCTTGAAATATATTTTTCAATGTAATGTATTTACATTGTGTTTTGAGAAGGGGTAACGTGTTGAAAGTAAAATAAAGTGAGTGTTTTGTTATTAACAGGGTATGTAGACAGCACACGATTAGAAAGACATGCAGATCAAAGCACTTAACAACTGCTACAACTATCCTTAATATTGGGAGTCATGAGCAAACTAAAATTATTGGTCTCAGTTTCAAACTTTAGCTTGGCAGATGAGAACTAGGAATGAGAAATAAATATTATTCAGGAATATTCATGAATTTTAGAGAATGAGTATAGTTCTGGCCATGGCCAGGCTAATTTATTTCAACATTTTTATCTGCAGAAATACTCTCTGGAAACAGATTTCAAGTAATAATAAAAGTGTAAGTGATATCTATGCACAATAGTCATTAAAATTGGAAGCATAAAAGTTAAGTTGTCACAATGCAGACAATATACTATAATACAATAATTTTAAAAAGCATATATTTTGCAAGAGCATATGATACAAGGTACATAAATATAGCACATGTGTGGAATAATACAATTATTTTTAATGTATATATTTTTATAATTTTGTAGTACAATTTAAAACAGTAAATCCATAATACAGTTACTGCTATTGTTGTTTAATGATAGCTGAATGACAGTAAAATGAATATTCATATAATATAAAGAAATAGATCTGAAAAATCTAAAATATAAGGATTTGGAGAACAAGACTTAGGAAGTAGCAAAACTAATGCGATAGAGAGCAGAAAAACCTAGACTTCAGATCTAGAGTAAACCAGCAATAGGTGTGTAGTACTGAATCAAAGTTAAAATCCATTTGTTCAGTCAAAAGTTAATCTAGTCAGGATTTGACCAAGCCAATGATGGACATGTTTGCACCAAGTAGAGCAAGATTATCTCTAGCTGTGAAGGCTGAATGATGCCCAACCCAATACATGTCCTCTGACTCATAAATGTTAGATTCAACAAAGAATTTTATTACAATAAAACTTTATGGGTGTTCAAATTCATGCTTTTTCATATCCCTTTTTAGGCAATTTTTTTTGTTTTTTATTTATCTTATTTATTTTTAACTTTCTTATTGACAGCTTCCATAGTTATAGACAAAAACCATGGTAACTCTTCCTCCTTACTTTCTCCTTTATAACTCCACTCCTTATCATATCTCCTCCCCCTTTAAGTCAGTCTCTATTTTATTTTGATGTCATCATCTTTTCCTCTTCTTATGATGGTCTTGTATAAGGAGTGTCAATGGGGATGGAGAGATGGCTTAGTGGTTAAGCGCTTGCCTGTGAAGCCTAAGGACCCCGGTTCGAGGCTCGTTTCCCCAGGTCCCACGTTAGCCAGATGCACAAGGGGGCGCCCGCGTCTGGAGTTCGTTTGCAGAGGCTGGAAGCCCTGGCGCGCCCATTCTCTCTCTCCCCCTCTATCTGTCTTTCTCTCTGTGTCTGTCGCTCTCAAATAAATAAATAAAAATTAAAAAAAAAAATTAAAAAAAAAAAAAAGGAGTGTCAAGCACTGTGAGGGTATGGATCTCTAGGCCATGTTGTGTCTGGAGGAGCACTTTGTAAGGAGTCCTACCTTTCATTTGGCTCTTACATTCTTTCTGCTACCTCTTCCCCAATGGACCCGGAGCCTAGGAAGTTGTGATAGAGATGTTTCAATACTGAGCACTCCTCTGTCACTTCTTCTCAGAACTATGGTGCCTTCTGAGTCATCCCGAGGTTACCACCATCTTAAAAGAGAAGCTTCTCTAACCAAAAGTGAGAGTAGCATTAATATATCAGTATGTACATTAAAAGAAGTACTTACTACACAGTTTTGTGAGCAAAGTATATACATCTAGCAAGACACAAGCAGACTTTACAACCCTAGGTATCATAACTACCCCTGTCCTAGGTTTTCAGTATCAGGCATGTAATCCCTCCTGTGTAGTGGGCCTCCATTCCAATTAGACAGAAGTTGGTTTCTCCCATATCAGGCATGCCATTATTGCACCCACTGGCTCATTTGGCCAGGCTAGACAAATTTAAGGTCTGCAATGCCCACTGTCGCTTATCTCCACTGGTAATTTTTCTCTCTCCTATTGAACTTCATGCAGCATAGCTTTCTACAGTTTTCTGTCAGCTGGTCTACACAGAGGTTTTCAACTCAGCTCCAGCAGGATTTCTCAGTGACTTTGCAGCCCAAGTATGTGTAGTCTTCAGCAATAGGAACTTATCATCTATTCTTTGTGGGAAACCAAGAGCCTTGGCAATGGCTTACAATGTTTTGGGGCATCAGGGATCTCCCTGGCCAACAACTCACTAGAAGGTATCCCATCCCCGGCACTGAAAATTTACTAGTAAAAATTCAAGGCTTCTGGTTGTTCCATTGTCCAAAAATGTAGGTTTCCATATGACTCATTCATACCCTCTTAGATTTTGATTGTACCTCCCCCTACATTTCCTTTATTCAGTTTCTTCCCCTAACCTCACATAGGCCTTTCCACACTCATTAATCTGTATTTCTACTTACATATACACAATCACATCCTTTTAAGTCACCTCCTTCTTTTCTATTTTGTTTATATTCCATTTCTAGCTTACTGCCCTCTGCTACTGAGTTTGATTCCAATTCACATCAAAATCCAATCCTTTATAGCTAGGATTCACATATGACAGAAAACATGTGACTTTTGGCTTTCTGGGCCTGGTTTACCTCACTAAGTATAATTCTTTCTAGATCCATATATATTCCTACAAATTTTATTTTTCTTTATACCTGAGTAGAACTTCATTAATAAATGTGCTACATCTTCATTATCCATACATCTGTTGAAGGGCATCTAGGCTGGTTCCATTTCCTAGCTATTGTGAATAGAGTGGCAATAAACATGGTTGAACAAGTATTCCTGAGGTAATGAGATGAGTCCTTAGGATGTATGCCTAGGAGTGGTATAGCTAGGTTATATATTAAATCAATTTTTAGCTATCTCAAGAACCTCCGTACAGATTTCCACAATGGCTGGACCAGATTGCATTCCCACCAACAGTCTAGAAGGGTTCCACTTTTACCTCATCCTTGCTGGAGTTTATTGTCATTTGTTTTCATGATGTAGCAATTCTGACAGAAATGAGATGGAATCTCAAAGTACTTTTAATTTGTATTTCCCCAATGGCTAGAGATGTAGAATATTTTTAGATGTTTATATGTCATCTGTATTTCTTCTTTGGAGAACTCTCTATTTAGTTCCATAGACCATTTTTAAATTGTATTGTTTGATTTCTTATTATTTAGTTTTTGAGTTCTTTATATAAACTGGATGTTAATCCTCTGTCAGATGAATAGCTATCAAAGATTTTTTTCCCATTCTGTAGGTTGCCTCATTGCTCTTTTCACAGTATTCTTTGTTGTACAAAAGCTTTGTAATTTTATGAAGTCCCAGCAGTTGATCAGTGGTTTTATTTCCTGAGAGACTGGAGTTATATTCAGAAACTCTTTGCTAATACCAATATATTGAAGGGTTTCCCTTACTTTTTCCTTTAGCATTTTAAGAGTTTAGGGTCTAATATTAATATTAAGGTCTTTGATTCATTTGAACTTAGTTATGGTGCATGCAGAGAGAGATAAGGTTCTATTTTCACCCTTCTACAGATACATATCCAGTTTTCCCAGCACCATTTGCTGAAGAGGCTGTCTTTTCTCCAATGAGTATTTTTGGGATTTTTTTCAACAAAGATCAGGTGGCTGTACCTACCCAGACTTACAGCTGGGTCCTCTATTCTGTTCCATTGTTTTTCTGCAAGTACCATACATTTTTTGTGACCATGGCTGTGAAATACAGGTTAATATCAGGTCTGATGATACCACAAGACATATTTTTGTTGCTCAAAATTGCTTTAGATGTTTGAGGTTTTGTGTGCTTCCAAATGAATTTTAGTATTGTTTTTTATATTTCTGTGAAGAATGCCATTGGAATTTCGATGGGGATTGCATTAAATATGTACATTACTTTTGGTAGTATTGTCATTATCACAGTATTGATTCTTCCAATCCAAATATAAGGGATATCTTTCCATTTCCTAGGATCTTCAGAAATTTTTGTCTTGAGTGTTTTAAATTTTTCATTTTATGGATCCTTCACTTCCTTGGTTAGGTTTATTCCAAGGTACTTTATTTATTTATTTTTAAACTTTCCCTTTTTCATTTTTTATTTATTTGAGAATGACAGACAGACAGAGAAAGGCAGAGGGAGAGAGAGAGAGACAGAGAGAAATTTGGTGCGCCAGGGCCTCCAGCCACTGCAAATGAACTCCAGATGCATGCACCTCTTTGTGCATCTGGCTAGCATGGGTCCTGGGGAATCAAGCCTCAAACCGGGGTCCTTAGGCTTTACAGGCAAGCACTTTTCCAGCCTTTATTTATTTACTTGATTCAATTTTTATTGGGAGTGATTCTCTGATTTCATTCTCAGTGTATTTGTTGTTAGCATACAGGAAGACTACTAATGTCTATGTGTTTATTTTATATTCTGCTACATGGCTATAACCATTTAATGGTAGTGTTTAGGGTCCTTTATGTATAGAATAATATCATCCGTAAATAATGATGACTTGATTTCTTCCTTTCCAATGTGTATCTTTTGCCTTATATTTTTATAGCTAAGACTTCCAGTACTATATTAAGTATAAGTGGGACAGTGGAAAATACCCTTGCCTTGTTTTGCATTTTAGTGGAAAAGCTTCAAGTTTTTCTCCATGTTGCATTATGTTAGCTGTAGGAAAAGCCAGGTGAGGGAATTTTCCACTCACACTGGATCTCTCTTCAAACTCAAAAAATGTGAAGGGAGAATGGCAGTGAACAATGGAGCAGATCACAAGGTAGAAGAACACGTGGGACAGCGACAGCGAGAGAACTACAGCAGCATCAGCAGCCTCCCATCCCCCACTGCCAGTGCCCAGCTTCAGAGAACAAAGCAGTGGTCCAGGGACCCAACCACACATACTTGAACCAACAGCAAGACCCAAGTATAACTGAGACTAAAATTATCCCAAAAGGTAACTGAGATTACACCAGGTCAGTACCTGCCTAATAAACCTGATATATAGGCCTGAACCAGAAGTGCTAATTGCACCTTCCATATCAGGTTAAATTGTATGTTAAATGTGATGGATGGTCAGATTTGCTATTCTTAAATAACCTGAATTTTGGGCTTGTTATTTGTTGTTTCTTGATTTATAGTGGCTTTGTTTCCTCCTCTATTATACATTAGGAAAGGGTCTCACCTGGTCACAAGCTGACTTGGAACTCTCTACAGACCAGAAATCTTAACCTCTTTGTTGTCAGGATTAAGGGAGTGGGTGAGGCACCACACAGCCTAAGGGACAGACAGAGGATCTGGTTATCATAATAATTACTCTTGGATAAATACTCTGTGCTATTTTTCATTGAAAGTATATACTGTTTAGTTAAATTTTAGAAACTATCTGTATTTGGTTCCACTCAGCCTACTTGAATACTTTCATAGCAGGCAAACTCAACACCTAGAGTGACTTTTGGAGATACTCTGAGAGTCTTGAGAAGCAGTGCCTTAAATTCCTACCCTAAAGATATATAACATCAGCTTGTTTGAAATATCTAATAGTACCCAGTTCACTAGAAAATACAAACATTAAATAATACAGAATGCAAAAATATATACATTATAACACAAGAAACACCAAAAATCAAGACAATATTAATCCACCCAAAAGTATTAATGCATCAGAAATTATCTCCAAGGAGAATGAGTTGGAGGAAATGCCTGAGAAAGATTCCAAAAGAATGATTATAAATATGTTCAAAGAACTCAAAGAAGAAATGAAAGGAAGCAAAGAAGAAACAGGATGCCAATTTAATGAAATAAAGAGGTCAATCATAGTCATAAATAAAGAAATAGAAATAATAAAGACAAACCAGTTAGAGTTGCTAGCAATAAAGAACACAGTTAATGAAATAAAAATCTCTGTAGAAAATCTCACCAGTAGAATGGATAAAGGAGAGGACAGAATATCTAAGCTAGAAGACAAGGTGGCAGATCTAATACAGTCCAACAAAGAGAAAGACAAACTAATAGAAAAGTATAGGTGGGAATTTCAAGATATTTGGGACACTATGGAATGATCAAACAAGAATTCAGGGCATAGTAGGAGGAGAAAAATTTCACTCCAAAGGCATAGTAGGCATCTTCAACAAAATCATTGAAGAAAACTTCCCCCAAATTGGGAAAGATGTGCCAAGGCAGATACAGGAATCCTTTAGAACACCTGCCAGACAAAACCTGTAAAGAACCTCTCCTTGCCATATTATAATCAAACTACCAAACACACAAACCAAAGAAAAAATACTGAAAGCAGTCAGAGAGAAAAATCAAGTTACCTACAAAGGCAAGCCTATCAGGATTACAGCAGATTACTCAACACAAACTTTTTTTTTTTTTAATTGAAATATCATAAATTACAGTATTTTAATTATTATTATTTTTTTTAAATTTATTAGTTTTCTTTTCAGTAAATACAGGCAGTTTGGTACCATTATTTTTATTATTATGTTTTATTATTATATTATTATGTGACTTTTGGAGATACTCTGAGAGTCTTGAGAAGCAGTGCCTTAAATTCCTACCCTAAAGATATATAACATCAGCTTGTTTGAAATATCTAATAGTACCCAGTTCACTAGAAAATACAAACATTAAATAATCCAGAATGCAAAAATATATACATTATAACACAAGAAACACCAAAAATCAAGACAATATTAATCCACCCAAAACACAAACTTTAAAAGACAGAAGAACATGGGATAATATATTTCAGGTTCTGAAAGATAACAACTGACAACCAAGGTTACTTTATCCTGCAAAGCTGTCCATTCAAATAGACAGAGAAATAAGGATATTACATGACAAAAGCAAGCTAAAGGAGTATTTGAAGACAAAACCAGCTCTACAGAAAATGCTTGAAAGAATCCTCCATGCTGAAGAAAAAGAAAAGCACACATATAAGGAACCTAGAAAAAACAGGCAATACTCAAATACTAGTTAACACAAGAGACCAAAGGTAAAACTGGAAGAACTACAAAAAATGCCAAAAACGAATACACACCTTTCAATAATATCTCTTAATATCAATGGCCTCAATGACCCAAACAAAAGGCATAGGTTTGCAGACTGGGTTAAAAAGCAGGATCCTTCAATTTGTTGCTTCCAAGAATCCCACCTTTCTACAAAGGATGGACACTATCTTAAGGTTAAAGGTTGGAAAATGGTGTTTCAAGCAAATGGGCCTAGAAAACAAGCAGGGGTTGCTATCCTAATATCTGGCAAAGTAGAGTTCAGTCCAGTCTTTGTGGGAAACCAAGAGCCTTGGCAATGGCTTACAATGTTTTGGGGCATCTTTTTCCTTTAGCATTTTAAGAGTTTAGGGTCTAATATTAATATTAAGGTCTTTGATTCATTTGAACTTAGTTATGGTGCATGCAGAGAGAGATAAGGATCTATTTTCACCCTTCTACAGATACATATCCAGTTTTCCCAGCACCATTTGCTGAAGAGGCTGTCTTTTCTCCAATGAGTATTTTTGGGATTTTTTTCAACAAAGATCAGGTGGCTGTACCTACCCAGACTTACAGCTGGGTCCTCTATTCTGTTCCATTGTTTTTCTGCAAGTACCATACATTTTTTGTGACCATGGCTGTGAAATACAGGTTAATATCAGGTCTGATGATACCACAAGACATATTTTTGTTGCTCAAAATTGCTTTAGATGTTTGAGGTTTTGTGTGCTTCCAAATGAATTTTAGTATTGATGAAAGGCACCCTCCAACAGGAAGACATAACAATACTAAACATATATGCACCTAACATGGGGGCCCACAAATTAATCACACAAACACTATTAGAACTAAGGTCACAGATAAAACTGAACACAGTGGTGGTGGGTGACTTCAACACCCTACTCTCATCAATTGACAGGTCATCCTGAGAAAAAATAAACATAGAGACACCTGGAATAAATGAGGTTATAGAAGGAATGGACCTAACAGATATATACAGGACATTTCATCCAAATGCTGCAGAATAGTCATCCTTTTCAGCAGCACATGGAACATTCTCTAAAATACACCATATATTAGGATACAAAGCAAATCTTAACAAATACAGGAAAATTGAAATAATTCCTTGCATTCTATCTGATCAGAATGGTTACTTTGCTTTTTTTCTTTTTAATTTTTATTTATTTGAGAGCGACAGACACAGAGAGAAAGACAGATGGAAGGAGAGAGAGAATGGGCACGCCAGGGCTTCCAGCCTCTGCAAATGAACTCCAGACACGTGTGCCCCCTTGTGCATCTGGCTAACGTGGGACCTGGGGAACCGAGCCTCGAACCGGGGTCCTTAGGCTTCACAGGCAAGCACTTAACCGCTAAGCCATCTCTCCAGCCCCTATCTGATCAGAATGGAATCAAACTACAAATCTATAGCAAGAAAGACTGTAGATCATACATAAAATCATGGAAATTAAACAACACACTACTAAATGACGAATGGGTCAATGAAGAAATCAAGAAGGAAATTAAAAAAAAAATTATAGAACCAAATGATAATGAGAGCACAACTTACCAAAATCTCTGGGACACAATGAAGGCAGTCCTAAGAGGTAAATTTATAGCTTTAAATGCCTATATTAGGAAATTAGAATGGTTGCAAGTAAACCACCTAATGCTTCACCTTAAAGCCCTGGAAAAAGAAGAACAAGGCAAACCAAAAATCAGTAGACAGGAAGAAAAAATAAAGATTAGAGCAGAAATTAATGAATTAGAAACCAAAAATCAATGCAAAGAATCAATGAAACAAAGAGTTGGTTCTTTGAAAGGATAAACAAGATCGATAAACCCTTAGCAAATCTGACCTAAAGAAAGAGAGAAGAGACACAAATTAATATAATTAGAGATGAAAAAGGTAACATCACAACAGGTGCCAGAGAAATTCAAAAAATCATAGGGTCATACTATAAAAGCATATACTCCACAAAGTATGAAAATCTGAAAGAAATGGATGATTTCCTTGATTTATATGACCTACCTAAATTAAATCAAGATGAGATTAATCACTTAAATAGACTTATAACAAGCATGGAGATCCAAGCAGTTATCAAAAATCTCCCAACTAAAGAATGGCCAGGCCCAGATGGATTCACTGCTGAATTTTACCAGACCTTCAGGGAAGAACTTACACTATTGCTTCTCAAGCTTTTCCATAAGATAGGAAAAGAAGGAATACTACCAAACTCTTTCTATGAAGCCAGCATCACCCTGATATCAAAATCAGGGAAAGACAGAACAAAAAAAGAAAATTACAGACCTATGTCCCTCATGAACATAGATGCAAAAATTCTTAACAAAATGTTGGCAAACAGAGTACAAGAATATAACAGAAAGATCATTCACCCGGACCAAGTAGGCTTTATCCCAGAGATGCAGGGATGGTTCAACATACAAAAATCGATAACTGTAATACATTATATAAATGGACTGAAGGACAAAAATCACATGATCATCTCATTAGATGCAGAGAAAGTGTTTGACAAAATCCAACATCCCTTCATGATAAAAGTCCTACAGAGACTGGGAATAGAAGGAACATATCTCAATATTATAAAGCCTATTTATAACAAGGCTACAGCCAACATATTATTAAATGGGGAAAATCTGGAAGCTTTTCCACTAATACCAAGAAAAAGGCAAGGAACTAAATAGAGAGTTCTTACCAGAATAAATACAGATGACATATAAATATCTAAAAAAAGTGTTCTACATCCTCAGCCATCAAGGAAATGCAAATTAAAACTACCTTGAGATTCCATCTCTCTCCTGCCAGAATGGCTACCATCGAGGAAACAAATAACAATAAATGTTGGCAAAGTTTTGGAAAAAGGGGAACCCTTCTGCACTGTTGGTAGTTGTAGTCTGGTAGAGCCATTGTGGAAATCAGTGTGTAGGTTCTTGAGACAGCAAAAATAGATTTGCCATATGATCTCACTATAGCACTCCTAGGCATATATCCTAATGACTCTTCTCACTACCTTGGAGATACTTACACAGCCATGTTTATTGCTGCTCTATTCACAAGAGCTCAGTTATTATTTTCTAATTTCTATATTTATCTTTCTGTTTCTATCAATCTGTTTATATCAACCTATTTATATTTTCAATTGCTTTTTAGAATTTAAGCCTCCAGACAAATGTCACAGCCTTCAGTAGGAAATTGTTGATATTTTTTTAAAAATGTAAATGATGGGCTGGAGAGATGGCTTAGTGGTTAAGCGCTTGCCTGTGAAGCCTAAGAACCCTGGTTTGAGGCTCAATTCCCCAGGACCCACATTAGCCAGGTGCACAAGGAGGCGCATTCATCTTGAGTTTGTTTGCAGTGGCTAGAGGCCCTGGCATGCCCATTCTCTCTTTCTCTCTCTCCTTGTTGCTCTCAAATAAAATAAGCAAATGTAAATTATTAATAAGTAATATAATTGAGGATTTGAATGAATAAGTGAACAAAGGACCCAGTGAGTAAATATATGTAAGTTGACAGGACATTCTTAGGAACAATATAAATCTGTACCTATTTCCCAGACTTGGATAAAGTGTTAATCCAATAAATATTTACATATTCTCCTTAAAGTTTTGAGTCAGAGAGGCTGGAGAGATCGCTCAGTGGTTAAAGGTACATGCTTGCAAAGGCATGCAAATGCTTGGGTTTGGTTCACCAGTACTCACATAGTTCCACTTGCACAAAGTGGTGCATACATCAAGAGTTTATTTGCAATGACAAGAAACCTGGTCATCATGCCCAGTCTCTCTCTCTCTCTCTTTCTCCCCCTCTCTCTGTCTCTGTCCTTGCAAATAAATAAAAGATTAAAAAAAAAAAAAGATGCAAGGTTTGAGAGATGGTTTAGTGGTTAAGGCACTTGCTTGTGAAAGACCCAGGTTTGATACTCCAGCTCCCACATAAGCCAGATATGCAAGGTGGTGCATGTGTCTAGGAGTTCATTTGCAGTGGCTAGAGGCCCTGGATTGCCCATTCTGTCTCATTTCTCCCCTCTCTCTGTCTCTTATAAATAAATAAAAATTATATTAAAATATATTTAAAATTGATGCAAAGAATTACAATGTTTCTATTTTCTAAATATACCCATTATTGAAACACATTCGCAATGTAACTAAAACAATGCCAATGTTACTGAATGAGTGCAGACTGATTTTTGTCAGTTATATAGCAAAGGTATTATTTTATCTTTAAATGTAAGGAAGCATTTATGAAACAAATTAGTTTAGTTTCTAACATTGTAAATAGGATAGATACTGATAAAGGTACATGTGTGGGCTAGTGAGATGGCTTAGTGGTTAAGCGCTTGCCTGTCAGGCCTAAGGGCCCCGGTTTGAGGCTCAATTCTCCAGGACCCATGTTAGCCAGGTGCACAAGGGGCACATGTGTCTGGAGTTACTTTGCAGTGGCTGGAGGCCTTGGTGTGCCCATTCTCTATATGTCTATCTGCCTCTTTCTCTCTCTGTTTGTCGCTCTCAAATAAATAAATAAATAAATAAGGATATGTGAGACTTTTGGGGGCACTATTGAGTAGAAAAAAGTGGAGACCGTTCTTTCTAAAACTAAATATATGAAGCTACAGATTGTTTTGAATGTGTATACTAAAGTATCAGCAAAGGTAAAGAATAACAGCAAGTAACTTTGTTAGAAATTTTTCTATGTCTTTTGCCTAAAATAATTTAACTCCGTAGAACTAAATCTGAGAGTGTAAAGAAAATCTAGACAAATGCACAATAGCTAAAACTATTGTGATAGCCATCATAAAGTTATGCATTGTATGTTATAGAACATACATTAATGAAAGAGTTATGATTCAGTCTACCTTGTTTATTCTGTTATCACATTGATATGATTTTCACAAACATTGATTGTGAGTATAAAGCCATAATCTGATCATTTGCAATTATCATTTTCTTTTTTTGTTGTTCATTATTATTTATTTATTTAAGAGAGAGAGAGAGAGAGAGAGAGAGAGAGAGAGAGAGAGAGAAAATGGGCACACCAGGGCTTCCAGCCACTGCAAATGAACTCCAGACGTGTGCGCCTCCTTGTGCATCTGGCTAATGTGGGTCCTGGAGAATTGAGCCTTGAACCACGGTCCTTAGGCTTCATAGGCAAGCACTTAACCACTAAGCCATCTCTCCAGCCAGCAATTATCATTTTCACCAAATAGACAGAAAACTATTGATAAGTGGAATTTGGAAATCTTCCTGTCTGGCTTATGAAATTACTGGTACTCATGACATTCCACTCATAAACTCATAGCAGCTGGGAGGATTAACTTTGCATAGCTTCACAAGATACTGTCTGTCAACATTCTGCCATAGATGCAGCAGGGATATACAAGGCCCCAGAACTCTCTGAGGAGCTAATGTATGGTGGAGAAGGGGGTGTAAACTAGAAGGATTTCTGCAGGAGTGGGAATATGCTAAAAGGCATAATGGGAACATATAGAATCAAAATACTACATATATGTATGTGGGGGTTCTTCCTAAGTCCCAATTATGTATTTGGCGACTGGGGAAGTAACCACAGGATGAATTCAGGGACCCACTGGACTCACTGTCAGTCTAACATTTGTCAAAACTCCACTGATCACCTGACCTCCATAAGCACTTGCTTTAACTGGAGGATCATGATGTTATTTGGGGTCTCCTGGAATCAATGTCAATTTAGAACCAGTAAGCACCTTAAGGTTTGATTATTTTTTTCCCCACTGCACAGTTACCCTAGTGAAATTTTGCATGTCCCTCTGAGGAAGGTAGGGCTATGTTTAATATTGAAACTTTTGGGGATTGTATGAGGGTCCTCCCTCAAGGTGACCTGGCCACCCTTTCAATCAGGAAGTCAGGATCTATAAAATGGCTCAAGTCTGGAAACTGGTTAAGAGGCCTTAAATTTTGTTGTAAGTAATATTCTGTTCCTTTGTTTTGGAACTTTTTGTTTATAAATATTAAGCCAGAACTTAGTAGGCTTTTTATCTATTTTACATATGGGAACACCACGATTATTCAGCCAGAGCCAAAGGTCTACATGAATCATACCGTTATAAGCATTGTTTTGTCTATGCTGTCCATCATGGTAAACATGCTCACTTTGGCAATTTAGTGCTGCCACTTGGTCCTTGTTACTCTGAGATCCAGTTAGACCCATTGTATCTAAGTTACCTAATGTAATAACTGTGGCTCCCACTGTGATGTCTTTTTTTCTCAATTTTTATTAACATTTTCCATGATTATAAAAAATATCCCATGGTAATACCCTCCCCCCCACACTTTCCCCTTTGATATTCCATTCTCCATCATATCCCCTCCCCATTTCAATCAGTCTCTTTTATTTTGATGTCATGATCTTTACCTCCTCTTATGATGGTCTTGTGTAAGTACTGTCAGGCACTATGAGGTCATGGATATTGAGGCCATTTTATGTCTGGAGGGAGCACGTTGTAAGGAGTCCTACACTTCCTTTGGCTCTTACATTCTTTCCACCAACTCTTCCGCATTAGACCCTGAGACTTAGAAGGTGTAATTGAGATGTTACTCAGTGTGATGTCTTTTTTACATATTATGGCAACTACTGGTAACTTTAAGTATGTTGGGGCTCCCTTTACAAACCTGTTTTTTATAATCTTAGTGAAGGGCACATCTTTTGGATACTCCCATTGTTGGGGCAAAGATGAGCTTACATGGCAAATCTACTCTAGCATTTCAACTTTTCTGAGGCTTTTAATACCTTCATCAACATTAAGCCAAGGGGTATCAGGCAGCTCAAGCTTATTTTCAGTAGGCCATCTTTGGATCCATACTTTAGCCAACCAGTCAAATAAATTTTTGGTACCTTTTCCAACTGCATGAGCTATAGTGTTAAATTTAAAATTGCTTCTAAATGGGCTCATTTTAATAAATCCAGCCTGATCTAATTTTATATTCCTTCTGTCATTATCCCATATCCTTACTGCCTGTACAAGTTAGAAAGCTCCTAAAGTTCCTTAGGCATGCAACTCACTTCCTTTTGAGTCACACATTCTCACTTTTAGGGGCATGCCTAGACTTATGTCTTGTTATAGGCCTAGAGGCAAAGATGGGTGGGCACTGGGGAGTATCAGCACATCTTGCAGGAGGGTACATTGCTTGTTCCTCAGACAGGGAAGGATTAATTGTCCCAGGCATGTGTGGAGTGGGCAATACTTTAGGATGTGAGGATGAGGATGCAACTGCCCCTAAAGGAGGGGAGGTCACATTCTCATGTAAAACAACTTTTTTAGAATCTGAGATTTCAATGTCCCCAATTTTTTTAGGGTCTTTCCACACATCTTCATCCGAAGTCACTGGATCCTGCTCTTTTTCAATCAGTGTCCTCACTTCAAGTTTTGGTAGTCTGCGAGGCTAGGATTTGAGCTTACATTGTAAGTTAGCTAATCTTACAATGAGAGCTTAGGTTTGGTTTTCTGTAATTTTAGCCCTGTTCTGGCTAGAGAGGAGATTCTCCTCCAGGGCTCCCTTAGAAACTTTTAGATCATGCATGTGGGTCTTAAGCTTGGAAATTTTCTTTCTGAGCTTCTGTTTTTTTTCTTAATAGTTTATCTAGAGATGTTAGAAGTAACCATCTAGCATCACATTTGTCTTACTTTTTTACAATATTCAAACGTTCTAGATACAGTCATTATTTTTTTTTTGTTCTTTACAAGATATGACAAAGGATCACCAATACATCAATCTCATAGAGATTTTTTTAAATATTTTACACCATGGATTATTAGTGTCCTCCATATTACCAGTAAAAGTGCTCTCCTTATTACCAGTAAAGCCTTTAGTGGCACTGAAGTTGGAGAGCCAAGTCCAGAGAACACCAAACCCTGTAGGGAAATCCATCCTTACAATTTGTTTCTCTAGAACCACCCACTTCAGGTATCAATTTCTGTATTGGACAGCTTCAGGTTTGTTGAGATGAACTTCCAGGCCAAGCACAGTTATAGAGGAAGTGATTTATTGAATTTTATAAGTCCAGGGGAAGTTCCACAATGGCAGAAGAAGCTGGCCCCCTTTCAGGTCCAGGCAGAGAGAGAGAAGCCAAAAACCAAAAGCCACACCACACACTTCAGGAACTGCAAGTGGAACTAAGTACTTTGCATATCTTTAGATTGGAATTTCAAAACCACTACACCTTAAGATGCCCCAGTCACATCTCCTTTAACCAGGTGGCTACAGATCCAATTACAAACTAATATAAGACTGAACATATTGGGGGCCATCTAATCAAACTACTATATATATATATATATATGTGTGTGTGTGTGTGTGTGTGTGTGTGTGTGTGTGTGTGTGTGTGTGGTTTTTATCATGATACATCTACTAGGTCCTTTCTAAACTTAGAGACAAAAAATGTGCTTATTCAATGGCACTTTAAATAGAAACTAATTTATAAACATAAGCTCAGGTTGTCCACAAACCATACATTTTTCATTGATTTGGGAATGACATAGATGTGAGGCCATTTAATACATGATCTCTATGAACATATAAAAATGGAAGAAAATCACTATGACTGAAGAGCAAGGGAATAAGCTAAGAAAATCCCTAATGTGTGCTTGAGGCTTTTTTAATAATTGAGAGGCAGGTAATTTGTTCGCATATTTACTTACACTGATTCTGGTACAGTGCCAAGGGACAAATATATGGTTCTACTCAGTGTCTAAATAGAGTACAGCAAGTGTTTGTTCTGATCGTCTGTAGCTTAATAAAGAAACAAACAAGAATGGGTTGAATGCTAGGATTGAAGAAGTGCGCACATATACATATACATAGTATGTGTTCAAATCTTAGCCCATCATCTTTCATCTGCTACTAAGAAAGAGATTTTTGTCTACCCCAACTAATTCTTCCTCTCTTTTCCCTCCCTCCCTCTGTTCCTTCTTTCCTTCCTTCCTACCATACATACCTTTCCTTCCTCCCTTTCTTTCTTCCTTTCTTCCTTCCTTTCTTTCTTTCTTTCTTTCTTTCTTTTTTTCTTTCCTTTCTTTCCTTCTTTCTTTCTCTCTTTCTGGTCTTTCCTCCTTTCTTTTTCAATTCTTGTACTGATGAGTTTTGCTCATACAGGGAAACATTTGTACAACTGAATTATAGCCCTAGTCCTTTGTTTTAAGACAAAGTCTACCTAAGTTGGCAGGCTAGCTTTGAACTTATTCTATAGCTCAGTCTAGTCTTCAATGTCTGCACCAGCTATTCTGAAATGTTCTCATAAAAAAAAAATTGGAAAAAATCCAAATTTCCATGGTCATTAATTAAAATAGATTTAGATTTGAAAAGGTCACTTCCTCACTGTTAGATGAATCCAAATTTCAATTATATGTTGCTTCATGTAAAAGATGCAGCTCTCTCCTCAAAGGGGACAAGAAACAGTTTATTCTAGAGCCAAATATGATTGACCATAACACAGGAATACACAGGATTTAGGTTGCCCTATTTCCATGTTCCAATATGGTAATGTTTACGTGTAGGTTTTGTAGTTACAGAACAAAAGAAATTCATAACTCAAGGCTCTTTTCAAATACATTAGCTGACCATGAGTTAGGCAGGTTACAGCAATAGGGGAAATTTCCATCATAGGCTTTAGCTGCTGTCTGATGACATTCTAAGTCTTTGGGTTCATGGAAGCTGGTGGTCTGCTAGGTTTGCACCTGACCAATTGATAGTCACCAGGATATTAGCTTAGACAGAGAGGTGGGCATTAAATGGTTATTAAGGGACTAAAGGTAACACAAGGTAATTTATCTTGTAACATTCTATCACTCTGTGATCACAGTTTTATCAGTTCACTCAGCCTTGACAGCAGATGAAGCACCTTCCTGGGAACTTTGTTTCACAGGCTGAGAGAGATTCATGTAGTTTTTTCAGGCAATTAGGGCAAACTGAGTCCCTGAAAGTACCCTAACAGTCTCCACTTTGCTAGAGATCAAGTATGATATGATTTTTCATCTCTTCCCTAGTTCTGTTTTTCCACAAACAACCTGGGCCCTTATTGGAAGAGAAGTCTTCTTTCTTAGGATTTAATCCTAACATTGTGGTTAGTCAAGTTCAGCATCTAAAACTTGGCATCATGTCAGCTGTGTCTCAGGCTCACCTGATCTGGAAGGTAGGGTCCACCACTATAAGGTTATAAATATGCTTGTAGGGTAAGGACTAGCTCTCTTTGCTGTCTGACCACTCCTGAACTCTCGAGTTCTGGTGAGTTTCTCCTAGTCTCAGTCCCCTAATCTGTACATTCCAAATGGGATCTTTAGCCCCTCTTGCCCTTCATAAGGCAGGAGGAGCTCTTTGTAATTTTTTTATGTCCTCTTGATGTTTTTTCCAGGCCCTTGGTTCTGTACTTCCCTAAGTAACTATAAAAATTAAATAATTGTCCTTCTCAGTTTAATTTTCCTAGTACTTTGTTAACCAAATATGAACCTGGGTTTGAGTTTCAAGGGCTTTCCATAACCCCTAATACCCTGTTTCAATACCAATATTGATTTTTACCTAACTTCCCTAACTACTCATTTTAAATTTCCACATTAAATTTCCTATGATTCTTGATAGCCAAGTTTTGGAATTTTCTACTTCTGTTTCACGCTGCAGTTTTACATTCAGTAGATAGTATGCTTATAGGATATTTATTGTCTTCATGCTTCCCTGTTATGGATAAAGTTGATAATTATACAAAAACTTGAATTGAGAGCAGTGTGAGAGTTATAGTCCCATACAGACTCATTGAAGATAGTGGAACTTTTTAGAATACACACATTAGGAAATGGAAGGTACTGGAGAGCTACATCTCATTAAGAGGGTGGGCCAGGTATGCGGTGTGAGGGAATCACCTTCTCTCAAGAGGTAATGGTGATTCAAGTGCAAAGGGCACTTAGGGGTGGAGGAGATAAACATGACTTTCACTCATGCCATAAAACTCCAGGCAAAGCAAGACTTTTGAGCTCAGAAGTTTCCAGAGAAAAGACAGTCCAGTTTAAAAGGAAAAATAAATAAATAAATAAAAAGCCAGGCCCTATTTTTATTATCTCAATGAGCAGAGAGAAAAAGTATTCTCAGTTTATGATAAAGATTCTTATCTCTATAAAACCCTCTATAAAAGAATCTGCCACTCCCCACAGCTTCTACTTAAAATTTTATAATCTCTGACATGAAATTAAAATTCATTTGTATTAGTAAAAACATACAAAATACAAATAAAATACATAAAAAGAAAACAAGAACAATGTGATAACTGGAAATAGGAACTTCTATATACAAAACAACTATATCAAATAATTAATGTATAAGTCTTACAATTTCAAAAGAGAATGGGAAGTTAAAATCAAGTCTGAAGTGTAGCCTTGAATTATATATGGCTAAAACTAAAAAAATAAATAAATAAATTAACTATGCCTTTCATAAAATAGAAGACAGATGAAAGGAACATTTGTTAGCTAAATAATAACAAAATAAAAGAAGAGGCTGGATACATGGTTTAACTATAAAGGTACCTACCTGAGAAGGGTCAGTACACAGGTTAGATTCCCCACTACCCACAAAAGCCAGATGCACAAGGTGACACATACCTCTGGAGTTCATTTGCAGTGGTTAGAGGCCCAAAAGTGCCTAATCCTATCTCCTTTCTCTTTCTCTCTCTTAAATAAATAAATAAAATATTTTAATAAAAGAGAAGAAAAGAAAATAATAAGACTCAAAGAAAAAGAAGAATATATAGTCAGCTATATGAAACATTTGGGACAGAGCAAGAGGGTACACATGTAACTATTTATTTATTTACTTATTTTGGTTTTCCGAGGTAGGGTCTCACTCTGGTCCAGGCTGACCTGGAATTAACTATGTAGTCTCAGGGTGGCCTCAAACCCACGGCGACCCTTCTACCTCTGCCTCCCGAGTGCTGGAATTAAAGGCATGCACCACCACGTCCCACTTATTTATTTATTTATATAAGACAAGGTCATGATTATAGTCCAGGCTAGCCTTGAACTTGTAATTCTCCTGTCCCTGCTTTCTAAGTGCTGGGATTACAGACATACAATAGCATGAACTTCTTTGGTCATGTAAATAATGCGCATTACAGGATGGGAGAAGAAACTGCCAAAATATTCTGAATAATTTAGGCATTCTCTAAGGATGGAGAATTAGTCTTTAGCAGATTGCTTTACTCTTTACTGGGTAGGAA
Source organism: Jaculus jaculus (assembly GCF_020740685.1). Classification (NCBI taxonomy): domain Eukaryota; kingdom Metazoa; phylum Chordata; class Mammalia; order Rodentia; family Dipodidae; genus Jaculus; species Jaculus jaculus. Next base: position 122,799,671 of record NC_059106.1, on the reverse strand, counting down.
GCTATAGGTCACTCCATAGAAAAATGACATGCTTTAAGGCATACTAGCTGAGAAATGAAAATAGCATTCTTACATATCATATTGGTTGTGGTATCTGGATGACAAGAAGTGGCCACATGGAAGAAGCCTGCATTCCTAATTGGAATCTAGGGATGATGCCAAAAGAGTTCAAGAAAAGACAAGGTGGGGAGATGTTTACCTGTACAGTTAGGTTTTGAAGAACTGAATACTTAACAAAATCAGAAAACGAACTCTCTTTCATATTTCCTGCAAATTGTTTTTCAACTGGAGTGCAGATTCTACCACTAGCATCAGTTGCTGCAGAAACTTGAGTAGTTTTGCAAACTTAAATAAAAACATACTATATATAGATTCACATGAAATGAGTAGATTTCAGCTATTATTGCCACAAAATAACAGTGAGTCAGTATAACAATGCAATAATGACCAAGCATTATTGCAAGTTGTTTTCACTCGCTTTGTGAATTTCATAACATTATGATATATACCTTAAGTATACAGAACAGAATTTACCAAAATAAACAAATAAGAGGGATAAGAACTACAAGGATAAAAATCTATTTTACTTCAATATAAATCCATTTTCAATGTCCACAGGTTTCAAATAATTGCATCCTTAGCTCTTTTAACCCCCCCAGTGGAAGACACGTAATTGGCTAACCAAAATATGTGAAGTTATAGCCAGTAGTCCTGAACAAAAAGTAATGTGGTATGGATACTGTGGAAAATATGTGGAGTGATAATGCACAAACATGTAAGATCCTCATACATTTTGTTTATGTTATATGATATTTGATAAATAATAACACTTCACATGTCCCAGCAGGCTGCCACATACTTATTATGGACCTTCTAAAATAATAAACCAATGACTTGAATATACTGAGATATCTCTATAGTTTAGAGAATAAATTCTCCACCTTTCTTGTATTATTTAAAAAGTGACAAAGATATCTCAGTGGTAATCAAGAGTTATCAAGTAAATAAAAAACTAATAGCAAGAGAGGGTAAACAGAAATATGTAATTTTATCAAAATGATATGCTATATAAACATATGCCCTCTAAAAGTTCATATGTTGGGATTCTAATTTTCAAATAATGGCCCTTGGAAGGAATACATGTTAATTATGTATTCAATAACTTCTATTTTATTGTTCTGTTAGTGATTCACAAATGTTTCTGATATGTAAAATGATAATTTCTACAAATAGTACAATTTTTGTTTTATATTTCAATAGCACACATTGTTCTCTTACTGGAATATCTAGGCTCTCAGGCATATATTCATTAATGGTATATACTATATCGATCCTTTTCTGATTCTTGATATAAAATACTCTGATATAAAAGAAAATGTTTCCAACATTCATCCTTTCAACCATGTAAAGACCCAGTGTGGAAGTCACCATGTATAAACGAAGAGATGGGTTTTCAGTAGATGCCAAACTGTGACAGAGGTTCCATAGTCTCCATGACTATGAGGAGTGAGTGTCTGCCATCCAGTTCTTAACAGCTCAGAGAAACTAGGACACAAAGGCAAAACATGATGGGAAACACACATGCGTGCACATACAAACATAAGGAACACTGTATTATTTCTGTTTTCTAAGTAAAATTTAGATGCAGGCTCCAACCTAGGCATAATAGTAACTACTCTCATTGTGAGTTAAATTTACTTCAATTAAGGCCTATATTTAAAATGCATACAATGCATGACCCATATTCCACAACAAAGAGGGTCCCTGCTCAGGGGGTTGGTCTGGGAGGAGGTTAACAATGGTACCAACTTGAATGTATTCACTGAGTACAAAACTATGTGTGTGTGTGTGTGTGTGTGTGTGTGTGTGTGTGTGTGTGTGTGTATATATATATATATATATATATATATATATATATATATATACACATACATACACACACATATATATAGAAGTACAAAATCTAAAGTCTAAGCATTGTTTCTTTGGGAAACATAAACCTTAAATTCAGTGGTTGTAGCAGATACTACTTTGTTTTACTCAGATTCCCATGGTGGTCTTTGCTCCCATTCTCTACCCACAGTAGGATACAGCCACAGCTGCAGCCTGCTTCTGGACTTCTCTTGGGTGCAGGGGACTGCCTTGTATAGGTTACACTGCCTCCCTTTTAGAAGGACACTTGGATATTGATGAGTGGGTGTGGGGATAAAAGGTTCCCTTACTTTAATTGAGGTAACTGAGAAAAGCCTTCCAGTCTCCAAAGCCCCTTACAAGATTATCTGAGGCCTCTGTTGTGATCATGTTCTTTTTCCTTCCCTTTCCTCCCCTCCTTTTCCTTACCTTCCATTTCCTCCTCTTCTCTCTCTTCTCCTCTGCTTTCCTTTCCTTACTTCTCTATACTTCCTTTCCACTCTCACTTTTCTTCCTGAATTCTTTCCCTCTCTTTTCCTCCCCTCTCCTTCTTATCCTCCTCCTTCTTTTCCTTCTTTCTCCTTCTCCCTCTTCTTCTTCTTCCTCTCCTCCTTCCTTTCCTTTTCCCTCTTCCTCTCCCGCTCCCCCTTGTCCTTCTTTCTTCCTTCTTCCTCTTCTTTTTCTTCTTCTTCTTCCCCTCTCTTCCTGTCTCACTCTCTTTTCAATGTGTAAAACATGGTTGTTCAAGATCCTTTCCTTAATTATCAAATGAACTTATTTTTGACTACTGTCTTTTGTAAACTGATTTGAAGAAAGAGTATGTTTCCTTTATTTCAAAATGACACCAAGGCTTTCACTTAAATCCATGGTGAATACAGTAATACAGAACGATGAGGTTTACTAGTTCAGCCCCAGTAGGTGTTTATAGTGAACTCACTCATGCTTCTTCCTCCTCAATAATACTGTTTCAATTTCACACAGCAGATACACCATTCTAAAACAGTTAAGAAGAAGCTCTGACCTCAATTACCTTCATGTTGACCTATTTGCCACATTTTGCTGGCATTTTTCTCTGCTTTAAAATCTCTATTTCCCAGAAATTTCATCATTATGTGAACTATGGAATTTAGTTGTGCTCATGTGCTCTTCTTGGCACTTGAGGACTGTGTATGATTATACCAAGGACAACACTTATGACATGGAAAAGCAAGAATCAAGGTCATTGCTGAAGCTAATGTTGGAAGTAACATTCATACAGGAAAATAATGGAAACATGTTTTATTTAAACATAATCTGGAAATAAGTTTCTGAAATTACATAATATCTTACATGTATATATATATGTAGAAAGAGAGTATAGTACACAGTATATATATATATATATATATATATATATATATATATATATATATATATATATATAATGTGTGTGTATAATGTAAACGATATATATATATATATATATATATATATATATAGAGAGAGAGAGAGAGAGAGAGAGAGAGAGAGAGAGAAGAAGGAGAAAGAAGAATGAGGAAAAGGGAAGAGAAGAAGAATGAGGAGAAAGAAAAGAAGAAGGAGAAGGGAGGGAGAGAAGGAGGAAAAGAGAGAGGATGAGAGAAGAAAAGTGAGAGTGGAAACAATATATATTTGTATATATTATATATTTATATATAATATATATTTATATATATTTATTTTATATACAAAATGTATATTCATTTTAGGAAGACAAAAGGAAACTGCATAATATTTCATTAAGTAATATTTTGCTTATGTAAAACCTAAATCTTCACTCACATGATAAAACTATCCAGAATAGTATATTTTAGTTAGTAGAGACATGTGAAAGGAAGAGAGAGAGAGAGAGAAAAAAGATACATTTAAAGAGATGCACAAAAGCATTTCAAAATGATGGTAAAATGTTTCATGTAATGGGCAGTTGGAATTCAAATGTTGTAATACCCTTAATCTATAATGCCTAAGGAAGAAAGTGTTTTCCAAAGATGGACACAGTGATATATAGACAATTGGTCATGCCTTAATTACAATGGGATATTAACACTGCTCAACTGAGAGGGTGTGTCTGTGTTCCAGATGGTATACCACTGGGAGAGAACGATGAGGTTTACTAGTTCAGCCCCAGTAGGTGTTTATAGTGAACTCACTCATGCTTCTTCCTCCTCAATAAAGTGACAATTTGGGATGCCCCTGCTCTCTGTTCCTGTCATGCTTCCCCACCATGATGAAACTTTTCCCTGAAAATTTAGTGTGAAATAAACCTTTCCTTCCATAAATTGCTTTTGGTATGTCTTTATTTTTGGTCCCAGCAATGAGAAGGTAACTAACAGGAAATCGAATCAATAATGATAACCATAACATTAGTAGCTAAATATTATCAAACCTGTATTTAAATTATAGGATATTAGAGACAAAGCATTCCTTAAGGGATTTTTGCTATGTATTTGAGGAGAACAAATATTGTATTTCTGGCTTTATGTTGGATATTTATTTCATGTTAGGCAGAATTATGGTTTTGTTAGAGCTACAATCTAGTCTTTCAGTAGCTATTGTTGGATTGCCTGTCTTACATATTATGAGCTAATTCAATCAATCATATTTATAAGGCATATTCATTCTATCAGTTCTGTTCCTCCAGAGAACCAGAGAACCTGGATAATATGCCTGGCAAGGGGAACATCTGTGGTGAGGTAACCTTGAATGATGACTTTTGCTCTTATTACCTTTTGCCTTATTAAAGTAAGTGACTTAAATTTCGGAGTTACCATATAAGGGTCTATCAGGAACTAACTATTGTCCTAGAAAGACCAGAGATCACAGACAGAAGGACAGAGGGAGGGAGAGAAGCAGGCAGAAAGGTGAGGCAAAAAGGGAAGAAGCCTCAGAAAACTCTAGCTGTTTCAGTCTCTAGCTTTTGGAGCTGTCTCAGAAAAAGGTCTGATGAGCACATGCATGAGCTTTCAGAGGAGAGCTATAGATGCTGTTAAGGCTACAGCCCAGGCCCATCCACTGTGAAACAGATATAAGGCATGTTCACAGGGCCATGTCCTTGAAGTAGATAACACATAAACATGATAAATCATTATTTTATGCCACTCAGTCTTGGGAGAATTTTTCATGGACATATCATAATATGGTATGTTGCTGAATATGCTTTATTTAAAATATTCCTTTCCATTTACTTAACAACTAGTGAAAATAATTTAATTTTTTTGTTTATTTTATTTATTTATTTGAGAGCAACAGACAGAGAGAGAAAGAGGCAGAGAGAGAGAGATAGAGAAAGAAAGAGAGAGAGAGAGAGAGAGAAAATGGGTGCACCAGGGCTTCCAGCCACTGCAAATGAATTCCAGATACTTGGGCCCCCTTGTTCATCTGGCTAACATGGGTCCTGGGTAATCAAGCCTTGAACCCGGGTCCTTAGGCTTCACAGGCAAGTGCTTAACCACTAAGCCATCTCTCTAGCCTAAGAATAATTTAAATAGTGAAAAACATACCAAACTATATATAAGTTTAAGGGCCAAAAGATTTTGTTCTTTATGTATTTGGAAAGCAAAAATATCAAAATTAAACATTAGATGTTGCAGTCAGATTCAAATTGCTGGCAGAAAACACCTGACCAAGAGCACCTTTTGGGGGAAAAAGAAAGTTATTTTGGCTTATAGATTCAAGAGGAAGCTCCATGATTGCAGGGGGAAATTATGGCATAAACAGAGGGTAGATATGACCTCCAAGCCAACATCAGATGGACAACGTCGGAAAGAGCAAGCTTGCTATAACACCTATCAGCCTGCCCCCAGGAGTCTTTAATTTCAAAATTTCTATCAGTTGGGGCCTAATATTCAGAACATCTAAATTTATGGGGGACACCTGACTCAAACCATTACATTCTGCCCCAGCCCCCATAAACTGATAACCACATAGGATGCAAAATGCAATGCAACTTTAAAGGTTCCCATAGTTTTTATCAATACCAGTGATGTTCAAACATTCCTATACTCAAAGGTCTTTTAACTAAGCTGTAATACCAAAACAAAAGGAAAAAAAAAAAAAACTGTAATGGGACAGAAGAAAATTCACACTACAAAATTGTTTCACCTCCCCCTACCAGCTTGTCTTAGAAACTCTATTTTCATTGTTCTTTAACAGTGTCCCATCATCCTTTCAGTAACTATTTCAAAATATTCTATTCTCATTTATTATCATAATTTACTGAAGGTTTCTTTAAGTATTTCAATGCCTTATTTTTCAGATGCATTTCTTTAAGGATCATAATTAAACTCATTTGTGTTTGATCATTTATTAGTTTCAGTTGAAATACAAATTAGACCCACAGCATTTATTATTGCATGTATATTTATAGTTAATATCAAATAAATGCAAAATGTTTTATATTAATAATGGCAGTAATAAAAAGTTTTCAAGCTGGGTGTGGTGGAACATGCCTTTAGTCCCAGCACTCAGGAGGCAGAGGTAGGAGGATTGCCATGAGTTCAAGGCCACCCTGAGACTCCATAGTGAATTCCAGGTCAGTCTGAGCTAGAGTGAGACCCTACCTTGAAAAACCAAAAAAAAAAAAAGTTTCAAATTTAACAAAATATTAACTATAGTGAGTAATATTAAAAACAGACATAAAACCTAATTAACAATAGGATACCCACCATATATACAGGAAACCCACCATATAAAGAATACCATATAAAGACATTGTTAGTACTTTAGAAGAACATATTAAATAATTGAATAGGACTATCAGGGAATACTGAGATTATAGGGGATGGTTATTTCACTCTTTAACAAATTCTTGCTTATTCTATATCTTTTGCTATGTCTCTATGATAAACATATTTAATTAAAATCTTAATTTCTATTTCACCAAGTGAAAACTCTATTTTTATTAGGTGATTAATTTTAGGCCCTAAATAGGCTAATTAACGGCATGTTTATAATTTTTCTACATATCTAAGTTCAATTCAAATTTATTTATATTTTGAGAAGTCTCTTGATATAGTAATTATTTATGATTTTATTTGTATTAATACATGCTTCCTATACCAACTAGCTTCTAATTCATTTAAGATTGGAACTTCATGATAATAGTGATAATGTTAAATTTAATAATATTATAATGTCAAGGACTCATTGCATGCTGGTTACAAAGATGGTTACACATGATCTGTGGATCTATTACATTCCTACTCTTTTTTGATATTTTATTTATTCATGAGAAAAAGAGAGAGAGAGAGAGGCATACAGATCAAGAGGGAGAGAATGGGCATGCCAGGGCTCCTAGCCACAGTAAATGAACTGCAGAGGCATACACCACCTTGTGTATCTGGCTTTATGTGGGTACTGGCCAATCAAACCCAGGTCCTTAGACTTTGCAGTCAAGTGTTTTAACCACTGAGCCTTGTCTCCCTGCCCTCCCCCAAGACACTCTTATATTTCAAAAACTATATATTAATGTACATTTTGGGGATGAGGAAATAAGAGCTTGATTGGGTCCAATCAGTTATATATGTTAAAGCAGGATTCAAACATGAGCTTGAGAGAGGCAGAGTTCTGAAACATTGTAACACTGAGCCATATTATTTACTTCCTATATGTTATATATCCTTCTAGACTTTAGTGCCTAGACCTGCGTGTACCAAGTGCTCAACAATACAAAATTATATAATTTTTTAAAAAGAAATAAGCACAAGTTTTGAGTTATGTCCCTAAGTGAATTTTATATGATTTGATATTCTAGAGTTATCTAACTCAATAGAGAAAATGAGATCCCTCCTCTCTGTCATTCCTTGGTGACAGGTACAATGGGTAGATTGTGCTTTTCATGTTATGAACCAAGGCATCAGAAAAATATTATGATGTGTTGCAATCTTCTTTGTCTTTCTTCTTTCTCTTTCTTTCTTTCTTTCTTTCTTTCTTTATTTCCTTCCTTCCTTCCTTCCTTCCTTCCTTCCTTCCTTCCTTCCTTCCTTCCTTCCTTCCTTCTTTCTTTCTTTCTTTCTTTCTTTCTTTCTTTCTTTCTTTCTTTCTTTCTTTCTTTCTTTCTTAAGGTAGGGTCTTGTTCTAGCCCAGACTGACTTGGAATCCGCTATGTAGTCTCAGGGTGGCCTAGAATTTATGTCAATCCTCCTATTTGTCTTCCCAAATACTGGGATTAAAGGTGTGTGGTACCACACCTAGCTCAATTTTTCATTTTAATCTTATTTCATTTCCCTGTTTTTAACCAAAAATTCTCCCTAATGTATAATTAAAGATCCCTGTTTTAAAATAAAATCAATAAAACAAATTGACACAGGAAGATGTCACCAATAGCAATTGAATAATCTTTCATACAACATAGATACCACATTGTTTGTATTGAAACTGTTCACTGATAGAAGTTTTATTCCTTATGAATGATCCTGCAGATATCATAGATACAACATTGTTTTTATCTGAACTGTACACCAAAGGCAGTTTTACTTCTTATGAGTAACAAGAGAAATACTGCTTTCATCTAGCCCAAGAAGGTGATGATTTCTGGGTGTATGAGTGTAGTTCAATGTCACTTCTATCTTCCTTTTAAGTTTTCTGCATTGAATCTTTGCTAAGGGGGGGTCTGCATTTTCACTTTTTAATCTACATGAGAAAATTTTTATATTTCTTTTCACTTAAGGAAAACTAATTTTACTACATTTAAATTAATTAAAAATTTACCTCTTTTTTATTATGTGTACAGTAAGTAGCAAGTGCTGTGCGAAGTTATCTATAGTCATGTTATCTGAGGTGACACTACTTACACATATTTGTAACAAAATGGTGGATGAGGGAGTTGTGATGGGATAGGCTTTGATTTGCTGGAAAAACAAGAACAGATGGATGTACAGATCTAATTTATGTATGGCAATGAGTGACACACTGAAATCTGTTGCAGAACACAAGTGCTGAGAATGTGCATAGAAAACCCTGTTGCAACTGCTGAGCCAGTAGTTACACTTATGATTGTCCACATATTAAAATGAACAATGTTGTGGATACTCTCATTTTCCCATGGAAAATGTTCCTCAGTTGTGTCAGACTGAAGGATTACATATACATATAAAGTGTTTTATTTTCAAGCTTTAAATTTCCTTTGAATTCCTAATCTTAGTGAGAGACAGCACCACTTGCTCTAAAATTCAGTACAGAAATGTTATTCAATTCAATTGTTTTATGATAGTTTATTTTTGTTTCAGTATCCAATTATTGAAAAGTTATTCATATGAAAAAGCAATGATGATGTACTTTAAAAGTAATAAGCAAGTTGGATAAAAGGTATCATCTTTTTATCTGGAATGATTTTTGAGTGATATACTGTCTATTTAAAATTCATATCCATGATCTTGGTTTTTGGACTCGAGATTGAAAAATGGTTCCATTGTAGCAAATTATATTCTCTTATTGCTTACTCTTACTTGAGTGTATATTTGAGTGTCAAATGATCTCATATTGAAATGGTAAGCCCATGCACAAAGTATATCTGTGAAGTAGAATGGGGTTAAAGCTAGAAAAATTTTACTGCTAGTGACTGCAGTGAGTTGCTCTTTCTTAATATATCAGTTGACATTTCATGTGCAGAATTCATGCATTTCTAATAGTCTTCGTAAAATGTCAGCCTGTTCAGGAACAGTAGGCTGCTCTAGGACAGTCTTGGGCGGTAAGCACAGCGGCCAGAAGTATCCCTACTGCAGAGTCACTGCCCCAGTCAAAAATCACATGCACCTTCTATGAACATTGCAAATGAATTCCAAATGTCATACCAGCTTATGCTACTCTTTTCCCCCAAAATTGAACTTTCAGTATCTGTCCCTAAGGTGACAAAGTGAAAATAAAGTTAAATTTCACATTATGTTATTTAAATTTAAAGAGACTTTTGAAATTGCAATTGAATAAATCATTTATCAATCAAAACAACTCATTGGCCTGTAAAATAAGTTATTCTCTCCCTTACACACTGATAACAACATACACACATGTGCATACATGTGTACACACACACACACAAACACACACACGTGCACACACATATACACACACTGCAGCAGACAGCTTCAGGTTCACTAAAATGAACTTCCAGACCAGGCACAGTTATGGAGGAAGAGATATTTATTGAAGCCTACAGATCCAGGGGAAGTTCCATAATGGCAGAGGAAGCTGGCTTGCCTTTAGAGGTCCAAGCAGACAGAGAGAAGCATAAGCCAAAAAGCCCAAATCCCAGCATACTTCCAGAACTCCAGCTAGCACACTTTGCATGTCTTAGATTAAAATCTCAAGCCCACCACCACAATTTAAGATATACCCAGTGATACTACCTCCAGACAAATGGCTGCAGATGCAAACTACAAACTAGTAAAACACTGAATATTTTGAGGGCCATCTATTCAAACTACCATATACACCAATCCATAAATTATGAGAAAAATTTCTAAAGGGAATGAAAGTTAGAACCATGCAACAAAGTCATGAAATTTGTTCCAAAATTAGTATTATAACTATGCTACTGTTTCAGACTCACACTGCTAAAACTTATTTATTTATTTGAATGTGTGTGTCAAGGGGTGGTCAGGCCCTCTTGTTGCAAAACACAATATACTCATGCCACTTTTTGTGTTTGGATTGAGAATTAAACCTGGGCTTACAGGCCTGCAAGCAAGTACCTATAGCCACTAAGCCATCTCCCATGAAGCTCCCATGAAGTCTGGGTTTATATGTACTTAATTTTTTTTATATGTACTTAATTTTAACTTTCTCTGTACTTGTCCTGGTTTCTCCAGATGTCCTATATGCTCATCTCTGAGTGGTATTAGGAGATATTTTTAAGCATAAAGACTCAAGAGCCAGAGAGTCTGGGAATATGAACAGTTCTGTTTGTTAAGCTATGCAGTTTTGTTATGCCATTTAATCTCTGTGTCTTAATTAGCATATCCAAATATGTAAATGATAGCATCCGTACATGGTTGGTATGTTGACTATGAAGAATGAATGAGTTTATGGACTTCTAACAATAATGACTGAGCTATGAATGGGTCCTTACCTCCAAGGACCAGGAGGTGATATATATCCATGAATGTGATCTAATTGCCAAGTCATGGAGGACATTGTGTTTTATGACCCACCTCCACCCCATAGGGCTTACTCTTGTCCAACTGAATTGTTTTACTTGAAACTCTACAAGTAGTAGGAGAGGTGACAACACAGGGGGTATCACACTGGTGTTGTTGACACTTTAGAAATTGTTTGGCCTAGAGTATACTTGACAAGTTTTCATAATTTTGTTTGAGTCAAGATGAACCATCTAGTCAATTGTGTTTCAATCTTGAAAATTAATGTTAGAGTATAGAAAGATAACCTCAATTAGTATCAAGTGATATTTAATAAAATATTGAAATGGAAGAGAAATAAAATACTCAGAAAACTGACTTACTAAAATATATGATAATGTTTTAACATTGGGAGATCAGACATCCTGTTGAAAGCATCTCTCCTCAGAAAATTTTGGGGGCTAAGTTTCCTGAATCAGAAATTTTTTAGAAAGTAAGCAACAAGCTATGTGGGTTTTTCTTTGGTCTCTATAGTTCATTGCACATTAAATAGAAATAACGCCACAATCATTTAACTATAGAAAAGGACAATGATGTGATCCTCATTCAGAAAATTGATACCATGCATATATATACACATGAGAAAGAGAGAGAGTGAGAGAGAGAGAGAGGTAAATTTTGTTAAAACAAATTATCAGAGTCATCTACTTGTCTGGGGTTGAATTATATAAGCCTAGACTGTACCATCTGTATTCCTGATGGCTGTACAACTTTAGGATTTTGCTTAAAATTGCTAAACCTCAGTTTCTACAGTGTAGATGCTGATTTTTTCATCACAAAATTATCATAATGTTGCTAATCTCAGCTACATAAACGTTTTTATGAAAGTGTGATGAATTTATTAAAGCATCAACCTTTGCATAACACTGTATCTTCATTTTATAAAAGTTCACACTAAGTGAGTACAATTTTAAGGCATTTGGAAATCTCCAAATTCCATAATAAACATTTTACAATTAATGGTACTTATGATTCTTATGACCAATGCTTATAAAGAAAACAGCTTCTTGCTCCATACCATTTCTAAAAATGCTTGCTTTGGAATTTGTTGCATAAATATTCAGTGAACACTTTTCAAAGTCTATGTAAATTGTCTTTCTAAAATAGAAATACATGAAGACGAGAAAATCAAGGACTCAAACCGATGGCTGTCTTTGTGTTCTCACAATAAGTTCTTATCAAGAAGGATAATGAGGTTTTGTATTTGCATAGCACCTATTTAAGCAAACTCAGGCTGAGAAAGAAATGCACCTTGTCAAGATGGCCTAGGCGAGAAGTACTGAGAACAATGAGGAAATGTGTCTTTAATAGCTGTACCCTCTGTGGCCATGTCTTTAAATATGCTAATTTTTAAACAATAGTGGTGGCTTCTTTCAATAAACACATTATACATCAAGTTTGCAGGATTCTTCTTTTTTATTTGCTGAATACAAAGGTTAGCAGATGCACTTTTTTGTTAAGAAAATTGTTACAATTATTTCTATAATGTGTTTAGAATTTTGCTAACTATGAATTCTTGGTTATTTGTCTAAATTCAACATGAGAAAAGGATTTGAAATTAGTTATTCTCTGAAAGCATCCTGTCCCAGATATGATCACAAAAGCCATGGGGAGTCAGCAACATTTTATAGCATATTTTTAGGAAAACAAAACAAATCAAAACACCAGCTATTTAACTGCTAATGTTACATTTCCTTCCTTTTCTACTAAAGCTGGTAGCTTTCCTTGCCTTTGCTATTCAGAATTTTATTAAGCACAATTGTGATTGAATTTTTATTATCCAAAATAGCAATACTTTCAGTGGAGGTGAGAACTTGTTCAGTGGACACTTACCTTTTAGTTTTCAAATTCTTTTGCAAGAAATGTATATACTGATGTAATTCATCTGTGTAGCTTAAATTTATTATTTAATTTTAATGTTAAACTGATTGTAACTTATGTTTTTTAAGACATGAACAAGTAACTAGAGAAATAAGTAGATGAGAATTTAAGACTTTCAATATTAATCAGAACAGAGTTTGAAATTCAGATTTGCTCCTTGTACCGGTGGAAAATTGAACAAGCAATATCAACTTTTGCATTTATTTTTTCATCTGTAAATTGTGAAAAAAGAGAGCTTAACTTACAACTTTATAGTAAGAATCAACTAAAGAATTCAAAGTAAATAAATCTGTTTGTTCCCCACTATCAAATATTTTATATGTTTTAAATACTTGTATATGTGTATCTATAATTATATAACTACCTGCTAGAATTTGACTGGAAATTACTATTTTGTTATTAATTTGAGCCATTTTATTTTATTTTATTTATTTTTTTATATTTTTTATTTTTTTGATTTTTTGAGGTAGGGTCTCACTCTAGTCCAGGCTGACCTGGAATTAACTCTAAAGTCTCAGGGTGGCCTTGAACTCACGGCGATCCTCCTACCTCTGCCTCCCGAGTGCTGGGATTAAAGGCGTGCGCCACCACGCCTGGCCTATTTTATTTTTAATGCTGTATTTATTTATTTGAGAGAGGGAGACACACAGAGAGAAACAGAGAGAAAGAGACAGACAGAAAGAAGAAGATAGAAATAATGGGTGTGCCAGGACCTCTAACCATTGCAAGCAAACTCCAGAAATATGCACCACCTTGTGAATCTGGCTTTTTGTCAGTACCGGGGAATCAAACTTGGGTCTTTTGGCTTTGCAAGCTATCACCTAAACCATGAAGCCCTCCCTGTAGCCCAATTTGAGCCATTTTAAATGTATCATTATTATTATTGTGTGTCAGAAGATTACATAAAATTTGCAGTCAACGTCCTTTAACAGATTGTTGGGACTTCATTATGACACCATGCAAAACTATGGAATCTGCTTTATATGAGTTTCTCAAGTAAAGCAGTGATTTTTTGTTATGGATGCCCTATAGCATTGTTCTAAGAATCACTTCAATAGGTCACAAATAAGTCTCAACTAAACATAAGGTGTTACCACACTCTTCAATGACATTCATTTTGTTACAGGACTTCTCTGAAATGATCACTTTCACACCAGTATCAGAGAAAGTAGAAGAGTTTTTAGGCAGAGCTGTGATCGCTCCTAAATGGCTCCAGCCCTGAACTGAGATTTTACTTTTATTTTGTCATTTTCAAACTTGAGGGGAGGGGTCAACAGAGCAACTGGATTTTACAGAATTGAAGCGTGGCAATTAGCTGAGTTAGTTTGTGTAGTTTTAAAACAATTCTCAGAAGCTTGCATATCAATCATTCCTGCAGACAGTTACTCTAACCATAAACTTTATTTTACTCTATTTTAGTCTAAAGTGTCCTTCCCTTTTATCATACCTCTGGGCTGTTCCTGGACAGTTCTCTCTTTAGGATATTTCCATCTGCTGACAAAGGTAAGTTACACTCTTCAGCATTTAACTCTTTCAGTAACTTCATTTTCAACTCTCAGCTTCTTTTCTATCACAATTTAAATTGTTAAGGAATTCTTGAAATTAATGAGTCAAAATTTAGTCAGCATTCTGGGACAGGCAGTCTCCTCAATATGATCAAAGATGAGATCACAAAGAAGACAAGTTTAATAGTTTGAATGTATATCATCCATAGACTCAGCACTTCATTAAGCTTGTAACTTGGTTCTCCAGCTGTCTGGCTGGAGGAAGTGACACTAGAGGTGGATCTTGTGGTCTAGCCTAAAAGTGTAGGGAGAGAGCAGTGTGAGTTCTGGCAGGTGTTTATCTGTTGTTTTTTTGTGTTTGCTTGCTTTTTGGTGGTTTCTATCTGCTTGGATCTATGAAAGGGGGCTAGCTTCATCTGTCACTAATGGAATTTCACTTGGCTCTGTAACCATGAAATAAGTCCCTTTCTCCCTAAAGTGTGACTGGAAGTTCATCACAGCATTGTGATTCTGACTATGAAACTGAGCCAAGCATGATCTCCTGGAAGTACAGGGAAGTGGACAACCACTCATTACATAGTGTGATCTTCACTGTCAATTAGGAAGGTATCAAAGTGTCTAAATCATTTTGCTCCTTTTTAGTATTCTGTGCTAATGAAAACTTTACTTAGTTAAATGAGGAATAGAGGCAAATCTTTCCAACCAGAAAATAGTCACTTTCTTAGAATCAATACTATTAGAACAATCACTTCCTTATGCAAATAGCCTTTATTGACTGTGGAAACCAAAACACCAACTTTGTACAGTTATATGGATGAGTATCACCCTGCTTCCTTAGCTTATTTATTAGCCCTCAAGGAATATTTTCAGGTTTTCATTTGTCTTGAAATTTCTAGAAATCAAATATTGTTATTGCCTTCTTATGTGGAGAGTGTTGGGATCTTACTGTTAGATTACCAAGATGACCAAGAAAACTAGTTGATCACTATTGTGCTAGAATCAGACATCACACCTGTCATCATTATCTTTGCTGTGAGGGAACAAAGGTGCTAGCATGTTTGATATTTAAGTGAATGGCTAGGATTGATGGGCTATTATTAGAGTAAACAACCCTTACACTTGAGTCTTCATTTCTGAAATCCCAAATCTGTGCATCAGTTGCACAGGAAGAAATATGAATTGCAGAATGATGAACTTCTTGTTCTTGGTGAACTTATATCAGACTTATATCAGCCAGAATATTTTCTTACAATTATACATTCAATAAGAGAGTTAATGCAGTGTATTAATAATCATAAAATTAGGTTTTAGGGTCCTAATTAAATTACATGAGAACAAGAAGAGATGAAGATAGTATTATAATAATAATGGTAAATTGGATTTTAAAATTCTGATGGAAGGGGGTCTACCAGATGAGACCATTAGGGAGAATTATGTCTCCTCTGTCCTAGATTTCTTTTTAAAATCTCTTTTAAAAATCTCTTTTTAAGACTCTCTTTAAGATCTTTTTTTAAAGGTTTGATGTAAATTAAATGAACTCATATTTCAAAGCATCAAATATTTTCTTTGGTCCTTTGCTACCTAGATTAGTAAATTTTCCTTAAATAGGTGTATAGTATAAGAAAGCAAAATATTTCCAGAAATCATCTCATTAAAGAGTTCCTTCAAAAAATTCTGGACTTCCGGTTAAGATGGCGGTGTAGGTACCACGCCAAAGCAGCCTAGGGGGGAAAAAAGACCAAAAAAACTCAGCAAAATACACACTTTTACTAAAAAGTGAGGTGTATAGGAAATTGAAGCGGCAGCGGAGAAGCAGAAGAGTTGCAGAGCATCCAGAGCCTGCACAGGCGGGAAAAGCGGCTAAGGCAGCTCCGCCAACCGCCTCGGCGGCGGGGCACCAGAAAGCCGCCAGACTCGGCTCGAGCCACAGGAAAAGCCAGGTGCGGGATTTTCTCCTCACACTGCACTCTCCGCAACTCGGGAAACGTGAGGGGAGAGCGGCAGAGAGCAATGGAGGAGCAGACCGTGAGGTTGAAGAACACATGGAGCAGAGAGAGAACTGGAGTAGCTGAGGCTCCCTCCCCTCCCCCACCGCCTGAGCCCAGCTCTGGAGAACAGAGCAGCAGCCCAGGACCCGGCCACGCCAACAGCGGGACCCAAGCAGGAGCAGAGTTCAGCAGCAACATCAGCGGCTCCAGCACCGGTAACAGCGGCCCCAGCAGCAGCAGACCCAGGAGTGGCAGCAGCAGCAGACTTGGCAGCAGCAGCTTCAGGGGGAGCAGCGGCAGTGGACACAGCAGCAGCAGCTTCAGCAGCAGTGGTGGCTCCAGCAGTGGCAGCTACAGCAGCAGCAGAGGCAGCAGCAGCAGTGGGTCCAGCAGCAAACCATCAGCATCAGTGGCTACAGTCCCAGCAGGGGCAGCTTGAGCAGCAGCAGTTCCAGCAGCAGGGGTGCTGATCTACAGGACCACACTTGCCAGGCTCGGTTTGCCCAGTAGGAAAAGCAAGTGCCCAGCTCCAGAAAGCAGAACAGCAGCCCGACGGCCTAGGCAGCAACTTGACTGAGACCAAAATCATCCAAGGTAACTGGGATTGCACCAGGGAAGGGTCTCACTTGGTCGCAAGCTGACTTGGATCCCTCAACAGACCAGATATCTTAACCTCTTTGTTGATAGAGGATCTGGTCGTTTGCATACATACTTGGGGCTGTTTTTGATTGAATGTGTACAGTGTTTAGTGAAATTTTAGAATCTACCTGTATTTTATTCCACTTAGCCTGCTTGAATACTCCTATAGCAGGGAAACTCAACCCCTAAGAACATCTTTGTAGATACTCTGAGAGTCTTAAGAGCCACACCTAACAACTTAAGGTCCTACCTTGAAAATATTACAACAAATCAATTGATACAGCTAAGAATACCCAGCTAGGTAGAAAATCCCAGAATTAACTTAATCCAAGATGCAAAAATATATACATTATAACACAAGAAACACTAAAAAGCAAGACGATATAAACCCACCTAAAAGTATTAATGCATCAGAAATGTCCTCCAGTGAGAAAAAGTTAGAGGAAATGCCTGAGAAAGAGTTCAAAAGAATGATTGTAAATATGTTCAAAGAAGTCAGAGAACAAATCAAAGAGTCAAAGAGGAACTTAAAGAGGAAATCAAAGGAATCAAAGAAGATGCAGGACACCAATTTCATGAAATAAAGAAGGCAATACAAGACATAAATAAGGAAATAGAAATAATAAAGAAAAACCAATCAGAATTACTAGCAATGAGGAACACAATTAATGAAATAAAAAACTCTGTAGAAAATCTCACCAGTAGGATGGATGAGGGAGAGAACAGAATATGTAAGCTAGAAGATGAGGTGGCAGACCTAATGCAGTCCAACAAAGAGAAAGACAAACTATTAGAAAAGTATAGGTGGGAATTTCAAGATATTCGGGATACTATGAAAAGATACAATATAAGAATTCAGGGCATAGTAGAAGGAGAAGAACTCCACTCCAGAGGCATAGTAGGCATCTTCAACAAAATCATAGAAGAAAATTTCCCCCAAATTGGGAAAGAGGTGCCAATACAGCTACAGGAAGCCTTTAGGACCCCAGCCAGACAAAACCCAGAAAGAACCTCTCCTCACCATATTATAATCAAACTTCCAAACACACACACCAAAGAAAAAATATTGAAAGCAGTTAGAGAGAAAAATCAAGTTACCTACCAAAGCAAGCCAATCAGGATTACAGCAGATTATTCAACACAAACTTTTAAAGCCAGAAGGGCTTGGAGTGATATATTCCAAGTTCTGAAAGATAACAACTGTCAACCAAGGTTACTTTATCCTACAAAGTAATCCATTCAAATAAATGGAGAAATAAAGACATTCCATGACAAAAGCAGGTTAAAGGAGTATTTGAAGACAAAACCAGCTCTACAGAAAATACTTCATAGAATCCTCAATGCTGAAGAAAAGGAAAAGCACACATATAAGGAACCTAGAAAAAACAAGCAATACTTAAATACTAGTTAACAGAAGAGAGCTCAGGTAGAACCAGAAACACAGACACACACACACAAATGGCAAACAAAAATACACACCTTTCAATAATATCTCTTAATATCAACGGCCTCAATGCCCCAACGAAAAGACATAGATTGCAGACTGGGTTAAAAAGCAGGATCCTACAATTTGTTGTCTCCAAGAAACTCACCTTTCTACAAAGGATAGACATTATCTTAGGGTAAAAGGTTGGAAGATGGTGTTTCAAGCAAATGGGCCTAGAAAACAAGCAGGGGTTGCTATACTAATATCAGACAGGGTATACTTTAGTCCGATGTTAGTCAAGAAAGATAAGGAAGGTCACTTTATATTGATTAAGGGGACACTCCAACAGGAGGACATTACAATCCTAAACATATATGCACCTAACATGGGGGCTCCCAAATTCGTCAAACAAACACTATTAGAACTAAGGTCACAGATAACACCAAACACAGTGGTGGTGGGTGACTTTAACACCCCACATTCATCAATTGACAGGTCATCCCGGGAAAGAATAAACAGAGAGGCATCTGGACTAAATGAGGTCATAGAAGGAATGGACTTAACAGATATATACAGGACATTTCATCCAACGGCTGCAGAATATACATTCTTTTCAGCAGCACATGGAACATTCTCTAAAATAGACCATATATTAGGACACAATGCAAATCTTAACAAATTCAGGAAAATTGAAATAATTCCTTGCATTCTATCTGACCACAATGGAATTAAACTACAAATCAGTAGCAAGAAAGGCTATAGAGCATACACAAAATCATGGAAACTAAACAATACACTACTAAATGATGAATGGATCAATTAAGTAATCAAAAAGGAAATCAAAAAATTTATAGAGTCAAATGATAATGAGAACACAACATACCAAAATCTCTGGGACACAATGAAGGCAGTTCTAAGAGGTAAATTTATAGCCTTGAGTGCCTATATTAAGAAATTAGAAAGGTCGCAAGTAAATGACCTAATGCTTCGCCTTAAAGCCTTGGAAAAAGAAGAACAAGGCAAACCAAAAGTCAGTAGACGGGAAGAAATAATAAAGATTAGGGCAGAAATTATTGAAATAGAAACAAAAAGAACAATCCAAAGAATTAATGAAACAAAGAGTTGGTTCTTTGAAAGGATAAACAAGATGGATAAACCCTTAGCAAATCTGACAAAAAGAAAGAGAGAAGAGACACAAATTAATAAAATCAGAGATGAACAAGGTAACATCACAACAGATTCCAGAGAAATTCAAAAAATCATAGGGACATACTATAAAAGCATATACTCCACAAAGTATGAAAATCTGAAAGAAATGGATGATTTCCTTGATCTATAGGACCTACCTAAATTAAATCAAAATGAGATTAATCACTTAAATAGACCTATAACAAACATAGAGATCCGAACAGTTATCAATAATCTCCCAACTAAAAAAAGCCCAGGCCCGGACAGATTCACTGCTGAATTTTACCAGAATGTTAAGGAAGAGCTAAAACCATTGCTTCTTAAGCTTTTCCAGGAAATAGAAAAAGAAGGAATTCTACTAAACTCTTTCTATGAGGCCAGAATCACCCTGATACCAAAACCAGGCAAAGATAGAACAAAAAAAGAAAATTACAGACCAATCTCCCTCATGAACATAGATGCAAAAATTCTCAACAAAACATTGGCAAACAGAGTACAAGAATATATCAAAAAGATCATTCACCCTGACCAAGTAGGCTTTATCCCAGAGATGCAGGGATGGTTCAACATACGCAAATCTATAAATGTAATACATTACATAAACAGGGTTGATGGACAAAAATCACATGATCATCTCATTAGACGCAGAGAAAGCATTTGACAAAATCCAACATCCCTTCATGATAAAAGTCCTACAGAGACTGGGAATAGAAGGAACATATCTCAATATAATAAAGGCTATTTATGATAAGCCTACAGCCAACATATTACTAAATGGGGAAAAACTGGAAGCTTTTCCACTAAAATCAGGAACAAGACAAGGGTGTCCACTGTCCCCACTTTTATTTAATATAGTTTTGGAAGTCTTAGCCATAGCAATAAGGCAAGAGACACACATAAAAGGGATACAAATTGGAAAGGAAGAAATCAAGTTATCATTATTTGCAGATGACATGATTCTATACATAAAGGACCCTAAAGACTCTACTAGCAAGCTGTTAGAGCTGATCAAAACCTACAGCAATGTAGCAGGATACAATATAAATACACAGAAATGAGTAGCCTTCATATATGCTAACAACAAACACACACAGGATGAAATCAGAAAATCACTCCCATTCACAATTGCATCAAAAAAAAATAAAGTACCTTGGAATAAACCTAACCAAGGAAGTAAAGAATCTCTACAATGAGAACTTTAAAACACTCAAGTGAGAAATTGCAGAAGACACTAGAAAGTGGAGAAACATCCCTTGTTCCTGGATTGGAAGAATCAATATTGTGAAAATGGCAATCTTACCTAAAGCAATCTACACATTTAATGCAATTCCTATCAAAATTCCAAAGGCTTTCTTCATGGAAATAGAAAAAACAATCCAAAAATTCATTTGGAATCACAAAAAACCTCGAATATCTAAAATAATACTGAGCAACAAAATAGAGGCTGGTGGTATCACCTTACCTGATTTTAACCTATACTACAGAGCCATAGTAACAAAAACAGCATGGTACTGGCACAAAAACAGACATGTAGATCAGTGGAACAGAATAGAGGATCCAGATGTAAGCCCAAGTAGCTATAGCCACCTGATATTCGATAAAAATGCCAAAAGTATTAATTGGAGAAGATACAGCCTCTTCTGCAAATGGTGTTTTGAAAACTGGATATATATCTGCAGAAGAATGAAAAGAGATTCTTCTCTCTTGCCATGCACAAGAATTAAGTCCAAATGGATTAAAGACCTTAACATCAGACTGGAAACTCTGAAACTGCTAGAGGAAAAAGTAGGGGAAACCCTTCAACATATTGGTCTTGGCAAAGACTTTCTGAATACAACCCCAATTGCTCAGGCAATAAAACCACAGATTAACCACTGGGACCTCATGTAATTACAAAGATTTTGCACTGCAAAGGACACAGTGAAAAAAGCAAAGAGGCAACCTACAGAATGGGAACAAATCTTCGCCAGCTATTATCTGATAGAGGATTAATATCTAGGATATACAAAGAACTCAAAAAGTTAAATAATAAGGAATCAAACAAGCCAATAAAAAAATGGGCTATGGAGCTAAATAGAGAGTTCTCAAAGGAAGAAATACGAATGGCATATAAGCATCTAAAAAATGTTCTATGTCACTAGTCATCAGGGAAATGCAGATGAAAACAACATTGAGATTCCATCTCACTCCTGTCAGATTGGCCACCATCATGAAAACAAATGATCATAAATGTTGGCGGGGATGTGGAAAAAAAGGAACCCTTCTGCATTGCTGGTGGGAATGCAATCTTGTCCAGCCATTGTGGAAAACAGTGTGGAGGTTCCTAAAACAGCTAGAGATTGATCTACCATATGACCCAGCTATAGCACTCCTAGGCATTTATCCAAAAGACTCATCACATTTCCTTAGAAGTACGTGCTCAACCATGTTTATTGCTGCTCAATTTATAATAGCTGGGAAATGGAACCAGCCTAGATGTCCATCAACAGATGAGTGGATAATGAAGATGTGGCACATTTATACATTGGAGTTCTACTCAGCGGTAAAGAAAAATGAAGTTATGAAATTTGCAGAAAAATGGATGGACCTGGAAAGTATTATACTAAATGAGGTAACCCAGACCCAGAAAGCCAAGCGCCACATGTTCTCTCTCATATGTGGATCCTAGCTACAGATGACTGGGCTTCTGCGTGAGAATGAAAATACTTAGTAGCAGAGGCCAGTAAGTTAAAAAGGAGACATAAAGGGTAGAGAAAGGAAGAGGGGAGGATACTTAATAGGTTGATATTGTATATATGTAATTACAATGATTGTAATGGGGAGGTAATATGATGGAGAATGGAATTTCAAATGGGAAAGTGTGGGGGTGGGGAGGGAGGGAATTACCATGGCATATATTTTATAATCATGGAAAATGTTAATAAAAATTAAAAAAAAAGATAGTAAAAAAAAATTCTGAAGACATTCTGAAATCTTTTCATTCACTCAGTACTTCCATGTCTCATAAAGTCATTAGGATGAATTTAAAACAGAGAAATATTTTGTTCTGTCTATCATTTTATATTTCTTTTTAAATGGATAGAAAACTAAATAACTATGGGATTAGTATTAACTTATAAATGAGACTTACGCATTACAAAATAATAAAAGACAGTTATTAAATACAGATTAGAACCTAGAATTCAGTGCCCAAGTAAAAATGTTGGCTTTACCTCTGGAAAGCTGTATGACTGGAAAATTTGACTTAATTATATAGGAAAATCGACATATTTGTGTCATATTACTTTCAATTGTAAAGCATGGATTTCCACAATGTCTTCTTTGGTATGATATTGAAGAATGTTTTAAATAAGGTAACTAATTTGCTTCGAATAATATATAGAAAATGGGTAAATCATATGAACATGGTAAATACTACAAAGAAAAGTCTTCTTAAAAAATCTTCAAGGAAGTTAACATGTAAGTAGTCCTAAATTATGAATAGAAATGCACCAAATAAAGGAAATGGTCAAAGTGCTCTTAAAATATGCAAACTTATTGGGAAATATAGTGCAATATTAGAGAAGGAAGAACAGTATTTTAACATATGCAAAAGATAAAAGAAGGTTAAAAATAAGTTATCAAAACTTAATTTGTCTAAAAATATCATTTCTAAGGACTAATTAGTCTTTCTTTTTAGCAACAAATTCAACTTCTCTGGGCACAATATAGGGAAGCATCCCTACCATAGATGGGCACCTGGCTTCCATATATTCAGATGCTGCTTCTACTGACATTCACTACATTTGTCAGTGTTTGGAGAAGTTGTTCTGGTTGTATTAGGGATGGTGGATTTCTAGGAAGCACATGAAGAGGAGAAAAATTTAAAATCTGCTGGAATCATCTTGATCCAAGTTAACAGATCAGTAAAGAGAGGCATAGAAATAATAATGGCAGATATAAGAGACAATGTGGGGAGTTATTCAATGTGAATTTTGTTATTGACTGGAATTGAGAGTAATAAAAAGTTGAAGACGACCTGACCTTAGGGTTTTAGTAAAGAGAGTGGTGATGCAATAACTGAAGGGATGTTGAAAGAGTATTTCTGGTATACTAATAAAATGTTTTGGAAAGTAAAGAAATTTTAAAATTATAAGGTTTTTAATAGGTGTTAAGTTTTATAAATATACTTGCCATCAATACAATGTTATGTCAAGAATCACATTCAACAGGCTGTGAAGAAACTCTATGACAATGATGAGGCCAAAGTCAACACCCTGATCAGGCCTGATGGAGAGAAGAAGGCCTATGTTCGGCTGGGTCCTGATTATGATGCTTTGGATGTTGCCAACAAAATTGGGATCATCTAAACTGGATCCAGCTGGTTAATTCTAAATACACCTTTTTTATTCACTATAAGAAAAAGAATCACATTCAAGTATCATTGCTATTATTTCCATTCTGTTATTGATTCTGTTGTCTTTGCTATATTAGATTGTAACCATGGTGCTGTGGATGTTTGAGTTACTCAACAGTAACAGTAATCCTTGCCTATGCCAGATTGATAAAATATTCCAAAGATCAAATGGGACCAGAATCATCAAAACCATTGACTTCTTATTGACGAATGAGTTTCCTGATTTGAATGAGGCTATCTGTCTCCCAGATGACTTTAGATCACTGCAGATAGGAATGCCAGATGTATTGGCCTCAGGTTGCTTTGGGATCTCAGCCTACTTTACTTAGTATTATTGTTAAGAGCCGATGCCTGCCACTGTGGTAGATCTGAAAAAACATGTTGGATGCTCTAGCCCTGTTTTCCCTCAGGATCATTCTGATGATGAATAAAGATAAGAGGCAATACTGTTTCTCAAATACTTGGAAATAATAAACTACTTGTTTGTTTGATTTCTTTCTTTTTAGAACCTATTCTGTATTGAGTTCTCATGAATTTATCATTTTTATATCCTGCTGTCTCAGTGTCATACCTGAAATACTATTTATTAAAAGTAAACCCTAATGTAATGAACACATATGTGCATTTTCTTTAATAAATACATTCCTTGAAAAATATGACTGTGAATTTGGCTTTAGAGTTGAATGATCTTGCCACTAAATATGCATTTTTATTATTCTTTAAACCTGAGAATATAAACTTTTATAAAAATATGATTTTAAAAATCACAGGTCATCCATGTGAGTTCTGACTCAAATAAAAGTGTCATTATAAGACACCGTGAGGAGAAAAATAGGTGAGGAGAAACTAATGCATAGGTGGAAGCAGAAATTATGGAGCCAAGCCAAAGCTTGCTTCAGCCACCAGGAGATATAAGTGTCCAAAACCTGAGTTTCTTCAGAACTCCTGCAAACTATGGTCCAACCCTGATGCCATTTAATGTCTAGTATCAAAAATGAGGCTCAACAGAATATAGTGGCCTACATTTGTTTGATTGCAATAAAACAATGAACTAAAAACAATAAGGAAATCAAATATACAAAACACAGGCCAACTTTTCTCATGTACAACATGACAATATACAGAAAATGGTAGCATTTGATGGAAGATAAATAAAACTATTGTTTCTGTAGTAGTTTAATATTATTTTAATATTTTAAAGCCATAATATGAAATAATATATAAATATGTATGATAAATGGAAGAAATAACAAGGCTAAATTTTAACTTGGGTAAACTGTTAATTTTTTTCACATTTAAAGTAATTATTTACATTGAGAACATTCAATATCCCAACTAACAAATGTGAAAAACAGCCAAGCAATTTGTCAGAAAGTGCTTCCTACTGCAGTAAAGATGTTCTTTCAAATCTATTTTCCATGGATGACTATCAAATTGTCAGAAGACTTAATATCTTTTCTCTTTCTTTTTATGAGAGAGTGTATGTATGTGTGCATGCATATATTTGTATGCTAATGGAGAACAGAGGCAGAGACTGGGTGTCTCTATATATCTATGCCTTCCTTTTTTATCCCTTTCTCCCTAAAATTGGTATGAAAAGCTATCATGTCTTGAATTTTGTTTGCATAAGTTTTTTACCCACTGAGACATCTTTCTAATTCTTAACACCATGATTCTAAAACTTATTTGGAATAATACATTCAAATCTTTTTGTCCTATTATGGAAAATTTTTTTAAAAAGTGAAATTAGCACTTCCAATGCAAACCTTTCATATCAGGGTAAATTATGTGTTAAATCTGATGGATGGTCATATTTTCCATTTTTACATAAGCCATATTTTGAGGTTGTCATTTGTTGCTTCCTGATTTATAGTGTCTTTGTATTTTCTTCTGTCATTCATTGGGGCAGGGTCTTATTTGGTAACAAGCTGACCTTGGAGCACTCTACAGACCAGAAATCTCAGCCTTCCAGTTGACATGATGAAGGGTATGGGGCAACACACATCCTTTGGGACTTTGACTTTGATATTGGAGCTGTTTATTTAAGTACCCACTATTGTATAGCTACCCTGGCTTGGTTTTCATTGAATGTGTATAATATTCAGTTACATTTTAGAATCTGCTTCTATTTTATGCCATCCAGCCTACTAAAATACTTACATAGAAGGGAAACCCAACACCTAGGGTCACCTTTCAGTTACTCAGAAAATCTTTTAAGAGTTACATATAGCACACTTGGGCTGCAAGGCCACTGAGAAATCCTGCTGGAACCTCCTCCATGAAGACCAGCTGACAGAAAGCTAGAAGAAGCCATTCTACATACAGCTCAATGGAAGAAACAGATATCACCAGTGAAGATACTCAACAATGGACACTGCAAGCCTTATATTTGACCAGCCAGGCCAAATGAGCCAATGGATGCAATAGTAGCACGTCTGTCATGGTGCAAACCAACTGCCCTCTAATTGGACTGGAGACCCACTCCATGGGAGGGAATACATCCCTGATACTGAAATCTTAAAACAGGGGTAGTCATGAGCCCTAGGGAGGTAATGTCTGCTGATGTCTGGATATATGTATATACTATGTTTATCAAACTGCCCAGTAAGCACTTCTCTTAATATTCATACCCTTATATTAATGCTACTCTCACTTTTGGTAGAGAATCTTCTCTTTTCATATGGCAGTGACCTTGGAATGACTCAGAAGGTATAATGGTGCTGGAAAGAAGTGACTGGAGTACTGAGTTATATCTCAATCACACCTTCCAAGGCTCAGGGTCTAATGCGGAAGAGGTGGTAGAAAGAATTTAACAGCCAAATGAAGGGTAGGACTCCTCACAAAGTGCTCCCTCCAGACATAAAATGGCCGGGATAACCATGACCTCACAGTGCCTGATACTACCTACACAAGACCTTTTTAGTAGGAAGAAAAGATCATGACATCCAAGTAAAAGAGAGTCTGATTGAGATGGGGAGGGGATATGATGGATAATGGAGATTCAAAGGGGAAAGTGGGGAGAGAGAGGGTATTACCATGGGATTTTTTTTTTTATAATCATAGAAGATGTTAATTAAAATTGAGAAAAATTGTTCATACATACATACATACAAAAAAAAAAAAACAGATTTGGTGGATGGAGAGATGACTTAGTGGTTAAGGCATTTGCCTGCAATACCAAAGGACTCAGGTTCAATTCCCCAGGACCCATGTAAGCCAGATGCACAAGATGGCACATGTGTCTGAAGCTTGTTTGCAGTGGCTAGAGGTGATGGTGTGCCCATTACTTTCTTTCTCTGCCTCTTTTTCTGTCTCTCAAGTAATTAAATAAAAATATTTTTAAAAAACAAAATGTTACATCTAGCACCTTAAGCTCCCACCAAAGATATATACCATCAGATTGATTGATACTTATAAGTATATTCCAGGGCTGGAGAAATGGCTTAGTGGTTAAGCACTTGCCTGTGAAGCCTGAGGACCCCGGTTTGAGGCTCAATTCTCGAGAACCACATTAGCCAGATGCACAAGGGGGCGCACGCATCTGGAGTTTGGTTTGCAGTGGCTGGAGGCCCTGGTGTACCCATTCTGTCTATATATCTGCCTCTTTCTCTCTCTGTGTCACTCTCAAATAAGTAACAATAAACAACAAAAAAGAATATTCCAGATAATTAGAAAACAAAAGCAGAAATTAATGAAATGGAAACAAAAATATCAATATCAGAATCAATGAAAAAAAGAGCTATTGATTTAAAAAGGTAAACAAGATTGATAAACTCTTGGAAAATCTAACCAAAAGAAAGAGAAGAGAGACATAAAGTAATAAAATTAGAGATGAAAAAAGCACTATTACAGCAAATACTAAAGAAACTTAGAAAATCTATTCTACTAAGTTAGAAAATCTGAAAAAAAATGAATGATATCTTAGGTTTATATGACCTACTAATATTAAATCTAGATGAGATAAACCATTTAAATAACAAATACAGAGACCCAGGCAATTATAAAACATCTCCCAACTAAAAAAATCTCCATACCTAGATGAATTCCCTAGTGATTTTAAAAATTTGTTTGTTTTTTGTTGACAACTCCCATGATTGTAAACAATATTCCATGGTAATTCCCTCTCTCTCCCCACTTTCCCCTTTGAAACTCTACTCTTCATTATATCCCATCTTCTTCTCAATCAGTTTCTCTTTTATTTTGATGTCATGATCTTTTCCTTCTATTATGATGGTCTTGTGTAGGTAATGTCAGGCACTGTGAGGTCATGTATATCAGGCCATTTTGTTTCCTGAGGAGCACGTTTATAGAAGTCCTACCATTCCTTTGGCTCTTAAATTCTTTCCACCACCTCTTCTGCAATAGACCCTGAATCTTGGAAGGTGTGATGGAAGTACTAACACCAATGCTTCTCAAACTTTTCCATAAAATAGAAAAGGAAGAATACTATCAAACTCCTTCTATAAAGCCAGCATCACCCTGATGCCAAAACCAGACAAAGAAAGATAATTACAGACCAATGCAAAATTCCTGAACAAAATATTGGCAAAGAGAATATAAGAATATATCAGAAAGGTCACTCACCTTGACCAATATGGCTTTATCCTAGAGATGCAGGGATGGTACAATATATACAAATTGATAAATGTAATATATTATATAAATGTACTGAAGGACAAAAATCACATGACCATGTCAATAGATGGAGAAAAAGCATTTGACAAAATCCAACATACCTTCAAAGTAAAAGTCCTACAGAAATTGGAAATAGAAGGAAAATATCTCAACATAATAATGGCTATTTATGACAAATGTATAGCCAGCATAATACTAGATGGGAAAAACTTGAAACTTTTCCACTAAATTCAGGAAAAAGACAATGGTGTCTACTGTCCCTACTTTTATTTTATATAGTCCTGGAGTCTTAACTACAGCAATAAGTCGAGACACTCATAAAAGTGATACAAAATGGAAAGGAAGAGATCAAGCTATCCTTGTTTGCAGATGATATGATTCTATATATAAAGGATTTTAAGGGCTGTACCAGCAATGTTACAGATGATAAACACTTTTACAAGGTAACAGGATACAAAATAAACACACAAAAAACCAGTACCTTTGGTGTATACTAACAACAAACTTGAGGAGGATGAAATAAGGGAATCATACCCATTCACAATTGCCTTAAAAATAAATAAATCAATCAATAAATAAATAAATAAATAAATAAATAAATAAATAAATAAATACATCTTGGAATAAGCCTAACCAAAGAAATTAAATATTTCTATAATGAAAACTTTAAAAACCTCAAGCATAAAATTGCAGAAGACACTAGAAAATAGAAAGACATTTCATGTTCTTTGATTGAAACAATCAATAGTGTGAAAATGTCAGTCTTACCAAAAACAGTCTATACATTTAATAAAATTCTTATCAAAATTCCAATGGCATTCTTCATGGAAATAGAGAAAGACAATCATAAAATTCATTCAGAAGCACAGAAATCCTCAAATAGCCAAAACAAATTCGAGCAACAGAAAAGAAGATAGTGTTATCACCATACCTAATTTTAAGCTATATTACAAAGCTGTATTAACAAAAACAGCAGGTATTGCCACAGAGACAGTTTCATGGAACAGAATAGAGGACCAGATGTTTATCTAGGCTGCTACAGCCATCTGATTTTTGACAATAATGCCAAAAACATTCATTGGAGAAAAGACAGCCTCTGCAACAAGTGGTACTGGAGAAACTGGACATCTATTTGTAAAAGAATGAAAAAAGATCCTTGTCTTTCTTCATACACAAAAATCATGTCCAAATGCACCAGGGACCTTAATATCAAACCCGAAACTCAGTGAGGATGGGAATGGAGGCTCTCAGGAGCCTCACCTTATCTGGCTGCCATTCCCAAGTAAAGAACATCACTCCCTGCCATAGCAAGCTACACCTTCAACTCTCTTAACCAACCAGAAACCTACACTACCTTTACTAGAGTTCAGTCATAAACTGCTGGAGGAAGTAGTAGAGGAAATCCTTCAACATATTGGCATAGGCAATGATGTTCTGGATATAACCCCAGTTTCTCAGGACATAAAACCATTAATCAACCACTGGGATCTCATGAAGTTACAAGGGTTTTGTTCAGCAAAGGACACTGTGGATAGAACAAAGAGACAACCTATAGAATGGGCGAAATTTCTGCCACCTACATATCGATGGAAGATTAATTTCTAGAACATGAAAATAACTCAAAAAACTAAACAATAAAAAAAATCAAACAACACAATTCAAAAATGGGCTATGGAACTAAATACAGAGTTATCAAAAGAAGAAATACAGATGGCATATAAACATCTAAAGAAGTGTTCTACATCCTTAGCCATCAGGGAAATGCAAATTAAACCTACTTTTTGATTCTACCTCACTCCTGTCAGAATGGCTATCATCAAGAAAACAAATGAAAAAAAAAAGAAAGAAAAGAAAAAAACAAATGACAATAAACTTTGGCGGGATTGTGGAAAAAGAGGAACCCTTTTATACAGTGGGTGGGAATGTAGTCTAGTGCTGGGCTTCCCCAGCAGGTAGTGCTGAGGAAGGACTAGGCCTGCTGGTTCCTCCCAAGGGGTTGAGGAGGAGGGTGAGTGTAGATGGCCAGGAACACACCACCAAGCCGGGAGTCTCGGCAAAGCAGGAACTC
Source organism: Jaculus jaculus (assembly GCF_020740685.1). Classification (NCBI taxonomy): domain Eukaryota; kingdom Metazoa; phylum Chordata; class Mammalia; order Rodentia; family Dipodidae; genus Jaculus; species Jaculus jaculus. Next base: position 122,768,885 of record NC_059106.1, on the reverse strand, counting down.
GCTTTATTGTAACAAGCAGATATTTATATAGTGTTGAGAACGAAGGTGAAGATCTCAGGTGGGAATAAGGTGTAAGGGCCAATAGCATACCATGACTTTTGAGATGATTGGTTCTAAGCATGCATGTGCGGGAACTCCAACTCCTACGCAGAAGTAGCAGGCCAGAGGCCATTAGGCATCCTGCTTAGTCATAGTTGGCCAGAGACAGCTCTCCAAACTTTAGCTAGGCTCAGGAGGTTCCACTAGGCCTCTTGTCTGGGCCTCTCAAGGCCCAACATCTCCCACTTTTGTTTCTATAAGAACATTAGTCACCATGGCCCCTGTCATAGATTGTCCTTCTCTGGGGATCTTACCTGTCATTGGGTACTATGTGTTTAGCTCACTGACAACCCACTCCATGGCCTGTCTTAGGTTGTCTCAATCAGTCTGAGATCTTAGCTGTCATTGGTCATATGGAGGGCAGAGGAGATGGCAGTGGGTCATATGAGGAATTTAATTCCTGAGTTGCCATCCTGTGGTAATGTATCTCAACCTGATGGAGTTTTATTGCCTCTAGCCACTGGTGAATGAATTGTGTAATGTTGTTAATTACAGAAGGCCTGACAGTGAAAATAAGGGGGAGGAGAAGGAGGGGCCCAAGAAGAAGGAGGAGGTAGAGTACGAAGCCATGTAGGCCTGTTCACAGTGAGTTGTCCTAGAGGTCCCGCCATCTCTTCTCCAGGTCCTCTTAAAGTCTTTTGATCTTGTCCTGAATGATTCCCAATCTAATGGCATAGAAACAGCATTTTTCCTGTAAAAACAAGCATATGCCTCCCTTTTTGGCCATTAGTAGGTCTAGTCCTCTCCTGTTTTGTAGGCCATCCTGCCTCCACAAACATTAGGGGAAGGTGGGGCCAAAATGCAAGTTCCAGAAGGAGACATTGGGGAAAGCTGGAAGGGGATGGGGAAGGTGGCTGAGTAATTTTTTTTTTTGGGGGGGGTGGTATGGGCATCTGTAGTTGTATCATTGGCATAATTAGTCACTACTGCAAGTGGCCAAGGAGGCCCAGATCTGAGGCAAAGCCAGCAATTCTCCACAAGGGAGGGAGCTGTTTGGTTTAGCAGGGTGAAGACCATTTTTAATATGGATTTAGTAGGGGGGGGTCAAGGGCTAAATAGCCCCAATTTTCAGGAAGGGAAATAGGGTGGTAATTAAGCTCTGAGTACTGGGCCAAAATGAGCTGTTCTAATCATCTGACCCAGATAGAACTGTAGGTGACTAATGAGGATCAATGTTTTTGAAAAGGGGATAATTGTTTATCTTCTTTATAAAAATTTATTTAGGGTAAATAATGCCTTTTTCAGTTGGTCATGTGGGGGTAAGGATTCCCCCTTTTGTTTTTGTAATTGAGACTTGAGAGTCTGATTATCTTATCTTTAAAATTTTAGTTGTACTATGGTAGTATAAGTCTTATATATGAGGTATACTAAGTAGATACATCTCATATTTTAAATATCTAATACTTATAAATATCTCACATTTTAAATATTTAACATTTATAAATATAGGCAGAACCTGCTACTAGTCTTGAAAATAGTACCAGTTGATTTAGACTAACTCATTTAACCTAGAAATTTTTAGCACCTGTGTTGGAAAACATCTTTGATTAGTTTAGATACCTGTGTTGGTACAAATTACCGAGAGAACATTGGAAACAGAACCATAGAGCTTAACAAATTTTTTTAACCAAAACAGCTAGCTAAACTTTAATATAAACTTTGATAAATATTTTTGAAAGAAAAAACATTATTTGACAACCCATGATTTTGGCTTAAACTTGATAGTTATTGACTTTATGTACCAGAAACTTTTATTAACAAAAAACAATTTTATGTTTTACCCATGACTTAAATATGATAAAGCTTAAGTAAGCTATCTTAACATATACCAGGAAGATGAAAGTTATTATTACTGAACTTAAATCACTTAAACTTAAGTGATTAAACCTAGTTATGACCATTCAATAGAATTAGAATAAATAAGACAGAAGCGAATTTTAAAGTCACAATGTCTTTAAGTAAGAGTACTTCTTTGGAAATTAACCACTTTTATGTGAGTCTTTATTTTAAGAATAGTTAAAACCTTGATGAAAAGTGGAACCTAATTTACTTTACTGAGAGAGTCTTAAAGCCAGTTTTATAACCCTTAAATCATAACAAATTAGCATCAGTTACCTGTTAAATAGTGAAGCCTTATCATAAGACTTAGTTTCTCCACTGATTAAATCCTTGGCATAAGGTAAACATTAGATTTAACTTCATTTTTCTTTACTGCTGAGTAGAACTCCATTGTATAAATGTGCCACAACTTCATTATCCATTCATCAGTTGAGGGACATCTAGGCTGGTTCCATTTCCCACCTATTATAAATTGAGCACCAATAAACATGGTTGAGCATGTACTTCTAAGGAAATGAGATGAGTCATTTGGATATATGCCTAGGAGTGTTATAGATGGGTCATATGGTAGATCAATCTTTTGCTGTTTTAGGATCCTCAACACTGTTTTCCACAATGGCTGGACAAGATTGCATTCCCACCAGCAGTGTAGAGGGGTTCCTTTTTTTCCACATCCCTGCCAACATTTATGATCATTTGTTTTCATGATGGTGGCCAATCTGACAAGAGTGAGATGGAATCTCAATGTTGTTTTAATCTGCATTTCCCTGATGAATAGTGATGTAGAACATTTTTTTAGATGCTTATATGCCATTCATATTTCTTCCTTTGAGAATGCTCTATTTACCTCCACAGCCCATTTTTTGATTGGCTTGCTTGATTCCTTATCATTTAACTTTTTGAGTTCTTTGTATATCCTAGATATTAATCCACTATCAGATACATAGCTGGCGAAGATTTTTTCCCATTCTGTAGGTGGCCTCTTTGCTTTCTTCACTGTGACCTTTGCAGTGCAAAATCTTTGTAATTTCATGAGGTCCCAGTGGTTAATCTGTGGTTTTATTGCCTGAGCAATTGGGGTTGTATTCAGAAAGTCTTTGCCAAGACCAATATGTTGAAGGGTCTCCCCTACTTTTTCCTCTAGCAGTTTCAGAGTTTCATGTCTGATGTTAAGGTCTTTAATCCATTTGGACTTAATTCTTGTGCATGGCAAGAGAGAAGAATCTATTTTCATCCTTCTGCACATATATATCCAGTTTTCAAAACACCATTTGCTGAAGAGGCTGTCTCTTCTCCAATTAGTATTTTTGGCATTTTTATCGAATATCAGGTGGCTATAGCTACTTGGGCTTACATCTGGGTCCTCTATTCTGTTCCACTGATCTACATGTCTGTTTTTGTGCCAGTACCATGCTGCTTTTGTTACTATGGCTCTGTAGTATAGGTTAAAATCAGGTAAGGTGATACCACCAGCCTCTATTTGTTGCTCAGTATTTTTTTAGATATTCGAGGTTTTTTGTGATTCCAAATGAATTTTTGGATTGTTTTTTCTATTTCCATGAAGAAAGCCTTTGGAATTTTGATAGGAATTGCATTAAATGTGTAGATTGCTTTAGGTAAGATTGCCATTTTCACAATATTGATTCTTCCAATCCAGGAACAAGGGATGTTTCTCCACTTTCTAGTATCTTCTGCAATTTCTCACATGAGTATTTTAAAGTTCTCAGTATAGAGATTCTTTACTTCCTTGGTTAGGTTTATTCCAAGGTACTTTATTATTATTATTATTTTTGATGCAATTGTGAATGGGAGTGATTCTCTGATTTCATCCTCTGTGTGTTTGTTGTTAGCATATATGAAGGATCCTGATTTTTGAGTATTTATTTTGTATCCTGCTACTTTGTAGGTTTTGATCAGCTTTAACAGTTTGCTAGAAGAGTCTTTAGGGTCCTTTATGTATAGAATCTTGTCATCTGCAAATAATGATAACTTGATCTCTTCCTTTCCAATTTTTGTCCCTTTTATGTGTGTCTCTTGCCTAATTGCTATGGCTAAGACTTCCAAAACTATATTAAATAAAAGTGGGGACAGTGGACACCTTTGTCTTGTTCCTGATTTTAGTGGAAAAGCTTCCAGTTTTTCCCCATTTAGTAATATGTTGGCTGTAGGCTTGTCATAAATAGCTTTTATTATATTGAGATATGTTCCTTCTATTCCCAGTCTCTGTAGGACTTTTATCATGAAGGGATGTTGGATTTTGTCAAATGCTATCTCTGCTTCAAATGAGATGATCATGTGATTTTTGTCCTTCAACCTGTTTATGTAATGCATTACATTTATAGATTTGCATATGTTGAACCATCCCTGCATCTCTGGGATAAAGCCTACTTGGTCAGGGTGAATGATCTTTGTGATATACTCTTGTATTCTGTTTGCCAATATTTTGTTGAGAATTTTTGCATCTATGTTCATGAGGATGATTTGTCTGTAATTTTCTTTTTTTGTTCTATCTTTGCCTGGTTTTGGTATCAGGGTGATGCTGGCCTCATATAAGGAGTTTGGTAGAATTCCTTCTTTTTCTATTTCCTGGAAAAGCTTAAGAAGCAATGGTGTTAGCTCTTCCTTAAAAGTCTGGTAAAATTCAGCAGTGAATCCATCTGGACCTGGGCTTTTTTTAGTTGGGAGATTAGTCATATCTGTTCGGATCTCCATGTTTGTTACAGGTCTATTTAAGTGATTAATCTCATTTTGATTTAATTTAGATAGGTCCTATAGATCAAGGAAATCATCCATTTCTTTCAGATTTTCATACTTTGTGGAGTATATGCTTTTATAGTATGTCCCTATGATTTTTTGAATTGCTGTGGAATCTGTTGTGATGTTACCTTGTTCATCTCTGATTTTATTAATTTGTGTCTCTTCTCTCTTTCTTTTGGTCAGATTTGGTAAGGGTTTATGAATCTTGTTTGTCCTTTCAAAGAACCAACTCTTTATTTCATTAATTCTTTGGATTGTTCTTTTTGTTTCTATTACACTAATTTCTGCCCTAATCTTTACTATTTCTTCCCATCTACTGATTTTTGGTTTGCTTTGAGTTCTTCATTGCTAGTAATTCTGACTGTTTTTTCTTTATTATTTCTATTTCCTTATTTATGTCTTGTATTGCCTTCTTTACTTCATTAAATTGGTGTCCTGCATCTTCTTTGATTCCTTTGATATCCTCTTTGACTTCCTCTTTGATTTCTTCTTTGATTCTTTTGATTTGTTCTTTGACCTCTTTGAACATATTTATAATCATTCTTTTGAACTCTTTCTCAGGCATTTCCTCTAACTTGTTCTCACTGGAGGACATTTCTGATGCATTAATACTTTTAGGTGGATTTTTTACTCTTGCTTTTTAGTGTTTCTTGTGTTATAATGTATATATTTTTGCATCTTGGATCAATTTAATGCTTGGATTTTCTACCTACCTGGGTATTCTTAGCTGTATCAATAGATTTGATGTAATATATTTTCAGGGTAGGAGCTTAAGGTGTTTGGTGTGGCTGTTAAGACTCTCAGAGTATCTACAAAGATGTTCTTAGGGGTTGAGTTTCCCTGCTATAGGAGTATTCAAGCAGGCTGTGTGTAATAAAATACAGGTAGATTCTAAAATTTAACTAAACACTGTACACATTCAATCAAAAACAGCCCTGAGTATGTATGCAAGAATAGTTATTATGGGCTGGAGAGATGGCTTAGCGATTAAGCGCTTGCCTGTGAAGCCTAAGGACCCTGGTTCGAGGCTCGGTTCTCCAGGTCCCACGTTAGCCAGATGCACAAGGGGGCACACGCGTCTGGAGTTCGTTTGCAGAGGATGGAAGCCCTGATGTGCCCATTCTCTCTCTCTCCCTCTCTCTGTCTTTCTCTCTGTGTCTGTTGCTCTCAAATAAATAAATAAAAATTAAAAAAAAAAGAGTAGTTATTATAATGACCAGATCCTCTATCAACAAAGAGGTTAAGATTTCTGGTCTGTAGAGAGATCCAAGTCAGCTTGCAACCAAGTGAGACCCTTCCCTGGTTCAAACCCAGTTACTTTGGATGATTTTGGTCTCAGTCAAGTTGCTGCCTGGGTCTGGCTGCTGTTCTGATTTCTGGAGCTGGGCACTGGCTTTTCCTGCGAGGCAGACTGAGCCTGGCAAGTGTGGCCCTGCAGATCAGCACCCCTGCTGCTGGAACTTCTGCTGCTCAAGCTGTCGCTGGTGGTCCTGGAGCCGCTGCTGCTGAAGGTGCTGCTGCTAGATCCACCGCTGCTGCTGCCTCTGCTGCTGCTGTAGCTGCCACTGCTGGAGCCACCACTGCTGCTGAAGCTGATGCTGCTTGTCCACTGCTGCTGCTGCCACTGAAGCTGCTGCTGCTGGGTCTGCCGCTGCTGCCACTCCTGGGTCTGCTGCCACCGTGTCTGCCGCTGCTGCCGGGTCTGCTACTGCTGGGGCCGCTGTTACCAGTGCTGGAGCCAGTGATTTTGCTGCCGAACTCTGCTCCTGCTTGGGTCCCACTGTTGGGTCAAGTTGGCATGGCCAGGTCCCAGGACTGTTGCTCTCTGTTCGCTGAAGCTGAGTTCAGGCAATGGTGGAGGGGAGGGAACCACAGCTGCTCTGGTTCTCTCACTGTTCCACGTGTTCTTCTACCTCGTGGTCTGCTCCTCTTTTGCTCACTGCTGCTCTCCCTTCATGCTTCCTGAGTTGTGGAGAGCACCGGTGTGAGGGGAAGCTCCCGCACCTGGCTTTTCCTGTGGCTGAAGCCGAGCCTGGCGGCTTTCTGGTGCGCCCCGCTGCCACGGTTGGCTGAGCTGCCGGAGCCGGTTTTGCCAGCCTGTGTGGGCTCTGGATGCTCTGGATCTCTTCTGCTTCTCTGCTGCCACTTCAATTTCCTATACACCTCACTTTTTAGTAAAAGTTTGTATTTTGCTGAGTTTTTTTGGTCTTTTTTCCCCCATAGGCTGCTTTGGTGTGGTACCTTCACTGCCATCTTAACAGGAAGTCAACATTAGATTTAATCCAATTAAATGTTTCAATGAAAGGACCCTTACCCTGATATACACATTAGGTAAGCCTGATGCTTGTCTTATGTAAGTATTTTGTAATTTGATCAAATACCTTGACTCAGTTAACCTATTTGACATTTTGTCTAGTGAGAAATTTTATCTAACAGATGTTACTTTAGGTGTTTAAAAGAGAAGAACTAAAGAGAACCACAGTTATATGCTGTACTCCTTTTTATTTTTGTCAGGGACAATTGGTTATTTTGTCTCTAGTCAGAGTCTGGGGGCACATGGTTTAAACTTTCATGGGGTCTGAGATAAAGGGGGTTCTATCCATTTTTTTTTCAGAGTCTAGCTTTCCATGAATTTAAGTAGCATATATTGGAAAGTAAGAGCAAAATGAAATTACAGAGCAGAGAGATAAGCATCCTGACATTCTTTATCCTATTCTGAAGTTGCTTGTTTTTATATAGCAAATTTACCCATTTGTAAAACATAAGGTGATAGACTCTTATATATATTTAACCTGGTTAAAACTCCAATTATACCTGTACTTATGACTTTGTGACCCACCTAGCATAGGTATTACCTGTGCCTAATGTAAGATGAATTTAGATTAAGACTGTGTGCCTATGTAAAATATTTAGACTATCCTTAAGAGTCTGTAACAGTTGAAAAAATCTCTAACTTTAGGCATGGCATTTAGGTTTAGCCTGAAAATTCTTCCCTACATATGTACCTCTTTATTCACATACTTCAAAATTCTATCTAAGTACCACTCAATAAGCATTTTTAATGAGCATTCTATGTCCCAACATTGAAAAATTCCTTCCAAGTTTCTTTAAATCAATTCATCTCATCCCATTAGTAACCTCCTTTGTTATAAGGCTATTATGAAAAACTGCAACAAGTTAATTAATTGTATTACTAACAAGTGAGTAGTCTTATGACAATATTATGTCATTAATACCAATAAGACACTAAACTAAGACAAATATTGTTATTATATTGAGGCTGGCTGGCTGGCCTAGAATTCAGGTCAGTTGCCTCCTTCTTTTAAGTACGTTACAACTTTGTTGTTGTTGTTAAACGCTATCTCTGCGTGGAATGAGATGATCATGTAATTTTTGTCCTTCAACCCATTTATATAATGTATTACATTTATAGATTTGCATGTATTGAACCATCCCTGCATTTCTGAGATAAAGTCTACTTGATCAGGGTGAATGATCTTTTTGATATATTCTTGTATTCTGTTTGCCAATATTCTGTTGAGAATTTTTACATCTATGTTCATGAGGGAGATAGGTCTGTAATTTTCTTTTTTTGTTCTATTTATCCCTGGTTTTGGTATCAGGGTGATGCTGGCTTCATAGAAGGAGTTTGGTAGAATTACTTCTTTTTCTTTTTCCTGGAAAAGCTTAAGAAGCAATGGTATTAGCTGTTCCTTGAAGGTCCAGTAAAATTCAGCAGTGAATCCATCTGGGACTGTGCTGTTTTTAGATGGGAGATTATTGATAACTGTTCAGATTTTCATGCTTCTTATAGGTCTATTAAAGTGATTAATATCATTTTGATTTAATTTAAGTAGGTCATATTAATCAAGGAAATCATCCATTTGTTTCAGATTTTCATTCTTCATTCTTTGTGGAGTATATGCTTTTATGGTATGTCCCTATGATTTTTTGAATTTCTCTGGAATCTGTTGTGATGTTACCTTGTTCATCTCTGATTTTGTTAATTTGTGTCTCTTCTCTCTTTCTTTTGGTCAGATTTGCTAAGGGTTTATCAATCTTGTTTATCCTTTCAAAGAACTAACTCTTTGTTTCATTAATTTTTGGGGTTGTTCTTTTTGTTTCTATTTCAGTAATTTCTGCCCTAATCTTTATTATTTCTTCCCATCTACTGATTTTTGGTTTGCCTTGTTCTTCTTTTTCCAAGGTTTTAAGATGAAACATTAGGTTGTTTACTTGCAACCTTTCTAATTTCTTAATATAGGCACTTAAAGGTATAAATTTAACTCTTAGAACTGCCTTTGTTGTTTCCCAGAGATTTTGGTATGTTGTGTTCTCATTATCATTTGACTCTATAAATTTTTTTGATTTCCTTCTTGATTTCTTCATTGACCCATTCATCATTTAGTAGTGTATTATTTAGTTTCCATGATTTTGTGTATGCTCTAGAGCCTTTCTTGCTACTGATTTGTAGTTTAATACCACTGTGGTCAGATAGAATGCAAGGAATTATTTCAATTTTCCTGAATTTGTTAAGATTTGCTTTGTGTCCTAATATATGGTCTATTTTAGAGAATGTTCCATGTGCTGCTCAAAATAATGTATATTCTGCAGCATTTGGATGAAATGTCCTGTATATATCTGTTAGGACCATTCCTTCTATGACCTCATTTAGTCTAAATGGATCTCTGTTTATTTTTTCCTGGGATGACCTGTCAATTGATGAGAGTGGGTGTTTAAGTCACTCACCACCACTGTGTTTGGTGTTATCTGTGACCTTAATTCTAATAGTGTTTGTTTGATGAATTTGGGAGCCCCCATATTAGGTGCATACATATTTAGGATTGTAATGTCCTCCTGTTGGAGTGTGCCCTTAGTCAATATAAAGTGACCTTCCTTATCTTTCTTGACAAATGTTGGACTGAAGTCTACCTTGTCAGATATTAGGATAACAACCCTTGCTTGTTTTCTAGGCCCATTTGCTTGAAACACCATTTTCCATCTTTCACCCTAAGATAATGCCTATCCTTTGTAAAAAGGTGAGTTTCTTGGAGATAACAAATTGTAGGATCCTGCTTTTTAACCGAGTCTGCAAACCCATGTCTTTTCATTGGGGCATTGAGGCCGTTGATATTAAGAGATATTATTGAAAGGTGTTTTTATGTTTGCCTTTTTTTTTTTTTTTTTTTTTTTTTTTTTGGTTCTGGTTCTACTTTTGCTCTCTTGTGTTAACTAGTATTTGAGTATTGCCTGTTTTTTCTAGGTTCCTTATATGTGTGCTGTTCATGGAGGATTCTTTCAAGTATTTTTGGTAGAGCTGGTTTTTTCTTCAAATACTCCTTTAACCTGCTTTTGACATGGAATGTCCTTATTTCTCCATCCATTTGAATGGATAGTTTTGCAGGATAAATTAACCTTGGTTGACATTTGTTATCTCTCAGAACTTGGAATACATCACTCCAAGCCCTTCTTGCTTTTCAAATTTATGTTGAATAATCTGTTGTAATCCTGATGGGCTTTCCTTTGTCAGTAACTTGAGTTTTCTCACTAACTCCTTTCAATATTTTTTCTTTGGTTTCTGTGTTTGGTAGTTTGGTTATAATATGGTGCAGAGAAGTTCTTTCCAGGTTTTGTCTGGCTGGGGTTCTAAAGGCTTCCTGTATCTGAATTGGCACCTCTTTCCCAATTTGGGGGAAGTTTTCTTCTATGGTTTTGTTGAAGATGCCTACTATGACCTGGAGGGAAATTCTTCTCCTTCTACTATGCCCTGAATTCTTATATTTGATCTTTTCATAGTGTCCGTAATATCTTGAAATTCCCACTCATACTTTTCTGTAAGTTTGTCTTTCTCTTTGTTGGACTGTATTAGATCTGCCACCTGGTCTTCTAGCTTAGATATTCTGTCTTCTCCTTCATCCATTCTACTGGTGACATTTTCTATAGAGTTTTTTTTTAAATTCATTAACTGTGTTTTTCATTGCTATTAATTCTGACACTTTTTCTTTTATTATTTCTATTTCCTTATTTATATGTTGTATTGCCTTCTTTATTTCATTAAATTCATGTCCTGCATCTTCTTTGATTTCCTCTTTGATTCCTTTGGTTTCATCTTTGATTTCTTCTTTGATTCCTATGATTTGTGCTTTGACTTTGAACATATTTGCAATCATTCTTTTGAAATCTTTCTCAGTCATTTCCTCTCACTTGTTCTCATTGGAGGTCATTTCTTATGCATTAATACTTTTAGGTGGGTTTATATTGTCTTGCTTTTTAGTGTTTCTTGTGTTATAATGTATATATTTTTGGATCTTGGATTAAGTTAATGCTTGGATTTTCTCGCTAGCTGGATATTCTTAGCTGTATCAATTTATGCTTTGTATCTTCAGGGTAGGAGCTTAAGGTGTTTGATGTGGCTCTTAAGTCTTTCAGAATATCTACAAAGGTGTTCCTAAGGGTTGATTTTGACTGCTGTGGGAGTATTCAAGTAGTCTGGGTGGAATAAAATACAGGAGATTCTAAAATTTAACTAAACACTATACACATTCAATCAAAAACAGCACTGTGTAGTTGTGCAAGAGTAGTTATTATAACAACCAAATCCTCTCACAACAAAGAGGTTAAGATTTCTGGTATATGTTCAGGGATCCAAGTCAGCTTGTGACCAAGTGAGTCTCTTCCCTGGTGCAATCCCTTTTACCTTTATGGATGATTTTGTCCTCAGTCAAGTTGCTGGCTTGGTTGTTGTTCTGCTATTCTGATTTCTGGATTTGGGCACAGGTTTTTCCTGTGGGACAAACCGAACCTGGCAACTGTGGCCCTGAAGATCGGCACCCCTGCTGCTGGAACCACTACTGTTACTGCTGATGCTGCCACTGCTGGATCTGTCACTGCTGCTGCTGAAGCTGCTGCTACTGCTAGATCTGCCACTGCTGCCTCTGAAGCTGCTGCTACTGGATCTGCTGCTGCTGCCACTGACGTTGCCACTCCTGGGTCCCCTGCTGCTGGGGGTGCTGTTGCTGGAGCCAGAGCCGATGATATTGCTACTGAACTCTGCTCCTTTTGTCTGCTCAAGTTGGTGTGGTCAGCTCCCAGAACTGCTGCTCTGTTTGCTGGAGCTGGGCATAGGCCACAAATTTTTTTTTAATAACTGACAAATTTTAAGTTACCACTTTAGTGAGAATTGTCTTGTTTTTAATAATCCTCTATGAAAGTTGAAGTTGATGTAGAACGTAAATTATATTTATGATATCATGTAACAAAGTAACAAGGTTGAGGTTTTTTTTTTTTTTTCCTTGCTGCTTGTTGGTGTGCTGTTGTGGCTGGGCAATGTGCCAGCTATGGGTTTGGTGTCTCTTTTAGGTGTAACTGCCAGCACCTGTAAAGGAGGGGGTGAGGAAGGGAAGAAAGACTTCACCCAGGGGAGACGCTCTTCTATCAGGTTCCTCCAGGTCACACTATAAGGAATTTAATCAGGGTGTCCACTCCTAGGGTGAAAAACATTTTTTTTTTTTTTTATCCTCAAGCATAGTATTTAGGTTAAAGGTCCTCTTATTGGCCATTTTAAATTGAAGGTAGGCCATTTAGAGGAACAAAATGTAACACATCTGTCTTTTTAACATTTACCCCATTGTATGAGCAACTGTTTTAATGTCCTTTGAGTGTATGAGGCAGAGTCCTAAAGGGGAGGAAGGAATCTTTCCCATGTTATTGAGTCAGGGGAGGAATTTCTGTAGGATTAGGGCAATGACAAGACACACAAGTATTATACAGACACACAGGCTCCCTCCTCCCCCCCCCCCCAAAAAAAAAACACAGATGCACACTACAGAGTCAGTCTTAGATCCTTGGTGGCCAGAAGAGTCTGAGTCCTTAGGGGATGATTCAAAAATGCAAACATGGTATGGATGGGAGCAGATCTCCCCAGCAGGTTTGCTCTGTCTTCTGGGACAAAGCTCCCACTCAAATGAGGGGGCAATACGCCTCGAGTATCCTCCACGTCTGCCCACATGGTGTATCCACCAGGGACGTATGACCTTTTTAGAAATACAGATGCTGCAGATGCAGCTGGCTGGCAAACTGAAAGTGAAAGAAAAGAGAAAGGGAATGAAGAGATGTTGACAAACAAACACAGGTTATAGAAGCAAAGTTTAGTGCATTAAATATGAAGACTGCCTCATAATTTATGAGGGTACACTCACCCGCACACTGATTGACCTCCTCAACGAGAATGCCTCTCATGGGGCACCAGTCTGCCAGGTTCTCGTCACCCCACATTGGGTGCCAGAGTTCCAGGCTCACCCAGCAGGTAGTGCTGAGGAAGGACCAGGCCTGCTGGTTCCTCCCAAGGGGTTGAGGAGGAGGGTGAGTGTCAATGGCCAGGAACACACCACCAAGCCGGGAGTCTTGTCAAAGCAGGAACTTGCTTTATTGTAACAAGCAGATATTTATATAGTGTTGAGAACAAAGGCAGGGATCTCAGGAGGGGATAAGGTGTAAGCGCCAATAGCATACCATGACTTTTGAGATGATTGGTTCTAAGCGCATGTGCACGGGAACTCCAACTGCTACATGGAAGTAGCAGTCCAGAGGCCATTAGGCATCCTGCTTAGTCATAGTTGGCCAGAGATAGGTTTCCAAACTTTAGCTAGGCTCAGGAAATTCCACTAGGCCTCATGTCTGGGCCTCTCAAAGTCCAATAGTCTAGTACACAGCCATTGTGGAAATCAGTATGGAGATTCTTTTTGTTATTGTTGTTTTTTGAGGTAGGGTTTAACTCTACTCTAGGCTGACCTGCAATTCACCTTGTAGACTCAAGGTAGCATTAAACTCAGTGATCCTCCTACTTCTGCCTCTCAAGTGCTGAGATTAAAGGTGTGTGTCACCACACCCAGCCAGTATGGAGGTTTCTGAGATAGCTAATAATAGATTTACCATGTGACCCAGATATAGCACTCCTAGGCATATATCCTAAGGACATTTTTCACTACCTTAGAAATACTTGCACAGCCATCTTTATTGCTCCTCTATTCACAATAGCTAGGAAATGGGACCAGCCCTCAAAAAGTAAATGGATAATAAAGATGTGATACATTTACACAATGGAGTTCTATTCAGTGCTAAAAAGAAACAAAATTATAAAATTCACTGGGAAATGGATGGATATGAAAAGGATTATACTAAGTGAGGTAACCCAGGTGCAGAAAGCCAAACATCACATTTTCTTTCATATGTGGATCCTAGCTAGAAATGCTTAGACTTGTGTGTGAGCTGGAACCAAAAATTGGCAGCATAGGCTAGTAAGCTAGAAAAAGTCTATAAGGGAGGGAGGAGATGGAAGGACTTAAGGGGATGTTATTGTATATATGTAAGTAGAAGAACAGATTACAGGGAATAGAATGGCCTAAGCAAGGCCAGGGGAATAGATTGAGTAAAAGAAGGGTGGCGGAAGGTCAATCAAATTTCAAGATATTTTGAATAAGACATATTATGACAGCCTACTTTCTTGGATAATGGCACATGCAGAAGCCAAAGATTGTTACTAGAAAGTTTTCTGTGCCAGGGATAGGACACCTTCCAGTGAGTTGTTGGCCAGGGAGGTTTCTCTTTCCTCCAAAACATTACAGGCTCCTGCTAAGGCCCTTGGTTTCCTACCAGAAACAGATAGTAAGATCCTATTGCTGAAGACTCTACATGCCTGGGTGGGAATGTCACTGAGAAATCAAGCTTGGGCTGAGCTGAAAACCTTCTCCCTTTTGACCAGCTGACTGAAAGCTGTAAAAAGCTGCACTGCGATGGGATACAGAAGACATCACTGGTGAGAACAGTGGAAACTGGAAGCCTCAAGTTTGGTCAGACAGGCCAAATGACTGAAGAGGTCCAATAGTGGCATGTCTGCTCTGGGGGAAACCAGTTGCTCTCAAATTGGACTGGAGGCCTGCTCTATGGGAGGGGATACCTTCACAAGACCCTCATAATAGGAGAAAAAGATGATAACATCAAAATAAAAGAGAGACTAATAGAGGGAAAGTATAAGGTGGTGAATGGAGTTCTGAAGGGGAACGTGGGGGAGGGCTAGGAATTATTCTGGTTTACTGTCTGTAAGTATAGAAGTTGTCAATAAAAACATTCATTAAAAAAAAAATAATAAAGAGCCTGTTAGGTAGATTTAACTATTTTCCATCAAGTTTCATCCATAATCTTACTGAGAAGGATATTATTGTATGCAGATGTATGAAGCAGCAGGGTGTACTTACGAGATAGATACTAATCTGTTGTCTTTATGGAAATTCATTGTGGACATTCAGTTCTCAGCTCTGCTACTACCTGACTAACATGATTTTCCTCCTTTGTCTGGCAGACTGATTAGAGCCAGTCTGTTGGTACATAGATTTTGCATGTCAGCTTCATTTCACTTTTGCTATTTTAGCTTCATTTATGTAATGTAACAAAAACTCCTGGATTTAACTAATTTTCACTAAATTTATTTTGGAAAAGACAAGATTCATGTTATTATATAGTGACAGTGAGAAGAGTAGACATGAACTAAGGCCAAAATTTGCTTAATTAATTTTTTTTTCCAAAGATCGTTAATATGCATGATTTTCTATCATTCTTCTACAGTGGAAATATGTTTTATTCCGTATGTTAGAATGAAGTATGCACAGTAACAATATTTGTTATCTAAAAAATGTGAAGAATAGAACTCTCCAATGATTCACTATGTTGCCTTATAGAATATTTAGTGGGGGACATTTGAAATATGGCTTTTATTTGTAATAGGGGATGCCAAAACAAATGGAAATGATTAAAAAAAATTACCCATAAACTTGAGTCTACTCATTTGGATTTATTCATTTGGAATTATGTAGAATTAAATTTTAATAATGTTTGGCAAAGAAATAAAGTATGTGAGATATATGCATTTCAAAGGAAATGGTTTGAAGCATGTAAAATGTGCTAAACATCATTTTCTCAGAGTGGAAGACAAAGGAATTGTATGTCTTATATTTTTCAAATTCCAGTGTTTTTAGTTTAGTCAACATATTTAAGGTCCTGAATTTTATAGTTTTAATTAAAGATGTAATTAAGCATGACACCATTAAAATTTGTCCTTGCAAATCTTTTGAAAGGTGAGTTTTATTTAAAGAGATGAACATTCATTTGCATCAATATGATGTACAATTATGGTTTTTCATGTCCCTTTAATTTTACACATAATTGAAAACAATAGAAGCATGACTCCAACTGATTCCATTTCAGCACTGAGATGCTTTCTAGGTAGCTTTCCTGCATTCCTCTTCTGTCCCTATGCAATGTGAAGATAGATGGTTTACATATAGCATCACATCCTGGATTTTAACATGAGTACACTTACCCCTAACTTTAGACTCATCTTGTTCTGCCTGGGTGGCAGACTTTTTATTCTGTGAAACATCAGGACTAAAGTGAGTGCTGGCAATGAGATCTAATATTACCAAAGAGATTTGACTCAGAAATCCTAGTCCTGTGTACCAAGGATCAGAAACAAGGAATCTTATTGAGGTTGTCAATGATTTTCTAGTCCTGGGTTTTCAGAGTAGAGGACCTTGAGTTCAAACTCTGAGAATCGCATGCTATTCATCAGTAACCTAATGATATTGTGTTCTGGAAGACATGCAACCAAAAGTGTGATACAAAACAGGTAGAAGAATATAGGCTATTCCAGGGCAGAATGCATTGCCCTCTAGAGGCATCAAGCAAGCTACATGGAGTCCTTGATCTAAGCACCTTAGAGTGTCATTGGGTTTGCTTCCATGTTGCTGGCAGGTAATTGCCAGTAATGATATCCCCACCTGGCTCTCAGGGTCCTCATCTGTAAGACGAGCACAGTAATAGCACCACATGTAGAGAGACACTGTGAACTAGAACTGCATGCCACAAAGAACAGCATCTCATATGTAGTAAACACTCAATGCATTTACAGTTAGGTGTAATCATAATGCATGCTTAGCCTTTACAAGCATATGATTAAAGTTTCCCTCTGAAAGAAGGTTAGACTTTTCCTTATATACAAGTATAATCAAAGGCCTTAAGAGGCTGAAGTGGTGATGATACCATACGTGGGCACTTCTGTAAGAAGTAGGTACAAAAAATAGCACATTTTTTAAATTTAGCAGCTGAAATGAATGTCTTTAGTACATATGTGAGGCAATTCATAGCTCTTTTCTAAAAATAAACTCTGAATTAGGAGTTGAGAGCAACACATGAATTCATTGAAAGGAGTAATTAACCCTGTCCTTGTTATGGAAGTTAGAAGCAAAATATAGGATGCAGTACATAAAACAATAGAATCATTCTATATTCTGAAAAACAGACCAAAATATAGTCATATGTATGAAACTCTGATCTGCTATATCTAGCAACTGTAAGTTACAAAATGTCTTTTCTTATTTCCACCTCTGGCTTTAGCACTTTCATCAGCAGTGTCTAAAGATTCCTAAGAAATTATTCCTAAGAATTTTATCATAAAAATTACTATGTATGATTTAAATGAGCATGCAATCATCACAGTTCCACACACATATTGAAGACCAAGAATTAAATGGTTACTTTCTCGATAATGATGAAGAACATGGTGATAAAAGTGACCATGTGAGATCTGGGGAGATGGCTTAACAGTAAAGACACTTGCCTGTGAATACTAAAGAATCAAGTTTGACTCTCCAGGTCCAAAGTAAGCCAGACTCACAGTAACACAAGTGTTCAGGGTTGAACATGTGCAAAACAGGCAGCAGTGTGTAGGGGCATGGCTTTGCAGTTTGCCTGCAGTTTCTGGGTGCCCTGCTCTCTTGCACATAAAAAAGTGGCCATGAGAAGTAAGTTGATGACACAGGTTGGTATATACTTGGGATCATATTCATGGCCAACAAGAGGCCCACTTTAAGTGATATTGTGTGTTATTTTTCAGACAATGGTTACTCCTATCACTAACTCACATTAAAATTTAAGAAGACTAAAATCATTTTATCTAGGAACAAAAATAGTCAAGAGTGACAAATATATATGCAACTAACATGAACTATGTGGCAGAATATGGTTAATTCTAAACAATACATATATTTTAGCACTAGTAAAAGCAAATAGGAATTTTGATTAAATAAAATGCCTATAGTTGTGTCACAGTGAGCTGTGCAGTTAAGGAGGAGTAACTGGTCACTGGTCCTGACTTTGCAAGTTTCAAGCTGCATTTCCCTGAGCTCAGTAACTTCCACCCTTTCCCACTCAGAGTTGCATTGAAAACAAATCCAGGATATGCAGTTAATTTTAAACATCCAAAAACCACAATATGTTTTAGTTTTGCATGTCCCAGATATTAAAGGGCATGTTTAATAAAATAACAATAAGTTGAATTGCATTTTACACTTTAAAAACTTCTAAAGGTCAAATATGATTAGGATCCTTACACTTTTATTT
Source organism: Jaculus jaculus (assembly GCF_020740685.1). NCBI lineage: Eukaryota > Metazoa > Chordata > Mammalia > Rodentia > Dipodidae > Jaculus > Jaculus jaculus. The sequence goes on along the minus strand of NC_059106.1, from coordinate 122,750,738 downwards.
TAATTACCAGAATCCTATGAAGTTTATAGTGTTAAAAAAAAAGGAACAATGAGGACTTCCGGTCAAGATGGCGACCGCCTAGCTGCACTACAAACAACAAGGGAAAAAAAAGATAGATGCAGATCCTAAGAAGAGACCTGCCCCAACATACCTCAAAAGGGGCCCAACTGAAACTAAGGACAACTGGCGAAACAAGCAAGGGTGATGTTTTCCTGTGAACCGGATACCAGCACAAAGGGGAAGGAGATCAACGCAGAGAAAAATCAACTCCTACCAAATCAGAGAGCCAAAGCCTCAGAGGCCCCCAAAACCTCAGCACTGAAGCAGACCAAAAATGAACCCAACATGGCTCAGGGAAATCTTGCGGAAGAGGGGGTGGAAAGAATGTCAGAGTTACATGTTGGGTCATGATTTGCAGAGACATTTATCATACTAATAACTGGGGGCTAACTCCACAATGCACGACCCATTTTCATTAACAAGGAGGGTCTAATGGGAGGGGGCTAAATAATAATAGATGAGCCTAAATAATGGTACCAAACTGCCTGTATTTACTGAAAAGAAAACTAATAAATTAAAAAAAAAAGGAACAATGAATATGAAACTTAAAGACCACAGTCTTCCAGCAGAAATGGGTTCTTAGGATGTTCTCAGATCAATCACTTCATCTTCCTGGCACCAGCTTGTGCAGCCACTGCAGGCTAAGTAATGGTTAAAGGAAAACATACAACAATTCTGTAGCTCTCATATATTACAGAAGTGGGTATGATGCTTGAAATTTGGGTTTAACTATGTTAATATATAGATAGTTTATTCATATTCATTTGAATATGTAGTAAGTCTAACATATAATATTCATTACTTCTTACATTTTACACACAATTCTGAAAACAATCTCATTTTAAAGGTATGATTTGAGATTCAGATATTAAATGGCTTATTTAAAACTATAAAATTAATAAACTGAGTTAAGATTTATCTTTCTTTAAACCTCACCACTCATGATACATTTTCATTTTTAAGCATGTTCAGAGTATGTATTAGGCATTTAAAATGAATTGTTATTCAATAACTATGACATAGACAAATGTAAAAATAGATAATATATAATACTTCAGAATAATTGTTGAAAAAGAATTAAAATTTTTCGCAAAAGAAGATAATAATTAAAGGTGTTTTTATTTTTCAATATCATTGATATTACTCTGCTTTTGAAATATAGTTTCAAGGTTTTCTAGCTATAGATATCAGTGTTATAATTTTCAATAAAAGCCTGATTGTGTGATAGATGACTGTTCAGGTACTGATATATAGTTTGTAATAAGTTTGAAAGCACATTTTGCCTCACTGTACTATATAAACCCTGTAGGTTTTATTTGAAAGTTTTAGCAAGAATGCTACCCAACCATCCTTTGTACTTCAGTTGAAGGGGAAAGCTGTAAGTTTCACTAAAGCATGACACTTTCAAGCATATAATCATGATATATACTTTTCACATTTTTCCTCAAACATTTAACAGGTCAGTAGGCAAGTTATTGTAGAGGCAGACTATTTTTGTATAATGCAAGTGTTTCTCAAGCAGATTGATCTTTACAAATTGAGAACTAGGCAATGGCCACGATGGTGATGCAGCAAAATCTTGTTTCTTTACATAGTATTGATAGTTATTTTTAAAAAATATATCTGCATTGCATACACATCCAGATACAGTGAGCAATGTCATTAACATCATTGGTTTGGAGTGCCATGAATATTATGGAGTTCATGAATCTATATGAAAAGCAAACTTTTCATCAGATAGTGTATGGGCATAGAAAGTTCTGCAAAAAGATAAGAAAGTACCTTAAAACACAAGTAAAGTCTAGAGAAATGGCTTAGTGATTAAGGCCCTTGCCTGCAAAGCCAAAGAACCCAGGGTTAATTTCCCAGGACCCATGTAAACCAGATACACAAGGTGGTGCATGCTTCTAGAGTTCATTTACAGTGACTGAAGGAACTGGTGTGCCCATTCTCTCTCTCTCTCCCTCATTCTTTTTCTCACTCTCAAATAAATAAAAAAAAATATTAAAACAATACAAGAGAAAGAACTTTCTTGTTCTGGGAGTTGACAGTCCTCACTATCAAGTTCATCATAGATACAACTCAGCCACTAAGAATTTGTCCTGTGGTCAAAGAATGGTGAAGAATTGAAGGGTGTCAATCAACTGAGAGTTCCTGGAGGATGGGGAAGGCCCACAACAATGAGAAACCAAATGGAGTATTTATTTTCCCCAAGTGTTTAAGTAAAGGGTTTAGCTGAGACATTTATGCATAGGAAGGTTACTGAGGGATTTTTCATGGAGAGTCATAAATAATGTTCTCTTCATTGCAGATAGGGATGACAGACCAAAACAATTATTCTATCCAAGTATAATTTGGCAAACCAGTGAGTTTATATGGATTCCATACAGGAACATGGCTGAGGAATTAATTACAGAAGCATGAATGACTCAAATGCATCACCATTTAGCAAGGATGACAACTGTTGCAGTTACATTTTCATTGCTGGGAGGAACACCGAACTAGAAGCAGCTTACAGATTTCAGGAGGAGCTACATCCTGGCACAAGAACCTGGCTACTTCCATTAATCCACAGGAGAGAGAGAGAGAGGGGGAGAGAGAGAGAGAGAGAGGGAGGGAAGCACCCCCAAGAAAGAGCAGCAAGGACACAAGCTATCACTTGACACAGGCAGTAGGGCTGGTCTCCAGGTATGCCCCCAGTGACATACCACCTTCAGCAGGGCTCCACTTGCTGAAGATAAAATAGAAACCTTAATCAAAAATACTTGGGGGGGGGGGTTGCTGTAGAGATGCCTTAGTGGTTAAAGTATGTACAAGAAATTCAAAGGACCCAAGTTTGATGCCCTAGGACCCACATAAACCAGATGCACAAGGTAAAGCATGCCTCTGGAGTTCATTTGCAGTGGCTGGAAGCCCTGACACACCCATTATACCCACATCCCTCCCTCCTCAAATAAATATATAAATAAAAATAAAAATTAAAAAGAAAAAAAATACCTGTGGAGTATGTCAGAGAAGACTTCTAGTCAAGATGGCACCTGTCTAACCATGCTTCACCTCCTGGGGCACAATCAGAGAAGAATCCTGGGACTCTAATAAGAGGAGGTCTTAGCACATTCCATTCATTTGGCATAGAAGGACACAGTGAGTAATTTGCTGATTTCTGAGCTTTACGTTAGCCCAATAGATCCTTGGGTGCCCTCACAACTCCTGCACTGAGCCTACTCAGGCTTACTGAGTAGGTAGCCAAAACCCACAGGTGCATAAGTCCTTCTCACTGGCTAGGTTCTGTGGCCTGTAGGCTCCTCTAAATATACCCTGAGACCCATGCATGAGTCCCTGTCTTTCTGCTTAGGAACACTGGCCTGCAGAATCCCCTGACTGCACTTTGTGGACCAAACACATCCCTACCTTGTTACTTAGGTGTACTCACCAGCAGGTGCCACTGAATGTGCCCCTCAGCCACCTGCATACTTCCTTGTTTCACCTCTGCACTGGTCACTAGTGCAATTGAGTGACTCCCTCAGCACATGTGCAAGGTTCACTGTCTTGCTGTGTAGGTGTATCGACCTGCAGGATCTCCTGACAGTGCCCCAGGGCCCGCACATGACTTCCTGACTCCAAGCTTAGGTGCTCCTGTTGATTCACACTTTCCTGTCTCATAGTTGTCTGGCCAGCAGGCCACTGAATGCCCCCACCCACACCTTACCAGTGCATGCACCCCTGCCTTAAGCCTTGGTGTACAAGGTGCAGGAACCACTGAATGGGCTTCACAGCCCACTTTCCCTTTCTCACAGTACCAATTCAGAGACCCTCCATGCCCTTTTGCATGCCCTTTGGCCAACATGTCTGTCTCCCCTACAACAGTCAATGCCCTGATCTGGTCTACTCTGTGGAACCCAGTGACCCCCACCATCTCTTCACTGCCCTATTTCTTCCCCCTGACTACTTGGCACATTACTTCAGCCGTAGAAGGGGTGTATAGGAATATATGGCACTCCCCTGCCAGGGGAAACCAGTGAGTCTTCCATAACCTGCCCATCTGAGTATAGTAGGAGGAAAAGGCAAGTGCTATGTCCTCTGAGCTACACAAAAGACACAGCCAAGTCCAGGTTGAAGTGATCCCAGACCTCCAACTGGACCTTTGATATTAATCACGAGCCAAGAGACACTGGTGCGCTATGCCCTCCATTGCACATCCACTCTATTCAAACAGAAAACAGAACATCCATGGAAGACACTACAAGGGAAAATTATTTCTTCCTTCTTAATTAAATAAGGCTCCCACACTGAGATTGGTAGATACCAATGCAAACAAACAAACACAAAACAACAAACAGGGAACTCCAACAAGGTTGCCTAGTCCCACAACAGAAGTAAGTCTCCAATGGAAACATAAAGGAGACAACAAGAATAGACTCCCAAAATGAAAACACAAAAAGATGTGTGACCCTGAAGAAGAAAATTGCAGAACTTGTAACAAAAGAGCAAAAAAGCAAACACACAAACAAAAACACAATCAACAGCTACATAAATGTAATCCAGCTGTCTTCACTAGGTTTAACTTAATCTACAAAAATAAGAGAGATGTCAAAGAGAGGTTAATTAACTGAAGGTGAGCCAAAAAAAAAAAAAAAGAGACTTCCGGTTAAGATGGCGGCGTAGGTACCATGCCAAAGCAGCCTAGGGGTGAAAAAGACCAAAAAAACTCAGCAGAATACACACTTTTACTAAAAAGTGAGGTGTATAGGAAATTGAGGCGGCAGCGGAGAAGTGGAAGAGTTATACAGCATCCAGAGCCTGCACAGGCGGGAAGGGCGGCCCCGGCAGCTCGGCCACTCCGCAACTGCGGCGCAGCAGAAAACTGCCAGACATTCGGCTCGAGCCGCAGGAAAAGCCAGGTGCGGGATTTTCCCCTCGCACCGCGCTCTCCGCAACTAGGAAAACGTGAGGGGAGAGCGGCAACGAGCACCGGAGGAGCAGACCACGAGGTAGAAGAACACGTGGAGCCGCGAGAAAACCAGAGCAGCCGCGGCTCCCTCCCCTCCCCCACCGCCTGAACCCAGCTCCAGCGAACACAGCAGCGGCCCGGGACTGGCCACGCCAACTTGGGCTGACGGCGGGACCCAAGCAGGAGCAGAGTACGGCAGCAACTTCAGTGGCTCCAGCACCGGTACAGTGGCCCCAGCAGCAGCGGACCCAGGAGTGGCAGCGGCGGCAGATCCCGCAGCAGCAGCTTCGGGGGGAGCAGCGGCGGTGGACACGGCAGCAGCAGCTTCAGCAGTGGTGGTGGCTCCGGTGGTGGCAGCTACGAAAGCAGCAGAGGCAGCAGCAGCGGCTCGGTTTGCCCCGTAGGATAAGCAAGTGCCCAGCTCCAGAAATCAGAACAGCAGCCTGACGACCCAGGCAGCAACTTGACTGAGACCAAAATCACCCAAGTTAACTGGGATTGCACCAGGGAAGGGTCTCACTTGGTCACAAGCTGACTTGGATACCTCAACAGACCAGAAATCTAAACCTCTTTGTTGATAGAGGATCTGGTCATTATAATAACTACTCTTGCATACATACTCGGGGCTGTTTTTGATTGAATGTGTACAGTGTTTAGTTAAATTTCAGAATCTACCTGTATTTTATTCCACTCAGCCTGCTTGAATACTCCAATAGCAGGGAAACTCAACCCCTAAGAACATCTTTGTAGATACTCTGAGAGTCTTAAGAGCCACACCTAATACCTTAAGGTCCTACCCTGAAAATATATTACATCAAATCAATTGATACAGCTAAGAATACACAGCTAGCTAGAAAATCCAAGCATTAACTTAATCCAAGATGCAAAAATATATACATTATAACACAAGAAACACTAAAAAGCAAGACGATATAAATCCACCTAAAAGTATTAATGCATCAGAAATGTCCTCCAGTGAGAAAGAGTTAGAGGAAATGCCTGAGAAAGAGTTCAAAAGAATAATTATAAATATGTTCAAAGAGGTCAAAGAACACATGAAAATAATCAAACAAGAAATCAAAGAGGAAATCAAAGAGGATATCAAAGGAATCAAAGAAGAGGCAGGACACCAATTTAATGAAATAAAGAAGGGAATACAAGACATAAATAGGGAAATAGAAATAATAAAGAAAAAACCAGTCAGAATTACTAGCAATGAAGAACACAGTTAATGAAATAAAAAACTCTGTAGAAAATCTCACCAATAGGATGGATGAGGGAGAGGACAGAATATCTAAGCTAGAAGACCAGGTGGCAGACCTAATGCAGTCCAACAAAGAGAAAGACAAACTTATAGAAAAGTATGAGTGGGAATTTCAAGATATTCGGGACACTATGAAAAGATCCAATATAAGAATTCAGGGCATAGTAGAAGGAGAAGAACTCCACTCCAGAGGCATAGTAGGCATCTTCAACAAAATCATAGAGGAAAATTTCCCCCAAATTGGGAAAGAGGTGCCAATACAGATATAGGAAGCCTTTAGAACCCCAGCCAGACAAAACCCAGAAAGAACCTCTCCTCGCCACATTATAATCAAACTTCCAAACACACAAACCAAAGAAAAAATATTGAAAGCAGTTAGAGAGAAAAATCAAGTAACCTACAAAAGCAAGCCCATCAGGATTACAGCAGATTATTCAACACAAACTTTTAATGCCAGAAGGGCTTGGAGTGATATATTCCAAGTTCTGAAAGATAACAACTGTCAACCAAGGTTACTTTATCCTGCAAAGTTATCCATTCAAAATCCCAGGCCTGGATGGATTCACTGCTGAATTTTACCAGACTTTTAAGGAAGAACTAACACCATTGCTTCTTAAGCTTTTCCAGGAAATAGAAAAAGAAGGAATTCTACTAAACTCTTTCTATGAGGCCAGCATCACCCTGATACCAAAACCAGGCAAACATAGAACAAAAAAAGAAAATTACAGACCAATCTCCCTCATGAACATAGATGCAAAAATTCTCAACAAAATATTGGCAAACAGAATACAAGAGTATATCAAAAAGATCATTCACTCTGACCAAGTAGACTTTATCCCAGAGATACAGGGATGGTTCAACATACGCAAATCTATAAATGTAATACATTACATAAATGGGTTGAAGGACAAAAATCACATGATCATCTCATTAGATGCAGAGAAAGCATTTGACAAAATCCAACATCCCTTCATGATAAATGTCCTACAGAGACTAGGAATAGAAGGAACATATCTCAATATAATAAAGGCTATTTATGACAAGCCTACAGCCAACATATTACTAAATGGGGAAAAGCTGGAAGCTTTTCCAATAAAATCAGGAACAAGACAAGTGTGTCCACTGTTCCCACTTCTATTTAATATAGTTTTGGAAGTCTTAGCCATAGCAATAAGGCAAGAGACACACATAAAAGGGATACAAATTGGAAAGGAAGAAATCAAGTTATCATTATTTGCAGATGACATGATTCTATACATAAAGGACCCTAAAGACTCTACTAGCAAGCTGTTAGAGCTGATCAAAACCTACAGCAATGTAGCAGGATACAAATAAATACACAGAAATCAGTAGCCTTCATATATGCTAACAACAAACACACAGAGGATGAAATCAGAGAATCACTCCCATTCATAATTGCATCAAAAAAAATAAAATACCTTGGAATAAACCTAACCAAGGAAGTAAAGAATCTATACAATGAGAACTTTAAAACACTCAAGCAAGAAATTGCAGAAGACACTAGAAAGTGGAGAAACATCCCTTGTTCCTGGCTTGGAAGAATCAATATCGTGAAAATGGCAATCTTACCTAAAGCAATCTACACATTTAATGCAATCCCTATCAAAATTCCAAAGGCTTTCTTCATGGAAATAGAAAAAACAATCCAAAAATTCATTTGGAATCATAAAAAACCTCGAATATCTAAAATAATACTGAGCAACAAAAAAGAGGCTGGTGGTATCACCATACCTGATTTTAACCTATACTACAGAGCCATAGTAACAAAAACAGCATGGTACTGGCACAAAAACAGACATGTAGATCAGTGGAACAGAATAGAGGACCCAGATGTAAGCCCAAGTAGCTATAGCCACCTGATATTCGATAAAAATGCCAAAATTACTCATTGGAGAAGAGACAGCCTCTTCAGCAAATGGTGTTTTGAAAACTGGATAAATATCTGCAGAAGGATGAAAATAGATTCTTCTCTCTCACCATGCACAAGAATTAAGTCCAAATGGATTAAAGACCTTAACATCAGACCGGAAACTTTGAAACTGCTAGAGGAAAAAGTAGGGGAAACCCTTCAACATATTGTTCTTGGCAATGACTTTCTGAATACAACCCCAATTGCTCAGGCAATAAAACCACAGATTAACCACTGGGACCTAATGAAATTACAAAGATTTTGCACCGCAAAGGACACAGTGAAAAAAGCAAAGAGGCAACCTACAGAATGGGAACAAATCTTCGCCAGCTATATATCTGATAGAGGATTAATATCTTGGATATACAAAGAACTCAAAAAGTTAAATAATAAGGAATCAAACAAGCCAATCAAAAAATGGGCTAAGGAGCTAAATAGAGAGTTCTCAAAGGAAGAAATACGAATGGCATATAAGCATCTAAAAAAATGTTCTCCGTCACTAGTCATCAGGGAAATGCAGATTAAAACTACATTGAGATTCCATCTCACTCCTGTCAGATTGGCCACCATCATGAAAACAAATGATTATAAATGTTGGCGGAAATGTGGAAAAAAAGGAACCCTTCTGCACTGCTGGTGGGAATGCAATCTGGTCCAGCCATTGTGGAAAACAGTGTGGAGGTTCCTAAAGCAGCTAGAGATTGATCTACCATATGACCCAGCTATAGCGCTCCTAGGCATATATCCAAAGGACTCATCTCATTTCCTTAGAAGTACATGCTCAACCATGTTTATTGCTGCTCAATTTATAATAGCTGGGAAATGGAACCAGCCTAGATGTCCCTCAACAGATGAGTGGATAATGAAGATGTGGTACATCTATACAATGGAGTTCTACTCAGCGGTAAAGAAAAATGAAGTTATGAAATTTGCAGAAAAATGGATGGACCTGGAAAGTATTATACTAAGTCAGGTAACCCAGGCCCAGAAAGCCAAGCACCACATGTTCTCTCTCATATGTGGATCCTAGCTACAGATGACTGGGCTTTTGCGTGAGAATGAAAATACTTAGTAGCAGAGGCCAGTAAGTTGAAAAGGAGACATAAAGGGTGGAGAAAGGAAGGGAGGAGGATACTTAATAGGTTGATATTGTATATATGTAATTACAATGATTGTAATGGGGAGGTAATATGATCGAGAATGGAATTTCAAATGGGAAAGTGTGGGGGTGGGGAGGGAGGGAATTACCATGGGATATAATTTATAATCATGGAAAATGTTAATAAAAAATAAATAAATAAATAAACTTTAAGGTAAAAAAAAAAAGCAATCTCAGTAACCAACTGGTTAAATTAATAAAGACATAAGTAAATGCAAGAATGAATTCCAAGAAGCATTAATAAAATCAATACATTATCTGAAATAGGAACTCAACAAAGGAATGGACCCTATAGAGAAAAAGCCAGTGAAAAATAAAAACCAAATTGACTTGTGGAAACCTCACTAGAAACCCTCACTAACATATTTAATCATGTGGAGGATGGAGGATGGAACTTCAGAGATGGAATGAAATACAGAAGAAACAGTTTGGGAATCATAAATAATTGATGAGAATCTGAAAAACTTGTGATGAGAACATCAGGGAACTATGGAGTACCCTAAAATGACTTAATATCTGGATCATAGGTATACCAGAAGGGAACAAATTCAGACCAAAGACCTGAAGAACTTATTCAAGAGAATTATTAAAGGAAACTTTCCCACCTTTTCAAAAGAGACTGCCATGCAGTTACAGGAAGCTAAGATAACTCTAAAGAAACTAGATCAAAGAAGTAACTCTCCAAAGCACATCACTGTTAAAATTGTAAACAGTGAAAACAATGAGAGTGCTGAAAGTAGCAAGTGAGAAACAACACATTGCATACATCAGAACTACCTCAGATTTCTCAATTGAAACCCTGAAATCCAGAAGGACCTGGAATGGAGCATTTCAACATGTAAAAAAATATGGCTTCCAAACCAAACTACTCTACCCAGCAAAAGTATCCCTCACAATAGATGGTGAAAGGAAAACATTGTATGATAAAAGCAAGCTCTATAATTACATGAATGCAAAGCCAAACATACAGAGAATACTTCAGGGAATTCTCCACAGAGAAGAGTCAAACAACTAACTAATCCCAAGAGCCTGCAAGAAAATTACACTAAACAAAACGAGAGCAAGCTCAAAAAAAATCCAAAGCCAGCCCAGGTGTGGTGGTGCACACCTTTAATCTCAGCACTCAAGAGACAGAGGTAGGATGATCACCATTAATTTGAGGCCACCCTGAGTCTATATAGTGAGTTCCAAGTCAGCATGGGGAAAAAGTGAAACCCTATCTCAAAAAACAAAATAAAAAAAAAAAAAAAGCCCAAGAAATCACCTAACCCCATAAATCATCCCAACATGGCATGGATTAAGTCAAAACTCACAGTTATAACCTTAAATATTAACTGTCTTAATTTATATATCAAATGACACAAGTTAACAGAGTAGGTAAGAAAAATGGAGCCATCTTTCTACTGTTTTCAAAATCATACTTCACCATTAAAGACATACACCTCTTCAGGGTAAAAGTATGGAAAATTATATTCCACACAAATGAAAATATGAAACAAATGGATGTGGCTATACTGCTATCTGATAAAGTGGACTTAAACCCAAATTAATCAAAAAAGACAAAGAAATCCACTTCTTATTCATCAGGAGAACAATTCCACAAGTGGACATCAAATATCATAAATCATAAAACCAAACACAGGTGCATCACAGTTTATAAAACAAAACAAACTTAAAAACAAGACAAAAACACCAACATCATTGTAGTGGGGACTTCAATACTGCACTCTCATCCACAGACAGAGGGACATCTATAGAACATACCAACCCAATTCTACAGAATACACATTGTTCTCTGCAACCCATGGAACATTCTCCAAAATAGATCATATATTGGGCCATAAAACCTGGCCTTATAAATTCAGGAAAGTTGATGTAACTTCCTGCATCTTATTGCATCAAAATGCTTTAAATCTAGAAATTAACAAGAGACACATCAATAATTCTGCCATCTCCCGGACACTGACCAACACACACTTAAGTAATGAGTGGGTTGTGGAAGAAATCAAAAATGAAATTGTAAAATTTCTAGAATTGAATGGTAATGGAAACACAACTTACCCAAACTTATGGGACACAATGATGGCAGTCCTAAGGGTAGAATTCATATCATTAAATGCCTTCATCACAAACACAGACAGATCTCAAATTAATAAACTAGCCATCCACCTAAGGCTTTGGAAAAATAAGAAAAATCCAGCCCTAGGGGCTCTAAATAGAAAGAAATAATCAAGATAAGAGCAAAAATAAATCAACTGGCAACTAAGAAAACAAATAATAAAATTGATGAAATGAAGAGCTCATTCTTTGAAAAATTAAATAAGATTGGTAAACCCAGGGCCAGTTTTGTCAAAGGAAGAAAGAGAAGTCTGAAATTAACAAAATCAGAAATGAAAATGGCGAGGTCCCAACAGAAATCAATGAACTTGTAAAGATCACCAGAATGTACTTCCAAATCCTCTACTCCACAGAATTGGACCATCTGGAAGAAATGGTTGAATTCCTATATATATACCACCTAACAAAACTAAATTATGAGTAGATTAATCTCCTGAACAAATATAACACATCCTTTGAGATTGAAAGCTAATCAAAAACCTCCTCAAGTAGAAAAGTCCAGGACTTTATGGCTTCTCATCAAAATTCTATCAAACCTTCATTGAAGCATAGAAACCACTTTTTCTCAAAATGTTTCACATAATCAGAGAGCAATGAATGCTCCCTAAGTCCTTATGAGTCTAGCATCACCCTAATGCCAATATCAGAGATACAGTTAGAAAAGAAAACTATAGGCCTATATCCTAGGTGGATTTAGATGCAAGGATTCTGAACAAAATCCTTATAAACCAAATTCAACAGACATCAAAAGCATTATCCACCCTCGTCAAGCTGGGTTCATCCGAGGGATGCAGGGATTGTTCAACATATGGAAACTGGTCAATGTAATACACCACATAAAAAACTTATAAACAAATAATAAGATTTAAAGATAAACAACTCACAAAAAGACTTATAGATGAAAAATAATAGAACCACATGATCATTTCAGTTAATGCAGAGAAGGCCCTCAATGAATCACATCATCACTTCATAATCAAAACAGTGAAGTGAATAAGCATACACGGTTTATATCTTAACACAATAAAAGTTGTATATAAATTACCTAAAGTCAAAATAATACTTAATAGAGCAAGACTCAAGGAGTTCCCATTGAGATAAGGAATAAGAAGTGAGGGCCCACTCTCACCATTGCTCTTGAACATAGTGTTAGAACTGCTAACCTAAGTAACAAGACAGGAGAAAGATATAAAAGGGAAACAAATGGAGAGGAAAAAAGTCAAATTATCTCTATTTGGAGAGGTCATGATCCTATACATAAGGGATCTAAAAGTCTCCAATTCAAAACTTCAAAAGTTGATAAATTCCTTTATCAAAGTGATAGGATACAAAATTGACACACAAAAATCAATAGCCTTTCCATATGTAAAGAACAAATACACAGAGAAAGAAATTAGCAAGGTTGTACCATTTTCAATACACATAAAAAAATCAAATACCTTGGAATAATATTAACCAAGGATTTGGAAGACCTTCATAATGAAAACATGAAAACACTAAAGGAAAGAATTGAGGAAGATATGAGAAGATAGAAAGACCTCCCATGATCCTAAATAGGCAGAATTAATATTGTAAATATGGCAATTTTACCAAAAGCAATATACAGATGTAATGCTATACCTACTAATAAAAATTCCAGCATCATTCTTCATAGGGATAGAAAAAATGATCCCCAAATTCATATGAAATGGCAGCAGGCCTCAGATATCTAAACATATACTCAGCAAAAGAAACATCTCTGGAGAAATCAACATACCCAATCCAAAATCCATACTACAAAGCCATATTAACAAAAACAGTATTGTACTGGCATAAAATCAGGCATATAATCCTATGGAACAGAATTGAAAATCTGGCCCTTATGTCAAGTAACTATAGATACTTGATGTTTTGACAAAGTTATCAACAATGTACACTGACAAAAAGACAACATCTTGAACAGTTGATACTGGACAAATTGGAGTCCACTTGTAGCAAAATGAAAATATGCCCACTCATTTCACCAAACATAAAAATCAACTCCAAATGGATTAAAGATATCAATATAAGACCTAAAACTCTTCTATTACTAGAAGGAAACATAGGAGAAGCTCTCCAAGATAAAGGAGTGGCAAAAGACTTCCTGAACAAAGCTCCAGTATCCCAGGAAATAAAACAATCACTCAACCAATGGGATCTCATGAAGGTAAAAAAGATTTTGCAAGAGAAACATACCAAAAGCAGAGCCAATAGATGACCTACAGGCTGGGAGAAAATCTTTGCCAGACTATACCACTTGACCAGCAACAGGACCCTTTGGTGCTTGAACATGGACATTATTAAAAACACTAACATCATTGTTGGGGGTTCTAAAATGGGATACCCACATCCTGAAACTAGGAAGCCAATGGCCACTTGAGGATTGTTTTCCACAGTACCCCCAACAATGTTTCTATCACAAACTGTGTGTAACAGTGTATTGCTCATTTCCCCCTGAGGCATCAGCCTTGTCATGTAAGTAACTAATCCTTGTTGCATCCCTTTAAACTAAAGAAATTTCCATCTTCTTACAAAGGCACATTTTTGCTCAGACAGGAAAGTGTATGCCTTGAAATGCTTTGCAAACTGACATTTTGATATTCCCTTGTCCCTTCTCAATACAGAGCCCTACAACTCGTTTTGACTACTACAAATATAATCTAAGTGAAAAATGCCGCTTTCACTCCCTGCTGAATTTAAGTCCCCATCTTAAAATACTAACACTCATTCTGCTACCCAATGACTGCACATAAATATACAAATAATGAGTCCTTTCACTCTGCATAAGCTGCTTGGTTTACTTTTATGGATGTTGGGCACAATGATTTCCCTGTAGGTGCTGGGCTTGGATCAAGCTGTTTCTTCCAACATCCTTGCACAGAGCTCTGTCTTCATTTTTTTTCTGCAGAATCCTTTATTACTACAATTTTGCTTCCAATTTCTTGTCTATTTTAGGACAGAGTCTCATGTATTCCAGGCTGGCTTTGAGCTCTGATCCTCCAGTCTTTACCTTCTGAGTGCTGAGTTAACAGTCTAGGATAATATACCTGTGATGCTGGCAATTGAACCTTGAGCTTTGTACATGCTGGGCAAGTCCTCTACTAACTGAGCTGCATCCCAATCCATACTGCAACTTTCCTTGGGCATTTTCTTTTCTCCACACTATGCACAAAATTCCTTCCTTTATTAGGTTGTATATATTTTCATCAACTTTTATTTGCTTAGTTTTGGGTGCACATTCTTTCACTTTTAATTTCTTTTTCATTTGAGAGAGAGAGAGAATGGGCACCAGGAACTCTAACCACTGCTAATGAACTCCAGATGCAGGCACTGCACTACTATGTGCATCTGGAGTTCATTAGCAGTGATTCTGCAGAATTAAACCTTAGTCCTTGGGCTTTACAGTTAAGCCATCTCTCTAACACTCATTTTTTAAAATCTTAATTTGAGTTAGATTTTTATTCCATAAAAAAGTTGTATAAATTACAGCCATAAGTTTTAATGAGTTTCTGTAAATAACACTCTTACCATAATATAGGTTTATAATAATTTCAACATTTACAGATTTTTCATGCCTGTTATTAATTCCCACTCTAGCCTATGGGTCAAGGTGATTAATGATGGGCTGTGTGATGCAATACTTTTGAATTTTTAAGCAGCACATGTGTAAATGAAGACATCCTGAAGACTGCTTATGTGTCTAACTTCTTTCATTTATTACCATGCTTATGAACTCCAAACCTGCTGCTGTGTGTATATCAGTTTATTCTTGTTCCTGTTATGCTTACTTCACTGCCAGACAGGATTTTATATCACAGCTGTAACATATTTTGATAAATGAATTTGGATTCTGCCATTATGGATAATACTGCTATAGATAGTGGCACCCAAGCCTGCTGTGGACATATGTTTTTATGCCCTTTACGTAAACATCTATCTGTCAGTAAAATATCCTAGATATATTTTAAGGAGCTGCCAAGTTGTTTTCCAGAGGAGCTGTGCAATATTCCACTTAAAAATGTTACTAGACATAGTTGTTGGAGGACTGAAAAACAAAATAAAGAAAGAGACATCCAAATACAACAGCAACAGCAAAGAAAGGAGTAGGGTCACTGGCATTGGGGTGTGGAGGGGAGACTAAAGAGAGTAATGGGAGGGGCTTATGGTCAAGTTGTGGTATGTCCTTTACTAAAATTCTCAATTAAAATACTGGAAAAATGTTACCTGCAACGTATGAAAGCTCTATCTATTTTGAGCATTCTAGGTGGCACACAGTGGAATATTTTGCATCTTGAATGTACGTCTAACAAACAGTGATATTGTACATGTCTATATGTGTGAGCTCATCGACAGTTTGATTTTATTTGGTGGAGTATGGGTGTGATTAACTTGTTCAGTTTGGGCAGTTCTTCTTGAGAACTTCCCGAAGTGTAAGAATAGTATTTTAAATTATTCTTTAGAGAAGCTATTTATCAATATATTCTGTCAACATGTTCTTTGACTCCTGTGCCTTACATTTTAGTATTACAATAACACCTTTAAGAGAAAGAAAAGAAAACCCTTCAATTTTGATGAAATTAGTCATTTATCACTTCAAAAACAGCTCTGCTTCAAGAATCCAGAGTTATTTTTCTGATGTCTCTTTTGGACATTTTATAGGTTTTGTTACTTTTGTTATGTGAGACCTATAATTGAGTTTAAAATTTTTTAATTGTAATTTCATAAAGCCAGGGTCAATGCTCATTATTTTACACATATATATCCAATTTCTACACTTTTGTTGGGAAACCTCTGTTTTTTTTTTTTTTTTTTTCTCTTGAGTTTCTGTGATGCTTTCCTTGAACATCAAGTTTTGGTCATATATGAGGATTTATTTCTTTTTCTGTTTTTGACCATTGAACTATGTATTCATTCAAATTTTAATAACTGACTATGAAAGTCTTGCAATTAGGTACAAGATGTAACACAACTATATTGTTTTGACTTTTGCAAACCATTAGCACTAATTCATAAAACTTTAAAGTAACTTGTAGATTTTCTTTAAAAAGCAGCTTGGATTTTGATAGAAATTATAATACACACACACACACACACACACACACACACATATATATATGTATATATATATATGGTGTTTGCATGCATATATATTTTAAAGGGATGTAACATAGATGTACATAGATATAAATAAGAATTATTGCATCTTATGTATATATGTATATGTAAAGATATATATTTTACAGGATTGCCATTTTAGCAATAAGGTGCCTTCTAACCCATACTACAGCCATGTATAAATTATTTATTCTTCACCTTGTTTTATTGTCATAATCTCTCAGGTTTTACCTTATAATGATAATGTGGAGGATTTTATTGCTCATTTTTAGTTTGTGTGTTACCAATGTGCAGAATAAGATAGATTTTATGATCTTTGGTTCTTTATTTACTTCTTAGTTGCATAAGTTTTAGTAGATTCTATAGTTCTCCTTTTTTACTGAGACAGGTTTTATTACCTAGTTGTTTGGTCTTAAATGCAGTATGTAGTCCATGCTGTCTTCAAACTTACAGTTTTCCTGCCTAGTCTTCTTAGTGCTTAGATTATAGGTGTGTGTCACCACACATCAGATTGTAGAAGTAATTTTTTTGTGGACAACAGTGTTATAAAACAAACTTACTTTTTTCCTTATTACTAATCTCTGTCTCAGTTTCTTTTACTTGCCTTAAAGAAGTCATCAAAGTGAGCATTTTCAACTTCCTAGTCCTCTAAGTAGAAAACATTCATTTTATTACCATTTAGACTGATGTTATTTGGTATTTTTCACTTGTCTTTGGAGAGATTGGAAGAATGTGGCCTCTTCTTATGCTGTCAAAAGATACATGGACCACAGTGCATTTATATCATGTTTGTATCTTCTTCTGTTGGCATGATGACATGTTTTTTTTTTTTTTTTCCTTTTTTATTACTTGCAGAGTGAGTTGTACTGGATCTCAGCTTTTGTTGCTGGAACAAATCTTTGGTTGTGGTGTATTCTTCATTTTATTGTACTTTTCACTTTTTGGATTAAAATGTAAAATTGCATACAATTATGGGTACCTTGTGATATTTTGATACATATTTGCACTCTGCATTCTTAGTCTACACATTTTTCCCTTCAAATACTTGTCATTTCTTTGTGATGAAAGTACTCAAAATATTTCATTTAGTCATTTAGAAATAATACTTTATTAGTAGCTATGATCACCCTACTGTGCCACGAAAGTCTATGTTTACTAATTTCACTTTCTTTGTTGATCAATCTCTGTATATCCAGTCTTTGGTAGCAACTATTCTTTTTACTTCCATGTGTTTACAAATTTGCTAAATTTAACACATAGTTGTGCATAGCATTCTTATAGAGTTCTCTTGTTTCATTTAATATGCATGATGATGATTCTCTTTCACTCTTCATGTTGGTCATTTGTACTTTAGCTCCTACTCTCATGATCCACCCAGAAAATTGAGATTATACTATCAGGTCAGTGAAATTTCAGAATATTAGAAAACCTCAGTGTTTTTACTGAAATCCCTTTACCTACTTCTTGCATCTTTCAGAAACATGGCTTTTCATCCTCAGCAAATGGAAGAGCACATACAAAAAGGGCTCTGAGCTACTGCATGCTTGCCTGGTACAATAGCTTTCCAGGATTAAATTTAGGTAATTATCTGTAGTTTTTCCCATTCTTCAATACCTGAAATATTTGTTTGTATTAGACATTTTGTCCATTGTTTCATTAGTTTTATGTGGAAACTAATGAAGATAATATGCCTGCTCCTTTACTACTTCACAACAGTCATTGTAAGCGAGGAATGCCTTAGACAAATAAGGCACATAATGTACCTAACGAATCGACTAGCACAGCACTTTAGAAAACATATAGCCTCTTTGTCATCATGATTGCATGGCTAGCAGGGGCTATGTTTTCCTCTGACTGCTACTTGCCACCTGAGAGACTTTTACAGCTCACTGCTAAGCCAGGGGAAAATATCAAAATTAAAATATCAAGATACAGTTTTTGTGAATGCACATTACTTTAATATAATGGGTAAGTAAAAAGAAAAAGATAGAATTTCAGTTTAATCATAAGTCCCTCTGTATATAAAAGCATAGTGCTTTTCTAAATGTATATCAACAGTGTTTGCAGCCTTCATTACACATATAGGAAGAGATCCAGAGGGTGATAATGCAACTCTGCATATTCTTTTGCAAAGAAGAATCAGAGCATTGACAGAAGACACCTAGCCTGAGGCACAGGTCCAGGAGGCTCAGTCCTTGGAAGTGCTATGGAAGTTTACAGGCATTGATAATCCACTGGGAACATTTAAAAGCCCCAGCTCTGTCACCTTCTGCTTTATATTACGTCTCTCATACCAAGGCAGGAACATTGATTTTTTTTTTTTCACCAAAATCTGTCCTCAATTTATGCATTTATCTGTAGAGTTTGAAATTTTCCTTTTTATAAAGTGCTCAGACACTGGTCTTCTTAGGCTGACTGTTCATTAAGCAAGGGACTGGAACTAATTTTCGAGCAAATGTTTATGTGAAGAACTAAAATTCAGTTTGTCAAGTTCATTTCCTTCAAACCAAGAATTTTCTTTTTCTCTGAACTGTGTCTCCCTCCTTTCTGTGTAGAGAGGCCTGGAATAGGTTTCTTAGACACAAAAGAGAGCAACACATGGAGGAAGCAAGGCACCCAAGTCAGGCTGTTCTCTGTTTCTGTATAGAACTGAATATCTGCTCCTAATCAAGACTGTTACATCCAAAAATAAGCTTCTATCTTGATGAGGTGACTTGTATTTTAAGACTATTTGAAATAGCAACATATCTAACTCTTACACATAGACTTACTACCATACATATGAATGAGAAACATAATAGCATTGTAATAGAAATTGTAGATTTGTAGCACAAGCTGTAAACTTTAAAATCCTCTCACTACTAAAGCAAATGTAAGGCACAATATTATGTAATAGCAATTTAACAGAAGTAACATTCAGATGATGTAAGACCCTAAGTTTAACAACCAAGGGCCACAAGTGTTTCTAACATATGATATGAATGGTGCTCTGGAATTGTGCAGTATATCAGAACTCATTGTTGTCATATCAGTCAATAAAGAAATTGCTGTACCAGGGAAAAAGATTTTCTTTTACACTATGACAGATAGTACATAACTCACATATACAAGAGAGCTTCACATATGAGGTCCCAAACTCAAATTGCAGAGAAAATTTCTTCACTATTGTTAGCCCTTATGCTTAATAAGATTGGCATTTGCTACTGCTAAAGACACCATATGCAACTGACAAGTAAAATGGACCGGCATGGCTGGAAGCCAGGAGAGAGTCAGTACCCAGCCAGTCAGCATGTCTAGTGCCAGAAGGTGCTACATGGGAGACTGGGGGAAATGACCAATATCTGTCCAAGCAACTCATGGTCTAATATACTTAGCAGCAAATAACTGGTTGTGATGCCCACACAAGTGCAATAGTGGCACACAGCCATGATGGGGAACCAACTGCTCTTGATTTGGCTAATTGATCCCCTCAGTGGTACAGGACCCATAGCAGGAACTGGGAAACAAGTCAGAACCATATCCAAATATAAGCCCACTCTCTAATATCAAGCTACCATCAATCAAGAGGGCCTACACCTATTAAACTCTCTATTAAAAAAAAAGTAAGGGTTATTTCATCTGTCTTGGAGCTAACTTACTCTCTGTTGGAGAATCTGCTTCTCTTTTCCAGATAGATGCAGATCCTAAGGAGAGAGCCACCCCATCATACCTCAAAAGGGCCATGGCTGAAACTAAGGAAAATTGGCAAAACAAACAAGGGTTCTGTTTTCCTGATGAACGGCATATCAGCACAAGGGGGAAGGAGACCAACAAGGGAAAAATCGACTCCTACCAAATCAGAGAGCCAGAGCCTCAGAGGCCCGCAACACCTCATCACTGAAGCAGACCAAAAATGAACCCAACCATCATGGGCTACAAGAGGGCCTACACCTTTTAAACTCTCTACTAAAAAAGTAAGGGTTATTTCATTTGTCCTGGTGCTAACTTACTCTCTGTTGGAGAATCTGGTTCTCTCTTTCAGATAGATGCAGATCCTAAGGAGAGAGCCACCCCATCATACCTCAAAAGGGCCCTGGCTAAAACTAAGGAAAACTGGCCAAACAAGCAAGTGTGCTGTTTTCCTGATGAACCGGATACCAGCACAAGGGGGAAGGAGAGCAACACCAAGAAAAATCAACTCCTACCAAATCAGAGAGCCAGAGCCTCAGAGGCCCCCAACACCTCATCACTGAAGCAGACCAAATATGAACCCAACATGGCTCAGGGAAATTTTGCAGAAGAGGGGGTGGAAAGAATGTCAGAGCCACATGTTGGGTCATGATATGCAGAGACATTTATCGTACGTATTTAAAGACACCTTTTGCTCCTTACCCATATACCTCAACATGGAGGGGCCAATGGAGAGGGGCTAGGTCACGGATGAGCCTAATAATGGTACCAAACTGACTGTATTTGCTGAATACAAAACTAATAATAAAAAAAAAATTTGCATTTGCTTCTGAAAACTCCTAAATAGACAGTAAAATAACAACTGAAACAACTTAAGTTAAAACATAATATCAACTTTTAAAATCTATTCTAAAACATACACCCAATTTATATTGATCAGTCAGGATAATTAGAATTTATACTTTCTTATCAATTCCTTGTGTTTTAGTCTGAAAACCCTCTCCTTGTTATTTGCACTCTGAGGAATAGGCTGCAAGACTGGTAGTCACCTCACTGTGCTTTAAGAAACTCAAGAACAGTGTTCTTCACCTGGTATTTATATGCTGTTTTCTGGGGCAATTACCTTTTCCTTGATCTCTTTGGGCTTCATTTCTTCATCTTTAAACTGGAGTGACCAGTATAATGTATCCCACAACAATTGTAAGGACTAAATTAATAAATACAATTAGTAACTTAGTAAATACATACACAGTGTCACCTGGCCTTTCCTATAGTGAGTACTATTGTTTATACTAGTCTATTAAAAGCCTAGGGATTGTTATGATATCAGAGCAGGACTTTATTTTAACAATAGTGCTGTGGTTGGAGTTAGGAATCTCAGCTATAAAGTTATTAAAATAATATATTCCATTATCAACTATCTATAGCATAGCAAAGACATTATCTTAAATGTAGATGGACGTTTTTCATTTTAAATATTTATCTTCCATTTCCTTTCTTCCCTCCACTTCTGCCACACACAATTTTATTCACATGTTTGCTTCACTTCCATAACACTGATTGTATACTATAGAATCAGTGCTGAGCATGCAGTGATATGTGTTAGACTTTACTTTTCAATCACATTCCCTAAGGTATTTTTACTAAAAATAACCTTCATATTTACACTTATGAAATTACCACCACCACCACCACCACCATCATTGGCAGTGACATGTAGAGCTGTTATTTCAACTATATCAGTTTGACATTAATGCAGTCTGGCAGCTTTTCTTAAGCGTCTATATAGGTAGGACCTAGTGACGAGTTCTGGGCTTTCATAAATGCTGCAATTTTAAATTCAGTCACAACCACTGGGAATTGCGTAGCTTACTTGAGGGATAGAAAACTAAGGAGCAAACTGTGATGCACCATGACATCACATTGATTCCACATGTAAACAGAAGCCTAATCCATATGAACTATAAGCAAGGGAAAGATTTCACAGGTGGTATGCAATTCTTGAAGCATATAAAATAATTAATGGGATAGATCAAGGAACAAAGAACATGGTTTTGTGGGTTCCTTCCCAACAAACAGACATCTAGTGACATCTTATACCTGCCCACAACTAGTTTTGTGATCTGGAGTAAGTTCCTTCCTCAACTGCAGCTGGATCTTCTAGCATTCACAGTGTTATCATTATAACCACGTACTGTGCATGTCTTTTAAATGCATTACCTTCTCAGTCACCTTATTTTATTTAAAGACACCTTTTGCTCCTTATCAAATCAAATGCTTCCATATGTGAGACATGTGTCTAATTGCTTACTAAGCTCTGCTACCTTGAATTTTCTCTGGCATGTTCAAGTCAAAATGTGAAGAACTCTTTCAGAATCTCCTTCCCACATGGACTCACTGGATTCCTCATCTCAGTTCATAATACCGTGCTTCATATTGCAAGGAACTTAGCTTGTTCTGTTCTTTCTTTTCAACCAATCACCAACTGCAATGGGCCATTGACATTCACTGTCTTTCCCTCATCCCTGCCCCCATTCCATAGGGTACACTCTCCAGTGGGGTTGCAGGTATTACCCATGGGATTGGTGTTTATGTATTGTGAGAGCAGTAGTTAGTTATTTTGGGGGGGGGAGTGAATGACTTTGGGCATGATGTCTCAACGTGTGGCTCTTATAATCTTTCTGCCCCCTCTTTCACAAAATTCCCTCAGCCATGGTGGGTGAGTTTTAAGCCTACTTCAGTGATGAGCTCTTTGGAGCCTCTGAATCTCTACTTTGGTTGGTGTTGACTAACCTCAGGGTCTGTCTCCTATATCCTGGCACTGATTATCAGGAACATAATGGAAGCAGCCCTCTTGTTTTCCCCAGTTGCTCTGTAGATTCAGCTGTGGCTTGGCTGAAGTGCGAAGGGTAGTTTATCTCCTCTGGTCTCACTACCTTCTGAAAAAAGAACAGATTATCCAGTGGAGAGTAAAGTCAGTATAGTCTAAATAGTATAAACATTATTAATTTATGGAGAATTTGATGTATGTGACCCCTCTTTTAGCCAAAGACTAGTGAGAGCTTGGCACTGGACAACACAATAGTTGTCTCCATAGGATTCTGATCTGGTTTCCAATTCCAGTTATGGGCTTCTTTACACACAGTGGATCTCTTGCCCAATCAGAAAGTTATCTGTTACCCACTGAGACTGTGTGCCACTATTGCACTAGCATTTACATCATGTCAGTGTATTTGCTTCTGAGTAGCTTAGACTTCTGTTTGCTTAGACCACTGTTGGCCATTTTCCCCAAGTACTTCATTCAGTGCTTTCCAGCACTAGAAGAGCTATCTGGGGACTGGCTTTCTTCTGAATTCCAGCCAGGTCTCTCTTTGCTCTGTGTCAGCAGCATATAGTGTCGTTAGCAGTAGGGTCTTAGCTTTTGTTTCAGCAGGTAATCAAGTGCTTTGATAGAAAGCTGCTTTGACTTGGGCACCTCATAGGTCTCTCTGATCATCAGCTCAATGTGGTATCAACCAATCTCTGGTAATAGGAGTTACAGGTCAGAGACAGAAAAAAAAAAAATAATTCTTTTAAGCTTAGGTTTCATCCCACCCTTACCAGAACCCTACTTTTCAGGTGCTGCCCCCTTACTTTTATATTTTTTAGGCTATTTCAAAGGATGAAGGTTTCTATGGTATCAGCTCATTTTGCATTCAATTTTGTGTTTGTTCCTCCCCTTCCTGTTCCCTCTTACTCCTCCAAACTCTTCCATCCCCAGTGTCTGGGCCTTGAGTTGCCAATCAGGTATAACAGCAACTTGAGCAGGTCAGGGTTAGGAACCATAGATACGTGATGTCATGCAGTGTTTGTCTTTCTGTAATTGTGTGAGTTTGCTGAGTATGATCTGTTCCAAGTTTGTCCATTTCTCTACAGATTTCATTGTGTCATTTTTTTTTTCTTACTGCTCAGTAGAATTCCATTGTGTAAATATACCACAATTTAATTGTCCATTCATCCAATGATGGACATCTAGGTTGATTCCAGTTCTTAGCTATAATTAATTGAGCAGTTATAAACATGGCTGAGCAATATCTCTGTATTGATGCATGAAACATTTAGGATAAATTCTCAGTAAGGGAATAACTGGGATTGTTGGTAGCTCTATACGCATCCTTTTTAAGAGTCTCCAAGTTGATTTTCATAGTGATTGTACAAGTTTATGTTCCCACTAACAGTGGTTGAGAGCTCCTCTTTCCCCCACATCCTCACCAAAATTTGGTGCTATTAGATTTTCTAGTGATTGCCCTCCTTGCTGGAGTAAGGTAGAATTTCATGGTTGTTTTAATTCACATTTCTCTAATGGTTATGAATGTTGAAAATTTTATTAAGTGTATGCTAGTCACTTGTAATTCTTCCTCTGAGAACTCCCTATTCAGTTATCTACCCCACTTTTAGAGGGGGTTGTTTGATTTTTTTTTTATTGTTTAGTTTTTTTGTAGACTGTAGATCTTAGGCTTCTCTCAGTTATATAACTGCTGAAGATTTTCTCCTATTCAGTGGGTAAACCATTGATTCTGCTTATACTGTGTTTATCTGTGCAAAAGCTTTTTAACTTCATGAGATCCCATTTGCTGATTGATTGTCAAGTTTCCTGGTCTATGGGGTTTTGTTTAAGAAGTCTTTCCCTACTCCTTTATCATGGAAAGTGCCTATTATTATTATTTTTTTTTATTTTAGTAGAAGAAGAATTTCAGTTCTTATATTGAGGTCTTTTATCCATTTAGGCTTGGTACTTGTATATGGATAGATTAATGAGTAGTTTTATTTTTCTACATATGGTCATCAAATTTGTCCAACAACATTTGTTGGAGATGCTGTCTTTTCACCAGTCTATATTATTGGTTCCGTTGTTAAAGATCAAGTAGCTCTAGTTACTTGATATATGGTCTGGGTGTTTAATACTCTTCTATTGGCTAGTATTCTTGTTTTTATGTCAGTACCATGCTGTTTTTGTTACGATAGCTTTGTAATATAGCTTTAGATTGGGTATGGTGATACCTCTAGAGGGTTCCCCCCCCTGAGGATATGCTTGGATATCTGAGGCCTGCTGCAATTTCATATGAATATTGAGATCAGTTTTTCAATCTCTTTGAAGAATATGCTGCTATTTTTATCAATATTGCATTAAATCTGTACATTGATTTTGGTAGAATTGCCATTTCCACAGTATTAATTCTACCTAACCAGGAGCATAGGAGGTCTTTCCATCTTCTCAAGTCCTCCTCAAATTCTTTCTTTATTTTTAAAAATGTTTTCATTATATAGGTCTTTATCATCTTTGGTTAATATTATTCCAATGGGACAGGCTCACTGATTATTTTCTCTGTATAATTTGTCTTTTGCATTTAGAAAGGCTATTGTCTTTTGTGTATTGATTTTGCATCCCACCACTTGTGGAAGGAAATAATCACCTTTAGAATTTTTGAGATGGAGCCTTTTCAGTCACTTATGTACTTGGTCATGTCATCTGCAAATAGGGCTAACTTGACTTCTTCCTTTCCAATATGAATCCTTTTTATTTCTTTCTCCTCTCTTATTGCTTGGGCTAGTACTTCTATTACTATATTGAAGAACAGTGCCAAGAGTGGACACTACTGTCTGGTTCCTGATTCCAGTGGGAATTCCTTAAGTCTTTCCACATTAAGTATTATTTGGGCTTTGGGTGCTTTATATGTAGCTTTTATTGTGTCGAGATATAAACCCTCCAAACCTATACTTTCCAGCATTTTGATCATGAAGTGGTGGTGTATTTTGTCAAATGCCTGATCTGCATCAATTGAAATGATCATGTTGTTCTTATGGTTAAGTTTATTTATGTGCAGTATTACATTGAGTGATTTCTGTATGTTGAACCATCCCTGCATCACTGGAAGGAAGCCTACTTGATCAAGGTGGATAATGCTTCTGATGTGTTGTTGAGTTTGGGTTGAGAGGATTTTGTTCAGCATCTTTGCACTAAATTCATTAGGGATATAAGCCTATAGTTTTCTTTTCTTCTTGCATCTCTGTTTTGTTTTTGTATTAGGGTGATGGTAGCATCAGAAAAGGAGTTGGGAAGGAATTTTTGGTCTCCATTTATGCAGAACAGTTTGAGAAAACTTGGTTCCATTTATTCAATTAAAGTTTGGTAGAATTTGGCTAAGATGCCATCTGGTCCTGGCTTTTTCTTTGGGGAGAGTTTTTTGATTATATTTTCAAGATCCATGGATATGATGTTTGTTTTGGAGATTAATCTGCACTGAGTTTAGTTTTGGTCAGTGGTATGTGGCCAGAAATTCACCATATCTTCCAGTTTATCCAGTTTTATGGAGTAGAGATTTTGAAAGTATGCCCTGATGATTCTTCCAATTTCTTTGATATCTATAGTCATCTCTTCTTTTTAATTTCTGATTTTCTTAATTAGAGAAATTGGTCAGGGGTTTATTAATCTTGTTTATAGTTTCAAAGAACCACCTCTTCATCTTATCTATTTTTTAAATTGTTCTCTTAGTTTCCAATTCATTAATTTCTGCTCTGATCTTTATTACTTCTTTCTGTACGGAGCTTTTAGGGTTGGATTCTTCCTATTTTTACAGTGTCTTTGTCTTTGTTATGAAGGCATTTAATGCTATGAATTTTTCCCTTAGGACTGCCTTCATTGAGGCCCATAAGTTTTGGTAGGTTGTGTTTTCATTATCATTAAATTCTAGGAATTTTACAATTTCTTTTCTGATTTTGTCCACAGCCCACTCACTGTTTAAAAAATGTGTTGTTTCACCTCCCATAGCTGGTGGAGTTCTTATGAAACTCTTTTTGCTTATTTCTAGCTTTAAAGCATTGTGATCTAATATGATACAGGAAGCTAGTACAATTTTCCTGAATTTATGGAAGCACACTTTAAGGACTAATATATATGGTGTATTTTGGAGAAGATTTCATGGACTGATGAAAAGAATTTGTATTCTTTCGAATTAAGGTGGAAAGTTTTGTACATGTCCATTACATCTAGTTGATCTATGGTGTTGTTTAGCTCTATTATTTCCCTGTTGATTTTTCTGCTTGGATGTTCTGTCAATTGCTGAGAGGGGCATATTGAAGTCTTCAGCTATGATGGTATTGGTGTTTATTTCTATTTTTTTTTTTTTTTTTGTCAAGTAGGTTTTGTTTTATGAACTGTGATGCACCTGTATTTGGTACATATAGATTTACAACTGTAATGTTCTCATGTTGGATCATTCCCTTGATGAATAAGAAGTGGCCTTCTTTGTCCTTTTTGATTACTTTTGGTTTGGAGTGTATTGTATTTGATACTAATATAGCATCATTTTCTTGTTTCTTATTTCTATTCAATTGAAATATTATTTTCCATGCTTTTACCCTGAAGAAGAGTTATCCTTAGTGGTGATGTGGGTTTCTTAAAGATAGGAAATAGAAGGGTCCATTTTTTGATCCACTCTGATAACTTGTATCTTGTGATAGGTGAGTTACTACTCAATAAATACTAAAAAATTTCAAAAATAAAAAAGCTGTTAAATTCATTTGCTTGATATTTATTTATGTTTTTATTAGCTTCTTTATTTATTTGTCTTTTGAGACAGATATTGATGTATCATAAACTTGTTTCAAACTCCTATATAGCTGAGGGTTGTCTTGAATTCATGACCCTTCTTCCTCCCCCTTCCATGCTGAGATAGATTACTGGCATTAGCGAACATGCTTCACTCTGGTTTTCCCTCCCACTTAAGTTGTCTAAGTTGGAGGAAAAAGCAGATAATTTTTGATACACTTTCCTATAGTTTACAGTCTCATTAGGAAGACACAGTCCATGAACTAAATGCATTAGATTAGTTATAAAATATCTATGGAAAAGAAGTTGGTTCCACTTGACATGTGAGGCAATTTGGTCTAGTAAGCTGAGCAAATAACATTTTTTTTTTGGATTAGCATATTGATCAAGTTCTCTTTAATGTCTGATAGTTTGTTAAGCAGAAGAGGGATTTGGAGTTACTCTATAAAGTATCTGTATTTAGTATCAGCACTGGAAACAAGGAGAGCAGTGATTTCTCCAGAAGTGTTCAGTAATCTCACTTGTATTTGGATAAAACCTTCCTCGGAAAGCAGTGAATTGTCATGGTGGGTCTGAGTAAGCAGCTAGTTTCTGTAGGTGTGGTGAGATGGAACCATCTGATAGGCACAGGATGATACTGCCAGTGAATGATCTATAAAGCACCCTAAAACAGCAAATACATTTTTCAAAGAGAAGACATGATTTTACAATGACAAAGTGGTAATGAGTCCATGGAACTAACCATCATTGATAAAGGTTCCCATTGAAGCATAAAAGCACTTTCCTCAGGCACATAAATTCAAAAATCTCATTCATACTAATGTTACATTATTTTAAATGATGTGTATGAAGTGTGAGATTTTATGAAGCTTCCCTGCAAAATAAAATGTAAACTTATTAAGAGAAATTCCTATACATGTTGTTATAGAACATGTCATTGTAATTCCATTTCACACCAAATACAATGCATTTAATACCAGATTAGCTCAAGTTATTTGGGTCCTTTTGCCACCAGAAGTTTGTGCCACCCACTGCTTTCTTAAATATAAAATAACATCATATCATGCTAGCTAAGGATGAGCTGAGGCACCCATTAGGGAATTTTCTTTCCTGTCATTTGTTACTCTCCTCCTGTTTGATGAAGCTTTTATATAATATAGGTTGACTATAAGAAATTGATGCTGAGCTAGACTAGCTCAGGGCTTTTATGTAGCATAAGCACTTTAAAACCCTGTTTTGAATGGAACTATTGATCTATACTCAAGTTCACTTTTTTGGCAAAATTCTTTTTGGACTTCCCATTTCCTCACAAATCAATCTTCTTTAATTGAAGAACTCTAATATATTACTACCTTAAAACATATTAGAGTTTATTAACTCATTTATTTTTTAGGTCAATTTTAGTTACATAGTTCACCTGAATAGAATATATACTTACAATATGCTTCATGTTCTCAGGTACACATACAACATCCCCACCCATCCAGATGATACTATGTTATCACATTTTCACAATCAAACCAGTCAAGACACATGACTAGCCAAATCCACCAATAGGAGATGTCAGGGGTATTGTACATCCTATGAGTTCTGACAAGTGTGTTATGGTGTACATCCACCTTAGTATGATTATGATACTTGTCTCATAGTCCTATAAGATCCTTTCAGTTCTCCCTGTCTGTGGTGGTTTGATTCAGGTGTCCCCCATAAACTTAGGTGTTCTGAATGCTAGGTTCCCAGCTGATGGAGATTTGGGTATTAATGCCTCCTGGAGGGGGTGTATTATTGGGGGTGGCTTATGGGTATTAAAGACAGTTTCCCCTTGCCAGTGTTTGGCACAACCTCCTATTGCTGTGGTCCACCTTATGTTGGCCAGGTGTTGATGTCCACCCTCTGCTCATGCCATCATTTTCCCCTGCCATCATAGAGCTTCCCTGGAGCCTGTAAGCCAAAATAAATCTCCTTTTCCCAGAAGCTGCTTTTGGTTGGGTGATTTCTACCAGCAATGCCACCTGGACTGCAATAGTAAAGTGGTACTAGAGAACCCTGACTAATAGATTTTAGTACCAGGAGTGTTTCTAGAGAAACAGAATTCTAAGGATGGATTTCTCTAGTGGGCTTAGTGCTATCTGGGGTTGGCTCTCCAATTTCAGTGCTACTAAAGGCCCTATTGGTGATAAGGAGAGTGCCTTTACTGGAAATAAGGAGGGCACTAATAATCCATGGTGTGCACTATTTAAAGAACTCCATGAGATAGATGTATTTGGTGACCCTGACTCATGTCTTGTGAAGAGCAAGGAATTTAGTGACTCTGTATTTGAAACATTTAAATATTTGTGGAAGAGTAAGACCAATGATGAGGCTGGTTGGTTGCTTTTAGCATCTCTGGACAAACTACTGAGGGAACAGCAGAAGCTCAAAAAGGAAAATTCCAAGCTTAAGACCCACATACATGATCTCAAGGTTTCTAAAGGTGCCCTGGAGGAGAGTCTCCTCTCTAGCCAGAACAAGGCTCAAATTGCAGAAAACCAAACCCAATCTCTCATTGTGAGATTGGCTAACTTTCAACGTAAGCTTAAATCCCAGCCTCACCAACTATCAGAAGTTAAAGTGACGGCACTGATTGGAAATGAGTGGGATCCTGTGACTTGCTATGGTGATGTGTGGGAAGACCCTGAAGAACCTGGGGACATTGAAGTGTTAGATTCTGAGGAAGATGTTTTGGATGAAAATATGACCTGCCCTCCCTTAGCACCAGTTGTATCCCCACCCCCACACCCTGAAGTATTATCCTCCCCACCCTTGCCTGAGGGAATTCATCCCTCTTTGTCTGAAGAATCAGCAGAAAATGCTGGTGACTCTCAGTTCCCAACCATCTTTGCCTCTAGGCCTATAACCAGACTAAAGGCTAGGCAGACTCCTAAAGATGAGATAGAAAGTGTGACACAGGAGGAGGTGAGGTACACTCCTAAAGAACTTCAGGAGTTTTCTAACTTGTACAAGCAGAAGCATGGGGAATATGTGTGGGAATGGATTTTAAGGGTGTGGGATGATGGAGGAAGGAACATAAGATTGGATCAGGCTGAATTTACTGAAATGGGCCCATTGAGCAGAGATTTTAGATTTAACAATGCAGCTCGTGCAGTTGGAAGGGGTACCAAGAGTTTATTTGATTGGTTGACTGAAGTATGGCTCCAAAGATGACCTACTGTGAATGAGCTTGAGCTGCCTGATATCCCTTGGTTTAATGTCGATGAAGGGATTAAAAAGCTCAGAGAACTTGGAATGCTGGAGTGGATTTGCCATGTAAACTTATCTTTGCCCCCACAATGGGAGCGACCAGAAGATATGCCCTTCACTAAGACCATAAGAAACAGATATTTGAGGGGAGCGCCAGTATACTTAAAGTCCCCTATCATTGGTCTTTTATGTAAAAAAGACCTCACAGTGGGAGCTGCAGTTGCTGCATTAGGTGATTTAGATGCAATGGGCATAACTGGATCTCGGGGTAACAAGGGCCAAGTGGCAGCACTGAATTGCCAAAGGCGGGGGTGAACGTGTTTTTCATAATAGACAGCGTAGACAAAATTATGCAAATAAAGGTATGACTCGTATGGACCTTTGGCATTGGCTGATTAATCATGGTGTTCCCAGAAGTCAAATAGATAAGAAGCCTACTGAGTTTCTTCTTGATCTGTATAAGCAGAAAAGTTCCAGAGCAAGGGGACATAAAGCCACTTTGAATTATAGCAACAGAGAATCAAGACCTCTTAATCAGACTTCCAGACTTGAGCCAGTTTACAGATCCTGAGCCCCTTGATTGAAGGGTTGGCTGGGTTCCCTCAGGGAAGGACCCTCCTACAACTGCCAAAAGTTTCAATATTAAACTTACACCTATCCTTCCTCAGAGGGACCTGCAGCCTTTTGCTAGGGTAACTGTACACTGGGGGAAAGGAAATAATCAGACCTTTCGGGCCTACTAGACACTGGCTCTGAATTGACATTGATTCCAGGAGACCCCAAAAAGCACCATGGCCCTTCAGTTAAAGTAGATGCTTACGGAGGTCAGGTGATCAATGGAGTTTTGGCAAATATTAGACTGACAGTGGGTCCAGTGGGTCCCCAGATGCACCCTGTGGTTATTTCCCCAGTCCCAGAATGTATAATTGGGATAGATATACTTAGGAGTTGGCAGAACCCCCACATTGGTTCCCTGACTTGTGGAGTAAGGGCTATTATGGTTGGAAAGGCCAAATGGAAGCCATTGAGGCTCCCACCACCAGGGAAAATAGTGAATCAAAAACAATATCGCATCCCTGGAGGGATTTCAGAAATTAATGCCACTATAAAGGACTTGAAGAATGCAGGGGTGGTGGTTCCCACCACATCTCCCTTTAACTCTCCTATTTGGCCTGTTCAGAAGACAGATGGATCCTAGAGAATGACAGTGGATTATCGGAAAGTTAATCAGGTGGTGACTCCAATTGCAGCTGCTGTACCAGATGTGGTTTCTTTACTTGAGCAGATTAACACGTCTCCTGGTACCTGGTATGCAGCTATTGATCTTGCAAATGCTTTCTTCTCCATACCTGTCCATAGGGACCACCAGAAGCAATTTGCCTTCAGCTGGCAAGGTCAGCAGTACACATTTACTGTTTTACCTCAAAGTTAAATTAACTCTCCAGCCCTGTGTCATAGCTTAGTTCGCAGGGACTTGATCGCCTGTCCCTTCCACAGGGTGTCACGTTGGTCCATTATATTGATGACATAATGCTAATTGGATCAAATGAGCAGGAGGTGGCAACCACTCTGGAGTTGCTGGTACAGCATATGTGCATCAGGGGATGGGAAATAAATCCATCCAAAATTCAAGGACCTTCCACCTCAGTGAAATTTCTAGGAGTTCAGTGGTGTGGGGCATGTGGAGATATTCCTTCTAAGGTGAAGGACAAGTTGTTGCATTTGGCCCTTCCTACCACTAAGAAAGAAGCACAACGTCTAGTGGGCCTATTTGGATTTTGGAGACAGCACATTCCTCACTTGGGTGTCTTACTCCGTCCCATATACCAAGTGACTCGTAAAGCTACTAGTTTTCATTACGGCCCAGAACAAGAGAAGGCTCTTCAACAGGTCCAGGCTGCTGTGCAGGCTGCTCTACCTCTTGGGCCGTATGATCCAGCAGATCCGATGGTACTTGAGGTTTCAGTAGCAGACAGGGATGCTGTTTGGAGCCTTTGGCAGGTCCCCATAGGTGAATCACAGCGGAGGCCCTTGGGATTTTGGAGCAAGGCCCTGCCATCATCTGCAGACAATTATTCTCCCTTTAAGAGGCAGCTCTTGGCCTGCTATTGGGCTTTAGTGGAAACTGAATGTTTGACAATGGGCCATCAAGTTACTATGCGACCCAAGCTGCCCATTATGAGCTGGGTGTTGTCTGACTAACCAGGCCATAAAGTTGGACGTGCACAGAAGCAGTCCATCATTAAGTGGAAGTGGTATATACGTGATCGGGCTCGAGCAGGCCCTGAAGGTATGAGTAAGTTACATGAGGAAGTTGCCCAAATGCCTATGGTTGCTACTCCTGTTGCAATACCTTCTGACCCCAAGCATGCACCTATGGCATCATGGGGTGTGCCCTATGATCAACTGACTGAGGAGAAGAGATCTAGGGCATGGTTTACAGATGGTTCAGCACATTATGCCAGCACTGCCCAGAAGTGGACAGCTGCAGAATTACAGCCCCTTTCTGGGACAACTCTGAAGGACTGTGGTGAAGGGAAGTCTTCACAATGGGCAGAACTTTGGGCAGTGCATATGGTTGTGCATTTTGCTTGGAAGAAAAAATGGCCAGATGTGCAGTTGTACCCTGACTCATGGGCTGTGGCCAATGGTTTGGCTGGATGGTCTGGGACTTGGAAGGAGCACAATTGGAAAATTGGTGAAAAGGACATTTGGGGAAGGTGTATGTGGATAGACCTCGCTGAATGGGCAAAGGATATAAGGATACTTGTGTCCCATGTCAGTGCTTATCAGAAGGTGACCTCACTGGAGGATGACTTTAATAATCAAGTAGATAAGCTGACCCGTTCTGTGGATAGTGGTCAACCTCCTTCCTCAGCCACCCCTGTCATTGCCCAATGGGCCCATGAACAAAGTGGCCATGGTGGCAGAGATGCAGGCTATGCATGGGCCCAACAACATGGACTTCCACTAACTAAGGCTGACCTGGCTATGGCTAATGCTGAGTGCCAAATTTGCCAACAGCAGAGACCAACTCTGAGCCCCCGATATGGTAGTATTCTTTCAGGGTGACCAGCCAGCAACCTGGTGGCAGGTAGACTACATTGGACCTCTTCCATCATGGAAAGGGCAGCATTTTGTCCTTACTGGAATAGACACTTATTCTGGGTATGCATTTGCCTTTCCTGCACATAGTGCTTCTGCCAAAACTACCATCCGTGGGCTAACATAATGCCTTATCTACCATCATGGCATTCCACACA
Organism: Jaculus jaculus; assembly: GCF_020740685.1. Lineage (NCBI taxonomy): Eukaryota > Metazoa > Chordata > Mammalia > Rodentia > Dipodidae > Jaculus > Jaculus jaculus. Next base: position 122,716,363 of record NC_059106.1, on the reverse strand, counting down.
GCATTGCTTCTGACCAAGGAACTCACTTCACCACCAAGGAAGTACGACAGTGGGCTCATGATCACGGAATTCACTGGTCTTACCATGTGCTCCACCATCCTGAAGCAGCTGACTTGATAGAACGGTGGAATGGCCTTTTGAAGAAACAGCTACAGCGCCAACTACGTGGCAACAGATTGGAGGGCTGGGGGAGTGTCCTCCAGCAGGCTGTATATGCTCTGAATCAGCGTCCTATATATGGTACTGTTTCTCCTATAGCCCAGATTCATGGGTTCAGGAATCAAGGGGTGGAAATGGGAATGGTCCCACTTACCATCACCCCAAGTGACCCGTTAGCTAGATTTTTGCTTCCTATTCCCACAACCTTAAGCTCTGCTGGACTACAAGTCTTGGTCCCAGAGGGGGAGTGCTTTTGCCAGGAGACACAAAGGACATTCTATTGAACTGGAAGCTAAGACTTCCCCCTCGTCACTTTGGGCTCCTAATGCCCTTGAGTGAACAGGCTGAGAAAGGAGTTACAGTGATTGCAGGGGTGATTGATCCAGATTACCAGGGGGAAATTGGACTGCTCCTCCACAATGGAGGTAAGGAAGAGTATGCCTGGAGTACAGGAGATCTTTTAGGGCGTCTGTTAGTGTTACCATGTCCTGTTGTCAAAGTCAATGGACGACTGCAACAACCCAATAGAAGTAGTGTGGTAAATGGCCCAGATCCTTCAGGAATGAAGGTATGGGTTACCCCTCCAGGTAAAGAACCAAGACCTGCTGAGGTGCTTGCTGAAGGTGAAGGAAATACAGAATGGGTAGTAGAAGAAGGCAGTTACAAATATCAGCTAAGGCCACGTGATCAGTTACAGAAACGAGGACTGTGATTGCAATGTTTCTGTCCTGCCTTGAAAACAGAGTGTTTGTATCTACACCAATATTAAGATTATATCATTAGGTAACTGTTGAATTTATATTAGACCCATTGTACTAGAGACTAAGCTTGTGTTGGGGGGAAGATTTTGCGGTTCTGGTTGTACGTGGGATAGTTAAGCGATGTTAGGCGGAATTATGAGCTTGTTACTGTTTTCATTTGGAAATTATGTATGATGTAAGGAGACATGATTTGATGCCAAGTTGACAAGGGGTGGACTTGTGATTGTTAAGGTGTTGTCAACTTGATCTGTTAGTAATCCACAGGCTGCTTTTAGGAAGGATCAACTAAACGAGGAGGTCTTTCCCCCAGGGTGAGCCCTTCCCCCAGAGTGGGCAGCCCCGCTCAGAGAGGGACTTGATATAAGGAAGCTCTGGGTAGAAGTGTTCCCTTTTTTTTTTCCTTCCTTCCTTCCACTTGGCTGCCGGAGCTGCTCCCTACTTTCTAGCATGGATTGAAGACCAGTACGGACTAAAGACCAACATCAACTGAAGACCCACATGGATCGAAACCCAGCGGCTCCTCAGGAAGCCTCCAGGCTTTCTGGCACCATCTGCAGTGCCGGGTCAGGACTGCTGAGGCGTCTGGCCACGTGGACTGAGCAACTACCAGGTTCAGTGATTCTCAGGCCTGCAACTGCTTTTGGACTACTGTAAGCTAATCCAATAAATCCACTTTTTAAAATAATTCATTCTAGCAATTCTTTTCCTCTAGAGAACCCTGACTAATACACTGTCCATTCCTGTTTTCCTTTTAGCCTATGGAAAGCATTCTCCTTTCTCTCTTCATGTTAGCTTTTCCAAGAATGACACATTATTAAGATCAGAAATCTACATCCAGTTCAGATTGTTTTCTTCCAATTAGTTAAAATAAGATTCTATGTCCTTTCATATAAGGATAGTTCACTTGTTTTATGATCTGAATTATATCTCAAATTCTGTCTGTGTGATAGCATATTTCTTTATGTACTTGCTAAAGGATATCTTACCTCTAAGTTTTGGCAATTATAAATAATGAATCAATAAACATATCTGTGTAAGGTTTGTGTGGATATATTTTGACTAATTTGAGAAAATATGAAGAAGTGATGTTTCTTGAGAATATAAGTATACTACTAGATATGTATTAAACTGCCAAACTATTTACTAAAGTGACTATAACACTGTAAACCTCATTCTCACCATCAATGAATGGGAGCATCTGCTCCTCACATCCTCACAGCATCTAATTTGTCAGATTTTGTTCATGCTAATAGGGATGCAGGGATATCTTATTATTGTTTTAATTAGCTTTCTCATGATGCTCTATCATGGTTAATATATTAAATTCACATTTGCATATCTTCTTGGTCAAATAATGTTACAGACGTTGTCTCATTTCTATCAGATTGTTCATTTATTTGTTGCTTATATATATGTATAATATTCCATTATCAGATGCCTGTTTATAACAATTTTCGACTCTGTGATTGCTTACACATTCCCAGTATGCTGGCCTTCACAAAGCAGAAGTTTGTATTTTAGTTAAATTCAGTCCATTAATTATTTCTTTCCTTTTTAGCATATTAAAAAATAATTTATGAGAGATTGAGAAAGATAGATAGAAGATAGATAGATGATAGACAGAAAGATAGATGATAGATAGATAGATAGATATATAGATAGATAGATAGATGATAGATAGATAGAGAATGGGTGTGCAAGGGCATCTACCAGCTGCAAATGATGCATGCGCCATTTTGTGCATCTGGTTTATGTGGGAACTGAAGAATAGAACCTGGGTCCTCAGACTTTGCTGGCAAGCACATTAAATGCAAAGCCATTCCTCCAGCCCCTGTTCATGTATTTCTTATAGTGTACTTTTGGTAAGTATTATATAGAATCGGACTGCCATACCCAAGATCATCACCATTTTCTTCTATGTTATCTATTAGATTTTTTAGTGACTTTTGCACATGTATATCTGTGATAAATTTTGAGTTTATTCTTCAGAGGCTTTCATTAGATGTGTATAAGCAGCATCTGCATGTGGATGTTCAGTTGTTTAAGCACTAATTATAAAAAATTAATTATAAACATTTATCTGTTTAAATGTTGGTATTTATACATAATAAAATATATCCATGTTGTTTTTATTTTATATATGTGTATGATATGCATGAATGTGTGGATGCATCTTAACGTGCATGTAGGTTATGTGTGTGGCAAGAATGAGTGTAAGTCAGAGGTTGATGTCAGATGTTTTTCCCATCAATCTCCACTCTATTGAGATAGGGTCTGTCAATTTGATTCCTAGCTCATTGATTCAGGCAGTTTAGCTAACCAACTTCCTCTGGGATTCACTGTTACTTTTATCTGAGTGCTAGGATGAAAGTTGACCTACTCTCCCCTGCCCCACATTTATGTGGGTGTTTAAAATACTATTTCCATTCTTCAGGCTTGTGGGGCTAGTACTTGATAAACTGGGCCATCTTCTCAGCTCTCTCTCTCTTATCTATCTGTAATCTCTCTATGCATGTATATTTATGTATTTATCTTATGTAAGTTGGTTATTATGTGATTACATTTCTATCTTTTTGTTACGATGATGTATTTTTTTTTTACTCTTAACACACTTTATTAGTTACTGTGTCTTTAAAATAAGTGAAATTGCAACTGTTAGTGTTCTTTTTCTTCTCCCTTAATAGTATCTTAAACTACTGCCTGTACTTTGCCTGTATTAGACATTTTATAATACAAAAAGACCTTTAAAATGAGTATTAATGTGTACTGACATGTTAGGATCCAGAAGTCCTGTCTTCCCTAGGCAGATTGAACTCTAACATCACAGAGAGGCACTAGTATTTCATTATTTGAAACACTGAAGTTCAAGCACAGTGCCATAAACCTTGCAGATGATACAGAGTTGAAACTACATGACAACTGTTCACAACATGTAGTTATACAAACCCTTACCTTCTTTCTTTCTGCCTCTGGCTTGAGTTTCTTTTCTTTTCCTTTCTGATTTTCTATTTCTCCTTTTATAAATATAAAACTGTTTTTTATTTATTATTTATTTATTGATTGATTTTCTTGAGTAGTTTCTGTTGCACTTTTGTACTCTTCATCAAAATGAGTGCAGTAGCTACTGAGAGCATAGCTGCTTGTCATCAAGCAATGATTCATCAGTGTATGAAGTATGAAGTCCTATTTTGCTTCAGTTGGGGAAGTACTGAAGGATTGTCCCAGACTTCAGCCCAAGTTATGTCCTAGGGATTATAATGATGACACTGCTCTTTAATGAATCCTTTTCCCTACTCAGTTGTCTTCATTTGTTTGTAGACCTTGATTCCTAAATCCTTCCCTAACTCTCATTTTCTGTTCAATATGTCCCAGAGTCTTGGGGTATCTTATTTCCCATAATTGGTATGTCCATTAGGAAAGTACAAATACACAGTTTAGAGTATCATTGCAGCTGGGATCAAGCATCAGCTAAATATAAGTGAGTAGTGGACTCGCTGGTACAGTGAGCACCAGCTTATATAGCAATCAGCTAAATATAAGTGAGTAGTGGACTCGCTGGTACAGTAATCACAAGCTTATATAAAAATCCTCACAAAAGGGGTGTATTGGGGTGAGATGCTGAATGAATCAAGATATATTTGTTATCATGTACTAGATATTAGTGATCACTTGAAATAATGGAAATTAAAACATTAAGGAATTTAAGTAGCAGTGATGAGGAAAGAAAGTTTCTTACAGAAATGGAATGAAAGGCTACAGAGCATGACTGACAATCAATACTACATAAAACTGAAAGCCAGAGCTTCCCATTCACAATATCTGTAGCAAGGGACAGAAAAAGAGAATGAAACACTGAACTAATCATTAAAGTGGAATGATCAAAGTGGCAAAGGTAACCAGAATCAAATTCACAACTAGACATTACTGGTATGCCCTGCACAGTCAAATAATGAAAAGAATCAGATTCTGAGCCATGTGAAGGTGGTATTGTTTTGTTCTTACACAAAACGTTGAACTTTTAGTCTCCTAATCCTTTAAAGTGTTAGGAGGGACTAACTTTCCCTGGTAAGGTTACCATGACCCAGCTGCTTGGAAAGGCTGCAGAAGTTCCCTTTTACAAAGAAACACATTTTTCTTGAGATTCAACCACTCCCTAGTCCTTTGCAGACCATTTGTCCAAAACCTACTCTGTTTCAAGTCACAGCTTCACACAGCCAGCAACATGCTGAACATAAAAACAGAAGACAGTAGGAGTACAAGACCTAGCCAACATGTCAATCTTGCCAAGAATGAAAACAACAGGATTTTGACAGTGCTAGTCACATAAAGTCAGGTGAAACTTACCTTACTAATAAAAGGATATTTTCTCAGCACTCTGAATTCATCACTGGCTAGATCCCAGGATGAGGTAATCACCTTCTCATTCCTGGGACAAAACACTTGTCCAAAAAGGACAAAGAGGACTTATTTTGGTTCACAGACTTGATGGAAAGCTACAGCATAGCAGGGGAACGAAAGTAGCACAAAGGCTGGACACTATATCTTGTGGCAGCATCTGGCAGAAAGCAGCAAGAATGACTGGAGATTTGCAAAGGGAAGTTGAGCCATAACACCTCAGAGCCTATCCCCAGAAGCACGTCTCCACCATCAAGAACTGGTATCTCCAGCTTCTACCAGCTTGTGAACAAGCATTGAAAACACATGAAGTTAAGGGGGCATTCCTCATTCAAACTATTATGCTTTTATATGGTTCCTTGAAGCTTAATTTTCTGAGAACTCGTTGCCAAACCAGAAAAAAATTATCAACTGAAATGGTCCTATCATAGCATTATCTTATGACCTGGAAATAAATTCCATTCTGCACTATTAAAGGAAAACCCTAAGTATCCTTTGCTGAGTTTGAGTGAGGAAGAAAGAGTTGAGATATATGACGCTGAGGGTACGTGATTTGGAAGGGAAAATAAGAAAGCTGCATACTGTGAGAGTTCCAGATACTTACAGAAAATTCCCAAATCATTGATTTGAAGCCTAATTTCACATAGAAATAAATCTCAGTGTAGAGTGGACCAAACAAATCTAAAACATGTAAGATAGGAAACTAAAATAGAATTATATCAACAGATTGTCTTATATGGCATGTCTGCTGGCATGTTATTTGAATGTTTCCATTGAAGTTTTGAACTGCTTGCCCACTGGCTTAATATTATTTGAATGTGGTCCATAACAAGTTCAATATGTGAATTATAACCCTTAGTATAGTTCCTACCCATTCAGTGTAACAAATCTCCCTTCACACATTTTTATGACTTTCTCCTTTCTTCACCATCCTAATTGCTGGCACACTTCAGAGCTTTATGCCTACATAAAAAGCAAGGTAGGCATTAAGGTCATTCTATAGGAAAGAAAATGGTACAATGAACTGCTTTCTCAGCAAAAAATTCTTTCTATGTCTGGACCATAATTTTTCATTGAATTGACATTTCTTAACAGGAGCTAATCTAGTGAAGTATCATCTTAATGAAAAACTGAAAGCTGATCCTCTTTCAAAAAAGTGCATGTTTTTTTTTTTTCAAATGTATGTAGTGTTTTTCACAGTACATGATCAAGTGACTTAAATCGTTTTCAATTAATTTCATACAAAACTGCCAATGAGCACTTTTCCTAATCTTGGAATTTGTTTGAAATTAATCTATGCCCTCTGATGGAAACAAACTAAATCATTTAATTTCATGACTATCTTTTATTTAATATTAATATTACTAGTAATCTATGTTTTATAGTATTTAAATTATTGTAGGCCATTGTTTTAAGACAACGACATTGTACCTTTTCAACTGTTTTTATTTTTATTTTGTTGCAAAGATACCACTTAAGCACTGTGGCCTAAGATGTAGGTTCACAATTTCTAAAGCCACAATTCTTGCTTTAAATCTTGTCACTAACACTACCACTCTGTGTTTATTCTTCCCCATCTCACTGAGTAAATAAGAAATGAGTTTAATATAAATAATTAAGTATTATATTGCATTATATGTTAAAAATAATAAAATTTGTATATATATTTTAAAATAGTAACTATTGTTATATATGTATGTATATAAGTGCATGTATAGTTACACACATATGTCTAGGTGTCATATATTAAAAAAGAAAACTGAATGGATAATGATATATATTTATACAATGGAGTTTTATTTATCTTAAAGAAATGTGAAATTTTCAGAGAATAGATGCATGTGGAAAAGATTATACTGTGAAATAACTTGGGCTACATTTTCTCTTGAATATGTGAACTCTAGCTTCAAATGTTTGCATGTATGTAAGTTGTATGTACATAACAGATATGTATGTAAGTTGGAGTAAAAGTCAGTAGTAGAGGCCATGAAGCTAGACAGAGGCTATGAGGGAGGAACAATAATGAAGGACTTAAGGAGATGGTATAGTAACAATATAAATAGAAGGACAGCATACTGAGGGTTGAATGGTCTATTTAAGGTTAGGGGAGTGGATGGAAAACAAGAGGAATGGGGGAGGGTTACTTAAAACTCAAGATGTCGTGAATAAGCCATATAGAAAACTATTTCTTTAGCTAATTACATATATGTTGAAAAAATAAAAAGAGTTTGGAGCAGGGGATAGTGGCACAAGGCTTTAATCCCAACATTCAAGATGAAGAGAAAAGGAGCATCACTATGAGTTCTAGACCAGACTGGGACTACCCAGTGAATTCCAAGTCAGCCTGGGCTACTGCAAGACCTTACTTTAAGGAAAAGAAAAAGGAAAAGAGTTTGGACCTTGAGCAGAAGTATCTTGTGGAGGCAGATAATGTTGTGACCAGAAGCCATAAATTGTTATTAGACATATTTCACTGCTGGGGCAGGCAGTTGTTGGACAGGGAGGACCCTGGTTACTGCAGAGTATTATAGGCTATTTTCAAGGCACTTGATTACCCACCAGAACTAGATGGTAAGTCTTATTGGTAAAGACCCCAAATTCTTGGAGTACAGGTTGCTAAGATATCAAGCTGGACATGACCTGGAAGCCCCCTCCCCATTAACTAGCTGTCAGGAAGCTGGAAAGCTATATAGCATGCAGCCTTTGGGAAAAGAATGAACAATGGTTTTATTCAGCAGTGGTCCATGCAAGAGGTATGGCTGGATAGCCAGGCCAAATGTACCACTGGTGCACTGGTGACATGCCTGCTTTGTTGGAAACCATTTGCTCTCTGATTGAACTTGAGGCCCACTCCATGGGAGTCAATTTATGTCTGGTGTTGAAAATCTAGTGAAAAGCCTATGGCTGAGGAGACTGTCAGCCCTAGGGGAAAACTACTACTGTATTCTGAATAAATGAATATATTATGCCCATCTAACTACTCTCTAAACACTTATTTTTATGTCCATATATTAATGATACGCTCAGTTAGAGAAGCTTCTCTTTTCAGGTGGGGTGACTCAGAACTTACCAAGGTACTGAGAATCATGACAGAAGAGTTTTTAATACTAAGTGAGACATCTCTATCACAGCCTTCAAGATTCAGGGACATTTCAGAAGAGGTGGCAGAAAAAATGTAAGGTCCAAAGGAAGGTGAGGAGTGCTTACAGGATTGTCATACAGATACAAAGTGACCTTGATATTCATGACCTCACAGTGGCTGATGCTACCTACACAACATCTGCATAATTGGAAGAAAAAAAGTGGTAATATCAAAATAGAATAAAGATTAGATGGAAAGAAAAGGTATGAAGTGGAGTGGCAATTAGGGATCAAGAAAGGGGGAATGGTGAGGGGATTATAATCATGGTGTATTGTCTATATTAATGGACATTGTCAATAAAAAGTTAAAAAGAAGAAAATGTTTATTTCTTACCCTAGAGAGGTAACAACTGTTTACATTTTCAGATATTTTCAATGTCAAGTATTTAAATCAGTTTATGATGTACTCCTTGATGGTAGGTACATTTACACTGTCTTTACCATTCTCCACTGAGATCAGGCCTCAGCTTTTTGGTTTTACTGTATGGAATGAAGGCCAACAGATCTTTAGGAATCCTATAGGTATGTGGACTGAGAAGCTACTAGGTTTGCAAGCAGCTACTCAGACTCTTCAGCTCCAGACAGCTATTGTTGGATTATCTAGGCCACATAAGACAATATAAGGAATATCCTTTGTAATGTATATTCATCCTATAGGCTTTCTTTAGAGTACCCTGAGTAATACAAGACCTCACCTGAAGGGATTCATTATAGCTCCACTGTTAAAGATTGCTAAATTAATCTTTCCACTGGGAGGCATGAACAAATGACTATTCACTCCAAGATAGGGAGACAAGAGACCACAGGCAATCAATGAGTTTATTGAAGTTGCTTACAGGTGCTTCACCAGAAAGCTCACCTAGTGTAGGCAATAACCAGTTAAGGTGCATTTCTGAAGCCACTGTACTAGTGGTAGGAAACTTAACTGATAGAAAACTCCCCACTACCAGATAGTTCTGACTCTTTATGTCACCTTGAAGAGAGACCTAAATTTCAGGAACTTATTGAGAGTTGCTTACCTCCTGACCCTTAATTACCTTCCTGAATCTTTTTAAATGTTTTATTTGAGATTGAATATGAGCATGCCAGGGCCTCTAAGCACTGCAAATAAACTCTAGATGCATGCATCACTTTGTGCATCCAGCTTTATGTGGATACTGAGGAATCAACCTGCGTTATTAGGCTTGGAAGGCAAGTGCTTTAACCATTGAGAAATCCCTTCAGCCTTTCAAGAGTCCTGAAAGCTGGTTATATCTTGAGTTTTACCCATGTTTCAATTTGGAACTTCTTTAAGATCCTGCCTCCAGGATGAAATGTTTCAATCCAGAGGAAACTTCTTTACAAAACAAAACAAACAAACAAACAAACAAAAATGTATCTGTAAGAATTGTTACAGTCCAAGGAATTGGGATTAAGAATATATGAGTTTTGAGGGGACCCAATTCATTCACATTAACAATGAATAGTATAGAATAATATAGAATTAACAATGAACAGTAGAGGACAAAATCACTTGTAAATATTAACTTGAATTAATAGCGTTTAGCAAGTAAAAGAAGCATATTTAATAATAATAATAATACAAGCAGTGACTATGGACCTTTAGAAAGCGTCTTTTTAGAAAGTGACTTCAGTTATAAGAAAATATGCAGTGAATACTTGTTGTCTAAAATTATATACAATGAAGAAGTATGAAGGTGTCAAGAAGAAGGTATCAAGTCTAATCAGTGAGTATTCAACATCTCACTTTTATATCCATATGGTCATCGGATATTTCAGGCCCAATTGTGTTTGTGGTTTGGAAAGGTATTTTCATTTTCATATATTCCTTACTTATTTTGGCTTTTTAAATTAAAAAAATATTATCAAGAGTATACTTCTTACCCTCACTTGCCATCAAATTGAAATTTTCTAATAGCTTAAAAAAATATTCTGAGGTTTGGATAGTGTCAGAGAAATATCCTTCTCATTAAACCTAATTCTTTCAATTTGCATCTTACTAAGCAAGTACTTCTTTCTTACTTATACCATCACTGTCCACCTTGTCCCTTATGCATCTTAATTTTTTTAAATTTATTATTATTTTTTTAAATATATTTTTTAATATTTTATTTATTTATTTGAGAGTGACAGAGACAGAGAGAAAGCTAGATAGAGGGAGAGAGAGAGAGAATGGGCACGCCAGGGCTTCCAGCCTCTGCAAACGAACTCCAGACGCGTGCGCCCCCTTGTGCATCTGGCTAACGTGGGACCTGGGGAACCGAGCCTCGAACCGGGGTCCTTAGGCTTCACAGGCGAGTGCTTAACTGCTAAGCCATCTCTCCAGCCCCAATTATTATTTTTTATTTGTTTTATAATTAACAACTTCCATGATTGTAAACAATATCCCATGGCAATACTCTCCTTCCTCCCTCATTCCCCTTGGAACTTCCATGCTTCATCATATCCCCTCCCCAATCAATCAGTCTGTCTTTTATTTTGATTCATCATCTTTTCCTCCTATTATGAGGATCTTTTGTAGGTAGTGTCAGGAACTGTGAGGTCATGGATATGCAGGCATTTTGTGTCTGGAGGAGCAAATTGTAAGAAGTCCTACCTTTCCTTTGGCTCTTATTCTAGATTGTGTCAACTTAACAATCAATATTGACCAAAAGAAGAGAGAAGAATCTCATGTCCTTCATTTCATTAATGAAGTGGTTCAATGCTATTAACAAATGATAATGAGACAACTGTATAATAATTTGGAAAATATCATCTCATCTTCCTTTCTAAACCAAAGAAAAGTTAGAGGAACTAATATTATTAGTTATAGAAATATAAGCCATAAAATGTGTGATGTATCAGTTTCATAATCTTAAAGAGGCATATATTTAAAAAAATAATATGGGGTATTTTTAGTTTTAAGGGAAGGAGTAATTAATTTGGAACCATGCATATGGATTACTCATATGTATTAAATAGTATCTTTAAAAACCAACACATAAATAATTCTATTTATCAAATAGTTAATCTTATAGCAGAAAGTTAATCCTTTCTATGTTGAACACTTTAAAACTATTCAAGAAAAATGAAGCAATTAGGTTAAATTGATCATTATTATGTTGTATTTCCTACTCTGTTTGTACTCTTCATTTCTGCTTTATTGCCACCAGTACACTTATGTGTCTTGACTGAGAAGCACTGGTAAATTATATACACAGGAATACATATTCAGTGTCTGGAAAGATGATACAATGGTGAGTCAAGCTCATTGGAACACAATGTAATGAAAATGGAGAACTAACATAACCCTGTATGTCAGTTTTAAAGGAACACATTTTCTTAATTAACTCTAAAATAATGTTACAAAGCCAGAAGTGGGTCACATTTTTTATGTATTTAATATATTTTTTAAAAACAATTTCTTGTTATTTGTAAGCTGTGAGTACAAATAATTCAGTCTAGCCATTATGATAACTGTTGGTTTTTAGCATATATTTACAGAAAATAGACAATTGTGCAGTATATTTCTGGTTATTATGTTTATGGATCAAAGTAGAAGAGAAGCCAGCTTTAATTGCATTTATAAATAATCTTCTCATCAATTCTATACAGGTGTCTGTTACTTAGTAGCTTTTTAGACAATTGCCAAATGCAGCTGAAAGTTTCAAGAATGGAAATACAATAGCGGACATGTAAATAGAAACAAGTATGAATTTTAAAATTCTTGAGTTGTGTACACAAACTTGGCAATTTTATTGCATCAGCACTCTCACTATTTCCAAAATTTCAGAAAAAATTACCAAAAATATCAATGTAAAACTAAAAAAAAAAAAAAAGCACATAAAAGAATCAATAGGCTATTTTGTTGTAAAATATAATCTGAGAGTGTGCTAAAGTGGTACCCTGAAATGTCCCTGCCTTCAAACATGATTGCAGATGCAAAATCTTAAAAAATAGTCACACAATAGAAGAAATGATGAAAGAAATACAGTTACATTAATGAAATAACAAATAAATATGAATAGACATAAAATTAGTGAATTTAGCTTGTAGACAAAATAGAAAATGAATTCACTAACATGGGAAATAGGAAAGGGTGGCTCAGGCCTCTGTATGCATGTTGTATGACTATAAAGTTTGAAGTCTGTAGTAGGTACAGAGATTAAACAAGATTGCAATTTAGTATCTCCCAACATGACTCGTTGCAGCGGGAGAAGAATTTAACTCAACATCTGACCAAAAACATTTAAGTCCTGGGCTCCAAGCCATGCATTTCCACTTGATCTTTGCCTAGTTTCAGGTAGAGCTCTGGCAGGCCAAATAGTTATTTATTTCTTTAAGCACAAACGAAGCACACAAGTTATCTAAGTGTCTTTTAATTTATGCAACAAAAGTAGATCAATAACCATAAGAAAAAATAATTATGAAAGAAAAAAAGTAGAGATAAAAATGTGGGGATGGAGAAAAAGCTCAGCAGTTAAGGCACTTGCTTACAAAGAGTTCGATTCTCCAGTATCCACTTCATGTCATATGCACAAATTGGCCATACATCTAGAGTTTGTTTGCAACAGAGGGAGGCCCTGGTACCTCTCTCTCTCTCTCTCTCTCTCTTGGCCTGACTCTATCTGTCTGTCTCTCTAAATAAATAAATGTATTTTAAATGTATGCTAACAAGTAATAAAGGGAATAGATGTTAGTTTTGTAAAAACAGAGAAATCACAACATATAAAACAATCAGACCCCTTTGCATTGATGTTTTTTCATTAGAATTATTTGTGGATTCTGTTTGCTGAGCCTCACTGCCAATGCTTCTGATTCAGAAATATAATTCCAGTTTCCTAAAATGCCTCAGTGGACGTTTAAGTTGCAGAAAACACACTTTGGAAATCTTGAAAATCACTCAAATGAAATACACTAATAACTCAAAACTTATGTTACCACAGAAAAGATGAGAATGTTTTTTTTTGTTTGTTTTTTTTTTTTTTTTGTTTTGTTTTTTGAAGTAGGGTCTCACTCTGGTCCAGGCTGACCTGGAATTAACTCTGTCATCTCAGGGTGGCCTTGAACTCATGGCAATCCTCCTACCTCTGCCTCCCGAGTGCTGGGATTAAAGGCGTGTGCCACCACGCCCGGCTCGAGAATGTTTTCTTAAATGGAAAGTCAGCAGATAGTATCAACTATTACATCTATGATTAATGGAGTGTATACAGAGGCTGGGAAGATGGGTCAGAGTTAAAAGTGCTTGTTCCACAAGTATGATGATGAGAGTTAGATTACCAGCACCAAAATTAATTGAGTCATAAGGTGGCACATGTTTCTGTAATCCCAACTTGTCTGTGGCAATTGGAGACAGTTAGGAGAGTCCCAAACTCACATGGATAATGAGTCTGGTATTTCCAGCCACAAGCAATAGGAGAGCATCTGTCTCAAACAAGGTAGAAAAAGAAGACCAGCTCTCAGAGATTTCCTGCTGACCTACACACATATACCACAATATGCATCTATGCCTATACACACAGACTTAAAGAAAAATATGCAGTAATTTTTTTTAAGTAGCGACTTAAACATTAGTAGACCTGGAGGGCATTGGAGCTGGACCCTTTCATCATAATCATATCTGTGTTAAACCAAGGTTGGAATGGCAAGGCTCTATCTAGTTAGTTGTCAGAGGAATGGTACCTGAGTGCTATCTTTGGCCTTAGGAGAAGACATTGTATCCTGAGCTGCCAAGTAGGTGACTATTAGATAATTATACAAATTACAAAAGCCCTAAAAGTAATTAAATTATTGTATAGTAGGAATAATTCCAAGATAAAAGAGATAACATTTTTCTATCCTGTAATAGAAAAAAGAAAAGCACAGGGCCTTTTCATCTCCAGAATAGGACAAAAATCCCTCAGGAAAAGCTTATTGTTACAGAGACATAAGAAAAAAATACAAAACCTTTCTAGAATGTAAATCAGCACAATGGTTCATTTGGCCATTATCCACTAATGCCCCTTAGAGTAAAATTGCTTTGCTCTCTAATAAACTATATATCTTCTTTACTACATGCTGTGCTTATCTAAATTCTTTTGATGGAGCGAGATCACAAGAGCCTGGGAACATAGAGTTGCCAGAGAAAAATCCTAGTGACAGCTTTATTGCAGAACATTAGAATGTAAGCATATAGATAATGAAGGATGGAAAATTTTGAAAGATCTAGGAACATAATATATCAAATAAACTAAAGACACCCAAGAAGGTCACATCTACAAAAAAAAAAAAAAAACAATTCCTACAGCCAGTCATACAATATTTAATAGGATTATCAAATATTGCATTGAATATGGAACATGAAAAAATAGTTGGGAAGCACAATACAAATGCATATTAGTGGAAAAGAACACAGAGTGATAGAATTTCAAAAAGACACTGGCAAGCATAGAGAGCAGAGTTAGAATTTTACCAATCAATCATGCTTCAGAAAAGAATTATGACATACTTTATTCTGCCACTTGGAAATAAACTTTGTATTAGTCATACTTGGTGAGCATATTGGCTAACCATCAATTAAATGGAGCAGGACTGAAGGAATAATTCTTGCTTTGATGCAGTTCATCATAGAAGAAAGTCAGGATGTGGACTGAGAAGCAATGCCACAGACAAAAGACAGCAAGAGGGGAAGAAGCCAGGTTAGCTGAAAAGATGAGACTTGGAATGATGAAGAACAATTTAGGAAATAGCAGGATGTGTTCTTTGTTCTTTCACTGCCAGACTTGCTCACTGTGACCAGGTAAGTGCATGAAAAAAAAGCTAGGGGCAGAGCATAAATGGATACTGGTTTGAATACATCCTTATGAAGTTTCACAGGAACAGTATAAAGAAGATTCTAAAAGGCAAGATCATTTTAAAGAAACAAGAATCAAAATATAATAAGAATTTTACTGAAGAAGACAAGACAGAATGTCATGAAGTAAGTTTTAGCATCATTAAAGATATGCTATTAGGTTTGTAGAAGCAGCTATCGCAGTTTTAAAATATGCTCTGGTAGGATGAGTGAATGAAAAATATTTAGTTGTAATAAATATATGTGTGTATTCATGTACATATGTGCATACATGTGCATGTATGTATGTATGTGTGTATGTATGTAAGTAGTCAATTCTTTACATATAATCCTCTAAGTCTAGATCAATACTTCCTCCACATGCATTTTAATGGAGGACTGAGAAGGTGGTTTTTCAGTGAAAGGCACTTCCTTACAAAGCCCGATGACACAAGTTTGATTCCCAATACTTGTGCCTGGTGTATGTTTACAGCAGCAAAAGGCTCTAGCATACCCACTCTTCTCTCTCCTTTCTGTCTGTTTTTTCTTTCTCTCTCTCAAGCAAATAAATAAAAGTATTTTTAACTTACTAATTAAATTAAAAAATAGTTATTAGAAAAGTTGGATAGAGTATTTTCAGCACCAAATTCAGGATGTGTGACCATTGGAGACATGAGAAAATCACTCATAGATGTATTTTTTCCTACGTATTTGGTTTAGTTTTCTATGGATAGCACATATCCCTTTTCTGAAGGTTTATGGAAATTAAACAGCAGCATCTGTTAGTGTTTTCTTTTGTGATATTTTCCACAGAGCACCTCAGAGGGCAGCATCTTGCTGCTTCATGAGAATCAGCAGAAATTTTTAGCCAGGGAGCTATGTGCTGTTCTGCAACATGAGCATGTCCATGTAGGTGGGGACATTTTGGCTCCCAGGCCACAGTCAGTTGGTATGAAGCAAACCACAAGAACTGTTCACCCTCCTGAAGAAGAAAGCACCAAATGGTTTCAGTATCTAGAAATGAGTGTGTAGGAGCATTCAGACCCTGCCCTCCTCACACTGATAATCGTCATAGAGAAATAGAAACTGATAATCCTCATAGGGAAATAGAAAAGCTGAAACAATAATTTAAAATTATGACTAAAGCATATGTTCAAACATGAAGAAACAAATGTACTATAAAAACATGGTTAACAAAGCTGGGTGTGGTGGCGCATACCTTTAATCCCAGCACTCTGGAGGCAGAGGTAAGAGGATCATCATGAGTTCGAGGCCACCCTAAGACTACATAGTGAATTCCAGGTCAGCTTGGACTAGAGTGAAGCCCTACTTCAAAAACCCAGAAAAAAAAATCATGGTTAACATGTTTATTTCAAATGAAATGATAAACATTAATGTACAAATTGATTTCTAGTAATTAATTACATATTATATACAACACCTTTTTTAAATGAAAGTTCAAAATATCAAGGTTTGTTTAAAGTTGTGTTTTTTATAAATCCCTTCCTCTAGATCATTTGTCCTATTTTTCAGTAAATATAAGATATATTGCTTAGGCTGGAGAGACGGCTCCATGCTTAAGGTGCTTGTGTGCAAAACCTAATAACTTGAGTTCAGTTCCCCAGTACCCACATAAGCCAGATGCACAAAGTGGCTCATGTATCTGGAGTTTGTTTGCAGTGTTAAGAGGCCCTGTCATACTCATCCTTATTCACAGTCTCTCTCTTTCTCTGTTTGCAAATAAATGAATAAAATACTAAAAAGATATGTTACTTATATGATAATATTTCTTAAATTCAAAACTACAAACTTTCTAAAAATAGTCAACTCAGATTGGCCTTTTCTAGAAACTTCTTTGTTCTTCCATTTTTGGATGACAAAGCATTGATTAAGATCCTGAAGTACAGGGATCAGCAGGCTTTTTACTTGTACTCATCAAATGTCCAGAGCAGTGGAGCACTCAGCTATACTGACAGCTCTGCTACAGCCGGGAATCCTCTGTAGTGTAAAGGGATAGCAATCCGATTTCCATTATTGTTAAAACCATTAAATTCCAAATGGAAGCATCTTCATGGGAAAATCTGTATGTAAGCCACAGCAACTACTAAGTCAAGGACATCTGATCCTGTGCATACACTTCTTCTTAAAGCGCTTCTCCATTTAGGCTATATAGTAAAGACATACTTGTGCTCTTGAGACAAGCTGAGTCCCTAGGTTTAGAGGCAAGAAAAGCATGTAGAATGCAATAATGGCCTCTACAAAAGTATGATGCTTGTAAGATTTATAAAGGTTAAGAATTCATTTTAACTATTTTATTTAAACAAGGGCATACTGAGCATAAGAAAAATGTCAGCTGATTTTTCTAATGCTACACTCACTTTTTTCATACTTCAGCAAAGATAATTAGAGAAATAATTTGGTGGGTTCATGTGTGTATTGCATATGTATATCTGTGTATACAGGTGAGTACATGTGTGTGTGGGTGTATGTGCATGTGGATATGGAAGCCAGAGGTCACTGCAGAGTGTCTCCTTATATTTTACAGAGGCAATGTCTCTCACTTGAACCCAGGGCTAAGCATCAGCTAACCAAGGTAGCCAGCTTGTCCCAGGGATTCTCTTGCTCCACTTCCCTAGCACTGGAATTACAAGTGGCAACCATGCCCATCTGCTATACATGGAGGTGCTAGAGCTCTAAACTCTGATCCTCACGCTTGTGTGGCAAGCACTTCATCCATTTAGCTGTCTCCTCAGTCCCAAGGAGGTTCGATTTTCAATATGTTACATTGAATTAGAAACACATTTAATGAAATTTTCACAAAATATACATTATAAGACGTAAATTTAAATCTTTGAAATTTGTTGAGTGGATATTTCTAGTGTTCTATAAGCACTTGAGATCCTTTTACAAGGTGATTAATCTTGTTCTTGAGGATTCACCTTCCCTGTGCCCTTCCTCTGAGTATCATCAACTTGAGGGTTTAGTATTTATAATGAGTTTCAAGGCATGAACATTCTGGTTATATCACCTTCCCTTCTCTTTGTCTCTATCTCTCTTTCTTACTCTACCTATCTATCATTTATCAACTATCATCTATCTACCTATCTTCATCCACATCACTTATCTATCCAACTATCTTTCTCTTTGTGTCTCTTCTCTCTTCTGAATTTCTTGGTAATATACATTCATAGTGTAATTTACTTCTTTCTCTTAACCTTTTCTTCATCTTGAAGAATTCACCATAAGTTTTCTTCAAGATAACAAAGATGGAACTACTGAAAGGAGATAATGTACTTCTCATCCATCATTTATCATGGGAGACAGGGAACCAACAATGAAGCAGACATTTCAGAGTTAATAAAGTACACAGTCCTTAGAGTGGATGGAAAGCTCAGTCTGTGGCCTGGCATTTTATTATGTGGAACCATGTTCTCCATTTGCCACAGTTCAGTACACTGAATTTTGAGCTGAAAATGTGCTTGGTAAATATTTGGGGTGGAGAAAGTTTTTGCTCATAAAAAGATGTTTTCACTATAATTTAGTGTTAAGAATTGATGATTTTCCCCTCAGAAGTTTTCATTACATAGTGCCATAAAATTTTAGATAAGAAGGATATTTTCTACCTGACTTACCATGCAATACATTAGAATAAATTCTCAGTAACAAAAATTATATTAATCTGTTTGATAAGGAACATTAGAATTAATGCTAATATTTATAACTTGTCTTTTTACTGGTATTTGTTAAGAAATAGACTACTTTAAATACAATTTGGGGAGAAGAGTTAGTTTTTAATTTTCTATTTTATTTTTAAATATCTTGTTTAACAATTACTTGATACAGACAACTATAGCAATTCAACTGTTTTAACTAAAATTCCAATTAAAGTGAGCACATTTATAACTTGGTAATGCTTCAGTTAATTATAAGCAGATAATGTATTCTGATTTTATTGATCTTGATGTTGCAAAAGATGAGATTGCACATGTAAATCAATATTGCTGTCACAGCCTATAAGCACTTTTGGACTCCCTGTACTAAGAGCAAAAAAATTGGCAAGTACTCTGAGCTGTACATAGCAGTTACACTGATAGAGAATTACTGAGAAAGACTCCCTTTTGCTTTGTGGTTTAAGAACACTTAAAATCAGGATAGAAGATACTGACATTTAATCATAACACTTGATGAAAGCATAGGATTTTATCCACTGAATTTCATAAACAGCAACCACAGGATGGTTTTATGTCACTATTACACAGAGAATAATGGAAGTCCATGAAGCCAGTTAGCAAGAACGGAAATCAACTGAGAACACTGTGTATTTGCTTTCAAGACAACAATCTTTATCTCAGATCTCAGCCTTTATGTCATACCTATCATAAACTCAAAGTTTCTTAAATAGACTTTCGTTTTTAGTGAAGGATTATATCCACTAGTGATATGTAGTTTCATTGAGATCCCACAATGTTTTTTTTGTGTTAAAATTTGTCTCACTTATGTTTATTCATTATAAATGCCAAGATATGCCACCCACTTATAAAGTAATACAAATGTTAGAAGTATTTGAACATATTGTACATCAAATTACTTTTATGTTAAAATCTTTTTCTTCAGTCAGCATATTATATGCATCTGATTAAACATATCAAAAGTTGTCATAGTGGTCTAGTTCTATACTTATAATAAACATTTTTTCAAAAATAAAGAAATAGGGCTGGAGAGATGGCTTAGCAGTTAAGAGCTTGCCTGTGAAGCCTAAGGACCCCGGCATGAGGCTCAATTCCCCAGGACCCACGTTAGCCAGATGCACAAGGGGGCGTACGTCTGGAGTTTGCAGTGGCTGGAGGCCCTGGCGCACCCATTCTCTTTCTCTATCTCTGCCTCTTTCTCTCTGTTGTTCTAAAATAAATAAAATAACAACAAAAAAATTTAAAAAAAAGTAAATAGCTCAATCAATAATGAAATGAACAGTTGTTTTCAAAAGAAGAAACACAAAGAGCCAATCAAAATATGAAATATATTCAGTATCACTTGTTATTGGGAATATGCATAAACAATGTACTGAAATCCCATCTCATCCCCATCATGACAATCATTAAGAACACAATTAAAAGCAAAAACTAGTGAGTATGTGGTTAGAGGGACCTTTATGCATGGCCAGTGTAAATTGAAACTGAAATTGTTTGGAATAACTAGATGAGGCTAACGAGGAAAGAAGGAAGAAATCCTTTTGGCAGTGTGTAATTTAAAATATGACCTTTCAGCTGGAAAGATAGCTTAGGCTTTGGGACACTTCCCAGCGATGCCTAAGGCCCAAATGTTCTACTGTACGGATCCCAAGTAAGCAAGATGCACAAATGTGAGGCAAGCACAAGGTCACACATGCTGACTAAGTTGCACAAGTATCTGGAGTTTGATTGCAGTGGCTGAGGCCGTGGCATTCCAATTCTTGCTCTCTTTCTCTTTCTCTCTCTCTCTCTCTCTCTCTCTCTCTCTCTCTCTGGCTTGCTCTCATTCTATCTAAAAAAAAAAAAATAATAGGACCTTTAAGGTTGGCCAGAATTTGAATTTGCATTTATAGTTCAGTGTTATTCCATGGGACAGCATAATTAATCTACTGTTCCAAAGAAAAATTATTGTCACTTATTGCCCCCTTATCACCATGTCATTAACTTCTCCATAACAGAGAAACAGAACTGTATAAAGAATGGTTTCTGGCATTTAGCTAACTAAATGATATCAAAATGTACAAATTATTTCACAGTGAATTTGTATCACCTTATATATGCTGTATAAAAATACGTTAAATAATTGAATTAAATAGTTATATGTCATGAGAACACTGTGTATTAAGAATGACATCTATTATTAGTCACTGAATAGAGAAGACATGCAATAAAATGTTTGCATGGTTATACATATGTTTTGGAGGAAACATTAATGCAAACTACTTTTATTTGCACTTTAAAATACAAGTAAGAGCTACAAACCCAAGTCTATTTATTCCTTCATTTCAGCTTGAGAATAAATTAGATAATAAATGTATAAGTTTTGTAGACCATAAAAATATGTGTATGAATGTTTGTGAATACATTTACAAATTACAACATATATATTACTGGTTTTTATATCAAAATTTTGAAATCTATGTATTCATTTCTTAGTAAATAAGCTTTTATTATTTACTACCGAACTCTCTGTTTCAGTAGCTTAATTAGCAAATATTGGCACTGGGGAAAAATTTAGAATAGCTCTTTTTTGAAGAGACTCCCAGAATTCTTCATGCAAAAAATTGAGTATTAGCAATGATTCACATGACCAAGAAATTCCTTGAAGAATAAGATGCTCAATTTGGTACAAATTTCAGATCGTTGAGGCAACCACCCCACTGTTAAATATATGTAGATGTAGGTTTGAAACTACAAAAGTGCTGCTCCTTGTATCATACTTTAAAAAGTCTTAATAATACATGGAGCAATTTCACATAGATTAATAATATGTAAGCCATTTTATGAATATAACATGTATAATTACAAATATCATATCATTAATTCATTAACATGTATATAAGCAAATGCAGAAAAATGTCAATATACCTACCATGTTGGAGAAATCACTATTACATGTAGAAATCAGTGTTCACTATTTATATATTTATTTTCAATAACAGTATTTTAATATTCTTGGATGGTGTGATGGCTAGGGTCTAGAATCGTCTGAGAGAAAAATCTCTAAGTGTGAGTGTCATAGAGCTTCTTAACTGGATTAATTGATGTGAGAAGATCCAACCTAAATGTGGGTCATATTACCCCAGGAGTTTGGGGTATGGATTAAATAAAAAAGGTATATCCTGTTCATAGACATGATGTGACAAGCAACCTTATTTTCTTACCACCATTCCTTCCTTTACCTTTCTCTGAAGATGCACATTCAAATGTGCATGTCATCTGAGATGTGCCTCAAAATAACTCTTTACTTCCTTAGGTTTTCTCTTGTCATGAATTGTGTAGGATATTTATGTCAGATATTTGGAAGACTGACACAAATGGATAAGTTAAACTTACAATATCCTGTTTATCAAAACATCTTGAGTTTATTTCTAATTTTATATTTTCTAGCCTAACATTACATAGTATATACAAAATATTCTAATACAAAGGTTAGATACTCCAGGTTACTTTTTCAGAGTAGGTTGTAAAGTGGGCCTGAGATAACTGAATGATCTTCATATACATTGCCTACATGAGCAGTTCCATTTAAATTATTTTTTAATTTTTATTTATTTATTTATTTGAGAGCGACAGACACAGAGAGAAAGACAGATAGAGGAAGAGAGAGAGAATGGGTGCGCCAGGGCTTCCAGCCTCTGCAAACAAACTCCAGACGCGTGCACCCCCTTGTGCATCTGGCTAACGTGGGACCTGGGGAACCGAGCCTCGAACCGGGGTCCTTAGGCTTCACAGGCGAGCGCTTAATTGCTAGGCCATCTCTCCAGCCCGAGCAATTCCATTTAAACCAATAATTAGCAAGATAATTCATCACTGGATATGATTCAGGGAAGCAACTTACATTGTCATCTTAACCACAATTTTCTTTTAAGTAGGAAAGTTTAAATATGCATAGTAAAGCCTGCACTTAAGTCATGTCTAATTTGCTCTTGAAACTTTTTTACTTAAGGGTTAGAGAGGTGGCTCATTGGTTATAGGTGCTTCTTTACAAAGCTTGATGCCTTAAGTACTATTTCCCAGTACCCATGTAAATTCTCAAAGTGGCTGATGCATGCATCTGGAGTTTGCAGCAGTTAGAGGCCCTGGCATTCCATTTTCTCTGTGTTTGTCTGCCTCTCTCTCTTTCTCATTTCACTGCTTGCAAATAAATAAATAAATACAAAATTATTTAACAAGTTTACAGTACATATACGACCACAGATTATAATATGCTTTGAATAAGCTAATTAATCTATGAAGAGTTAATATGAATGCAATTTAAGTTAAAAGAAACCAGATCTTGGTATTCATGGCTTACACTATGAATGTAAATAACTGAATTTATTTGTTTTCTTTTGTTGTTGAAGATCTCTCTCAAATTCAATTAATGCCCTTGAGAACATTAGGACTTTTAGATCTCACTATGGGGACTCATCACATGTACGACCATAAACTTTCTTCCAACTACAAGATCCTATAGCATAAAGAAAATTACAAAATCAGATAACCATAGCAAGAAATGATTATACTTAGCTCTGAAATGTCAGAGAAAATGATAAATATAACACAATTTCCTAGGTTCTTATGATGTTGGCCAAACTGAAAAAGTGCCTTTCATTTTTCCAGGGAGACTAATGCAATTATGTATGCTATAGAGAAGAAAGGAACCTTTGCAAATCACCGAAAATCCATTAAGAACTCAGAGCAAACATAACCTCTGATACAGTATAAGCACTACTCCATTTTAAAGAAGTTAGTTTATGAATTTGATTTTAGGGCTAGTGTTTATACACATTAATTTCATTATGAAAGGTTGTAATTTACTTTCCCCCTTGGAAACAAAACTCTGTTTGGATTATATTTGCATTTATTTTTAATAGCCTCATTCCATTTTGACATGTAAAAATATTTATACTGCTGGGAGGCCTGGTATTTTTGTACTTTCCACTAAGTAATAGCCATGAAATCATCCTATTAATATTCCCATCCAGGAGTGCAGGATCTATGTGATGGCCCTGTTACAATGACAGGGATCACATGGTGGAACCAACTGAATTTTCACATCAATATTTGCTTTGCTCCAAAAGATACTGGTTCTGGAAGCGTACAGTGCTTTCTAGAAAAGAGTGTATTAACTCTTATAGAATTCTAAAGTTGGATTAATGTATAATTGAAGTTTTGATGAGATGATTGTCATTGATGATTCAGATGTGCCCTATAGTCTGGGCTTTGCTTCAGTTTAGTCTTCTCATTTTATTATTAGTTTCCTCATGCAGGGCCTCACTTTTTTTTTTTTTTTTTTTACCCCAGGTTTATCTGGAACTCACTCTGTAGCCCCAGGCTGGCCTCAAACTCACAGTGAACCTCTTGCCTCAGCCTTCCCATGCTTGGACTAAAGGCATATACCACCATGCTTGGCCAATTTAGCCTTCTCAATTGTGGTTCCTGCCCTAGTTAAAACCTGACTATCTCTTCTCTTATCTAATACAGTATAATTCTGGATAATTCATAATCTTGAGCTTCCTATCTCCCTTTCCCAAAATCCTCTTTCACATATGTAATGTCCAGCTATTGTCACAAAAAGGTTATAAAAATCACACAAAAACACAGACGCTATAGCTTCAATCTTTCATTTTCACCTGACAGAGCTCCTATCTCATTCTCTATGAAACTTCATCGCTCTGCCTCTCACACTTTGACATCTACCATATGTCCCTAATGTTCTTGCATAGCTTGTGCACATTTTCCACAGAATAGATTTGTTCAGAAGGATTCTTGTGTGTTTACTGGAATAACAAGCATCTTGGCTAAATGGATGAGCATAATAAAGCATTCTCTAGCAATTTTACCTACTCATCTACCCTTTCCTGCTATTGTACATGTTTCTTGAGATCTGTGACTTACTATTATATCTGCAAAACTTATCAAATTGCAAGACATGCATTTCTGGGCTGAATAATTAAATAAGTGAATTTCTAGATGAACTAATAATCTAATGCACTTTGCAGAGTTAAGCAGTCATTAATAGTTAAGTCCCTTTGGATATTATGTCCACACCGGCCTAAACCAGTATGTATTTGACAGTGAAGGAAAATGTTTTTAACATTTTGCATGAGAACATAATTTTTAGTGATAATTATACAAGAAAAAGTAAAATAAATTACTAAACTATGCACTGTAGTATTTTAAAGTAAATAATTGTGTTTAGTAATAGTATATCTCACAGTTGAATGTTACATTGCAAATTTTAGACAAAAAAATCAAATAATTATACTATAGGCTTCACTTTGTAATTCTCTTTGGCTTATGCTGAGTTGATGGCTCATCAGTAAAGTGCTTTCCATGCAACCATAGTCAATAAAATGCTTGTCATTCAATCATGAAGAACAGAATTTGATCCCTCGTATGCATGTAAGTGCTAGGCATAGTTGCATGTGTATATTATTTTAACATTTGTGAGGTACAGACAAGAGGATCACTCAAGCTCCTGGGCTAGGCAGTCTAGTCCAATTGGCTACCTCTAGAACAATGCAGACCCTTTATCAGTAAGAGCTCAGTGACATATCTAAGGAAGATACCTAAAGTTATTCCCTTGCCTACACATACATACAAACCTACATATACACACTATAAACACAAGTGAGAAAAATATTCTCTATGGTTTTCACCCAAAGAAAATGACTCTAAGCATGTTTTTCCTCTGAAAATGTCTGTGTTTTGATGTAAACATGAGACAGTGCAGGCACAGATACACAGAGGTGTGTGTGTGTGTGTGTGTGTGTGTGTGTGTGTGTGTGTGTGTGTGTTTTCTACTATTGACAGGGCTGGAAGAAATGATAAAGTTCTTTTGGAATAAAAAATGAATTTATTCTCTAAAAAGATCATTGATCAAAAACACCACCAAACAGAGTAAATTGGCCCTATAGGAAGTATGATGGATGGTTATTTGTGATTGTCAATTTGATGGGAGCTAGCATCAGCTAGGTTCTGGGCAGGTTTGTGAAGATATTTCCATGAAGGATTAACTGAAAAGAGAGCTTCCCCAGAGGAAGGAGTATCTTCCTCTCCAGAGAGCCAGGTATAATGAGTGCTGTGGAAAAAGCAGCACTGTTGCTTTACCTATCCAGCTGCTACTGCTGCTTTTGCTCATGTAGGAATCCAGTTTCTTCAGCCTTACAATACAGACTGAAAGTCAGAAGCTGTCCAGGAATCCTGTACGACTTCAGCATCACATTAGAATTATTGAGCTATCAAGATTCATGGATTAATCAATTACCCATTCTGAGCAGGCACACAATCATTGTTGGAATACCTAATCCATTTTTTGTAAACTAGTCTAATAAATTTCTTTCATAGGTTCTGTTCTAGGAAACCCTGCCTAATATAGAAGGCAGTGCCTTTCAAAGAATAAACTACCATAAGAGCAACCATGTCCTCAAAATATCATGAGAATGAACATTTCCTGCTGCACAGAGACCAAGAGTATCCTCTATTGTTAGTCCGAGTCAAGTGTAGGGACCTCCACTTTCCTTAATTTTCAAATATTATAAAATGTTTAAATAAAATATATAAGTATAAATACATACATATGTGTGTATATGTGTACATAGACATAGATAAATAGATAGATAGATAGATAGATAGATAGATAGATAGATAGATGATAGACAGACAGATAGATAGATAGATATAGAGAGAGATGTGAGGGTTTGACATGATTCATATGCATTAAATTATGTCTTGAGAAAGACACTTGCTGTTTACATGACCTGCCTTGAAGAGAAAAGCAAGGTAATGAAATAAGTGTAGGAGAAGATCACAGAGAGAAATTTTGCTTTTCTGAGGCCTAAAATATTCCACCCTTGCAAAAAAGGACTATATTTAACCTTTATTACTCTAAAGCTATTTTAAAGCTGTTTTGGGTGCAAACTATAAAAGGTCAAATAATGTATCTGTATTGTTCTAGTCACTTAGGAAATAATGATTACATGGGTTTTGAGTATGAGCAGGAAACTTGGAAAAAGAAATATATAGTGGCATATATGTTTATATTGTTTATCAAAACACCACATCTAAAAGTATTTATTTATGGGGCTGGAGAGATGGCTTAGTGGTTAAGTGCTTGCCTGTGAAGCCTAAGGACCTCGATTCGGGGCTTGATTCCCTAGGACCCACGTTAGCAGATGCACAAAGGGGCACATGCATCCAGAATACGTTTACAGTGGCTGGAGGCCCTGGCTTGCCCATTCTTTCACTCTATTTGCCTCCTTCTCTCTGTATTTGTTGCTCTCAAATAAATAAATGAACAAAAAATATTTATTTATGAGAGAGAGAAAGAGAAAGAGAAAGATGCAGATGAAAGAGATAAAACAGGTGTATCAGGGACTGTAGCCACTGAAAATAAACTCTAGATGCATGTGCCATCTTGTATTTGGCTTATGTGGGTACTGGGGAATTAAACCTGGGTCCTTAGGATTTGTAGGCAAGCCACTCTCCAGCTCAGTATACCACATTTAAAGTGATGTGAGACAATAACCTCAGCCTTTGAGACACAGATATGAACATGACATATCCCACGCAGGAAGAACATAGCTATAGAGAACAACGTTCTCACCCTCACTTTTCTGCACATGGTAAGTTCTTTGCAAAATACCAGCGTCGGAATCCAGTGCAGGTCTGTGTGTTTGTCCTTAGGAAGGGAACTCACATGGCATAACCAGGTGTGTTAATAAAGGAAATGTCTGAAAGAAAGAGCACATGATACCTGATGAGAACACGTATGTGTTGTGGAATCCTGTATTGGATGGGAGAAAACAATCAATGGTATGAATTTGTGGCAAAAAGTAGCATTTGGAAACCAAAAAGAAAAGAGTGAACAGGCTTCTTTTTTATTATTTTTCTTTTCTTTTTATCTTCTGTTCACTGAAGCTGAGCAGAAAAGCTGATGTGAGAATGTAAGATGAGCTGGAAGTGGGCGGCAGGAAGCTGACGGCAGGAATTCATGAGATGCCAGGACTTGCTCCTCTTACCCTAATGCTACGGAAAAATGTTAATATTGGGCTGGAGAGATGGCTTAGTGGTTAAGCGCTTGCCTGTGAAGCCTAAGGACCCCGGATGGAGGCTCGGTTCCCCAGGTCCCATGTTAGCCAGCTGCACAAGGGGGCGCATGCGTCTGGAGTTTGTTTGCAGAGGCTGGAAGCCCTGGCGCGCCCATTCTCTCTCTCTCTCCCTTTATCTGTCTTTCTCTCTATGTCTGTCGCTCTCAAATAAATAAATAAATAAAATTTAAAAAAAATGTTAACTATTTTGCAAGAATTGATGAGATTTTGCATTCCCTCAATAGATGCATCTCCAAATATAATTACTTGGCATTCTAATTTATAAGTGAGTAAACACTGATTATACACGTCATGGGTCAATCATTGGGATCCTGTTCATTCTTTCATTTGTAGGAGATAAAAGCGTGCTTCTGGCTATCTTGTCCAAGGCTCTATCTGTCTTTGATTTCTCAGTGGGTGTAAATTATTCTATGTCAAAGCATTCAATCATGTAAAATATTTCACAAAACTGTCTCAGATCTGACAATTTATTTAGGGAGAAAATTACACATCAAAATTTATCTATGCAATGGCTTTATCACCTTAATTAATTATTTTTCATGAACAGTTGATGATCACACCTCACTAAAAAGGTTTTTAGAACATGTTATTCCTGAAAAAATTTACCTGAACTTCATTATCAAATTGGCCAAGTCTATAAGGTTGATTAAAAAAAAATAAAAGTTTTTCTTTTCCATCCACTGGTAATGGGTTTTTTAAAGCTATTAAAAAATATTTCAGTCCGGTTAAGATGGCGGCGTAGGTACCACGCCAAAGCAGCCTAGGGGGGAAAAAGACCAAAAAAACTCAGCAAAATACACACTTTTACTAAAAAGTGAGGTGTATAGGAAATTAAAGCGGCAGCGGAGAAGTAGAAGAGTTATAGAGCATCCAGAGCCTGCACAGGCGGGAAAAGCGGCTCCGGCAGCTCGGCCAACCGCCGCAGCCGCGGCGCAGCAGAAAACCGCCAGACTTGGCTCGAGCCGCAGGAAAAGCCAGGTGCGGGCACTTCCCCTCACACCGCGCTCTCCGCAACTCGGGAAACGTGAGGGGAGAGCGGCAGCGAGCAATGGAGGAGCAGACCGCAAAGTAGAAGAACACGTGGAACAGCGAGACAACCAGAGCAGCCGTGGCTCCCGCCCCTCCCCCACCACCTGAACCCAGCTCCAGTGAACAGAGCAGGGCCCGGGACCCGGCCACGCCAACTTGGGCTGAAACGGAACCCAAGCAGGAGCAGAGTTCGGGAGCAACATCAGCAGCTCCAGCACCAGTGCCAGCGGCCCCAGCAGCAGCAGACCCAGGAGTGGCAGCAGCGGCAGATCCCGCAGCAGCAGCTTCAGGGGGAGCAGTGGCAGTGGACACAGCAGCAGCAGCTTCAGCAGCAGTGGTGGCTCCAGCAGTGGCAGCTACAGCAGCAGCAGAGGCAGTAGCAGTGGCTCAGTTTGCCCCGTAGGAAAAGCAAGTGCCCAGCTCCAGAAATCAGAACAGCAGCCCGACGACCCAGGCAGCAACTTGACTGAGACCAAAATCACCCAAGGTAACTGGGATTGCACCAGGGAAGGGTCTCACTTGGTCACAAGCTGACTTGGATCCCTCAGCAGACCAGAAATCTAAACCTCTTTGTTGATAGAGGATCTGGTCATTATAATAACTACTCTTGCATACATACTCGGGGCTGTTTTTGATTGAATGTGTACAGTGTTTAGTTAAATTTTAGAATCTACCTATATTTTATTCCACTCAGCCTGCTTGAATACTCCTATAGCAGGGAAACTCAACCCCTAAGAACATCTTTGTAGATACTCTGAGAGTCTTAAGAGCCACACCCAATACCTTAAGGTCCTACCCTGAAAATATATTACATCAAATCAATTGATACAACTAAGAATACACAGCTAGCTAGAAAATCCAAGCATTAACTTAATCCAAGATGCAAAAATATATACATTATAACACAAGAAACACTAAAAAGCAAGACGATATAAATCCACCTAAAAGTATTAATGCATCAGAAATGTCCTCCAGTGAGAAAGAGTTAGAGGAAATGTCTGAGAAAGAGTTCAAAAGAATAATTATAAATATGTTCAAAGAGGTCAAAGAACACATGAAAACAATCAAAGAAGAAATCAAAGAGGAAATCAAAGAGAAAATCAGAGGAATCAAAGAAGAGGCAGGACACCAATTTAATGAAATAAAGAAGGCAATACAAGACATAAATAGGGAAATAGAAATAATAAAGAAAAACCAGTCAGAATTACTAGCAATGAAGAACACAGTTAATGAAATAAAAAACTCTGTAGAAAATCTCACCAGTAGGATGGATGAGGGAGAGGACAGAATATCTAAGCTAGAAGACCAGGTGGCAGACCTAATGCAGTCCAACAAAGAGAAAGACAAACTTATAGAAAAGTATGAGTGGGAATTTCAAGATATTCGGGACACTATGAAAAGATCCAATATAAGAATTCAGGGCATAGTAGAAGGAGAAGAAATCCACTCCAGAGGCATAGTAGGCATCTTCAACAAAATCATAGAGGAAAATTTCCCCCAAATTGGGAAAGAGGTGCCAATACAGATACAGGAAGCCTTTAGAACCCCAGCCAGACAAAACCCAGAAAGAACCTCTCCTCACCATATTATAATCAAACTTCCAAACACACACACACCAAAGAAAAAATATTGAAAGCAGTTAGAGAGAAAAATCAAGTTACCTACAAAAGTAAGCCCATCAGGATTACAGCAGATTATTCAACACAAACTTTTAAAGCCAGAAGGGCTTGGAGTGATATATTCCAAGTTCTGAAAGATAACAACTGTCAACCAAGGTTACTTTATCCTGCAAAGTTATCCATTCAAATAGATAGAGAAATAAAGACATTCCATGACAATAGCAGGTTAAAGGAGTATTTGAAGACAAAACCAGCTCTACAGAAAATACTTGATAGAATCCTCCATGCTGAACAAAAGGAAAAGCACACATATATGGAACCTAGAAAAAACAAGCTATACTCAAATACCAGTTAATAGAAGAGAGCACAGGTAGAACCAGAAACACACACGCACAAAAAAATGGCAAACATAAATACACACATTTCAATAATATCTCTTAATATCAACGGTCTCAATGCCCCAATGAAAAGACATAGATTTGCAGACTGGGTTAAAAAGCAGGATCCTACAATTTGTTGTCTCCAAGAAACTCACCTTTCTACAAAGGATAAACATTATCTTAGGGGGAAAGGTTGAAAGACGGTGTTTCAAGCAAATGGGCCTAGAAAAGAAGCAGGGGTTGCTATCCTAATATCAGACAGGGTACACTTTAGTCCAACGTTAGTCAAGAAAGATAAGGAAGGTCACTTTATATTGATTAAGGGCACACTCCAACAGGAGGACATTACAATCCTAAACATATATGCACCTAACATGGGGGCTCCCAAATTCGTCAAATAAACACTATTAGAACTAAGGTCACAGATAACACCAAACACAGTGGTGGTGGGTGACTTTACACCCCACTCTCATCAATTGACAGGTCATCCAGGGAAAGAATAAACAGAGAGGCATCTGGACTAAATGAGGTCATAGAAGGAATGGATATAACAGATATATACAGGACATTTCATCCAAAGGCTGCAGAATATACATTCTTTTCAGCAGCACATGGAACATTCTCTAAAATAGACCATATATTAGGACACAAAGCAAATCTTAACAAATTCAGGAAAATTGAAATAATTCCTTGCATTCTATCTGACCACAATGGAATTAAACTACAAATCAGTAGCAAGAAAGGCTATAGAGCATACACAAAATCATGGAAACTAAACAATACACTACTAAATGATGAGTGGGTCAATGAAGAAATCAAAAAGGAAATCAAAAAATTTATAGAGTCAAATGATAATGAGAACACAACATACCAAAATCTCTGGGACACAATGAAGGCAGTTCTAAGAGGTAAATTTATAGCCTTGAGTGCCTATATTAAGAAATTAGAAAGGTCGCAATAAATGACCTAATGCTTCGCCTTAAAGCCTTGGAAAAAGAAGAACAAGGAATACGAAAAATCAGTAGACGGGAAGAAATAATAAAGATTAGGGCAGAAATTAATGAAATAGAAACAAAAAGAACAATCCAAATAATTAATGAAACAAAGAGTTGGTTCTTAGAAAGGATAAACCAGATGGATAAACCCTTATCAAATCTGACCAAAAGAAAGAGAGAAGAGACACAAATTAATAAAACCAGAGATGAACAAGGTAACATCACAACAGATTCCAGAGAAATTCAAAAAATCATAGGGACATACTATAAAAGCATATACTCCACAAAGTATGAAAATCTGAAAGAAATGGATGATTTCCTTGATCTATAGGACCTACCTAAATTAAATCAAAATGAGATTAATCACTTAAATAGACCTGTAACAAACATGGAGATCCGAACAGATATGAATAATCTCCCAACTAAAAAAAGCCCAGGTCCAGATGGATTCACTGCTGAATTTTACCAGACTTTTAAGGAAGAGCTAACACCATTGCTTCTTAAGCTTTTCCAGGAAATAGAAATTGATGGAATTCTACCAAACTCCTTCTATGAGGCCAGCATCACCCTGATACCAAATCCAGGCAAACATAGAACAAAAAAAGAAAATTACAGACCAATCTCCCTCATGAACATTGATGCAAAAATTCTCAACAAAATATTGGCAAACAGAATACAAGAGTATATCAAAAAGATCATTCACCCTGACCAAGTAGGCTTTATCCCAGAGATACAGGGATGGTTCAACATATGCAAATCTATAAATGTAATACATTACATAAACGGGTTGAAGGACAAAAATCACATGATCATCTCATTAGATGCAGAGAAAGCATTTGACAAAATCCAACATCCCTTCATGATAAAAGTCCTACAGAGACTGGGAATAGAAGGAACATATCTCAATATAATAAAGGCTATTTATGACAAGCCTACAGCCAACATATTACTAAATGGGGAAAAACTGGAAGCTTTTCCAAAAATCAGTAACAAGACAAGTGTGTCCACTGTCCCCACTTCTATTTAATATAGTTTTGGAAGTCTTAGCCATAGCAATAAGGCAAGAGACACACATAAAAGGGATACAAATTGGAAAGGAAGAAATCAAGTTATCATTATTTGCGGATGACATGATTCTATACATAAAGGACCCTAAAGACTCTACTAGCAAGCTGTTAGAGCTGATCAAAACCTACAGCAATGTAGCAGGATACAAAATAAATACACAGAAATCAGTAGCCTTCATATATGCTAACAACAAACACACAGAGGATGAAATCAGAGAATCACTCCCATTCACAATTGCATCAAAAAAAATAAAATACCTTGGAATAAACCTAACCAAGGGAGTAAAGAATCTATACAATGAGAACTTTAAAACACTCAAGCGAGAAATTGCAGAAGACACTAGAAAGTGGAGAAACATCCCTTGTTCCTGGATTGGAAGAATCAATATTGTGAAAATGGCAATCTTACCTAAAGCAATCTACACATTTAATGCAATCCCTATCAAAATTCCAAAGGCTTTCTTCATGGAAATAGAAAAAAACATTCCAAAAATTCATTTGGGATCACAAAAAACCTTGAATATCTAAAATAATACTGAGCAACAAAAAAGAGGCTGGTGGTATCACCATACCTGATTTTAACCTATACTACAGAGCCATAGTAACAAAAACAGCATGGTACTGGCACAAAAACAGACATGTAGATCAGTGGAACACAATAGAGGACCCAGATGTAAGCCCAAGTAGCTATAGCCACCTGATATTCGATAAAAATGCCAAAAATACTCATTGGAGAAGAGACAGCCTCTTCAGCAAATGGTGTTTTGAAAACTGGATAAATATCTGCAGAAGGATGAAAATAGATTCTTCTCTCTTGCCATGCCCAAGAATTAAGTCCAAATGGATTAAAGACCTTAACATCAGACCGGAAACTTTGAAACTGCTAGAGGAAAAAGTAGGGGAAACCCTTCAACATATTGGTCTTGGCAAAGACTTTCTGAATACAACCCCAATTGCTCAGGCAATAAAACCACAGATTAACCACTGGGACCTAATGAAATTATAAAGATTTTGCACCACAAAGGACACAGTGAAAAAAGCAAAGAGGCAACCTACAGAATGGGAAAAAGTCTTCGCCAGCTATATATCTGATAGAGGATTAATATCTAGGATATACAAAGAACTCAAAAAGTTAAATAATAAGGAATCAAACAAGCCAATAAAAAAATGGGCTATGGAGCTAAATAGAGAGTTCTCAAAGGAAGAAATACGAATGGCATATAAGCATCTAAAAAATGTTCTACGTAACTAGTCATCAGGGAAATGCAGATTAAAACAACATTGAGATTCCATCTCACTCCTGTCAGATTGGCCACGATCATGAAAACAAATGATCATAAATGTTGGTGGGGATGTGGAAAAAAAGGAACCCTTCTGCACTGCTGGTGCTGTAATGCAATTTGGTCCAGCCATTGTTGAAAACAGTGTGGAGGTTCCTAAAGCAGCTAGAGATTGATCTACCATATGACCCAGCTATAGCACTCCTAGGCATATATCCAAAGGACTCATCTCATTTCCTTAGAAGTACATGCTCATCCATGTTTATTGCTGCTCAATTTACCATAGCTGGGAAATGGAACCAGCCTAGATGTCCCTCAACAGATGAGTGGATAATGAAGATGTGGTACATTTATACAATGGAGTTCTACTCAGCGGTAAAGAAAAATGAAGTTATGAAATTTGCAGAAAAATGGATGGACCTGGAAAGTATTATACTAAGTCAGGTAACCCAGGCCCAGAAAGCCAAGTGCCACATATTCTCTCTCATATTTGGATACTAGCTACAGATGACTGGGCTTCTGTGTGAGAATGAAAATACTTAGTAGCAGAGGCCAGTAAGTTGAAAAGGAGACATAAAGGGTGGAGAAAGGAAGGGAGGAGGATACTTAATAGGTTGCTATTGTATATATGTAATTACAATGATTGTAATGGGGAGGTAATATGATGGAGAATGGAATTTCAAATGGGAAAGTGTGGGGGTGGGGAATGAGGATATTATCATCGGATATATTTTATAATCATGGAAAATGTTAATAAAAATTAAAAAAAAGAAAGAAGTAAAATAAAAAGTCCTCTTTGCAACAAAAGAAATATATATTTTACAGGTTTTATCCAGAAGATTGGTAAATGTTTGCTCAGATAAATCTATTTAATTTGATTTAAACATATCATACATGAGTATATTAAATATTATAAAGTATCACAGTTATACATACAACATTTACTTTTTATCATTAAAAGTGCAAAAGAGAAAATAATTTTGCTTTCTTCACATTTTATTATCAATTGAAAGAGACTCAGTTATAGCGTCACAGGAAATCAATCTTTTAACAGAGACATACACACATTCACACATTTCATTCAGTTAATATTAGTGATTTTTCTAGGGGTTGCTTACCCCATTACAACACTCTAAAGTGAGTTTTCTGTCATCATTAAATTGTTTATCAAGCAATTAGTTTGGACCAACATTATTCAATAGTATATTCTCACCCTCTTAATTTCAATTGTTTTTATTTAATTCTGAAGAAACATCATTTGCCTCTACTCCCATTAAATGGCATCTTAGCATTATTAACTCCTTGAAGATCCAATATAGTTCTGTGATTTCTACATCTATTTACTGAGTTTGTCATTGCTTAGCATTGAAACATTTCATTATACTGCTTTCACGTAGCAAAACAATTTCTTCTGCACAATTTTATCAGACATAATTCTTGGCCAGAACAGCTTTTGTTTCCCTCTACCCAAAACCTTAGTCTTTTTCTTATCTTTAGGCTCTTTTGCCATCTTCCTTGTCTAGAGCCAGATGGCTTCATCACAGGGCTGTCTTCCCTTCCCCAGTGGATGTGTCATTAATATTAAGTGTCTTCCCTAACTCTCTGAGATATAAATCTTTTAAACAGTACCTTGCTAGTTTTACAACTGAGGTCTATCTCCCAAGGACCTAAGACCCAATAAGGAGGCTAGTGTTCTTATACCCTTGTCTCTATGGGATGATTGAAGACAAATCTTGGTGAACATATTACTTCAAGTTCTTCCAGATTGTATGGAAAGGTTTTTATTTCTCCTGTATTTAATTTTATGTATATATGTCTGGGTGGGGTGTATGTGTGTGCAGGTGCATGTACAAGAGTGTATATACATGGCTGTGGATGAGAAAGGGCAATCTTTCATATTATTTTTCCACCAGTTTTGTTTTTCTTGAGAAAGAATCTCTTGCTGGCCTAAAACTTCAAAAGTAGGGTAAGCTAGAGTGACTGGTAAGCTGAGGTGGGTTCCTTCTGTTCCACTTCACAAGTGCTGGAGCACTAAATGTGCGTTGCCACACCTGACTATAAGGGTCCTAGATATTGACGCCAGTCTTCCTGCTTACAAAACAAGCACTTTACCAGCTATCTTCCAAATATCCCCAGCCCACAAAGTTTTCATTTTCTATGAGGAGTGTCAATTAGCAAACATATGTCCACTATGCATAACTTTAATACCTCAGCTGTTAAAACCTCCCTGGATCTTTGTTTCAGCAAATTGAGCTGATAATAGGTTATGACTTATTGTTATAGCCACTTGATCTGCTTTGTTTCTGTCTGTTGCTAGTTTTGCTTTGACAAGCTACACTTCCTAAGTGTTCCAATAGCATTTAATTGAGAATTTTAACACAAGAACATCCTATAATTTGATTGTAATCCCTTTCCATTACCTCTTTTGCTCTTCCTTTATTCCACTGAACTCCCTCCTCTTTACAAATATTTCTTCTTCTATTTTGATTCTTTTGGCCCTCCTTCATCATCTATGTCAAAATGTGGGCAGACTCAATATTGTAAAGATCTTGTGGAACTAACAACGTCTACTGTGATGTTTTAAATGCACAGGTCAATTCATGTCCATAGGATAATGTGTTTTTGGGGCTTCTTTGTATTTATTTTCATTTGCTTCCATTTTGGAAAATTCAGAATATGTAAACTACCTTTATTTGGATTATTAATTTAATTTACTTTAGTCACATCTGCTTTATACAATGGATTCAAATATTTTCATATATTTATAACACAATTGTAATGAAAGCTCCTTTTATGACATTTTTAATTTCACCTGTTTACCATTTTAACTATTAACAAGCTTCCATTATTTTATCTTAAGATCTAGAATTTACATAAATGTACACATAAACTGTTTTATATTCCTGTATTTATATCTTTTCATCCATATTTAATAATTCTGAAGCAAAAAATAAGGATGAGTAGATTGCAAATTAAATGCTAGAAAAAAACAGAATTAATACACAAACCAAACCTAAGTATTAATAGTCGATGAAATAGAAATAAAATTAATTCAAGACACAAAATTTTAATTTTGAAAGGGCATGAAAAAATGTATTTAAAACTTACCTTATTTAATCTGTACATAGGAAAACCTGAAATTGAGATCATCTATATACAACTGTACCAGTATAATTAATTAATAACATCGATGGAAACAAAACCCTGCAGCTTAAGTTGTTAGCATATTTACTCAGATTTGTTTTTGTGCCAAAACATTATCAAATGAAGCAAATAAGATATTACTAAAACACCTATCTTGGGCTGGAGAGATGGCTTAGCGTTAAGCACATGCCTGTGAAGCCTAAGGAGGCTTGA
Organism: Jaculus jaculus; assembly: GCF_020740685.1. Classification (NCBI taxonomy): domain Eukaryota; kingdom Metazoa; phylum Chordata; class Mammalia; order Rodentia; family Dipodidae; genus Jaculus; species Jaculus jaculus. Next base: position 122,678,564 of record NC_059106.1, on the reverse strand, counting down.
TAACCCAGGACCCACATTAGCCAGGTGCACGAGGGGGCGCACGTGTCTGGAGTTCGTTTCCAGTGGCTGGAGGCCCTGGCATGCCCATTTTCTCTCTCTATGTGCCTCTTTCTCTTTCTGTATGTTGCTCTCAAATAAATAAAAATTATTATAATTCTTTCTCTGTAATATTTGCAGGGGAATTTTCTTACATAAAAAAGTGATTGATTTGTGCATGCATTCATTGCCTTAGGAATATTGATAATCAGTGTTTATTGCATTAAGAAATAGATGCCTGAAAGAGCCTCTCCTATTTCATATGTATTTTATATTGCCTATTTATCAGTTTTTGACATTATATTGAGTGGATGTTAGTTTCTACTTTTGTTTACAAAACAGCACTATTGGACACTCATTATGTGCAAAGCCTTCTACCAGGAATGACATTGAAAATAGTGAATTAAACAGACAAACACATGCTACCTCACAGATATGACCATATCATGGGACACATACGAAGTATAACTAATTATTTAGTCCTAACTCTAGAAAGGTTTATAAAATAAGAGTCTAGAGCAATAGCAGTGTTTCTTTTGGAGATTTGAAGGTTGTTATGGGATAAAGAATGTGAAGGAGAGACCCACAGTAGGACATGGGATCCTCTTTGGGAAATGAAGATGGACTGTGTGGCTGTAGAGGAAGAAGGCCAATAGGCCAACAGAACCAGAGGTGACCATAGGGAAATCAGGGAGATTCACTGAGTGAAAATTGTCCAAGCAAGAAACAGATAGATGAGGTTATCACTGTATAAAAGAAGTAGCATCTGATCCAATATTTGAATATTTTCATCCATGTAACAGATGAACTATTGGACTTAAGAAGACATGGTTAGGGTTGAAAAGATGGCTCATTGGGTAAGATTACTTGCTGCATAAGCATGAGTTATACCATCAGTACCCACAAAAAAAAAAATAATAATTGACGAACACGGCTGCACAGGCCTGTAATTTCAGGGCTGAGGGCTAAGGAAATAGGAGGCTGGATGGGGCTCCTTCATCAGTCTATGTAACCAAAAATGAGGAGCTCCAGATTTAGAGAAAGACTCTGTCTCAGGAAAACAAGTCAGAAGAGAGAAAAAAAGAGTTTTACCTAGTGATATGATCCCATCATTTTTGTTTGATCAAGAATTATAGAAAATAAAAGAGATGGAAAGACATGTTAGAGAGGTTTCTATACTCTAGATAAAACATAATTTTAGAGTATGTTTGTAAAGTATTATATTAGGAAAAAAAGGAAAATATTACCATTCAAATAATTTTTATTGGATAGGTGTTTTAAGGCCTAAACTTTTGCCAACTATCTTTATCATTTCTTTATTTTTGCAATGTTATTTTTATGTAATCTCCTTAAGTCAGTTAAATTTTGTGTTTTATCATGGGACTGCATGTTATGGTCATTATTTCATTAAAATAATGTTTAAATTCAATTTAAAAAATATTATTATTATTTTTTGAAACAGTATCTCATGGAGCTCAAGCTAGCTTCAAAATTGTATATAGCCAAAGGTATCCTTCAAATCCTGTTCTCTGGCTTCCATCTCCTAACTGCCAAAATTACAGGTATGTACCATGATACATGCCTTAAAATTTCTTTATAGAGAACTATATTCAAACAAACACTTGATTTCTTTCCTCATAAAAGAGCTGCATCCTCCAAAATGGTCCCCTCCTCAGGGAATGTCAAATATATGCCAGTATTGCTTCTTCTCTCACAGTCAGCATTGCTGCTGTTGCTACCTGTGTCTTTTGCATTCCTCCTTATTGGAGTATCCTTACTAGCAATCTTCCCATGAATGTACACAAATATGTTAACCCAATAGTCTTCTTTTTGCTTTCAGATACATTTCTTATGGTAACAAGATAGGGAAACTTAAGATATAAATATATAGATCTATCTATCTATCTATCTGTATATCATCTATAATCTCATGTTGGCCTTATCTCATATATACATACATATATATGCATAATATGTATATTACATGTGTGTCCAATTAATATATCATGGAAACTAATGAGACAAATTCTAAACCTACAAAAAGTGTTCCCAGGCTTCAAAGAGGATAATATATTTACTCTAAAATAATAAGACATATTCAAAACCTAAGAAAACCAAAATCTAGGGAAATAAACTTTTCCTATAATTTTGACACAAATGGAGATTAGAATTCATGCTATTTTTATCTTAATTCTACACAATTTGAAACAGCCACAGACTCCTAAGTGAATGGTCACATATAAATAACTAATGGCATGTTGTAGGAGAATGTATAATATATTACTAGACTAATGATCAGAAGTTAAGACTACAGAGTTTAAGTCTGAGAGTTCTTGGCTTAATTTTCAAGATTGGTCTTTAGTAAAGTGTCATAGTGCCTAAATAATATTCTTCTTTGGCAGGACTGTTATTTTAAAGAGTTATATGATGGAAACAAACACTATTTGCAAATTATAGCAAACATCACTTTGCATATCATAATTGTTCAATGTATGACAATGCATTATTTGCATTTGGAGATAATACAACTGAATGATTTCTAAAAATAATATTAACATGTATGTTACTATTTAGAACAATCCTATAAGGAATATAATGGTGAACTTTTTCAAATTACTTATTGATTTTTAATTAAAAAGGTATTACTCATACTTTCTTGACCCCATCCAAGCTTTTAATTTTATAGTTTTTATAATTACATCCAGTAAGTTGATCCTTCGTGCCATCACTTTATTCAGACGGTGAAATTCAACACTGTCCAAATACCTGGTACCTTAGAGAGTACCAAGGAAACTTTTAATTATTTTATTTTATTTTTTACTTAGCATAAATAGACTTGGGTAGCATTCCTTCTGGTATTTTCAAATGTAATTTTTTTCAGTTGATTCTTATCCCCTTCCTTCAACACTTTTCTTCCCTTCCCACTATCCTTCCCCTTATGTTTATGTCACATGTGTTCTTAAATAGAAAGTCTCAGATCATAAGTCATGGATATCATTAGAATGTTTTTTATACTATTACAGTGATCAAGTTCTATGAATCTACCTTCATATTTTTTCTTTCTTTCCTTCTTTTTTTCTGTCTTTGTTTCACCTATCTATCTATGTACTTATCTATCTATCTATCTATGTATCATCTATATATATATCACCTAATCTATACATACACACATACCCACATACATACATTCATATATGTTCCTTTAGCTTCCTTCTCCCTTGTATCCAACTTTCACTTTCTATTCCAATATTTATTAAACATAATGGTTAAAAATTTGGTTTATTTGGGGCTGGAGAGATGACAGTGGTTAAGTGCTTGCCTGTGAAGCCTAAGGACCCCGGTTCAAGGCTTGATTCCCCAGGACCCATGTTAAACAGATGCACAAGGGGTTGCACACGTCTGGATATTGTTTTCAGTGACTGGAAGTCCTAGTGCACCCATACTCTCTATCCCTCTGTCTGCCTCTTTCTCTCTCTGTTGCTCTCAAATAAATAAATAAAAATAAACAAAAAAATTTAAAAAAAATATTTGGGTTTATTTGGTTAGACTCTGAATCCAATGAATTTTCAAATAAAGCTACTCACAATTTTAATTCAGGAAAGTTACTTAACCATTCTGTGCTAAAGTTTTCTTTATCCATCAGAGAAAATATCATTGTATATTTATTATGAGTTATTTTTGTGACTGGGACTTGAAATGAAGTGCAGGCTGATCTGGAACAGTAGCAAGGGCAGATGGCTATACCAACCCTAAGCCCACCCCCAGAAACACAACTCTTCCATCAAGGAAGTCTTCATCTCACAGATTTATACCTGCCGTGCCCTGAGTATTCAGAACACTTGAGCTTATGGGGAACATCTGATTCAAACCACGACATACGTGTATATATGTGTATATATGTATGTATGTATATATACACATATGTATATATATGTATATATATATGTATATATATGTATGTATGTATGTATATATGTATATATCTCATTTACTACATTTATTACAGCTTTTCTTCCAAATGGTTCATTTGCCACAGCCTCATGAGTCCTATTAGCCCAAAACTGACTTAACTCAGCCATGTCAAAGAAAGTTGGGTTTATTGTCTTGTTAAAATATATTTTGGTTTCTTTCACATTCCAGTAAATATGATGTCAAATAGAAATAACTTATGGGAGGATGGATGTAATTTGGTTCACAGTTTCAGAGGGATTTGATCCATAATTCCTTGTCCCATTCTCTTGGGTAGGATACCCAGTGGCAGACCCTATTGATGAAGACACCATATGCAGCAGACATGTAAAATGGAACAGCATGGCTGGAACCCTGGAGAGAGTCAGTCCCCAGGCAGTCAGCGTATCTAGTGCTAGAAGGTGCTACATGGGAGACTGGGGGAAATGACCAATATCTGTCCAAGCAACTCATGGTCTGGCCTACTTAGCAACAAATAACTGGTTGTGATGCCCACACAAGTGCAATAGTGGCACACAGCCATGGTGGTGAACCAACTGCTGCTCTTGATTTAGCTAACTGATCCCCTCAGTAGTATGAGACTCATAGCTGGAACTGGGAAACAAGTCAGAATCATATCCAAACATAAACCCTCTCTCCAATATCAAGCTACCATCAGTCATGGGCTACAAGAGGGCCTACACCTATTAAAATCTCTAGTAAAAAAAAATAAATAAAAAGTAAGGGTTATTTCATTTGTCCTGGAGCTAATTTACTCTCCATTGGAGAATCTGCTTCCCTTTTCTAGATAGATGCAGATCCTAAGGAGAGAGTCACCCCATCATACCTCAAAAGGGCCCTGGCTGAAACTAAGGAAAATTGGCAAAACAAGCAAGCATGCTGTTTTCCTGATGAACGGGATACCAGAACAAGAGGGAAGGAGATCAACACAAGAAAAATCAACTCCTACCAAATCAGAGAGCCAGATCCTCAGAGGCCCCCAACACCTCATCTCTGAAGCAGACCAAAAATGAACCCAACATGGTTCAGGGAAATTTTGCGGAAGAGGGGGTGGAAAGAATGTCAGAGCCACATGTTGGGTCATGATATGCAGAGACATTCATCTTACCAATAACAGTGGGCTAACTCCACAATGTATGACCCACATACCTCCACAAGGAGGGGCCAATGGGGAAGGGGTAGGTCACAGATGAGCCTAATAATGGTACCATACTGCCTGTATTTGCTGAATAGAAAACTAATTAATTAAATAAATAAATAAATAAGTAAATTAAATATTTTTTTTAAAATGTTAAGGTTTTTTAATACCATGTTTTAATTATATTGTTTTGTTAAAAACACAGTTACAGACATACCCTAAATTCACTGTTTAATCCTGGATGCTTAACAACCAGATATAGTGGCAAGAGCCAATGAAGAGTTTTAGGTTAAAAGGGTACCCAATATTTTGTACCCAGCCCTCCAGGTATAAAATGTGCTCAAGCAATGATGGGACACTTTTTTTCTTTAGAGGATCCTAAAGCTCTTGGTAAATCACGTATCTTCTTCATCAGAGAAGACATGGAGACCCACAAAAAGTGAATTCCAATCAGTGTCTTGTCTGCAGAAGGAGAGTCAAAACAGAGCGGGGGAACCCTTAGTGCTTTCAAGGGAAGTGAAGCCACATGATCAGCACAGCCCTGACTCATCCCAGAAGATGACGCAAGGGCTGAGAGAGCCATGGAGCTCCTCACAAGTCCTCACAATTCTTTGCTAAAGAGCCACAGCTGGGCTGCAGAGATTTCTTAGCAGTTAAGGCCTATGCCTGTGAAGCCTAAGGATTCAGGTTCAATTGTCCAGGTCCCATGTAAATCAGGTACACATGGAGGCACCTGCATCTGGATGCTCTGATGCTCCCATTCTCTCTCTCTCTCTTCCATTCTCTCTCTCTCTCTCTCTCTCTCTCTCTCTCTCTCTCTCTCTCTCTCTCTCTCTCTCCCTCCCCTTTCTGTCTCCAATAAATAAATAAAAATAAAATCTTTAAAAAAAGAGCCACAACTGACCTTCAAAATTACAATATAAATTTGGTCTTAAACACTAAATAGAAAGATATAGCCAGAAATTAATGTATATCTTAAAGAATTTAATCATCCCAACCCAGACTGTAATTTCAGATAAGCATGCTTACTGTGACAAGAACAGGTATAGACCACAACATTTGGTAAATTTTTAGATTTTCATGATGATCATGCTTGCCATTTTTGGTAGTAATTCTACTATTTGTGGAATTATGTATTTAACCTTGATCTTAAACTGTATCCTCTCATCTAAAATTAGCCAACACTCATATAGTTCTGTGGCAATCCTACTCCATGTACCTGTGTCCTCTGGATTGCCCTCCAAGGCATGAAATGCTGATGTCAACCCCAGGTTTGAGTGGAGGCTACTTAGACCTTAATCCCATCAAAATATCAACTTTCTAATGTTACCTTTTTTTTCTAGACAAACCAAATATTGCTTTAGACTCCAACCCGTGCTTAATTCAGGCACCCTTCTACCTCTACCTAAACAATTTACACACGCCTGTCTAGAGACTTTAGAAGTACTTACCTACCACAACCCCAGAATTTCACTTTCAATGTCTCCCTTCCCTGACCTCACCCCATAGGTATATATAAATGAAAGCTCTTCTACCACCCCACAGGGGTCCCAAATAATAGAATATGCTATTATCTAGGATGGTGAAATAATAGAGACTGTCCCATTGCCAAAGGAAATTACATCCCAGAAGGCTAAGCTTGTCACAGTTCATTTATTTATAGTAATAAAAATAAGTCTTGCCTGCTCTGTAACAGCCATAGGGCTGGCTGTTGGTGGAGTGGGACACAGCCTTAGCTCTTATCAACAGCTATCCACAGAACTGAGTGAAGCCATTAAGGATTCTGCTACAGCTTTCTAACTGCTACAGCAGCAGCTCCCTTCACTGGCATCAGTAGTCCTTCAGAACTGTCAAACCCTTGACCTAATTAAAGCCAAGAAGGAAGGAACCTGTCTCTTCCTAAATGAGAAATGTTGCTATTGTATAAACTAATTGGATAAAGTAAAATTAGAGATTAAGAAAGCTCCGAACTCTGGACAACAGACTCTATCCTGGTGCCCCACTGTCCTCAGGATCATGTGGTATCTTTGGAACTATTTGGCCCTGGCTACTACCATTACTCAGGCTATTAATGAGGATATTTCTTTTACTATTGGTAGCCCCCTGTCTTTGGAAATTCATGCAAACAAAATACATAATCATATATATCACTCATTCGACCTACTTCTACTAAGCTATCCCTCTTTCACTCAGTACCAATCTTTAGCCTCCTCACACTCAACTCCCTGTCTGTCACCTGCTCTGAGTGTACTTGCCAGCTGGTGATACCAGCATCCCCTGAAATACCTGACCAAGCCCCCTCACCTCAGGAAGCGGTAATGAGAAACTCTGATTCCTATCCTTAACAAAATTCTGGAATGTTAGGTAGGACAAGAGTCCCAAGACAGAGTCGAGATGAAGGAGGAGAATGACAGCAGCCTGACTAATGCAACTTTAAATGTGTACATTGCCTAGCCCTTACTTCCCTGACCTAACAATGACCTCGGCCACAGTTTTCCTGCCTATCTTATCTTAGAGACAATCTGGCTTCTCTTCTGGTGGCAATCCATTCTCTGATTGATTACCTTCTCGGTTTGGTCTCTGCCCTCTTCTAAATTCCTCAGACCTTTTGTCTTCTGTAGCCCTCACCCCAAAATAAAAACTGCAAAAACTTATGAGCCAGAACTGGCTCCCCAACAGCAGGCAACCCAGGCAGAACTTAAGCACCCTGAATTTATGCTTTCTTTTTAACCATATGCTTTAAATTCTTATTTCTTTTTTACAGAGAGAGAGGGAAAGAAAGAGAAAGAATGGGCACACCAGGGCTTCTAGCCACTGCAAACTAACTCCAAAGGCATGTACTACTATTTGCATCTGGCTTGTTTGTGTACTGCACCACTGAACTGGGTCATTCGGCTTCACAGGCAACTGTCTTAACCATTAAGCAATCTCTCCAGCCCACACTCTGTAATTCTAAGGTATAAATTAAGATCTACCCCTGGTAACACTTTAGGGCTGGAACCTAGAAACTGGTCACAATAATACTGCCACCAGCCAGGCAGTGGGAGATACAAGTTACCAGCTTTAATAAACTACTGAATATATTGGGGGACATCCAAGAAGATAAAAGAGCTATACAAAGCATAGAAACATTAAAGAATGAACTGGAGGAAGACATGAAAATACAGAATGATTTTCATGCCCATGGATTGGAAGAATTATTTCTAAAATGACCATCTTACCAAAGTAATATACATATTCAATATATTTCCAATCAAGATCCCAGCAACATTCTTCACAGCATTATAAAAAAAATGTCATAAAATTTATATGGAAGTACAAAAGGCCTTGAGTAGCCACAAATGTACTCAGGAAAAGGCACACCTCTGGTGTTATCATCATACCTGATTTCAAGCTATAATATAAGGATGTAAGGCAATGATAATAAAAACAGCATGGCATTGGCATAAAGACAGAACACCAATCAGTGGAATAAAACTGAAGGTCCAGGTATGAATTCAAGCAACTAAACCTACCTGAATGGGATTAACATGAGACATGGTATTTTCTCCCATCCCTGCTGAAACTAGTTGAGACCTTGTGGTCCCTTCAATGAATACCAATAATCCCACTGAAAGCTCTCAGCAGAATTAGGGTGGGAGAGAGCGGAGTCTAGTCTATATGTACAACCTTTTTATTTAAAAAAAAAAAAACAATCAATAAAAAAAAACACCATTAAAGATGGCTCTTTCTTTTGTTGTCCTGTCAATATCTAAGCCAATTGAGGAAACAACATTAAGGGAGCAATGCTCCCATCCTGTGTCACATTATTGATGGTTATGATAATTCGGGTCTTCACTATAATGCATGGCTAGTCACCATCCTAAGTTACACATTATTACCTGGCTTGTCAAAGTCTCCCAGACATCCTGTAAAAGCCAAGCAGAAAGAACGGACCTCTTCTGCAACAAGACTAAATTCTTTACTATAGAATTTTTTCATATGATTTCAATTATTTTATTGCTAGTAGAGAAATGCACCATGATTGAATCAGTATAAAAACAGACTGCAGATAAGAAAAAAAAAAAAAAGACAGATAATGTACATTGTTAAATTTTGAAGATTTCTATTGATTTTTATTCCCATTCTACCCATCCCTCACTCTCTTTGTTCCTTTCTCACCTCTATTTTTAATTTTCACTTTTCCCCATTATTGGGCCTGGAGAGGCCCGGATGTGAGGCCTAATGGAACTTCCCAAGCCTAGCTAAAGTTTGGCAACCTGTCTCTAGCCAGCTATGACTCAGCCTAGTGCCAAATTACCTCTAGCCTGCTACTTCCACATAGGAAGTTAGAGTTCTCAAGTGTGCGTGCACACGCACTCTCTTAGAATCATTCCCACACATGCTTTAAACCAATCATTTCAAAAGTCGCAGTATGCTATTGGCCCTTACACCTCACCCCATCCTGAGATCCCCACACTCATTCTCAACACTATATGAGCACCTGCCTGTTACAATAAAGTGAGATCCTGCTTTGACAAGTCTCCCAACTCAGTGTGTTTCTCTCTAGTAGGTCATCAACAGTCACCATCCCTCTCAGCCCCAGGGAGAGACCAGTGGGACCAGTTCTTCCAGAGCCCTACCTTCCAGAGAACCTAGCACCCCATTAATTTTGACTTTTAAATATTCACGTTATCCCTTTATTGAGTACATGATTATGAGTAGGATTTCCTCTTGTCAAGAGTCACAGGCGCTATACTTTCTTGAAAACAATGTTCTTTTAAAAAATTATAACATTGAGATATCCTATATTTGCTTTCTTACTCCTTGTTCATCCATAATGATGTCTGGATTCATGTATGTTTGGAGAATGTTGTTTGTATATATTTCTTTAAAAAATATATTGAGTTTTTATAAAAAAAATAAGCAGTAGAATCTTAAACTCCCTCTTCCATGCCCTTCTATATCTTGAAATCAAGAAATGATCTTAGGTGAAATATCTTTTAAGCCAATTCATGTCTTCTTTGGCTTCTAATTCCTAGTATTGCACATTAGTGGTAGCTCCTGTCTCCCTTTTTAAAATTTCTTACTAAAATGCCCTTTCACTTTGATGATTTAAAGACTGCAATGTGCATTTCATATCAAATTATATCATTGTAATGAATTTGGACACATTCATATAAAGTTTTAAGACTACCAACATATTAAGCTAAGTTATGAATTTAAATTTGTGATTAAATATTATCAGATGAGCCAAATGGTATTTCCAGTTAATACTCCTTAGGCAGAATTTCTGACAGATAAGGTGTCTCTACTGCTGCATGAAAGGGGAAAAAAGAAACGTTGGGCAGTCACCAGCCAAAGGGAATCAGTGAGTCCTTCATAACCTACCTATCTGGGAACAGTATGGCAAATGCTATGGCCCCTGAGCCATAGAAAAGACACAACTGAGACCAAGGCAAAGAGATAACAGACCTTCATTCCAATCATTGGAAGTAAACACCAGCCTGGGTGCACTTAAAAGCTACAGGTGCACTTAAAAGCTCCACAACATGCACATCCCCAAATGCAAAGCCATCATAAGCTTATTCTATTCAAACATAAACTAGAAAATTCACTGAAGACACTGCAAGGAAAAACTCTTGCTTCCTCCTTAATTAAATAAGACATTGAGATGGGGAGCCTGAAGCATAAAAGAAACAACATGAAGCAACAAACGAGTTATCTCTAACAAGATTGCCTAGGCCCACAATAGACGTCTCCAATGAGAACATAGAAGAGGCAATAAGAATAGAACCCTAACATAAAGACACAAGACATGTGACTGTGACCAAGAAAATTGCATAAACAGTAGCAAATCAACAAAAAGCCAACAATTGCATGTATGAAATCAACAGCTTTCTTCACTAAGCTTGACCTAATTAGACAAAAAGCAGAGATACCTCAAACGAGAGATAAATGACTTGAAGATACACAAAAAACACTAGAGGATTTAAATAAATAGCTGATTATACTTAATGAAGACATAAGTTAATGTAAGAATGAATTCCAATAAACATTAAAAAAATATAAACATGACATAAAATTTGTACTCAACAAAAGGATGGATACTATACAGAAAAAGTAGCACCAGATTAAAAACCACGTTGAAATAGTGTAATTTTCTCCAGAAACCTTCAAGAACAGAGATAATCATGTGGAGGACAGAATCTCAGAGCTAGAAGACAAAACAGAAGAAACAGTTTGGGAGTCAAGAAATTTTGATAAGTTCAGAAAATCTTGTGAGTAGAACATAAGGGAATTATAGGATAACCTAAAATGCCTTAATATTTGAATCATGGTTATAAAAGAAGGGAAACAATTCAGGCCAAATGCATGGAGAACTTATTCAACAAAATTACCAAAGAAAATGTTCCCACTCTCTCAAAAGACAGTTTCATCCAGATATAAAAAGCTAGCAGAACTTCAAAGAGACTGTACCAAAAAGGAAACTCTCCAAATTACATCATCATTAAAAATCTAAAAAATGAAAATAAAGACATAGTGCTAAAAGTAGCAAGAGAGAAAAAAAATACATTACATTCAAAGTTAACCCCATCAGAATTACCACATTCTTAATTTCCATTTGCTGGGAATATTATTTCTCATCCTTTCACCCTGAGGAAGTGTCTTTGTGAAATGACTGAAAACAGAAGGGGCTGGAATGGAACACTTCAAAGTTTAAAAATCTATGGCTTATAACCCAAGCTATTGCAGCCAGTGAAAGTATCCATAATAATAGACAGTTAAGAAAGTCAGCTTTATGATTATATGAATGCAGAGCCAAACCTACAGAGACTACCTCAGGAAATTCTCCACACAGAAGAATCAAACAACCAGTGTCAGGAGCCTAGAAGAAGATCACAATAACCAAAACTAGAGCAGGCTCAAAAATGTACAAAGACCAAGAACACCAAAACCCATGAATAAACCCAACAGGGCAGGGATTAAATCAAACTTCACAAATGTAACCTTAAATATCAATGGTCTTAACTACCCCACCAAAAGACACATAAACTGGGTGGATCAGAAAAAAATCACCCTTCCATGTGCATTTTTCAAGAAACCCACCTCACAAACAAAGACAGACACCTCCTCAGGTTAAAAGGATGGGAAATGATATTCCAACGAAATGGGAACAAGAAAAGAGAGGGTGTTGCTATATGAATACCTGAAAATATGGACTTGAAACCAAAAGTAATAAAAAAGGACAAAGAAGGCCATTCTTACTCTTCAAGGGAACAATCCAACAAGAGGACATCATAGTCAAAATTCTAGATGCACCAAACACAGGTGTATCACAGTTTATAAAGCAAAATGTACTTGACGACAAAACAGAAATAAACACCAACACCATCATAGTGGGGGACTCCAATATTCCACTATCATCAGTAGATCATCCAAACAGAAAATCAATATTGAAATAACAGAGTACAACACCATAGATCAACTAGACCTAATGGACATCTACAGAACTTTCCACCCCAATTCTACAGAAAACACTATTTTCTCAGCAGCCCATGAAACCTTCTTCAAAATAGGTAATATATTAAGCCACAAAGCATGCCTCCATCAATTCAGGCAAACTGATATAACCTCCTGTATCACAACAAATCACAAGGCTTTAAAGCTAGAAATTAACAACATACCCATCAGGAATTCTACCACCTCCTGGTGACTGAACTACACCCTTTTAAAAAATGAAAGAGTAGTGAAAGAAATCAAAAATAAATTGTCCATATTTTTTGAGTTAAATGACAATGAGAACACAACTTACTACAACTTATGGGACAAAATGAAAGCAGTCCTAATTTGAAAATTCATATCATTAAAGGCCTTCATAGCAAAGACAAAGAGATCCCAAATTAACAAACTAAATATCCACTTAAATTTTTTTGGAGAAATGAAAAGAATGTAAACCTAAGAGCTCCAGATGGAAAGAAATAATCAAGAGCAGAGCAGAAATTAATGAGATTGATTCTAAGAAAAAAAGGACAAAGATGAAACAAAAAGCTGGTTCTTTGAAAAATTAAGAAGATGGACAAACCCCTGACAAATTTGTTCAAACAAAGAGAGAGAGAGACATCTCAAATGCATAAAATCAGAAATAACATGAGAGAGGTCATAACAGACATCAATGAAATTGGAGGAATCATCAGTATTTCCTTCCAAAACTTTGCTCCACAAAATTGGATAATCTGGAAGAAATGAATGAGTTCCTAGCCACATACCAACCTACCAGAACTAAACTCAGAGCAGACTAATCTCTTAAACAAACCTATCACATCCATGGAGATTGGAAAGGTAACCAACCCCCGCCACCCCGTGTTGGACTTGGAAGCAAAGATTCTGAAGAAAATCCTCACAAACTGAATTCAACAGCACATCAAAAGCACGATCCATCTTGATTAAGTAAGCGTCATACCAGGGATGAAGGGATGGTTCAACATGTGGAAATCAGTCTATATAATACATCACATAAATAAGCTTCATCAAAAGAATCACATGATCATTTCAATTGATGCAGAGAGAAGGCCTTTAACAAAATACAATACCACTGCATGATCAAAACACTGGAGAGAATAGGTATGGACTGTTTATATCTCAACACAATAAAACCTAGATATAAAACACCTAAAGCCCAAATAACTTAATAGGGAAAGTCTCAAGGAGTTCCCATTGAGATCAGGAACAAGGCATGGGTGCCAACTTTCACCACTGTTCTTAAACATAGTACTAAAAGTTCTAGCCCATGCAATAAGACAGGAGAAAGAAATAAAGGAATAAGAATTAGAAAGGAAGTAGTCAAATTAGCCCTATTCACAGATGACATGATCCTATACATAAGTAACCCAAAATCTCCATCTCAAAACTTCTAAAGGTGTTTAATTCCTTCAACAAAGTGACTAGATACAAAATTAAGACACACAAATCTGTAGTCTTTCTATAGGCAAAGGAGAAATATACAGAGAAATGAATCAGCAACAGTCATATTTTCAATAGCAAGAAAAATTTAAATGCCTTGTGTGGTGTTTTGATTCAGGTATCCCCCATAAACTTAGGTTTTCTGAATGTTAGGCTCTCAGCTGATGGAAATTTGGGAATTAATGCCTCCTGGAGGCAGTGTATTTTGGGGGATGGACTTGCTGTTATAATAGCCAGCTTCCCCTTGGAAAACTGTTGGGCATACTCTCCTATTGCTATTGATGAGAAGGTGATAGGAACCCTCTGCTCATGTCACCATTTTCCCTTCCATCATGGAGACTTCCACCAAGTCTGTAAGCCAAATTAAGCCTCCTCCCCCCACAAGCTGCTCTTGCTTGGGTGATTTCTTCCAGCAGTGCAAACATGACTGCAACAGTAGACTTGGTACCAAGAAGTGGCATCATTTGCTGCTAGACACTAGACTGTGTAGCTTTGGACTTTTGGAGCTTATTTTCAAGAGGAATGTGGAAGGATTTGTAACCTTGGCCTAAGAGACACCTTTCAGTAATGTAAGTATAGCTTGATGGACTATTCTGGTCAGAGTCGAAAAACCTGAATGCAGTAAGAACTATGGACTGTGAGATTTGGCTTATGATGGTGAAAGGAGTTTTGTATGAACTGGGATAGAAGCAATTTGTGTGAGAGGCTTGCTGTTATGCCTGTTTCTTGAGAAATTGTGCAGGGTGTGTAGAAATGGACTGGTGTGTGGAGAGGAATATGGCACAGAAAGAAATCTTTGGGCTGCAACTGCTGCCCATTAAGCTGCAATTGTATGAGAAATTATACCCACAGAGATTTGGCCAGCTGTCCTGCATTAGGACAACAGGAAAAATGCAATCTTTTGAAGGGTCTGAATACTCAAAGGTGTCCTGTTCTTCAAATTCTGCTTTACTCCCACCCCCACCCCCTGATTAACAAATTGGCACACACACCCCTAGTATTATGGAGTATAAGAAATCTCAAGAGGGACATTGAATTTGCAACACAGTTTTGTGTTTTGGAAATGGCCTTTGGCAGTGTATAACAGGTTTGCTGGATTGCCTGCATGGAGACCTGATGGAGCCTTGAGGATTAACTGTGAACTGCAGTAAAGACCCATTGGAGATACCAGGACCATGAACTGGCTGCTAAGGAGAGATATTGGCCCCAGATGAAGTTTTCCATGACTGTGAGTAGCCTAGCTGGAAAGGTGGAAATGGAATTCCAGAGACTTTTTGCTGGTTAGAATTATCAGACTTGGAGATTTGTCACTGGCTAGAGTTATTGGACTTGGAGCTACAGAGTTTGATGTTTGCCTTGGTTGTTTTAAATATTGTATTGGCTGAATATTTCTTTGCTATGCCCAATGCTATCTTTTGCTATGTGAATGTTTATTCTGAGCCATTATTTGTTTGGGGGGGTGGGTATTATAGCTCAGTTAAAAGACTTTGAATTATGGGGATGTTTGAATATCATTAGGATTGATAAAACTATGGGGACTTTTAAAGTTGTACTGAATGCATTGCATTTACATCATGGATGGTTATTATTTTAGGGAGGCCAGGTGTAGAATGTGGTGGTTTGATTCAGGTGTCTGCTATAAACTTAGGTGTTCTGAATTCTAGGTTGTCAGCTTATGGAGATTTGGGAATTAATGCCTCCTGGAGGCAGTGTATTGTTGGGGGCAGGCTTATGGGTATTATAGCTAGTTTCCCCTTGCCAGATTTGGGCAAACTTTCCTGTTGCTATTGTCTACTTGATGTTGGAGAGGAGGGTATGGACACCCTCTGCTTATGCCATAATTTCCCCCTGTCACCATGTAGCTTATGAATGAGTCTGTAAACCAAAATAAATCTTTTTTTTTTTTTCACACAAGCTGCACTTGGTTGGGTGATTTCTGCCAGTAATATGAACCTGACAGCAACACCTTGGAATAGCACTAAACAAGAAGTGAAAGATCTACATATGAAAACATAAAAGCACTGAAGAAGAAATTGTGGAGGACTTGAACAGACGGAAAGACCTTCCATGCTCCTAGATAGATAAAATTAATATTGTAAAATATGACAAAAGCTATATGCATATTTAATGCCATACCAATGAAAATTCCAATGTCATTCTTCACAGACATAGAAAAATTAATAATCTCACAATTCATATGGAATGGCAGCAGGTCTCTGATACCCAAATATATACACAGCAAAAGAAACACCTCTAGAGGTAGCACCGCATCTAATATAAAGGTATACTAAAGAGCCATACTAACAAAAACAGCATAATACTGGCATAAATGTAGAAATATTAGACCAATGGCAAAGATTTGAAGACCTGGACCTTAGGTAAAGTAACTATGGCTACTTGACCTTTCACAAAGGTGCCAATAATGTAGACTAGATACAAGTATCATCTTCAACTAATGGTGCTGGACAAATTGAATAACAATATAAAGAAAAATGAAAATAGACCCACTCATCTCACCATACATATAAATCAAGTACAAAGGGATTAAAAACTTTAATATAAAACCTGAAACTCTTCAACTACTATAAGAAAAAAAAAAATAGGAGGAAATGTCCACGATATAGGAGAATGACTTCCTGAACAAAACCTCAGTAGCCCAGGAAATTAAGCAATCACTCAACCAATGGGATCTCATGAAGCTTAAAAGCTTTTTGTACAGACATGCCTACCATAAACAGAACCAATAGATTACCCACAGAATGGGAGAAAATTTTCACCAGCTGTACCTCTTACAGAGAGAGGCATAATATCTAGAATCTACAAAGAACTCAAAAATCCAACAATAAAAAGTCAAACCACCCACCTAAAAAATGGGGCATAGAATTGAATAGAGAGCTCTCAGAGGAAGAAATACAAATGGCTAACACACTTTTTCTGATGTTCAACATCCTTAACCATCTGGGAAATACAAATTAAAACAACTATGAAGCTGGACATGGTGGCGCACACCTTTAATCCCAGCACTTGGGAGGCTTGCTGTGAGGCCAGCCTGAGACTACATAGTGAATTCCAGGTCAGCCTGGGCTAGAGTGAGACCCTACCTCGAGAAAACCACACACACACAAAAAAAATTATAAACAGCTATGAGATTCCACATTACTCCAGTAAGGATGACAATCATTTAAAAAAATCTAACAAATATTGCCAAGAATGTAGGGAAAGAGGAACTCTCATTCACTGTTGTTAGGAATGTAAACTTGTACAACTGCAATGGAAATCAATATGGAGATTCCTGAAAAGGATGACTATAGATCTACCAACAGACCCAATTATTCCCTTGCTGGGCATTTGCCCTAAATACTCCATGCTTCATCACAGTGATATTTGCTCACCCATGTTTACAGCTTCTTAATTCATAAGAGCTAAGAACTGGAATCAACTCAGGTTTCGATCATTAGACTAATGGAAAATGAAATTGTGGTACAATTAAACAATGGAATTCTTCTCAAGAATAAGACAAAATGACACAATGAAATTCTTGGAAAATGGACAGACTTGAAAAAGATCATAGCAAACACACACAACCACAGAAAGGCAAATGTTGCATGTTCTTGTTCATCTGCAGATCCAGGTTCCTAATCTGGATCTGTGCAAGTTGTTGCCATACCTTGTAGACATAGTGAGGCTCTGACAATAGGGATTGAAGGGCTTAGGGAGAAAAGAGGAAGTTTTGGGGAAAAAACACAAAAATAAACCCCAAAAGAACTGGTATCATAGACACCTTTATCCTTGAATATAGACTAAAAGATTTAACCCTCAGCAGGCATATGGGGGGAGTGCCTGAAAAGAGGGCCCTAGAGAGAGTGGGTTGAAGCCTAACCCTAAAAATTTTTTGGCTGTGGCCTATAGCTTAATGTATCAGAAATCAGATGCTACCTACAATGAGCTTTTGATCAGAGCGACCTACAAGGTTCTGAAATCAAGACAGGCTTCTGTCAAAGCACTTGATTACCCACCTGAGTTAAAAGGTGAAACCCTACTTCTGAAGACACCACATGCTGCCAACACAGAACAGAGACTCAGCTGGAACCTGGAAGAGATCCAGCCCCCCAAAAGTTAGCACTACATGTGCTAGTGGGGGAAAGTGAACAACAATGGTCTGAGCAACCTTGGGCCTAAGCTACTCAAAAGCAACCAGTCTGACAAAGACGACACACCAGTGTAATTGTGGCACACAGCTTTTGATGGGTAACCAATGACTTTATGATTGGCCAAGAGATCCCTTCAGTAGAAAGAAACCCATATTTGAAGCTGGGTATCATGTCAAAATCCTACCGAAATAAAGATTATGATCATCAGTGTCAAGCTCCCTCTAGTCTTTGGCTAAAAGAGGGGGCTACATCCATCACATTCTCCCTAAATTTATAACTTTTCCCATTTAACCTATGCTGACTTCACTTTTATTAGAGAATGTGTATTTATTTTTCGAAATAAAGCAAGACCTGAGGAAATAAACCACCCTTTGCATTTCAGTCAAGGATCAGCTGAAACCACAGAGGAACTGGGGAGACAAGCAAGAATGCTACTTCCACATTGATAATCAGTGCCAGTGAGAAGGAGACAGACCCTGAGGATACTCAACACATGCCAAAGCAGAGATCTGGGGGCTCCAAAGAGTGCATCAGTGAAGTAGACTTGAATCACACCCACCATGGATCAGGGAGTTTTGCAGAAGAGGTAGTGGAAGGATTGTAAGGGTCACAGGTTGGGACATCATATCCAGAGGCATTGCCCTCCTCCCAAAAGCTAACTGCTGCTCTCACAATGAATAACCTACAACCACATAGGGAATACCAGCAACCCCACTGAGGAGGGTCCCCAGCAGAATAGGGAAAGGGAGGAGGAAAAGGATGGTACCAACACATGATATATCCGTACTATGCGTGTCTATAATTAAAAAAATATATCTATGAGAAAATGAATGTTTAAGTGGTTAAGTTTAATTATATCCAAATATAAAAAATACATCCAAAAATATGTATATCCAAAATTTAAAAATAAAATTAATGATTCTAAAGAAAGTCATTATGTCTTTACAGAGCAAAAAGAAAAGTTATTATAAAATTTCAGCCTTAAATCCTACAGAGAGTGTCCTTCCTATTATCAGATAATGACACCAAGAACTAGAGTTAGGAAGCTATAACAAAAACGTCTATGGGATTCACAATATACACTTAACTGTTAAGTATGTAACGCTTTTATTTTAACAATAATGTGTATGTAATGGAATGTATTTACCTTTGATCACAATTTCACATTGAACGGCATTTCTGGAGAGGCCTGTTCATGAAGAGACTAATTAGAAGACGTAGTTGTGGAAAATAAAAACAAGGCTATAGGAGGCAACACATGGATTTTCAGGCAAACAAAATGATGGAAAGCCTTACAAGTGGCAATGAAAGCTCCTTGAAACACCAAATGCCAAGTTAGTGGAACCAATCTGAACTGAAAAGGAGAAAATGTCATTTTTCTTCTAAGTGGTCCTTCTATAGGCCCATATCCTAAACTCCTGGTTTTATTTTGTGATCACATATATGTTCTTGTAACTACATGTGAATGGTGGCTATAGGAAAAGGATCTGGAACACACGAAGGTCAAAAATAAACTCAAAATCAAATGCTTTATGAACCTGTGGTATTTCTGGCAGTATTCACTTGTGGTGTATCATGTGACTTCCCTGAAGCCTTGGTTCTGAACACACAATGTGTGCACTTGTATATGTATGCTTATTATAGCACACTATATCAACACACACTGCCTGAAGCACCTCGGTTCAGATTTGATTGTCTTATGAATTGTAGTGTTTTTCTGGTGTATACAATGTTTTTGATGTTATATAAATATAATGCTTTAATTACAGGAACAAAGATATTTTCCTACTGTCATTACTTCAAATGCATCAAATTTTTATTTCTTTATATGATATTGTAATTTAATGTTTCATTCTAATACAATATTATATATAAATGAAATATTTTAAAAATTGCTTCTTTGAGTTGCTGAGTGCTGAGTTGTTGTATAAAAAAATTCATTAATTGTATTTTGGCTTGGGAAAAGGACAGATTCCCCAGCAATTTCTTAAATGTGTTTCAACATACTTCAACCGCTTTGCACTATGTAGTTATGGGAAATGGTGTTCTCAGCAATGATGCAATAAATCAAAGCATAGATTAACTCAGAACAATGTTGAAGATGCTCCTTGTCCAACAATATCAAATAATCACTCTATATTTTTTTATGTAAATTAAATGGACACATCTATTTCATTAGTTTGCAAAAGTGCTTTTAACTTTAATAAAGGGCAAAATTATGTAGATACAAAAATATTTAAATAAATTCATGATTACTTATTAGTAAACATTTGATATGTATACCCATTTATAATTGTATATCCAGTTACATAAAGTAGCATAAGTGTATAACCCAATGAGAATATGAGCAATAGGTCATACAATAAATTTCTCAATGAAAAAATTACACTTGTCACCTTGTTTATAGTCATTAAATATTCCAATTACATTTTTATTATTATTTAAGTCAAAATTTTTCCAGAAAATGTAAACATGACATAACAACAACTAAAACCATTAAATTGTTCTTTATTAATAAGACTAGGTCTTAAATCAATTGGATGGACCCTCCCCTTAAAAATTCATGCTAATCTAATTAAAACTAATTATAGCTACATGACTTCTGTACAACATTTAAATTTTATACTAATATCAAGCTATTTGTCATTGTAAAATACCATCTACTTCTCGTGTATCTCTAATTTTGCAAGTATTTCTGTTTCTGCTCCAAATTTTATCTTTAGGGTTTTTTTGTAGATATGAGATAATGTCTTGAATTTTTGGACCAAAATTTTTAAATATTGAGGTCTTCTCTTTATTCTGGAAGACACTTGGGCCAATTGAGTATCTAGAGAGACAAAAGAGAATTCATTTTAAGAAATCCAGAAAGAGGAAATATTGTTAAAGAACTCTCCAACAACATTTGACATATGTTCATTTCTTTCCCTTGCATAAAGAACTAGAATTTAGAATCAACTGTACTAGTTACATTCTTTGCTGCTATTTAAAAGTAGCTGAACAGAAGCAGCTTACTGAAGGAAGGGTTTATTTCAGTTTATAGTATGAAAGGTACAGTCCATGATGGCAGGAAAGGCATGGTGGCAGTATCATGAAACAGCTTGTTACATTCAATCCTCAGGCAGGAAGCAGTGAATGATAAATGCTGTTCCCCATCTAAATTTCTTCTTTATATTTCATCCCGGATGCCAGTCAAATTAAAGTGGACCTTTCCACTTCAGTTTGCCTAATCTAGAAACGCTCTCACAGACATGTCCATTGATGTATTTCCTAGGTGATTTTCAATCCACCCAAATTTACAATAGAGATTGACAAGCATATCAACCATTTACACTGAATTCAAGATGATTAAGGAATGATATTTAAAAAATGGCTTTATGTATATCTGAATACAATAATACAGAAAGTTCATATTGGCTTCCTAACTGATCTTTCCAAGAAGGAATGAAATGATATGATAAGCTGACTTTTCAATGTGGTGGACATCACAGGCCTAGCCATAATGTACAGCCAACAATTAAAGCCCCAGTTCTCATATATTGAGCATATTCAAGTGTAAAAAGAGTGTTTTCTCACATATAATGTAGTCTAGTAAAGCATTAATTTGTAAGATCTGTTTTTCTGGTTTCAGGAATTAGTTCTCTAGGGCTTTAAATGGCTTAGTTGTAAAGGTGCTTGCCTGAAAAGCCGAAGAACCCAGGTTCGATTCTCCAGGACCTATGTAAGTCAGATGCACAAGGTGGCACTTGCATCTAGAGTTTGTTTGCAGTGGCTGAAGGCCCTAATGCGCCCATTCTTTCTCTCCCTCCACTATCTGCCTAGTTGTCTTACCTTTCTCTCTCTCCCCCTCCCTTCCTCAAATAAATACAATACAATAAAATAAGAAATTGGTTCTCTAGTCAATGAATAGTTACTTAAATTGCACTGTGTGGCAAACAATGCCTTGAATTTAAGTATACAAAACAAGTACACAGGGACATTTGCCTCTGAAAAATCTCACATCTTGGTTTAAAAAACAGTGAGAAGGCAATTAAGCAAGGAATGTTGACACTTTAAAAATACTATGTTAGATGTAAATGAACTTATTAAAAGATTAATAATCATTTATTATTCACAAGGTATCATTCATTATTGTGTATTTTCTATTGGCCTGCCTTAAATTTCAAGGTAAACTGATATAAGATAAGTATAATGACCTCAACTTATAAATGAGGAAGCTAAAACTTGGATAAAGTAGTTATCACAAGATCATAAATACAAAAAATCTAGGATTTGAAACTAATTTTATTGAATTTAAAAAATTAATTTGTAAGGACACACTAGCTTTCACAATCTGATTCATGAGCCTTTCATGTTTTATAATATACTTTGAAAACATTATTATACAACACTATTCAAATTTAGTGCTTTAGTCATTTTAATAGTCTTCCACTTCATATCATTGTAAGTTTGGACATCTTGTTAAATATCTCTATGCTTCAGTTGTTTCTTTAAAAATTATATATATATATATATATATATATATATATATATATATATATATACATACCTGTAACCACTTCATAATACAGTTGGAAGAAATAAATAAGTATGTGTACTACATATCAAAAACTGCCAATTCAGTTTTTCTAAAAGATCACAAAGTAAATATCATGGATTTTGTAGGTGATATCAACTCTGAAAAATCTCAGATCTGCTGTTGGAACACATCAGAAAGGCCATCTAAAAATTAGAGTGTGGTATTATAATAAAATTTTATTTTCAAAAGAAACAATTATGCAGATTTAGCTAATCAATTTTTTGTAGTTGAAGAATTTTATTTGAAAAACTGCTCCTGCTGGCAGTGGTGGCACATGCCTTTAATCCCAGCACTCAGGAGGCAGAGGTAGGAAGACCATTATGAGTTACAGGCCAACTTGGAGATACAGTGTGAGTTCAAAGTCAGTCTAGGCTAAAATGAGACCCTACCTCAGAAATAAAAGAAAAACTAGGCCTATTGAGACTTACTAGGTCCTGGCTGTGTAGGCCTCTGGCTATCAGAACCTGTAAGAGAAGCACCCTAAGCAACTTTGAATTGAGTTCTCCCTACACCCCAGTAAGCTATTGGTCAGGGAGACACTTGAGGTCCCCAAAACAATGTAGGTAATTGACAAAGCATTTGATTACCTGCCAGAGCTAAAATGTAAAACCCCATTACTGTAGAAAGCATATGGTATTCTCACAGACATCTGAATACCATGCTGGAACTGAAAGGGAAACTAGCTCCCTCCTGGCTAGCCCTCATAGTGCTAGAAAACCCTATTGGAAGCACTGAAAAACAAGAGTCACTAAAAGAATGAATAAGCAATTGACCTTGCAGAATAGAAGTCAACCAGCTAGACAAGACATTTGTTCAACAATGGCACATATCCTCTGGGGATAACCAACTGTTCTCTGATTGGAAATGAGGCCCACCAAAAAATAATAATAATGATAATGATAATGATAATAATAATAATAATAATAATAATAATAATAACTTTACATACCCTATCAAAAAATTTCTTTAATAACTTTACATACTCTCTTTAACCCAAGCTGATCTCACTCTTAACTGGAGAATCTATTTTATTTTACAGATGGCATAGAAAACAGAGGAGAACCTAGATCCACTGATTAGATAAGAAGATAGCTGAATTCTCACTATGATATACATCACCTCTACTAACATCTGCTGGGACCCAGGACAAATTGTAGAGGGAGCTGCAACATTAATATTGCTCCTACTGCTAGTGTGAATATGTATGTCTGGGATGGGTAGCGACAGCCACACTGATTGTAAGTGGTCCCACTCCATGGGTTACCTAGACTGAATATAAAGGAGAAATCAAGCAAGGTGAACATCACCCTCTCTGCTTCCTGACTGTGGCCATCCGTAAGCTCTTCATACCATAACTTCCTCATCAGGTTGGACTATAACTTTAAACTGTGAGCTAAAATCAAAACCTCTTTCCTTAAGTTACTATTGTCAGATATTTTGTCACAGCAATAAGAAAAGTAACTCATACATACCTTTGGTACTAATAAACATGATCATGCAGTTCTTAGGTCTTTGGGAGTGGTTTACAGGACACTGTGGAAGAGTTTGGAATTGTGTACTCTAGAAAGGCCCCCAAATGCCATAAGAACATCAAGAGTCATTGTGGTAGTATTTTTCAAGACTAGAATGGTGGAAACAAAACAAAATCAAACAAAACACATCAACAGTGGAGAATAAGAACTTTTATCAGGAATTCAGCTAGAAAAAGTTTGCGATTTGTGCTATATTCCAGCAAAGAATCTGAATGTATTCAGGCAGAATTCTGAGAACTTCAATGTGACTAGATTCAAAAATAATGGATGGATTTTGATTACAGAGTAAACCTCAATACAGGACAACATCCAGACTATGTAATGTTTACTGCTCACTGTTCTGATCCAGGTCTATTGTGAGAGAGTACAACAGGCAGAGCAAACAGATATGAAGGGGTGGTGGGTGTTTGATGAGGTGCAGAGTATGTTATTTGAATGCAAAGTTAATTCTGGGAACACAATGTTAATTGTTAAAGAGTTCAGCATTTAAAAAGAAACCTCCTACACAGTACTGAGACAATAGAAAAGTTATCCTGAGAGGTGGACCATACTCACTAGAGGCTCCATCTTGTGCAAATAAAATTCATTTGAAAGAAGAGAGCTTTGGACTGGAGAGAAAGTTTGGCACTTGAGAGTATTTCCTGCACAAGCATGGAGAGGATCTGAGACCACTGATTTTGATTCCACAAAATCCACATATATATCTGAGTATTGACCACACAAGGTCACACACAAGGTTTGTACCTTTAAAGGGCTAGGCCTTGCGAAATCACCAGAAATCCAGAATTGGTGAAGTGATTGTCTCAAAGAAATAAGCAGATTAGAAATGGAGGGTAATAGCCTGCATTTTCTTCTGGCCTCTGGAAGTGTACAAGTACTGCCACATATACACACACATGTGCATACACCACACATAGCACATCATACCTACTATATGCACATGCATCAAAAGGAGAAAGGAAAAAAATAAAGAATGCCTAAACTGAGAATACTGCTGAAGGGATTTCCTGTTTAAAAGCAGCCACCTAGGGAAGTTCTAGGGGTCAGCATGGGAGTCAAAATGGAACCATGGTCTAAGGGGGCTGGGCTTCATCTTGATCCGACAAGAGAAATGAGCAGCAGCATCCATGTGCTGCTGGTATTTTAGGCTTGAAATCTACATAATTGAAAAGGCCACAGAGTCTTGCACCACAATTCTAGAGCTCTGCTCAAGAAAGAAAATGTGTTATAAGGTCACAGTTCCTGCAAGGATGCCCTGGGATGCCACAGCATGTGGCTGCGAAGCTGAAGACTTAAGATGTAGTAGAGAAACATGAGTGTTGGAGATGCCAACATCATGGGGTGTTTGCTCAATAAAGCTGCATGTATAGGATAAAACTATCTTTTCTCAAAAGAAGCCCATTGTGCCCTAGGCAGCAGAGCAGGAAGGGTGGAACTGTATAGACTTTCTGAAGCCTAGATAATTTCCATCATGAGCTCCAGATGCTGGACATAGACCTACAGAATTTGGTGTTTTCTCTGATAAATTCATTCTTATTTTGATCCAACCCATCCTTATTATACCTCCATTTTTCACTTTTGGAATTGGAAAATTTACTCTCTGTTACTGTGTGTTTGACACAGGTAACTTGTTTTATAATGTGATATCAGCTCACAGTTCAGAGACTGTGAGAAGGGGCTGTTGGAATCTGGACTGTATGCATTTTACATTATGAGGTGGTGAGGACCCTATGGTAACAAGTAGTGGAAGACTATGCCTTAAAAGGAATGTTTTTATCTTATGGTGACCAGAGGTTGACTTGTGATGGTTAATATTCAAATTGATTGGATTAAGAATCACCTAGGAAGTAAATGTCTATGCTTGATTGTTAAAGAGTTTCATGATTAGATTAATTGTTTAGGGGACAAGTACTCTAATTTTAGGTAACATCAGTTTATAGGATGGGATCCCTGACTGAGTAAATTTATATGAGCATCACTATTCATCTCTCTCTGCTTTCTGATCATGATCACAAGTGACTAGCTTTCTCAAGCTCCTGCCATCATATCTCTTCCCCATGGTGGACTGTGCCTTTGGATTGTGAGCCAAACTAAGCTTCTCCTTAAATGACGTTTGCCAGACATCTGTAACAGCAATAACAAAAATAACTAACACACTACCGTGGGCTTTTAATACTAATTTCTCTTTTTTAGTTTTATTTACTTATTTGCAAGAAGAGAGAGAGAATGACTGACTGACTGACTGACTGACTGACTGACTGACTGAATGAATGAATGAATAAATACGGGCACACTAGGGCCTCCAGCCACTGCAAATGAACTCCAGATGCATGTGATACTTTCTGTGTCTGGCTTCATGTGGATAACCTGTGTCATTATGCTTTGCAGGCAAATGACTTAACCTCTGAGCCTTATTTCCAGCCCTCTCAAAAATATTTTGAGCCAGGTGTGGTGGTACACGCCTTTAATCCCAGCACTCGGGAGGCAGAGGTAGGAGGATTGCCGTGAGTTCAAGGCCACCCTGAGACTCCATAGTGAAGTATTTTTATAGCTTATTTTAATAGGCAAAATTAGTTTCCTCCAGAGACCTAAGGGTCCAGGAGGGAGAAAGTTTGTGGTAATACTTAACTACAGAGTATTCAATGGGCAGGGGATAAGTCAACAGCCTGTTTCCCTGCCACATGGACAAGGACCTCTCAAGTTCATTTTCTATTTAACTCTGCTGCTTTTTTTTTTTTTTTTCACTTACCTCTGATCCTTCTTGCCTCAGAGCTTTTATACCCTGTATCTTGGTTACCATGAAGTACCTGATTTAAATTATCACTCCACCTAGAGCAGGAATCCTCAGAGTATACATAGAAAAGAATTGAGTTTTGGGTTGTTTTCCAAATTGTAGCTGTAATTCAGCATTTTCTTTAGAGCTCACATTTTAAAAGACTAGAATTTGAAACACAAGTATTGCCAGTGCTGGTTCAATTTGAAACACAAGTATTGCCAGTGCTGGTTCATCTCAAACAAAGCAAAAAATTCACTCTGGATTTTTAGTTTTTTCAGGGTGCCCTTCTTGTGCTCCCAGCAATCCTTGGTTCAAAGATAAGTACTTGAAACTTGGTCTATGCCTCCATGTGGCTCTCTTCCTGTGACTGTCTTCATGTGGATAATTGATCATGTTCAATTATCCCTGTTCCTATCATGACCACCATTCATACTGAGAGTGGGTTCACCCTAATAATCTTATATTAGAATGATCACATCTGAAAAGGTTCTATTTCTAAATAAGTTCAGATTCAGAGAAGGGATTAATATTTGAACATATCATTCAAGAGTAACACATTTAACCTATAATTATAATATAGAGCCCCCCCCCCAATGGGGCAAGACTAGTGATCAGGTACTAG
The DNA here is from genome assembly GCF_020740685.1 of Jaculus jaculus. Classification (NCBI taxonomy): domain Eukaryota; kingdom Metazoa; phylum Chordata; class Mammalia; order Rodentia; family Dipodidae; genus Jaculus; species Jaculus jaculus. The sequence goes on along the minus strand of NC_059106.1, from coordinate 122,650,821 downwards.
GATATCACAAGAGTGCAAGTTGTCATTAAATACCTAAGCACTAGTCTGGAGAGATGGTTTAATGGTTAAGGCTCTTGGCTCCAAAGCCAATGGAACTAGAATCAATTCCCTAAGACCCACATAAGCCAGATACACAGGGTGGTCCATGCATTTGGAGTTCATTTTTTTTTTATTTTTCTTTTTTCTTTCTTTTTATTTTTTTTTTTATTTTTCTTTTTTTTTTATTTTTCTTTTTTCTTTTTTCTTTTTTTTTTTTTTTTGAGGTAGGGTCTCACTCTAGCACAGGCTGACCTGGAATTCACTATGTAGTCTCTGGGTGGTCTTGAACTCATGTAAATCCTCCTACTTCTGTCTCCCAAGTGCTGGGATTAAAGGCCTGGGCCACCATGCCCAGCATATCTTCCCCTTTCTTTCTCCAAATAAATAAATAATTTTTTTTTTTTAAATTGAAGTCCTGTTCATTTCAATCTTACAGCATGATTACTAGATGCTGATGTGTGGACTGACATCTTATCCAAAGAGACTTTCTGAATCATGGCTCTTTGTGAAATCAGGTAAGAAGTGATTTCTAGTGGATCAGAGCAAACGGACTATTTCAGGTGCATCTATGCAAAGTAACTGGGAAGGCTTATTGGGCTCTGGAAAGTTTTCATTCCTTACTGTACTATCCCTATATTTTCCTTCTTAATTTTATCAGTATAAAACTTGTTCATATTCTCCAACTCAAATTAGATTATTTTGTGTCCTATCCTGTCTAGTTTTGTGTTTATGTGTGCAGTATATGTATTCATGTGCATGTACATGTGCACACATGTGTGTGGATGCCAGACATAGATCACATGTATCTTATTCAGCAAACCTCTATCTTATGATCTGAGACAAGGTCTTTCACTGAACCTGGAGCTCATTAATTAGGATAGAGTAGCTGGCCAATAAGCTCCAGGGATCCTCTGGTGTATGCTTTCTCAGAACTGGGATTTCAGGCATGCTCAACCATGTGTGGTTTTTATGTGAGTGCTGGGTATCAGGAGTGAGGTCCTAGGGCTGGCAGCATCATCACTCTACTGTCTGAGCCATGGCCATAGCTCTAGAATTTGTTTCATTATTACTATTACTGCTGTTTGAGAAATAGCCTCTCTACATATTCTATTCTGGCTTCAAACTCACAATTCTACCATAGACTCCAGAGTGCTTGGATTAGGGGGTGTGAACCACCAAACCCAGTTCTACCTGCTCTATGCATTCTAATTTAGATGTGTTTCCTTTAAATTTCCTACCTAGTCTGGTTTGTAACTGTGTTGCCCCTTAGCTATGAATCAGCCTGTCAACACATGTCTGAGTACCTCCTTCAGGAAAGACATAAATCCTGAAGTGTTGCCCCATCTCATCTCCCCAATGTAGTTTCAGAGCTGGAAGCTTGTGTTTGTTTACATTAAAGCTTGGGTAAATTGTGAACTAATTTCCTGTTTTCTTTTTGTCAGACTTTGGAGTCACTAAGACCAATAACTCATTTTGGATATTCATGTTCAGCAATCTTGCAGAAATAAGTATCCCAGCAAAACAATAATAGTCACAGAAAATGTTTAAAAGTATGCTTAAATAGATCAAATTATTCAACTCCTTATGTTAGTGTCTTCTAAGACACACTGGTATGTATGATGATATTTGAGAAATAGTTTAGGCCCAGTTACCAATGCACAATTATATGTTTGGCTGGCAACCATTTATTTCATAGATTTCCTTTAGTATTTATGTATTGGCCACAGAGAAAAACAGTAAGTTTAACTTCGATCTACAATTTGCATGATGTTTAGTGGACTGATTTGAGTAATCCTAAAACTCCATTGAATTTTTTAAATGGCTTTTTTGATGGGATCACTTCCTGTGTAGGTGATTCTTGACTCTCAAGTCACTGTGCTTTGAAAATAGATGCCATTCAGGCTGGAGAGATAGCTTAGTGGTTAAGCACTTGTCTGTGAAACCTAAGGACCCCAGTTTGAGGCTGGATTCCCCAGGACCCATGTTAGCCAGATGCACAAGGGGGCGCACACATTTGGAGTTCGTTTGCAGTGGCTGGAGGCCCTGGCACACCCATTCTCTCCCTCTTTCTCTCTATGTCTGTTGCTCTCAAATAAATAAATAAACAAAAAATTAAAAACATAGATGGAATTCACTGAGCATTTGTGGAGTTGAACTGACCATTTTTCTCATTAAGGTTTTCTTTCTCTAAAACCCATTTAATTAAAAAAAAAATAAAAATAAAAAAAAATAAAAACAACCCAGGTTTGATTCTCCAGGTGCACAAAATGGCATATGAATGTAGAGTTCATTTGTAGTGGCAGGAGGTTCTGGTGTGCCCATGCGTGCACTCACTCCTCTCTCTCTCTCTCTCTCTCTCTCTCTCTCTGTCTCTCTCTCTGTCTCTCTGTCTCTCTCTCTTTGCAAAGGAATAAATAAAAATTTTTTTTTTTCAAAAAAGAACCTAACTCTGGTAGTGCTTATTGTTCTGTTTTGCTTTGTATGGGTTTCTTGCTATACAAACTTCCATTTGATGTAAAATTCATGTCCTAGAAAATATTCAAAAATTAAAGTTCTATATGACTTACAACCTATATTCATTTGTGAATATTTCAGAATTTTCTTTTAATGATGAATGCAAGTTTTAAACCAAAGGGTTAGTTAGTGATGGGCATTTTCTGAATTTTTTGTGAATTCTTCACATACATTCTTTGCACATTTTTTTCTCATTTGTCAGCAAGTCTGAACACCCAGCACTTACTGCTCCTAATAGAGCTGGAGCAGCCACTCTCCCTGTGAAGGAGGGGATCATTTCACAATCCACTTAGCTGTGGGTTAAGAGGATTTCAAGAAAGCAATCATAATAAAGGAGTAGAGGATAAGTGTTGCAGTTTGGTTAAACCTTTCTTTCTATCTCCACTTCTAAAATGCTCCTCAATGTGCTAATCATCTCTCATTTCCAATATTGTAACCTAAGCTTTGCTAGTCTGTGTCCTGCCAATTCTGCCTCTCATGTCACTTGAAGATGGCCATGTGAAAATCAACCTTGATTGCTGCCAATTCACAATTTATGTGCAAGAGACTTTCAGATTCCTTTTGGCAGCTTTTCAAGGCTAATACTATTCCTCTGAAATCTGTGTCTTTACCTGTCCTTTATGCTTTTTCACTTTTACTAGTAAGGCAAAGAAGGCCATCTGTGGAAGCTTTGGGCATATGTACCTGTGCACTTGAGTATCTGGAAACTTCTACAATAGGTTTGGGTTTTGGTTCTATGAGACAAGAGAGCACACATCAGAGCTCATTCCTCTTTCCCAATCTTATGACTGGGATTATTTGGCTGTGTGTGTGTGTGTGTGTGTGTGTGTGTGTGTGTGTGTGTGTGGTAATATAAGTGCCATCCTGTTGCCATCTGTACAAATTAGGATATGATCTATAGCTAGTAGTGCCTCTCAGCTACTGGGAACACCTGAAATGAAGCAAGTCCGTCTCTGTTTAGGTTACCTGATTCTATTTGCCTGATTAAAATAGTTCAACCTATTGAAAAATATGTTTGTGCAATGGAGAAAATTATTTCAGTATTAATTAAGAAGGCATGTAATTTATAATTTATTGATTTTAATTACTATATATTCCAATATAGACTATTGGAATTTAGTAAGCAGATTCCATCTTCTGTAAGAGACAATGCTATGTTTGTTTTGGTAACTTATTGGTGCAGCATTTGTTTTTTGCTATTTTTTTTGACGATGTCATTCTTGGGATGTGTTAGAGAACACATATTGCTTTAGTAGCCCTTCCAGATATAGTTTCCAGGAACAATCTTTATTTGTCCTCCTTCAGTATTTTATAGCACTCAATTTACTTGATTGTGCAAGTAATGTGCCCTAAGACTTGTCTTTTAAAGATACTCTTAGTTTCAAAGGTTATATATTTTAAATATCCATAGTCATATATAAATATATGTTGAGAATCAGATACAATTACTTACAAGGGAACTGCTTTTCTTAATTTTAAAATCTTTAATTGTCTTACCTCACTATCAATTTATTTCCTCAAGCCTTGCTCCCATAGACTAAGGTTAAAATTCAGGTTAACATCAGAAGACCTTTCTTCCATTATGTTCTATTAAGAGGTTATAAACTCCTGAATTTGTGCTAGGTATCATAGGAGATAAAACATTGTAATAAGAGATGAAAAATACATGGAATTGAAAAAAGACATTTTTTCTTGTAAAAGTCAGTTTATATATAACCACTTTTACAAAACAAAACAGAAGATGTTTAGGTAAACTACAATGTAAGAAACAACTTTTACCATAGGAATCAGTTGTAGCATAAGATATATCTATATACAAAGGATGCAGTGTTTATTTGAAGTTAAAAATTTTCTGTTCTACTTGTGCATGACCTGGCAGCCATACTTACTTCCTACATTCATTTTTTGTATGTGGAGACGATGAGTGAGTGTGTGTGTGTGTGTGTGTGTGTGTGTGTGTGTGTGTGCTCATATTTGTGTGGGCACAGATGTGAATGCACATCTATTGACATTGGCTATCTTCCTCAGTTCTACACATGAACCTTCACACACACATGCACACACACACACAAAACTATAACACTTTTAGAAAGAAAAGGTAAAACAAAATGCTTTATATATGGTTGCTGCAGTGAGGTTCACACAACTAAGAGCAGCTTGTGGGGAAAAAAAAAAGAGGTTTATTTTGGCTTACAGGCTCTAAGGAAAGCTCCATGATGGCAGGGGAAAACAGTGGCATGAAAAGGTAGACATCACCCCTTGGCCAATATAAGGTGGACCATAGCAACAGGAGAGTGTGCCAAATACTGGAATGAGGAAACTGGCTGTAACACCCATAAGTCCACCCCCAACAATACACTCCTCCCTCCAGGAGGCATTAATTCCCAAATCTCCATCAGCTGGGATCCTAGCATTCAGAACACCTAAGTTTATGAGGGACACCTGAATCAAACCACCACATTCTGCTCCTGTCACCCGTAAACTGATAACCATACATGACATAAAATGTAATGCATTCATCTAACTTTAAAAATCCCCATAGTTTTTATCAATTCCAATGATGTTCATACATTCCCATAGTCCAAGATCTTTTAACTGAGCCATAATACCAAAGAGTAACCTAAAAAACAAAACAAACAAACAAAAAAACCATAATGTCACAGAATAAACATTCACACTGCAGAAGATGGCATTGGGCATAGCCAAGAAGTATTCAGCCAACACAAGATTTAAAACAACCAGAACAGGGCTGGAGAGATGGTTTAGCAGTTAAGTGCTTGCCTGTGAAGCGTAAGGACCCCAGTTTGAGGCTCAGTTCCCCAGGACCCACGTTATCCAGATGCACAAGGGGGCACATCCATTTGGGGTTCGTTTGCAGTGGCTGGAGGCCCTAGCGCACCCATTCTCTCTCTCTCTCTCTCTCTCTCTCTCTCTGTGTGTGTGTATGTGTGTGTGTCTCTCCCTCCTTCTCTCTCTGTTGCTCTCAAATAAATAAAAATGAATTAAAATAAATTAAAAAAAAACAGAACAAACATCAAACTCTGTAGCTCTAAGTCCAACAACTCTAGATAGTGACAAATCTCCAAGTCCGATAATTCTAACCAGCAACAAGTCTCTGGAGTTCAATTCCACCCTTCTAGCTAGTCTACTTACAGTCTTGGAAAACTTCATTGGGGCTGGCAGATTTCCTTAGCAGCCATTTCATGGTTTCGGCATCTCCACCTGGATCTCCACTGCAATCCATGGGTCATCCTCATGGCTCCACTGGGTCTCCATGCAGGCATCCAGCAAACTTTCTTCATACTGCTCATGGCCCTTTCTAAAACATAAGACCATGTTGTGAACTCAGTGACCCTCTTTCCAGCATTTCTTACACTTCACAATATGAGGTAGGGTGCCAATTTGTTAATCCGGGGGGGGGGATAAAACAGACTTTGGAGAACAGAACAGAACACACCTTGAGCATTAAGGCCCCTTCAAAAGAGTTTACAGTCTTTTGTTACTCCAGTAAAGGTGAGCTAGCCCAAACTCAAAGGTTCTAATCTCTCAATTGCAGCTGAATGGATGGTCAGTAGTTCATCCAAAGATTTTTCTTTCATTGCAATTTCCTTCTACTCATACCAGTTAATTTCTATGCATAGCAACCCTGTACAACTTCCAGGACATGGGCATAATAGCAAGCCTCACAAAAACTGATTCAAGCCTAGTCAAGCAAAGCTCTTTCTCACCCTCATAAGCCAAACTTCACAGTCCATAGTTCTTCCTGCATTCAGGTCTTTCAACTCTGGCCAGAATAGTCCATCAAGGTATACTTACAGCACTGCAAGGAATCTCTTAGGCAAGGTTTTAAATCCTTCCACAGTCCTCTTGAAATTCGGCTCCAAAATGACAAAGCAACACAGAAACCCCACTCCTGGTATCACTTTACTGTTGCATTCAGGTTCACACTTCTGGTAGAGATCACCCATCTAAAATCAGTTTGTAGGAAAAAAGAGGATTATTTTGGCTCACAGGCTCAAGGGGAAGCTCCATGATGTCAATGAAAATTATGGCATGAGCAGAGGGTAGACATCACACCCTGGCCAACATAAGGTGGACTATAGCAACAGGAGAGTGTGCCAAACACTGGCATTGGGTAGCTGTTTATAACACCCATAAGCCTGCCCCAAACCATAAACTCCCTCCAGGAGGCATTAGTTCCCAAATCTCCATCAGCTGGGAACCTAACATTCAGAACACCTAAGTTTATAGGGGACAACTGAATCAAACTACCACAATGGTTGAAAAATAGGTGGTACTACAAGGAAGAACTATGTATTTTGAAACTGATTTTAAAAATATAAAATAAAAACAAAATCAAACTCATGTGTGAGATTTATATTGTGAAGGCCACAACAGCAACATAAAAGTAGTCAGCTTGGAAATATTTGACATATTTAATCTACTACTTGGTTTGTATTGTTAAATAACATTCTAGGCATATTAGTATGAGAAAAATATATTTTAATAAGATTTTAGTACTTTTAAAATTTCAAGAAAAATATCCTATCAAAACTTCCACTTAACGACTAAAATAATTTTCTTTCTTCAATTCTTTATATATACTGTATTTTTAAAAATATTTTATTCATTTATTTGAGAGCAACAGAGAAAGAGGCAGAGAGAGAGAGAGAGAGAGAGAGAGAGAGATTGGAAGAGAGAATGGGCACGTCAGGGCCTCCAGCCACTGCAAACGAACACCAGACATGTGAGCCCCCATGTGCATCTGTCCAACATGGGTCCTGGAGACTCAAGCCTTGAATCGGGGTCCTTAGGCTTCACAGGCAAGCGCATAACTGCTAAGCCATCTCTCCAGCCCCATATACTGTAATTTTTTTGTCTCACTGTAGCCCAGGCTGACCTGGAATTCACTATGGAGTCTCGGGGTGGCCTCAAACTCACAGCAATCCTCCCACCTCTGCCTCCCCAGTGCTGGGATTAAAGGGGAGAGCCACCACGCCCAGCTATGTATACTGTATTTTTAGTGATAAATATATTGTTGAATGAGTGCTAATTAAGCTAAAAGCTAATGGTGTGAAATAGAAGGCAGTCAAGTCTATTAATTTTTACAATAAAAATGCACCCATCTAGTTTTTACCATTTTAATCAGACATCCTTTTATTTTAAAATATTAGATGTGTCTCAAAAATATTTTTTCTTTTTTTTTTAGATATTTTAATTGTTTTGTATGGAAAGAGTGAGAGAGAGAGTGAGGAGGTGGGTATATCAGGGCCTCTTGCTATTGCAAATAAACTCTATTTTCATATGCTACATTGTATACCTGGCTGTACATAGGTACTGGAAAATGAAACCTGGGCTATTAGTCTTTGTCAGCAAGCACCTGTAGTTTTTGAACCATTTCTTCATCTCTCAAAAATATTTTTCAAACTCAAAGTTTATATAGTTGTATCTATGACTGCTTAGATGTTGATGTAAAAATGAGATGTTAGAAATTATTGTCTTTTAAGGTCTCCTTTATTGATATAAGGAAGGTAACTTTCATAATTAGTTATATGAGTTTTTTTCTGAAGGTATTGTTCAAAAGTCAATATATTTTAAAATACAATTGCATAATTGTATAATTAAATGTTTTGTGCCATTTGTGTTTAATTAAATTCAACTTATTCATTGCATAATTGTGTTTTGTAGTGAGAATGTCCAATGTCATCGTTTTTTAAAATTGTATTATAAACACTTATTCATGGTTGAAAGCATATAAGATGAAAGTTTTAACTTTGAATTCAATATATCTTCTTCCTCACAAAAAATATCAGTCTATCATTTCAGTGCTTGGGAGGTAGAGGTAGAAGGATGACCAGGAGTTTGAAGCCACCCTGAGACTACACAGTGAATTCCAGGTCAGCCTGGGCTAGAGGAAAACCCTATCTCAGATAACAAATAGTAATAATAATGGGAAAATCCATGCATATGTAGGAAGATGCATTACATGTGATATATATTATATGATTCATTTATATATATGTATATATGTGTATATACATATATATATAATATATCATACATATATACATATACGTATATATATATATATATGTTCTGCTCATTTTTGCTATGAAACTAAGTGTTTTAACATAATAAAGTATATTTTATTTTATTTTGTTTTATGTTTATTTATTTGAAAATTACAGAGAAAGACACAGAGAATGAGAAAGAGAGAGAGAGAAAATGGGCATGACAGGCCTCCAGCCACTGCAAATGAACTCCAGACGCGTGCGCCCCCTTATGCATCTGGCTAACGTGGGTCCTGGGGAATGGAGCCTTGAACCGGGGTCCTTAGGCTTCACAGGCAAGCGCTTAACCACTAAGCCAACTCTCCAGCCCATAAAGTATATTTTAAATCTATTAAAATACATGATATTATTTGCCCTATCAGAGATTAAGTAAATCATAATGTTTGGTTGAAGACTGAGCCATAGTCTTTATATTAGTTGTCTATTGAATGGTCAGAGTTGAAAACTACTAAGCTATAACCATTTTTATTTTGTTGTTTTTCTCCTTTTTTCTTAGTGGGGTATATATTTTTTTGTCAGATACCAAATTACATTCAATTCCTTTTAAGAAGCTGCAATTTTCTACCCCTAATAAACTAATCATGAAAATGAAAAAAAAAAAAATCTCAATCTACTTTGCCTGTTTTTGTTTGTCTAGTGTTGCTGAAGAATTTTCCTATTGTTTGGTCACTTAAACTTTCTTACTGTTGAAGACATACAGCAAACTAAAGTAAAATAGTATGAGTGTTTAATAAAAACTAATATAAATTCTTAAATATAAAAACAACCAGACTGCACAGCACACCCAAGGGATTTATACAATGAACTGATCTTGGTACATATTGCCTTACCATGATGGATGCCTCCATGAGCCTTCAACTCCTGATTGCCACATGGCTATAACTGCAACATTTTATGGTTTCAAGAATTCAGTCTAGCCGTGCTTGGTGGCACATGCATTTAATCCCAGCACTCGGGAGGCAGAAGTAGGAGGGTTGCCATGAGTTTGAGGCCACCCTGAGACTACATAGTGAATTCTAGCTCAGCCTGGGCTAGAATGATACCCTATCTCAAAAAAAAAAAAAAAAAAAAAAAAAGAATTCAGTCTACTATGGTGGGAGAGGTGATAGATAGTGCCTGTGTGTTGTAGTAGGAGCACAAGGTTACTAGGTCACATGCCAGTCAATCAGTAAGTACAGAGATTTGGTGTTTGGGGCTGGAAGCTGAGTCCTTCTGTAACTTCCAATGCCTACAACCCACCAACCCTTTTTTCAGTAAGACTATTGACTCCTAAAGTTTCTACAACCTCCAAAGTATTACCAGCAAATCAAGGCAAGAGTTGTTTTTTTTTTTGTTTTGTTTTGTATTTTTTTTATTTTTTATTTTTAACATTTTCTTACAATGTTAGTTAGTTCTTGGGTCTTTGGTGGCCCCTCATGTAACCTTTTCAGGAGTAAGTTTTCTCAGAAAAGCATTGACAATAAATTTGAAAAAAATTAAAATTCTTGGACCCATACCTAATATTAATTCAAAGCAATTCACTTAAAGTTTATTAAGTAATTTATGTTTGCTGCTTTTATAAGGAAATGGATTTTTAGAATAGAACAAGGGAAAGAAAAAGAAAATATGTTTTGGTTATACATCATTATTCTAACACTTATGAAACAGTGTGCAATTGGAGAGATGGCTTAGCAGTTAAGGCACTTGCCTACAAAGCCTATGTACACATGTTTGACTCTCCAAATTCCATGTAACCCAGATGTGCAAAGGTGAGACAAGCACAAGGTCGCATGAGACCATCAGGTTGCACAAGCATCTGGAGTTCGATTGCAGAGGCTGACTCCCTGGAGTGCCAATTCTCTCTATCTCCTCTGTGTCTTCCTCTCTCTAGCTCTCTTAAATAAAATAAATAAAAGATAAAACTAAGAATGATGTGGAATAGTCAAGCTATATAAAGAACTAGGACATACTTACCATAGGAAATCTTGGGGTTACTAAAGGGCTTACAGCGTTTAAGAAATTCAGGGGCTGGAGAGATGGCTTGGTGGTTAAGTGCTTGCCTGTGAAGCCTAAGGACCCTGGTTCAAGGCTCAGTTCCCCAGGACCCACGTTAGCCAGATGCACAAGGGGGCACACGCATCTGGAGTTCGTTTGCAGTGGCTGGAGGCCCTGGCGCCCCCATTCTCTCTCTCTCTCTCTCTGCCTCTTTCTCTCTCTGTCTGTTGCTCTCAAATAAAAAAAAGTAAAAAAAAAAAAAAAATTAAAAAAAAAGAAATTCAGAAGTTCCATATACTGAAAACATCTTAGGAGGAGCAAATGGTGGTATAGCTTATAATCATAAGAGTCCAAGCTTATTTGGTGGAGGAATTGAGCTTTATTCCAAGCTGATAATATGTAGAAGGCCCTTTTAGTGCCCTGGCCACATATTTCCTTGACTTCATACATTCATCATTCTATTCAAGGTCATTCTCTGCTCACTTTTAGCAAATTATCCTGAGATTACCCTTTATTTCAATTAAGATGTTAAAATTATATAGGTGGAAATACTTGCTGATCTCTTTTTATGTTGTTTTCACTGAAATAAAAGCTATCCATTGACTTTTCATTAGTAATTTTTTTTCCCAATACTTTCACCTTAGACAGTTTTCTTCATTTCCATTCCCACTCTGCTTATATTATGTGGAACAGTGAATATATTTTCCACTACAACTAAACATCATGATTATTACTTACATTTTAGTAACATATTTCCACAAAACCCTTGTATTCCTGAAAAAAAAACTTTGTTCACAAGATAGATCACAGCTAGCTCTTTTTTTAAAGATCTGTAGGTGATTTGGATATGACTCTTGTGTTCCAATTGATTCCCTTAAACTTCTTTTATGTAGTTAGTTATTTTAATATTTTGTTTAGTAGTTTGCAAGGGAAGAGAGAGAGAGTATGTGTTGCAGTCAGGTTCGCATGGCTGGTAGAAATCACCCAACTAAGAGCAGCTTGTGGGGAAAAAAAAAAGATTTATTTTGATTTATAGGCTGCAGGGGAAGTTCCACGATGGCAGGGAAAAGGTGGACAACAGCAACAGGAGTGTGTGCCAACCACTGACAAGAGGAAACTGGCTATAACACCCATAAGCCCGCCCCCAACAATACACTCCCTCCAGGAGGCATTAATTCCCAAATATCCAACAGCTGGGAACGTAGCATTCAGAACACCTTAGTTCATGGGGGACACCTGAATCAAACCACCACAGAAAGAGAATAAGAATGAGACAATGAGCATTCCAGGACCTCCAGATACTACAAATGAACTCCAGATGCATGTGCCACTTTGTACATCTGGTTTTATGTGGGTACTGGGAAATTGAACTCAGGCTCTCAGGCTTTGCGAGCTAGCATCCTTAACCACTGAGTAATCTCTCCAGCCCATTAATCTTCATTCTTACTTCAACTTTTTGATATCATCATATCCAATGCACTTTAGCACCTATGAATAATCTCAGCAAAATTTAAACCATAAAAGCACTTTATTTGCATTCATTAAAATAAATGAAAATTATTTAAACATGTGAAGTCATTCCACTTCATATAGAAGATCTTTTTTCATTTGAATCAAGTTTATTATTTAGTTCTTTTACCTACTTTTTCAATTATGCAACCCTTACAAAGGACATTGAATATCTACTCAACATCCTTTTTTTATGTAAATTAATAGCTATGTCTGATTTCCTCATACCTGCTTGAGATTGTTCTACCTTTCTTTACCATACCAGCAGGAAAATTATATACTGTTTTTAAAATTGTAAGATGTGTTCTGGGTCCTTGTTTCTCCTGGCCAGCAAAAACCTTACTTTATCCAATCTCAGGACTTGTGCTCCATTAGCACCTGTAATCCACTTCACAGCAAACTCTGACTGGGCCTCTTCAGGGCTTCAGATCAGTATGTCATGTTATTCTTAAAACAGAGACATTGTGATGACAACAACGACTTGAATAGTCTATGACCCTCTCCAATTTCCATTTTGTCTCTGCTCACAATTTCTTAAACTTATAATATGTTCCTATTGACTGCTCCAATAAGGTCCTCACTTCCAAACCTTGCTCATGTTTCCCTCTGTGGCTCCAGATCACAAATCACTATGCTCAATGAAAGTGCTTCAGCTCCCATGCCGCTTTTTTCTGTCCTTTCCATTCCATACCCATCTGCTGCATCCGCCTGTTGTTTAGGTCACCTAAGCCAGTGCTTCTCAGAGTCCCAGGCTCTCTCTTGTCTTTCCCTGCATCACTTTTCTCTTGCATCACACTGTATGCAATATCATTAAAACTTGGCATCAGCCGGGAGTGGTGGCGCATGCCTTTAACCCCAGCACTTGGGAGGCAGAGGTAGGAGGATCACTGTGAGTTCGAGGCCACCCTGAGATTACATAGATAATTCCAGGTCAGCCTGAGCTAAAGTGAGACCCTACCTTGAACCCCACCCCCCAAAAAAAGTTGGCATCACATAATGAAATGTGATTTCACTTGAACACCCTGATGCTTGGGTTTGCTTTCTACATATAAAGGCTTTACTGAAATTAACAAACTGTTTAATATACTAAAAATGTTCAATGGTCGTCTCATACATATTAAAAATAAGTGTTCACCCTATATAAAATGAGTCTCATTTTTTGCAATTTTCTTTTAGTCTCAGTGTCAATTTCATTTCCTGTTTAAACAACCACGGGCTGTAGAAATCCTTGCAGATTTCTTCATGAAGGTTGAGTGAAATCTTTTATGACATACTTGCTTGTGTCCAGCATGCACTGGAAGCAGAATCGATCCTAATCAGTGTGCATAGCTCCTTCTATCACAGCAAGGGACAGCAATGCAGGTCAGTAATGCTCAGCTTCTTGGCTCTACTGATCAGAAAAAGTACAGGCCTCTGGATGGGGGAGTGAAAAGATTACCCCAGAATTGCATCCACCCACCTTTGCATAGTAAACAAATTTTCTGAAGTACCAAATTTCCCATGCAACAGTAAAGGATATAAACATATAAACCACCCATTACTTTTTTTTTTTTAATTTTGAGAGTGACAGACACAGAGAGAAAGACAGATAGAGGGAGAGAGAGAGAATGGGTGCGCCAGGGCTTCCAGCCTCTGCAAACGAACTCCAGACACATGCACCCCCTTGTGCATCTGGCTAAAGTGGGACCTGGGGAACCGAGCCTCGAACTGGGGTCCTTAGGCTTCACAGGCAAGCGCTTAACCGCTAAGCCATCTCTCCAGCCCCACCCATTACTTTTGATGTGTGTTGAAAAGCTTCTCTTATAAAACCAAGATCATTTGATGGAACAATCCAGAAAGGACATTAAATATTGATAAGATATTTAGAGAAATAAGAAGGTGAGTAAGATAAGAGATTTCTGATGAAACTGAGGTGTTGAGTGTAATGGTTTTCTCTATCTGGCAATAAACAAATCCAATCACAGAACAAATAAGAACAAAAAAGATCCAGATGGATTGGAACTAGACTCATTTGAAGAAATCAACAAAACTCTCTGCAGGCTGAGCACCTATTCATTATATATCTACCCAACAGTGTACAGTAGAGATAAGACAGAAAATGTTGTGGATGGAAGGGAAGAGATAGTCCAAGGCTTCTCTGAGTGTGTCTCCAATTATGTGAAATCCAGAGGACGGACCACACAGTCTACAAGAACTCTTAAAGATTTGAAATCAGACACAAGTCCTTCTTTATTTGGCTTTTCACCAAAGAGTAGCTCCAAGTAAGACTGCTCTACCACCATTCTTCATGTATGGCATCACCAAAGAAATCAATTGCATGAATGTATGTTACATACCTTACAATAAATGCCTCATCAGATTGATCCTAATTTACTCATAGCAACTAATTGAACATTTAAAACACTGCTCCCTGTATTTCTATATGAATCTTACTTCCTCTAATTTTAGCTCTTTTGATGGTTTGTGAATGTATCATACTTTAAATCCATACATGTGAAAATTTATCTTTTCAATGAGTTATATTAGTCCAAAAAAGGAGCTTTTAATTTTTCCTTTTATGATTTTTGATATTTTTTCCCTAATAACAAGGCTCTGGATTTTTCAAAAAGCTTCCCCAAAGAAGAACTTGGGAAAATTGGATTGATGCTGATTATGAATGGAATTTCAGTTTCAAGAGAAAATACTCAGTAATGCTGAATATAAGTTATCCAGCTTTGGGGAGACATGGTCTATCCAAGGAAAGTTTTACAAATTTTTATCAGAAGTTTAGTGAGCACAGGACCTGGCATGTTCTCATATTTGAATTCCTACTGTGTGAGTATAGTGTGTACCTGTGCATATGTGTGTTCAAATGTGTGTTCCCACATGTGTGTGGTTGTGCATGCATGTATACATGTACATGTGTAAACCAGGGGACAGACTCAAGTTATCCATCCAGTCATGAACACGATGTACCTCTTTATGACAAAGGGTTTCTCTGGTTTGGCTATACTAGTCAGCCAATGAGTTCTACAGAGTCCATCACTACTTCCCTAGCTCTGGGATTACAGATATGCCTCACCACTCCTGTCCTTTCACTTGGGTATTGAAGGTTGAACCCAGGTTTCCATGCTTATGTGACAATCACTTTATCCTCTTATCTATCTCCCCATCCTAATTTATTTTCTAAATAGATATTTTTTAAACTTCTTTCATCTCTCAGCTGATATAGAATTCTATTCAATGTTTATTTTACTTCATATTATCAGCATTTTCTACCTAGTTGTACCTTCCACTTCTTTTAGATGTTGTGACCTCCAAAAGAGCAGAAGCAGAAGCTTGTGTGTATTCCTCAGTTCATCCTATGTATCATCTACATCAGAGGTCCTGATAATATATATCCAAGAGAGAGCAAACCATACAAATAGATTGAATCTAGAGGCCAGGGAGAGAGACTCAGTGGGTAACGTGCTTGCCACACAAGCATTAGGACTTTAGTTCAGAAATCTAGTGTCCATATAAAATGTCAGGCACAGCCATGCATGCTGGTAATCCCAGCACTAGTGAGGCAGAGACAAGAGGATTCCTCGTGCTTGTTGGTTAGCTTAACTAGACACATCAGTTAACTCTTGTCCCAGCAAGAGACTCCATTTCAAGAGTGACTGAGGTTGGGGCTGGAGAGATGGCTTAGCAGTTAAGGCACTTGCCTGTGAAGCCTAAGAACCCAGGTTCTCCAGTACCCATGTAAACCAATATGCACAATATGGCACATGTGACTGTAGTTTGTTTGCAGTGGCTGGAGGCTCTGGTGTGCCCATTCTTTCTCTGTCTTCCACTTTTTCTCTGCCTCTCTCACTCTCTCTCAAATAAGTAAATAAAATACATTTAAAAAAAAGAGTGATGTCGACCTCAGGCCTGCATGTGTGCACATTTGCATGGGTGCTCACATACGAACACAGAAGCACGCATACAAACATGCAGACATATGAATGTCTACCAAACACACATGTACATGGCCCAAAGTGAAAAAGTTAAAGATTTTATTCCTTTTAAAAATATGACAAAATTGACTGGTGTGGTGGTGCACACCTTTAATCCCAGCAGAGGTAAGAGGATCACTGTGAGTGCGAGACCACACTGAGACTCCATAGTAAATTCCAGGTCAGACTAGAACAGAGTGAGACCCTACCTTCAAAACAAGATATATATGATAAAATAATAAAGAATAAACTTTTAGTGGTGGAATAAGTAATATACTGTTTTAACAAAACTTGTCAAATGACATTTCTCACTCTGTTAGCTTTATATATGAAGTATCAATGATAGATTTAACAGATTAGTTTCTTAGAAAGGTTAAAGAGGAGCAAAATAAGTTTTATAATAGTATTTTCTATACTGCAAAATTAGAAGCTCTGTTAGTCATGGGTCAGTAGAACAAAATGGTATTTTAGATATACATATATATGTCCAATTCATAAGTACAGTTACTGTGTTGGCTAGCAAGTCCAGAGTCCTCAGTGTTACAGTCTTTGACAAAGAATGTAAACTTCTTTAGAAACTACCTGACACTTCCAACATGTGTGCCTTTGGTAGGATGATCCTTGCTAAAGAGAATCAAAGTGTTCCATAAGAGCTTCCATTGACTGGATAAATCCTATCTGCATCAGAAGGGGGCATCTGCTTTGCAATGCTGACTGATTTACTTTAATTTCATCCAAAAACATTCTCTTGAAAATGTTCAGGATAATTTTTGACAAACTATCTGGGTACCTCAAGGCTCAATCAAGTCAAGACACACAATAATCCATTGCAGAAGCTGATAGTAAGTAGTACAACTCTATAATTTTAGAAACGCTGTGAAATAGAGCTAGCATGGGGCAGATAAAGACCAGTCTAGGACACAAGTTAATTGGAGGCAATGTTGAGACAAAAGCCTAGATTATTTTTTTTTTTTCTCTTAGTACTGTGTAGGTATCATTATACTGTGGTTCAAGTTCATGAGATTTCTGGAGCCAAGAAGTACAAATAAATTAGAGAAAGGAAAAAAAAATCAAATGTTTACAGTGTCAAAGTATGACAATTAATTTTACATACTTGCTTGTGAACATTTTATTTGTGCACAAAATGAAAAGTAAAAATGAAATAAAATCTTTGGAATTTGTTATGTGTTTTTGAACTACCAAAGGTGAATTTTGTGGGTTTTTTAAGTATGAGAAGATCATTCTTGGACAATAATTTATTAAATATGAGTGTTTTCTTCTGTTATCTCTTAAACAAGTTGTATAGCAATCACCTAAGAGAGGAATACTCAGAATACTTTGAACCATATAAATGGCATCTAAAAAACTGACTGTCATTTTCAAAATGATAATAAAATATTGATTTTTAAAATAAAGGGAATATACATAGTGGTTGAGTACTTCAGGTACATTTGCACAGGTATCTGTGCAAAAGGTGATGCAAACATCATCTCACCTTTAATAATAAGATACCAAATAAACATTTTTCTTCTTAGGAGATATATGACCAGTGTTTTTCCTTCTTTTTAAAAAATCATGGGCTGGAGAGATGGCTTAGCAGTTAAGCGCTTGCCTGTGAAGCCTAAGGACCCCGGTTCGAGGCTCAGTTCCCCAGGTCCCACATTAGCCAGATGCACAAGGGGGCGCACGTGTCTGGAGTTCGTTTGCAGAGGCTGGAAGCCCTGGCATGCCCATTCTCTCTTTCTCCCTCTATCTGTCTTTCTCTCTGTGTCTGTCACTCTCAAATAAATAAAAAAATAAATAAAATTTTAAAAAATCATGATAATGTGGGAATCTTTTCAATATGTATATTTTCCTGGGCAATGGGGCATATATTCTGCCATTTGTACCTAGCCGATTTAGAAACATTTGCTACAAAAAATAAATTCATTGGGTACATTTTTCCTAGACTAATCAAAGATGGAAAGGTAATAGGTAACTTTTGCTACAAAAGTAAACTTCCTCATAAAAACATATAATTAGTAGTAAGGGATAACTCTGAGTAAGGGTTAATATTTTTTATTAGTTAGTTTTGTATTCAGCAAACACAGTCAGTTTGGTACCATTATTAGGCTCATCAATGACCTACCCTCTCCCTTGGCTCCTCCTTGTTGAGGTATATGGGTCATGCATTGTGGAGTTAGCCCATAGTTATGGGTAAGATAAATGTCTCTGCATATCATGACAGAACATGTGGCTCTGACATTCTTTCCACCCACTCTTCCACAAAATTTCCCTGAGCCATGTTGTGTTCATTTTTGGTCTGTTTCAGTGATGAAGTACTGGGGGCTTCTGGGGCTCTGGCTCTCTGATTAGGTATGAGTTGATTTTTCTCTGTGTTGGTCTCCTTCCCCCTTGTGCTGGTATCTGGTTCATCAGGAAAACAGCACCCTTGCTTGTTTCGCTAATTTTTCTTAGTTTCAGCCAGGTCCCCTTTGAGGTATGATGGGGTGGCTCTCTCCTTGTGATCTACATCTATCTGAAAAGGAGAAGCAGATTCTCCAATGGAGAGTAAGTTAGCACCAGGACAAATGAGGTAACCCTTGCTTTCTTTTTTATAGAGAGTTTAATAGGTGTAGGTCCTCTTGTAGCCCATGATTGATGACAGCTTAATAATGGAGAGTGGGCTTATGTTTGGATATGGTTCTGACTTGTTTCCCAGCTCCAGCTATAGGTCCCATACTGCTGAGGGGATCAGTTAGCCAAATCAAGAGCAGGTGGTTCGCCACCATGGCTGTGTGCCACTATTGCACTTGTGTGGGCATCACACCAGGTTATTTGCTGCTAAGTAGGTTAGATGCTTGAACAGATATTGGTCATTTTCCCCCATTCGCCCATGTAGTACCTTCTGGCACTAGATGCACTGACTCTCTGGGGACTGACTCTCTTCCAGCTTCCAGCCATGCCATTTCATTTTACGTGTCGACCACATACAGTGTCTTCAGCCTTAAGATCTTACCACTAACCTTTGGTGGGTCATCAAAGACTCAGACAGAAATCTGTCTTTCTTTTAGGAAACCTTGTAGGTCTCTCTGATCAAAAGCTCATTGTAGATGACAGCCACATGCTGGTACTGGGAGTTACAGGTCTATGCCCACTAGGAAGAAAAAGTTAACTAGTATACAAGAATTAGAGAGAAGGGAAAAAGAGAGAAAGAGAGAAGAGGGAAGAAGGAGGGAGGGAAGCTGTAGAAGATTAAGGTTGGTCTTCATCATAACCTCTCCAGTGTCTTGTAGCTCAGGTGTTCCCTCTAAGGGCCTGATGAAGGTTCAGCCATTTCATCTGCATTTTAGGGAGTAGAATTGTATGTTACCATTGTCGTTTGGGTATAGATTTGTGTTCTTCAACCCTTCATTGTCCTCCCCTCCCTCCCACCCATCCTATTGTATAGGCCATGAAATGCTTGTTGGGTATGTAAGGCATCTTGGGAAGATTCAGGTTAGGTGCTGTAGATGAGTGACACTATGTGGTGATTATATATAGAAAAGTAGTAGAAAATGCAAACCTAATTGAACAAGTCCAAAGCCCTCTAGAAGCTCTCAAGAATAGAGTCAGCCAAGTGGAGGATATAAACTCTGATCTGGAAGACAAGATGGATGAAACAGTTTGAGAGTTCAAAAATTTCACTAAGTTCAAAAGTTCCTGTGAACAGAACATGAGGGAATTGTGGGATACACTTAAATGTCCTAATATCAGGATCATTGGAATACCAGAAGGAGAAGAAATTCAAACCAAATGAATGGAGAACTTATTTAACAAAATAATTGAAGAAAACTTTCCCAGTCTCTTTAAAGAAAGATCCATCAAGATATAAGAAGCCAACAGAACTCCAAACAGACTGGACCAAAGGAGAAACTCTCCAAGATATATTGTCATTAGGACTCTAAACATTGACACCAAAGAGAAAATCCTAAAAGTAGTTAGGAAAAAACAACACACCACGTTCAAGATAACACCATCAGAATTACTTCAGACTTCTCAATGGAAATCCTGAAAGCTAGAAGGGTCTGGAGTGAAACTCTCCAAAGTATAAGAACCTATGGATTCCAACCCAAAATACTCTACCCAGAAAAAGTATCCCTCATAATAGATGGTGAAAAAAAAAAAATTTCCCATGGCAAAAAAAAAAAAAAAATTATATGAACACAAAACAAAAGCTACAGAGAGTATTTTAGGAAATTTTCCACAGAGAAGAAACAAATAACCAAACTCAAATGCTTACAAAAAGCAGATCACAATAACTGAACTCAGAGTAGGCACAAAAATATTCAAAGTCCATGGAAACACCAACCCTCACTTACCATCACAATATGACAGGGATCAAATCAAATCTCACAGCCTTTACCCTAAATATTAATGGCCCTAATTCACCCATCAAGAGACACAAGCTTACAAGATGGATCAAAAAATTAGACCCCTCAATCTGTTGCCTTTAATAAACCCACCTCACCAATAAAGACAGACACCTCCTCAGGGTAAAAGGGAGGAAAACAATATTCCAAGCACATGGCAATAAGAAACAAGCAGGGTTAACTATATTAGTATTGGATAAAATAGACTTCAAACCAAAAATAATCAAAAAAGACAAAGAAGGCCACTTCCTACTTATCAAGGGAATGATCCATCAAGAGGATATTACAATCATAAATCTGTATGCACCAAACAGAGGGTCACCACAGTTCATAAAACAAAACTTACTTGACAATAAAACAGTAATAACCACTATCATAACTGGGGACTTCAATATACCATTATCAGTAATAGACATATCATCCAAACAGAAACTCAACAGGAAAGTAAGAGACCTCAACAATACCACAGAGCACTTAGACCTAATGGACATATACACAACTTTTCATCCCAAATCCACAGACTACACATTCTTCTCAGCAGACCATGGAACATTCTCTAAAATAGACCATATACTGGGTCACAAAGACTGCCTCCACATATTTAGGAAGATTGACATAATTCCCTGCATGATATCAGATCACAGTGCTATATTGCTAGAAATCAACAAGAAAAGACCCACCAAGAACACCAATGGCACCTGGAAACTGAATAGCATATTTTTAAACAATAAATGTATAGTGGATGAAATAAAAAATGAAATTGCAAAATTTCTAGAATTGAATGACAATGAGAACACATCGTACCAAAACTTATGGGACACAAGGAAGGCAGTCCTCAGGGGAAAATTCCTAATGCTGAATGCCTTCATAAAAAATACAGAGAGATCCCAAATCAACAACCTAATCATCCACCTAAAAGAACTAGAAAAGCAAGAAATAACTAACCCAAAGAGATCCAGAAGGAAAGGAATAATTAAAATCAGAGCAGAAATTAATGAATTGGAAACCAAGGAAACAATTAAGGCAATTGACAAAACAAAGAGCTGGTTCTTTGAAAAAAATAAACAACATTGACCAACCCCTGGCCAATTTGATCAAGCAAATAAAAGAGAAGCATCAAATTAACAAAATTCAAAATGATAAAGGAGAGATCACAACAGACACAAGTGAAATCAGGAGAATCATTAGAACTTATTTCAAAAACTTCTACTCCACAAAACTGGATAATGTGGAGGAAATGGATAAATTCCTGGATATATAACATCCATCAAAGCTAAACTCAGAGCAGATTAATCTCCTCAAGGAACCCATCACACTCATGGAGATTGCAAAAAGTAATAAAAAAAAAAAAACCCTCTCCCCCCAAAAGAGTCCAGGACCAGATGGATTCTCAGTGGAATTCTATCATACCTTCATAGAAAAACTCAAACCAATCTTCCTCAAACTGTGCCACACAATTGGAGAACAGGGAAAGCTACCCAACTCCTTTTATGAAGCTAGTATCACCCTAATTCCAAAACCAGGCAGAGATGCCACAAGAAAAGAAAACTACCAGCCTATATCCCTGATGAACTTAGATGCAAAGATCCTAAACAAAATCTCACAATCTGAATCCAACAACACATCAAAAGCATTGTCCACCTTGACCAAGTTGGATTCATCCCAGGAACACAGGGGTGGTTCAACATATGGAAATCTGTCAATGTAGTACACACATAAACAAGGTTAAACATAAAAACTACATGCTCATTTTGATAGATTCAGAAAAGTCCTTTGACAAGATACAACATCACTTCATGATCAAAACATTGGAGAGAATTGGCATGGTTGGTTCATACCTTAATGTAATAAAAGCAATATACAAATCTCCAAAGGCCCAAATAATGCTTAATGGAGAGAGACTGGAGGAATCCCACCCCTCTATGCCCTCTCACTGACAATCTATTGGAGATTGCTCTCCCCTAAATGTCTCAGTGAACCCTTAATGTCTTGCCTTTCTTTCCCCAGGATTTGAAGCATAGCTAGGTGGTCACCATGTTGGCTGGAAGTCTCAAGGTTAATAGTTTGGAAGAGAAACATAAAACTTTGATTTTTAAACATGTAACACAATCAAAATAGAGTGGTTTAAAAGCTATCTCTCATTATTTAATGCTTATGAAAATGCACACAAGTTTTCCACTACTGTGATCAATTTTCAAGGGGGGAATGAATAAATTTAAGAAGTGTGTTTTTTGATTAGTATAATGTAAGACTGCATGCCACAGCACACACAGAGACAAAAAAACAACAACAACAAAAAAAAAAAAAACACTTAATAAGTATTGTATTGTTTAGTTTTGAAACATTGCTTTGGCAGATACACCACTGATGCCATTTTAAAACAAAGTCCCCTGGAAGAGAGAATTGCATTGTGGTACAAGGAAAATGATTATGTCATAACTTTTTTATTTAATTTTTAGTTCAATTATTAGAAGAGAGAAAGAAGAGTGAGAGAAAAAGAGAGAGAACAGGCACACCAGGTCCTCTTACCACTGCAAATGAACTCTAGATGCATGTGCCATGCTGTTCATCTGGTTTTAATTGAGTTCTTGGAAATTGAACTTGGGTCTGTAAGCTTTGCAAGCAAGTGCCTTTAACCACTGAGCCATCTATCCAAGCTGAACTGTGTCATAACCCTCATAAAGGTGAACTAGACCAGTGGTATTGGTTCTAACAATAGTACCTAGATTAGAAATGATATTCCCTCACTGACAGCTCACACATACAGTAGTTTTATGACCATATATATCCTTTATAGCCACAGATGTGATATTGTTTTGGAAGCCAGATCCCTTAAGCCTATAGTGATGTTGGGACATGATATGCAGCAAGGCCAGGACTGGTGACATTTTTCTCTTCACACAAATGCCCTTCGCTTTCCCACCTAGGGTCCAGGCAATTACATTGAACCTACTGGGACTCAGCACTACACACATTTGTTTGCTTTAATGCGTGTATTCTCTTTTCTACTCAAGTGTTGTGTATAACCTAGTGCTTCATTTGAGATTTCAAAGATGACCCAGCTATCAGACTATCAGTTTTGGAGAAGCATGTCACTAAATGTCCAAGGAGTTTAAGTCCCATACTTTCATTGCTATAAAATGTTTCCTTTGGCTCAATGTAGTCATTCATCCCACCTTTTTTATAAGAGAGAGAGAGAGAGAGAGAGAGGGAGAGAATTGGTTTGCCAGGGCCTCCAGCCACTGCAATAGAACTCCAGACTTGTGTGCCATCTTTGGCACATGTGCAACAGTGTGAGATTGTGTCACCTTGTGCATCTGGCTTAAGTGGGATCTGGGGAGTCAAACATGGGTTGGTAGTCTTTGCAGGCAAGCTCCTTTACTGCTAAGCCATATCTGCAGCCCTTCTCCCACTTTTTTGAGGTAGGATCTCATTCCAGCCCAGGCTGACCTAGAACTCACTCTGTAGCCCAGGCTGGCCTCAAACTCACAGCAGTCCTCTCTGACTGCAGCCTCCTGAGTTCTGGTATTCCACATCCATCTGGCTGAGTGTGATACCTGGTTAGCTCATAAATCACTGGACCAAATATTTGGTTAGTTTTCAGATCATGTTGAGCCTTATAGACCAAGATGTCTCATATATAAAACTGTTGCAGTCTGGTTCACATTGCTGGTAGAAATCACCCAACCAAGTGTAGCTTCTGGGAAAAAGAAACTTATTTTGGCTTACAGGCTCGAGGGAAGCTTCATGATGGCATGGGGAAAATGATGGCATGAGCAGAAGGTGGACATCACCCCCTGACCAACATAAAATGGACCACAGCAACAGGAGGGTGTGCCAAACACTGGCAATGGGAAACTGGCTTTAATACCCATAAGCCCACCCCCAACAATACAGCCCCTCCAGGAGGCATTAATTCCCAAATCTCCATCAGCTGGGAATCTAGCATTCAGAACACCTAAGTTTATGGGGACACCTGAATCAAACCACCACAAAAACTATGCCCAGAATATTTGTCTATTCCTTTTAACATGAAATGCTGATACTTATGATATGGGAAAGGATCTATAAGTATGTTGAATCAACAAAGAACATGTTGTATTTCTTCCTTTTGTGGTAATGTTTAGTTACAATATGTGGGTTTTTTTTTTTCTGGGCTATTCTAGCATACCCCAAATTTCAGCCAACTTTTCAAAGTATTACTGATGTGGCAGACTCACGAGTGTTAATAATGTTTATCTCAATGTATCTCAGCTCTCAAAAGATGGCAACCACTTCTTGCTCATTTGGTCTGATCACAGACTTACATTGACATAATGTTCACTGTATAATATTAAAAGACTACCAGATGGTCCAAATATCCTTGGACTAACAGAATATAGGATACTTAACAGATGCTAAATTTGAAAAATATACTGTTGTAACTTCCATTTGAATGCAAACAGTTGTTATTAAATTTTCTAATTTGGATGAAACTCATTTGCCACATGGCTATAGTACATGTACCAAAGGTCGTAAAATATCCACTCTATCCACAGAATACCATCTGGCATAGCAGTGCTAATTGGAACTAATAATTACTTAGTTGAATAGTTAGAAGTCCATTATTATTCATCATCTCATTTTTCTTTTTTCAGAGATTGTTGTAATTCATGTTACTATGAGGAGAAACAGTTCTTGCATCCATCCTTCAAGTCTCTAAAACTGATATTTATTTCTACCATTTCCTCTGAGATGTGATATTTTGTTTAATATTTTATCTTATCTAACATGAGGTGAATCAATATTGGAGGCATCCATGTGACCTTCCAAAAATGGTAGATGTCATTCCCAAGGCTAAGGAATGCCTTATGATAATAGCAGGTGTGTGGACGTGAGGACTTTAGAAATTATAGAAAGGGTTCCAGGATACACTGAACCCAGTGTATGTCATACAGGAACCAGGAATTTGTTTGTAGTTTGAGACCACAGTGCCACTTCTCTAAAAGGGAAAACTAATGATACTTTTGAAAACGTTGATGTTTTCTTCTTAATTTACCCAAGTACAGTTAATGATGAGCACCTATAGGCAAGAAGTAATATGAACGCTTGCAGAATTGTCGACTACTTAGGGATATGTAATATCCCTTGGGACATGTGTCAGCTGAGACCATCTCCTAGAAAATGAACAACTAAGAGACACTTGTCACTGGCATTTACCTATTAAGGTAACAAAACTCTGGTGAAGATAGCTTCTAACCACAAGGTCATGATTCCTTCCCAAAAGCAGTGTGCAGTCATGGCTCTGTGAAAGGTGTTTAGGACAGTCATTTGCCCAATTTCAGAATTCTCATACAGTTTCCCAAGTTCTTGTTTCTATTGCCTCACATATGTTCTCCTTAAGCCAGTCTTGTCTCCTTCAATCCTTCATACAGGTATTGATCTCTAAAGAACTCTTTGAAAACTTCCAATACATGAATCTTAACTTTAGATATTGTTCATAGGGGAGTAGGTTGTGGTATAGGAATTCAAGACAACTATGTAAAAGAGTTAAAACTTCTGAAGCATGGACTTTTTGGTTATATGTTGTTTTTATACATCAGAAAACTTTATAAAAGTCTCTAAAAAGAATATCTGTAAGAAATATATATATTATACTTTTAAATAGGATATTAAAGTATCATAAACATATAATTATGATCATGATGAAATATGCATTTTACCACACTATCATTTACAAAACAGACCTTTTTATGAATCAACAATTTTCATTTTTTAATTAGTTTTCTATTCTTCAAGTACAGGCAGTTTGGTACCATCATTAGGCTCATCCGTGACCTACCCCCTCCCCATTGGCCCCTCCTTGTTGAGGTATATGGGTCATGCATTATGGAGTTAGCCCACAGTTATTGGTATGATAAATGTCTCTGTATATCATGACCCAACATGTGGCTCTGACATTCTTTCCACCCTGAATCAACAATTTTCATTTGGAAATGCCAACTCAGTAAATTGAAAGCTTAAAAATTCAAATTCAAATTAAGTGTATTATTTATTCAAGGACATATGTAATATGGACAATAATCTATATTTTATTAGAAAAGAACATGTGATATGAATATTTGTAATTGCATACTTATTAAAGTTATTAATTTTATTTTAATAGCTCTGATATATTTCAGTACAGCAAAGCTACTTTGTGCCAATTTATTTAATCCTTTAAATCTGACTAAGGATCTGATAATATTGAGAAATTAGTCAGCAAGATATCAAGGAGTATTTTCTCAGATTCCAAATTCCAAAATATCATCAGGTGTTTTGTATATATTTTGAGACTTTTAAACCATTTCCATTAAAAAAGGAAAATAATAGAAATATCTTTGAGCTCACAAAAGCTCTGTGTCATTGGTAGGAAACTCAGGTTTTGCTTTAGTTTGGTGGAATTTCACAGCAGGTAGTAAGTGTGGGTTAGTTGCTCAAAATTCATTCTCTGATGTCAGGAAACAAATATTGAAGGCTTTCTTGCCAGTAGCTAGTAACCTTGCCACTTAATCTTTCTAAGCCTCAAACTCTTTATCTCAAATCAGGATTGATGATGATAATAATGGTACAGAAAAGAGTTGTGTGATGGGTAGAAGGTGATTCCTTCAGAAGCACTCATGGAGGAAGCTGTCAAGAGAGGAGGGCTGCTGACAGGGTGAATGATACCTACATTTTATACTTTGGAGTTTTATTCACAAAGGGGGCTTTGAAAACTGTAAGACATTTTGCATTATTACCACACTAGGCACAACTGCATGACTGATGAGAAAAAATGTCAATTGTTATGCCAAAATAAACGTGGTGATATATTATTAAACCTCACCAAAGTATTAAGATTAAGCTTCACTTTTTTTTCCTTTCCACAGATGAGAGATGTGAAGAACAGAAGGTATGGTGGTTTGATTCAAGTGTGCCCCATAAACTTAGGTGTTCTGAGTGCTAGGGTCCTAGGTGATGGAGATTTGGGAAGCAACACATCCAGGAGGCAGTGTATTGTTGGGGGTGGGCTTATGGATCAGCCCCCCCACACTAGTGTTTGGTAGACTCTCCTGTTCCTGCTGTCCATCTTATGTTGGCCAGGGGGTGATATCCACCCTCTGCACATGCCATAACTTTCCCCTGCCATCATGGAACTACTCTCGAGCCTATAAGCCAAAATAAACCCTTTTTTAATGTGAACCTGACTACAACAGTAATGTTGGTATGAAGAAGTGGTGTCATTTGTTGCTAGGCACTTGACTGTATGGCTTTGTCCTTTAGGACCTGATTTTCAAGAAGAATATGGAAGGATTTGAATCATTGGCCTAAGAGATGCCTTGTAGTGCTATAAGTACAACTTGATGGGCTATTCTGGTCAAACTCAGACCTGACTGCAGTAATAACTATGGACTGTGTTTGGCTTATGAGTGTGAAAAGGAACTTTTCTTGGACTGGGAAAGAAGCAGTTTGTGTGAAATACTTGCTATTATGCCCATGTCCTGAGAACTTGTGCAGGGTTGCAGTGCATAGAAATGAACTGATGTCTGCAGAAGGACATGGCTCAGAAAAATGACATCATTGGGTTGAAACTGCTGCCTGTTCAGCTGCAATTATATGAGAGATTATGACCGCTGAGATTGGAGCAACAGGAAGAATGTAGACTCCTTTGAAGGGGCCTGCATGCTCAAGGAGGGCCCTATTCTTCAAAGTCAACTTTAGTCCCCCTGGATTAACAAACAGCACCCTACCTGGAATTGTGGAGTATAAAGAAATGCAGGAAAGAGAGGGTTATTGAGTTTGCAACACGGTCTTGTATTTTGGAAATGGCCATGGGCAGTGTGAAGCAGGTTTACTGTATACTTGCATAGATACTCCATGGAACCTTGAGGATGAATCACAGATTGCGGTAGAGACCAAGTAGAGATGCTGGAACCATGAGATGGCTACTAATAAAAGCTGTTGGCCTGGATGAAGTTTTCCAGGACTATAAGTAGACTATATGGAGGGGTGGGATTGGAACTCCAGAGACTTGTTGCTCATTAGAATTATCGGACTTGGAAATTTGTCACTGGCTAGAGTTGTTGGACTTGACACTACAGAGTTTGATGTTTGCCTTGGATGTTTTAAATGTTGTATTGGCTGTATATTTCTTTGTTATGCCCAATGCCATCTTTTGTAGTGTAAATGTTTATTCTGTGCTATTATAGGAATTTTGAGGTTATTTTTTGGTATTATGGCACAGTTAAAAGGCCTGGGATTATGGAGATGTATGAACATAATTGGAATTGATAAAAACTATGGGGAATTTTAAAGTTGGACTGAATGCATTTCATTTGACATCATCAGTTAATAGGGGCCAGGGGCAGAATGTGGTGGTTTGATTCAGGTGTACCCCATAAACTTAGGTGTTCTGAATGTTACATTACCAGCTGATAGAGCTTTGGGAATTAATGTCTCCAGGAGGCAGTGTATTGCTGGGGGTGGGTTTACAGGTGTTATAGCCAGTGATCCCTTGCCAATGTTTGGCATACTCTCCTGTTGCTGTTGTTAACCTGATGTTGGCCAGGGGTTGATGTCCACCCTCCACTCAGGCCATCATTTTTCCCTGCCATCATGGAGGTACCCCTTGAGCCTTTAAGGGAAAATAAACCTTTTTATTTCCCAAGAGTTGCACTTCATTGAAAAATTTCTACCAGCAATGCGAACCTGACTGCCACAGAAGGTAAATGTCTTTTTTACACGAAGTCACATATCTGCCATATAGGTGAACTGACAGTAAAAATCTCTGCTTTTATAAATTCGAAGTTTGTTTTTCCATATACAAAATGAGATGTCTAAATATAATAATGGTAAAAATGGCAATTAATTTCAATATGTACTTTCTAAATTTTCTTTCAATGTAAAATCACTTTCAATGCCAACATTCAAAGGTGCTTTAACTGGTGTATTTTTCATGCTTTTCATTCTCACTAAATCTTAAGAATTTTCCACAAAGGGAAGCAACAGCTTTCTGCTTTTGTCAGATTTTAGGTAATCCAATTATAATGTTTATGATCTCAATCTCAAAATTGCTTGCAATGTTCTGGTCCATAATTAGACAGTACCTTACCTTGGGAGGAATGCCAGGAGTGATGATCACATGGTATTCAGGGACCTCATTTTTGACAGAGAATGTCAAATGCCACTGGACATATAATCTCCTAGTAAACATAGCCTGTTAGAATTATAAGAGAAGTAATTAAGAAAATGTCTTGGTTTTCTCTCTTTAAAGATAAAGTCATTGACTGGAGAGGGAAAGTAATAATAAATCGTATATGTGGATATGTGCATATATGTGTACATAGATAGGCATCTAAGAATAAATATTTGGAGGTTATCCGGAGTCCAGGCTCATTTTTGTGGCTGACTTTAGGTAGTGAGGGTATTTGTCACCTGATTAACTATTAGAGGCTTTCATTGTCCCAGCTAAACTTAGATTATCCAAGAATCATGTATTCACAATCTACAAAAATACTAGCATGTTGAAGGCATAGTGACCTTGGTGGTAATAGTGTATTATTTCTGAAGTAGTACATAGGCTAAAATGGATTGGTGATAGTTTTTATAGCCACAAAAATAAAAAAAGGGATTAAGAAAAAACGACATCTCTGTTTTTTTTTTTTTCTCTGTTTAGTCCACAGTCAGGAATCATCTTTATTCTCTAAGAGACGTTCCCTGAATAGGACAAGGTGAATGTGACACCCTAGAATTTTATGAATTTGCAAGTCTATATTGCTCTATATACTTGAAACAGTTCACAATAAGTCTAAAGCTAATTTTCTATGGATTGATTAGATCTTCTATAGATTTTCATGTGCTTTAACTCTGTCTAAGTCTATGGTAAAATAATGAAACTCCAAGGAAAACTCAATGAGAAAATATATGTATGCATTTGATATACTATATATTAATATTTGTATTGTTATATTTTATATCTGCTCTGAACTGAACATTCCCTCCTGGAGCAGGGAAAGAGGTTATTAATCAGAAGCTAAAGACAAGACTCACTAGGCTTATGGATCTTGAAGCTCAGGAAACTGAGATTCAGAGGCCTCAAGGAAATACAAACAGGAAACAATTGCAGAATTGCAGGGGAGAGGAACCTCTGTCTGTTGGAGCAGCCAGCATTTTGTGCAGGGAAATCCAAACACACAGCCTGTGGGAAGACTTGTGATGCAACTGCCTTTGAGTCGCTTGTGCTCTAGTAAGTGAGTGTAATGAACGCATAGACTCAACCAACCTGGGCCTTGTTGGAATTATGTTGCCTAACTTTCACAGAACAGGTTTGCTGAGATGATCATATGTTTGTTTACATATCTCCTGGATAGAGAGAGAGAGAGAGAGAGAGAGAGAGAGAGAGAGAGAGAGGGAGAGAGAGAGAGAGAGAGAGAAAGAGAAAGATCATCAATTTACTCATTGTGCTGCACAATTCAAAATGTTCAAATGTAAAAACCGGGTGTGGTGGCTCATTCCTTTAATCCCAGCATCGGGAGGCAGAGGTAGGAGGATTGCCATGAGTTTGAGGCCACCCTGAGACTCCATAGTGAATTCCAGGTCAGCCTGGGCTAGAGTGAAACCCTAACTCATAAAACAACAACAACAAAAAGAACAAAAAACAAAACAAAACAAAGTTCAAATGTTTTGTGGCTGGAATTTTCAATTTTATGTATTTCAACTCTTTTTGAAAATGATAAACTAAAAGTTACAAGAAAATCATCAATAAGTAGGATTTATTATATATATGTATATATACATATGCACACATACATATACATGGGTTTTATATATGCACACATATATGCTATGTCATTTAGTATTATATATTATTATGATGTATGAGGAATATGTTCATCCAGATGATCCTTGACTTACAATATGGCTATTTACAGCAAGATGAATCCATCATAGTTTGAAAGTACTATAACTAGAAACCTTACCAAGCACCATAGCAACACAGTCACTATAGCTTTGATTTTTTTGCTCTTGAGCAATGGCTTACTGGAAACTGAAAGTTTCCTGGCTGGCATCACAAAAGTATACCTTTACATGTAACCCTACCCTTGAAAAATGATCAAAAGTGAAAATATAAGGTATAATTTCTACTGAATGTGTACCACTTCCTTTCTGTTTCAAAATTGAAGAACTTTTCACCACAGCAATGAAGTTTGCATATGCTAACACACTTATGTATATGTACATGCATATATAATATAGGTACTGCTATTCCTTAAGGCTTTGGTGAAAGTTTTTTCTATCAGTCACTGATCTTTCTGTCTTCTGATTTTGACTTGAGGAATCTTAACTTTTGTTGCTCTGTGTCTATATTGTAGGCTTTCTGCTTGTATTCAACACTAACATTAAGCACTAACATTGGTCTTCTTCTAAATGTTAAACAACTGTTTCCTAAATTAAATAAATTTTAACACTATAAATCTATTAATTCATGACAAAAATGAAATTCTTACCTTATACTTCAGTCTAGCGGTGGTACTGCAAGGCTCTACTTGTCCATCTGCCACCACTGAAATGGGCCTCTAGGGCATCAAGCCCATCCACATTCCAATTATTCATGATTAAATCATGAGGAATGATAATATTACATTGAAGCTGAGCCCAAATCAGTGCAACTTCCATAGGATGGGAAATGTGTCCCTCTGTCTCATCCTGTACTAAGCAGTTATTGTCTTGTAACATTCACTGTACTTTTCTCACACTTATACACAAATGCTTCCTTGGTATGTCTTCTATTGGGATAACAGTTCTTGAGTATAATGTATTTCTATAGTGTAGGAAAGCAAAATAATAACTCCAGTTAATTGCAGTTTAGCTATCCAGTACAGAATCACCATGTTCTACCAAAGCAAAACACAACCAAACTAAGAGCCTCACCATCTGTTTCCCTCCCTATTTCTATAGCTTTTCTTCTTTAAATCACCTTGTGAAGTAGAACTCAGGTTCTAATGGGGAGTTAGTTCCTGGAATCATGGTTAAAATAATATCTGGAGAATGCTTTTTTTATGTTTCTGATTGTTACTAAGAGCAAATGCATATTCAAATTTACACCCAAATTCTGTTTCCATTTATCTGTATTCAAATGATTTGTTTGCTAGATTTGACCATATTTCTGGCAATTGCCAAGCAGAATATACCCTCTTTATTCAATTTAATGCTATTTTATTTCTGATTATTCTGTTTTTATGTTTTTGCGGTGTGCATGCATGTGCGTATGCATGTTCATCATGTTCTTAGGTGTGCAGGTGCATGTGTGGTGGTGACTCAAATTCATTGGGAGTGGGGGAGAGTCTGCGTATGTGTATGCTTCTTTGGGAGCCAGAGGATGATTCTGAGTTCATTGCAGAATTGCTTTCTACCTTACTTATTGACAGAGGGTCTCTCACTGAACCTGGAACCTGATTTTGCTAGTCTTGCTAGTCAACTTGCTCCAAATATCCATATATCCATGCCTCCCAAACTCTAGAGTTACAGGCATGTATACAAAGCCCAATATTTACATTGCTGTTATGGGATCTGAACTCAGCCCTCCTACTTGCAAAGCAAGTGCTTCATTGACTAAACTATTGCTCAGCCATTATTTCTGAACACACACATACACACACACACACACACATGGATGCACATATAGTATTTGTGATAAAGTGATGTTATTCTGAGTACCTCCATCCAAAAATAAAATGAACACTCATTACTATAAATCATTCAAATCACTACTTTATGATTTTAATGAGAAAATATTTGTTTACTTGCTTAAAGATGTGTTCTTTGAAGTAGTGAAATTCATGTCCAAACAAGTCAATTGGCAGTCTAATATAGCAAGGAACCAAATTGTAAAATGGTATCTTACAAGCCACAGAATACCACAATGCAAAAGGAGGGTTTAAGCTCTTACAATCACAGAATCTTGGATGTTTAACTCTCAGATATATGTTGAAGATTCGCCATCCATTTGATCAGGATTAGTTGATTATATATATATATATATATATTGGAATTTGTATCAACCCTTGCTTCCTCCTGTATCTCAAATTTCCCCAAGTGAGATTTATGAGATGAAAGGGTATACTGTGTTTTCTCATTCACATGACAGTCATCCATAGCTGTGGAAGTGTATCTAATGCCTCCCAGGAGCCAGCTCTTCACACTCTCCCTGTGGATGGGCTTTGCCTTTATGATCCAATGCATTTCCTGGCAGCTTTTCAGCATTGCAGCTTTGTCAGCATTTCACAACTCCTTCAGGTCTAAGATTTAATCAAGACAGATATTAGGGATCAGACGCATCATTTCTGTGTGTGTTCTTTCTGATAGTGTTAGCAGAAGTGGAAACAATTGTTCTTGGGAGATAATGTCAGAAAAATATCTGTGCATTTTTCTCCAAATGGTCTCGTCTTTCTAATCTAACTCATTTATTATTCTGGAACATAGGGAGGTAGAAGAAAAAAAAAAAAAACTATAACTGTTGTTTAAAAAAATGATGCTATCTCAAAGCTGGGATAACTTGTTTCAGTTTCAGAATACTGTATGAGAGAAAACTTGCTAAGGGCTTACCAAAACTTCATTTTCTTTTCTTTCATATGCACTAATGCTCTACCCATACTTTGTTGAGAGGTAATAGTTAAAATCTTATAACCCTGGAGTGTAGTGAAGTGAGAATAGCATATGATACAGAATCAAGTAAGATTGAATTTGAATCTCTACAGTAGCTAGGTCAATAAGATATTCTCAGTTTCCCATATATAAAAGAGGAAAATAGTAATAGTTTGGTAAGAATGAAAGTGGAAGGGGCCAATATTTAAATAAATCATTCACCAAATGACATGTAATAAGGCTTTATATTCTAATATAATTCTTGCAAACAATGCTATTTTCCTTCATGCATTTATGATGTGCCTTTAAGTCTTCATAAATGAGAATATACAGATAGATATGCAAGTTGTAAATGATACCAGCATATGGCATCATGCACAGATAATATTATGGATGTCTAAAAATCTAAATTTTATACATAAATTCTAGAACAGGGTTAATAAGCCTTTGCTTTAGAGATCAATTTAGAAGTCACCACAAAACTTTGGAATACCGTGCTGGAACTCAAAGGGAAAACTATCTCCCTCGTGGCTGGCCATCGTAATGCTAGAAAGCCCTGTGGGACAAGTTCTCCAAGAGCATGAATAAACAAGGGGTCCTTCAGACTATGAAATCAACCAGCCGACAAGTATATAGCTATGCAATAGTGGCATACAGCCTCTGCAGGTAACCAACTGTTCTCTGTTTAGACACGAGGCCCACTCAGTGGAAAATAATGCATATCTTGTATGGGAAACCAAGTCAGAATTGCATGATTAGGAAACTCATAGACTTCAGAGAGAAGTCCCCCACTGCTCTCTGGAGAAGAGTAAATATGGATACTCCTAGGAGTAAGGTAGAGGTCACACATATCACATTCTGGTAAAGAATCTGGCTACATTTGGCCAATATCCAAAAATTTTGAAAAGTCTGATGTGCAGCTTTCAGTGGTAGTCTCTGGAAGAACCATCTTGCCAATTTATTCAGAATGGACAAGCTAAGTCTGCATTTAGTTTTTTCTCTTTGAGGAAATACTTATATTCATTAAATTCAACATTGGCACCACCATATGTCTAGCCTGAAAAACCAGCAGTGACTAATCTGATGCTCTGGAATGTGACTGTTCTTGACAATTTTTATAGTTCTGGCTTTCTGTTACATGGTTATTGGGAAAGTGACTTTGGAGAGATATGGAACATCTGATTGCACTAGCTAAAATAAATATTAAGTACAAGTGTATGCTGATTTTAGTAGATGTAGGGATAAATAAGATATTAATAAAAACAAAAAGAATGGAGGGCTGGAGAGATGGCTTAGCGGTTAAGCGCTCGCCTGTGAAGCCTATGGACCCCGGTTCGAGGCTCGGTTCCCCAGGTCCCACGTTAGCCAGATGCACAAGGGGGTGCATGCGTCTGGAGTTCATTTGCAGTGGCTGGAAGCCCTGGCGCGCCCATTCTCTCTCTCTCCCTCTATCTGTCTTTCACTCTGGGTCTGTTGCTCTCAAATAAATAAATAAAAAATGAACAAAAAATATTAAAAAAAAGAATGGAAAATAGGTATAACAAAATATATGAAAATTTATAATCATATAGATATAAAACAGAAGAAAACTTGGTAAATAATCTCAACATCACTAAATTCAGATAAAATGTAAAAATATGGTATAGCACAAATTGACTCTGTTCATATTACATTAATAGAACATACAGGCTGAGGAGCTGGATCAGCAAAGATACTTGCTTGAAACTATCCTAACCCAATTTAGATCTTCCTCAAGACCCAGTAAAAAGCCAGATGCAAAGTGGGGCATGCATCTGTCATCCCAATGAGTCTATGGTAAGTAGAGTTTAAGCCAGAGGAATACCAAAATTGGCAAGCAATAGTAGTTGCGCACACACACACACACACACACACACACAATAGTGAGATACTGTTTCAAAAGAAATTGGAAAGAGAGAAAAGATAAACTGAGGCTGTCCTGTGACCTCCACACATGTGCCATGGAAAGCATGTACCCAAACACACACACATCATATATATATATATATATATATATATATACATATATATATATATTCCCAAATAAAATGGTATACTGTATATCTGATTTACATATTGATATATGGATTCTATTCATGAGATTTTTAGTTTAATAATATAAGAGAAAGATAAATAATCCCAAATCCAGTTGGAATAATGATAAGGAAATAACAACAAAGACTTAAAACAAAATGGTGCTATCCCTAAACCCAGGAAAAGCACAAAGCATGTCTTGACACTAAGAAAAAGAAATAAGAAGCATCAGGGCAGAAAACCATGTCTACATGAAAAGAATGAATAGTTATTCAGGGAGTCAGAAGCCAGTATTTCTCGACATAGATAGTGCTTTTAAATATTTTTTGTTCATTTTTATTTATTTATTTATTTGAGAGCGACAGACACAGAGAGAAAGACAGATAGAGGGAGAGAGAGAGAATGGGCGCGCCAGGGCTTCCAGCCACTGCAAACGAACTCCAGACGCGTGCGCCCCCTTGTGCATCTGGCTAATGTGGGACCTGGGGAACCGAGCCTCGAACCGAGGTCCTTAGGCTTCACAGGCAAGCGCTTAACCGCTAAGCCATCTCTCCAGCCATAGATAGTGCTTTTAGAGAAATACTGCATGTTCCAAGAATTTTGCATCCTGCCAAGATGCCATTCATGATTGTGAAGGCAATAAAAAGATCGTTTCTGCTTTCTATGGGATTAAACAATATCCCTAATGTCTGGTTTTTGAATGATAGACTGAATTTCCTCATTATTCCAAAATAAATAAATAAATAAATAAAATAATAAAAAAGAAAATTACACAAAAGGTATTTTAAGTATAAATTAATGGGCAGTGAGACTGTACATTAAAAAAATAAGTCAACATAAGTTATTGTGGATACTATTAGAGACCTCACAAAATAAAAAAAATGTTTCTCTTCTCCCCAACTTACCAAATGAAGAGCACCCTGCTTGCTTAGCCAATTTTCTACCTTCTATCTCTGTCACCATATTAAAAAAAAAATGTTAACATGAATCATTTTGGAAGCAAATTCCAGTGGCCACTGATTTTAAAAGCATCCAAAAATAACAAAAATGGGCTGGATAAATGGCTTAATGGTTAAGCACTTGCCTGTGAAGCCTAAGGATCCTGGTTCAAGGCTCGACTCCTCAGGACCCACATAAGCCAGATGCACAAGGGGGTTCACGCATCTGGAGTTTATTTGCAGTGGCTAGAGGCCCTGGCACACCCATTCTCTATCTATCTCTCTGCCCCCCACCCCTTTGGTCTGTCTGTTGCTCTCAAATAAACAAATAAAAAATAAACAAAAAAAATTTTTAAAAAGACCACAAAATGTCTATGAAAATATTTGAGCAAGTACTATATTAAGAGGAAGCAAAAATCAAAATTATAAAACCATGAACAATACAATTCTATACAATGACGCTGAAATACCACATTCAGGTAATCAAGGTGAGTGTGTTCCCCCTCAGAATATTACTGCACACATCTGCTCACTTGAAGGAGAATAGAAATTTCCTAGTTTTTTCTAGCTGGCTTCATCTTCCTGCATAGTCTTCATTCCAATTTGTTATAAATGTGAATTGAGAATTATATTTCATTTGTTCATGTTTGCTTCTAAATTCTCTCATTTCCTAACTGTCACCTGAGAAAGATCCTTGTGCCTGGCTTTTCTCTTTGACAAGATATGAATAACCATCACCAACTTCCCAATGCCAGTGATGGTTAGGATGAATGAGTAAGTGCAGCCAAGAAACTTACCATGCGTAGTGTCTCTTCTACAGCAAGCGTCGACTTTGCATTTATGGTAGCCAATCTGACAGGAGTGAGATGGAATCTTAACGTCATTTTATTCTGCATTTCCCTGATGAATAGGAATATAGAACATTCTTTAGATGTTTATATGTCATCTGTGTTTCTTCTACTGAGAACTCTCTATTTAGTTCCATAGCCCATTTTATAATTGGGTGGTTTGATTTCTTATTATTTAATTTTTTGAGTTCTTTGTATGTCCTACATATTTATCATCTATCAGATGTATAGCTGGCAAAGATTTTCTCCCATTCTGTAGGTTGCTTCTTTGCTCTGTTCACAGTGTCTTTTGCCATACAAAAGCTTTGTAATTTCATGAGGTCCCAGTGGTTATTCGGTGGTTTTATTGCCTGAGCAATTGGAGTTCTATTCAGAAAGTCTTGCCAAGACCAGTATGTTGAATGGTTTTCTCTACTTTTTCTTCTAGCAGTTTCAGAGTTTCAGGTCTGTTTAAGAGTTTAA
The DNA here is from genome assembly GCF_020740685.1 of Jaculus jaculus. Taxonomy (NCBI): domain Eukaryota; kingdom Metazoa; phylum Chordata; class Mammalia; order Rodentia; family Dipodidae; genus Jaculus; species Jaculus jaculus. The sequence goes on along the minus strand of NC_059106.1, from coordinate 122,612,423 downwards.
GGTCTTCTTTGGACAGCATGTTTTAACTTTCCATTTGAAAACCCTGTTTAAAATAAGTTTCTTTTGGCTAATGAGTATCAACAATTAAATTCATAGACACAGCACCTCTCTTTGCTTTTAACTAAACTTTTAATTTATTTTTACTTTTTGGGAAACCATGTTTTTCTATCCAAGGATGAACTTACAAACTTTCTGCCTCTGTGTCCAAATGTAGAATAATCAAAAGTTCATTGTGGATGGTAGCCCCAAGCTGAAAGTGGGGGTTACAGGTCAGTGCCCACTAAGAAATTGAGGAAAAACATAGCAAATATACAAGAGTTAGAGAAGGAGGGCGGGGAGGGAGAGAGGGAGGGAGGGAAGATGTAGAAGATTTAGGTTAGTCTTGATCCTACCCTCTCCAGTGTCTTGTGGTTCAGATGTTTCCTGTAAGGGTCTAGTGAAGGTTCAGCCATTTGGTCTGTCTTTTAGGAAGTAGAATTTTATGGTACCATTGCCGTTTGGGTCCAGATTACTGTTTTCCACCCTTCGATGCCCTCCCCGCCCTCCCCATCCATCCTATTGTCTAGTCCATGAGGTGCTTGCTGGGTATGTAAGGTATCTTGGGTAGATTCAGGTTAGGTGTTGTAGATGAGTGAGACTATTTGTCGATTTTCTTTCTGTGATTGGGTAAGTTCACTAAGAATGATCTGTTCCAGGTTCAACCATTTTTCCTCAAATTTCTTTCTGTCGTTTTTTTCTTACTGCTGTATAGAATTCCACTGTGTAGATATACCACATCTTTGTTATCCATTCTTCTAATGATGGACATCTGGGTTGATTCCAGCTTTTAGCTATTAGGAATTGAGCCGCTATAAACATGGTTGAGCAAATCTCTCTGGCCTTTGGTTTGAAGGTTTTAGGGTAGATGCCCACTAAGGCTATAACTGGGTCTGTTGGTATTTCTATAGTAAGCTTTTTCAGGAGTCTCCATATTGCTTTCCAAAGTGGTTGTACCATCCTGCATTCCCACCAACAGTGAATGAGTGTTCCTGCTTCTCCACATCCTCGCCAGCGTTTATTTTCATTTGACCTTTTGATGATGGCTATCCTTATTGGGGTAAGGTGGAATCTCATAGTTATTTTAATTTGCATTTCTCTGATGATTAGGGATGATGAACATTTTCTTAAGTGTGTGTTTGCCATTTGTATATCTTCCTCTGTGAATTGCCTGTCCAACTCTGCACCCCATTTTGTGAGTGGGGTATTTGTCTTCTTATTGTTTAGACTTTTGAGTTCTTTGTAGATTCTAGAGATTTGGCCTCTATCAGTTGGATAACCTGCAAATATTTTCTCCCATTCTGTGGGTATTCTATTGGCTTTGCTTATTATATGCTTGTCTGTAAAGAAATTCTTCAGCTTCATATGATCCCATTGGTTGAGTGACTGTTTAAGAACTTGACAGGAAGCTCCACCATTACTCAACCTTTAAAAACCTTATAATGAAAGTTAAAACAATATAAGTATTAATGAGATATCATGCAATATTTTTATAGTATACATCATAAAATGTTCAAATCTAGGCAAACATATCCTTTTCACAATCTTTTTAATGTTGAAATATTTAACATCTTTCCTCTATTTTAATATTTAGTATATTATTGTGATTTGTAGTGATACTACCTATTTCTCATAAATAACTCAACTCTAATCCCCAATGACAAGCCTTTCTCCAATTTTACTTCACCTAAGTGGCCTTGGCCTCAGATAACCACCATTCCCCTCTCAATTTCGAAGTCACCATTTTTATTTTTATATATTTTTTCATTATTAACAAGATGTTTCATATGGATACATCATGTTTTGGTACTCTCTTTTCCCTTGTTGGGGAGCCTCCTCAGTCAGGTTGCAGAAATTTTCCATGGGGTTGTGATTTATGTGTTGTGGGAATAGTAGTCAGTTATTCTTTTGCTGGGAGGGAATGCCTCTGGGCATGGTGTCTCAACCTTTGGTTCCTACATTCTCTCTGGCCCCTCTCCTTCAATATTCCCTGAGCAGCAAGTTTTAAATGTATTTCCTTGATGAGCTCTTAGGAGCCTCTAGATCTCTACTTTGGTAGGTGCTGAGTATCCTTAGGTTCTGTCACCTTCACCCTGGCACTTATTTTCAGGAACAGCATGGAAGCAACAGGGCAGTAGTGGCAGACAGCCTCTGTGGGTAACAGATAGCTTTCTTATTGGCTAAGGGATCTGCTCAGTGTAAAGGAGCCCATATGTTTTTTGTTTTTTTTTTGTTTTTTTTTGTTTTTTTTTTGTTTTGTTTTTGAGGTAGGGTCTCACTCTCGTCCAGGCTGACCTAGAATTCACTATGGAGTCTCAGGATGGCCTTGAACTCACGGCAATCCTCCTACCTCTGCCTCCCAAGTGCTGGGATTAAAGGCATGCACCACCACTCTCGGCTTAGGAGCCCATATATGGAATTGGGAACCAGATCAGACTCCTATGGAGACAAAGATTATGTTTTCCAGTGTCAATTTCTCACTAGTCTTTGGCTAAAAGAGGGGTTACATACATCAAATTCTCCCCAAATTAATAATGGTTATCCCATTTAAACTATGCTGGCTTCACTCTCTGTTGGAGAATCTGTTCTTTTCAGAAGATAATGAGACTGGAGGAGATAAACTACCTATCTCATCTCAGCCAAAGCATAGATAAACCACAGAGAAGTCACCTTTTTTAAGAGTTCAAGTATTTGTGAGATTATGTGCAGTTGACTTTCTATGACTGTTTAATTTAACAGAATGACCTTGAAACACATCTTTATTGTCATAAATAAAGGTTATAACATGATGCAGACAGTGGTGCAGATGTTTCTTCATTATTTATACACATCTACACAGGGGATTGCAGGATCATGTGATAGTTCTATTTTCGTGTTTTTGAGAAATCTCCATATTTTTTTAGAAATTAAATTTACAAATTTCCATGCCTATCAACAGGATATAAGTATTGCTCAGCCTATATCTCCTTACAAGCATTTTATAGTTTTCAAATGATAAAAGTAATTTTTAATGTAAATGAGATTTAATTTCATTGAGTTTTGTATTTTTATATTGTATTTTTCATTACTTTGATTAATGATATTCGGTATTTTTTATATACCATTTGACCATTTGTAAGTCATTTTTGAACAATTTCTATTGGAAATGCTAGCCCAAACAATTAGACTTTAATAAGAAACAAAAGTTTTTAAATTGGAAGGGAAAATTTTAACTTGTCTTCAGACAATATGATCTTATATAGAGAGGATCCTAAAAGTACTTTAAAAAAAAAAAACTAGTAAAAAACTAATAAATTCAGGGAAATTCTAGAAAACAAATCAATACCCGAAAAGTCACTAATGTTTCTGTTTATACAATGAACTGTCTTTAAAAACTTAAAATAATCCCATGTAAAATAACATCAAAGGAATATATATGTGAACACAGGCAGGCACATGCCACAGTGTGCATGTGCTGATCAGAAGACAACTTCTGAAGTTGGTCCCACTTCCACTTTTCATTTAGGCAACATCATTCCTTTGTAAGCTATCTGTGAGTTTCCAGGGCATTTTCCAGTCTCTGCCTCCCATTTCACACGAAGTACGCGGGGGGTTACAGATGCTCCAGGGTACAGATTTCTGTGGAGTTCTGAAGATCTGTACTCAGGTTCTCATGCTTGTGTTACTGCCGCTTCTCCCCAGCACTTACACATGCTTTATGGGCTATGTTTAACCATCCATGGAATCGGTAGTGATAGCAGTAACAGTCCATTTTTCATTTTTGATAGTGCCCATTTGTTCATTTTTCCTGGTTTTCCTAGTCATTTGTCCTGCATAAATATTTATCTCTTTCATGAACCTTTTCAGAGAACAAGGTTTATTTTTAATGCTTTTTTATTTTATTACTTTCTTGATGTGCCAGTTATATAAAATAATTTTACATGTCTAAATTTTTTTATTAGTTTTGTACTCAGTGAATACAGTCAACTTGGTACCATTGTTAGCCTCCTCCCTGACTTTCCCCCTCCACAAGGACCCTCCTTGTTGTGAAATATGGGTCACACATTGTGGGGTTAGCCAGCAATTATGAATAGGTGGCAATGTCTCTGTGTATCATGGCCCAATGTGTGACTCTGGTAGTCTTTCCACCCCCTTTTCTGCAAATCTCCCTGACCCATCTTGGGTTTATGTCTAAATTTTTATGTGGCTTTTTTACACTAATTTATATTTTGGATAAGTAGTTTATTTTGCTGTTCAACCCTTTTATGGAAAAAAAAAATATGTCTTCTTTTAGCTGGCCTAGCTGGCCTATTTAATTACATTATTCATGTAAATTGAGAGATAAGATATTCCTTCTCTCTTTTCCAACATATCTTTTTTATAATTTTTTATTTTTAGCTATTTATTTATTAGAGAGAGAGAAAAAATGGGTGCACCAGAGCCTCTAGCCACTGAAAATGAACTCTAGATGCATGTACCACCTTGTGACACTGGCTTAAATGGGACCTGGGGAATTGGACCTGGATCCTTAGGCTCCTCAAGCAAGCACCTTACCTGCTAAGACATCTTTCCAACACCAATACCACATCTTTTTATTTAATAAGTATTGCACCCAAAGTTAACTGTACCTTGTAAACAGAAGTCTCAAATAAAGTACACATTGTTTTCTTTACAACATACCAGAATTACTCTTGGAGTTTTAGTCAGTTAGCTACTAGTCTAGTTTACAGCTTTCTAGATGCTTATTTTCAAGAGTATCATGCTCATGTGAGTAGTTGCTTATAACTCAGCACAGATTCTATTCTCCCCATTCTTGTTTCTAATCACATTTACTTTTGGCTGTCTGAGGATACCATTGAAAATTCATAGAATGCATTGAAAATATTTTTTGTAACATGACTCAAAACATCCACATTACATAATCATAGAATCAAATCATATATATGTATATATATATATATATGCAGATATATGCATGCAGATATATATCTGCATATATATGTATATTGCAGAAAATAAGACTAAATAAAACATTAGCATGAGGTACATGATGTAAACAATAAAATTAGAGAACAGAGCAGAAATTAAAAAAAACATAAAGATGGACTGTTTACAATATTGATGTCATATTTACATACACAACAAATTGCTGAAGTATGAATGGTAGCTCATGTTGTAGTTGCATGTCACAAGCTAGATTTTACTATATAACAAAATTCATTTTAGTAATATATGAGTTTAATTTTATTGCTACTACAATGTCCTTCAAAAATGGGAATTTAACTCTGAATATTCAATTGTTCATGTTACTGTGACAGCTCCTCTATTTTTACTATTTCATGAGAATAAGAGAAAATGGCTACTGAAACTAAAAGTCAATTTTAAAGTAAGATCATTTATATTTGGCTGAGCTTCAGAAGCAATTAATCATTATTATTGATGTGTGCTCATAATATATAGATTTTAAAGTGTTATCTTGTGTTGTTTAACAAGGGCTGAATTATTGAAGATGAAAATTATGTTTTATTTAATATTGTATATCCAACTATTACTATGCCTTGTATATAAATGAATAATAATGTTATTTTGTAAAGAAACAAAATATATGGCTGATTACTATGTAAATACAACAGAATTAATGCATTTCTTATTTTTTCTTACCTTCAAGTATTAAAAAAGCTAAAATATATCAGGAGATATCCACTATATCTTCATATATTGTAAAGAATTATGCAAAAATTATTCAGTATGGTGAAAATTTAATTGTGACCTCAAATTTGAGGGCTTTGTTAAATATTCACCAAATGTTATTTTTAAAAATATTTCTTTAGTATTTTATTTATGTATTTTCAAGTGAAATAAATAGAGAGAGAGAGAGAGAGAGAGAGATTGAAAGAGAAAGGGTATGCCAGGGCCTCAAGCCACTGCAAATGAACTCCAGATGCATGCACCACTTTGTGAATCTAACTTCACATGGATAATAGGAAATTGAACCTAGGCTCATGGACTTTGCACCTTAAATGCTGAGCCATCTCTCCAACACTCCAAATATTATTTTTAAAGTAAATCTTATTGACTAGAGAGAGAGAGTGAGAGAGAAGCATATGGCAGAGTGACAAAAGGGTGTGCAGGGCTACCAGCCACTGCAGAAGAACTTCAGACACATGAGCTACCTTGTTTGTGCAACTAGCTTTATGTAGATACTGGGAAATCAAACCTGGGTCCTTTGGTTTTGCAGGTAAGTGCCTTAATTACTATGCCATCTCTCCAGTCCTATAAATGATTTATTACAATGTACAATCTCTATGCTAGTATATGATTACATAAAAACTAGAACATCCTATCAAATTATTTCAATGATGGTAAGCATTTATATGATAAAAACTTTGAGGGTTAAGGTACTTGCCTACAAACACTAAGGATCCAGGTATGATTCTTGAGTATCGATATAAAGCCAGATGTGAAAGGTGACACTTGTATCTGGAATTTGCTTGTAGTGGCTGGAGACCCTGGTATGCCTGTTTTTTCTCTCTCTCTCTCTTCTCTCTCTCTCTCTCTTTCTGTTTGGCCTTGAGAGGCCCGGATGTGAGGCCTACTGGAACTTCCTGAGCCTAACTGCCTCCACCCAGCTATGACTCAGCATGGGGCCAAATGGCTTCTGGCCTGCTAAACACAGGAAATTAGAATTTCTGCCCTGGGCACTTAGAACTCAGCAGGGGGCCAAATGGCATCTGGCCTGCCACTTCAGCACAGGAAGTTAGAGTCCCCACTCGTAGGCACTTAGAACCAATCATCTCAGAGGTCTCGGTATGCTATTGGCCCTTACATCTCACCCCCACCCTAAAGTCTCCGCCTTCATTCTCAACATTATATAAACACCCGCCTGTAACAATAAAGTGAGTTCCTGCTTCGAAAAGACTCCCGACTCAGTGTGGTTTTTCTCTGGTGGCCAGGAGAGGTTTCTGGGTGGTCCAACGCTCATCATCCTCCCTCAACCCCTAGGGAGGAACCAGCAGGCCTGGTTCTTCCCTCGGCACTACCTGAGTGGGAAGGAGCCCTGCATCTGGTGCCCAACGTGGGGCTCTGGGACCCCAACAGACTAGTGCACCCTATGAGAGGCAGTCGTTGAGGAGGTAATTGGTGTGTGCGGGTGAGCGTACCCTCATAAATTATGAAGAAGTCTTCATATTTAGTGCACTAAACTTTGCTTCTATAACCTGTACTTACTTGTCTACATCTCTTCCTTCCCTTTCTCTTTCCTTTCACTTTCAGTTCGCAGACAAGCTGCATCTATGGCTTTTGTACAACATGTTTACCTATCTTTTGTATCCTTGTGGTTGTATTATACTCGTGTGTATGTGGGTTTCTATTACCCTAGTTTTATGGACATCTCTCTCTCAACTTTGTAATAAGGGACAATCTACCTCTAAATCCAATCCTGCCTTAGAATCTCTCAGGGCACTCCTAAAGAGTAGAGGACTTAATTTGACTGATAATCAGGCTCAACAGACCTGGGATTGCCTTCTCATACTGGCACCATGGCTGCCAGAAGGAAATCTCTATGATTGGGACACGTGTGATAGGGTAGAGGCACTTGTTTGTCAGACACATGTGGAGATGGGTCAAATAGTCCCTTCAGGGGTCCTTCCTACAATATCGGCCCTCAAGGACTGTTTCCCTCCAACACTAACCAAACATAAACAAAAGACAAAAGGAAAAGATAATATACAGCCTGATCCGGCTACTCCTCCTGGAGATACAGCTATAAAAACCCAGAAAGAGGATACATCTTTATACTCCTCACTCGATCCCTTTAAGAGGGCTCCCTGGCCTTCCGGGGAACCTCCTCCATCAAATAACCCTTTCTGGACCCCCTTGGCCCCTCCTTCATATTCTGCTGCCAAGCTGCCAGAAAATAAAGATACTTTTTTATTTCCTGTCAATCTAAATCCTGGGGGCAATCGCCCTGCTGCTTGGTATCCATGGGAAGCTCAGGATCTTAAGGAGCTTAAAAAGGCAATCTTGGAAGATGGACCCAACTCTCCTTGGGCTGAGACCCTATTACAGGTACTTGCCCATCCACCTTGTAACCCAAGATTGGAAAAATCTAGTCTGGGCTGTCTTGTCGGGTCCCCTATACCTTAAGTGGTGTGCCTATTTTAGAGATGAGTGCCATGCACAGGCAGAACAAAACCAAAATCAACAGCCCCCTGTGCCAATAACTTTTGGGATGCTCTCCGGTATCTCTGATCAATATGCTACAGGTACTCAACAGGCGCCTATACCTGACCTGTATAGGGACCAGGTCAGGACACTGGGCTTGGCAGCATGGAAAAAGCTTGATGAGGGACCCACTGAAACCCCCTTATGAGTATTACTCAAAAACTATGTGAGGACATGGCTACATTTATGGATAGGGTGGAAAAAAGTCCCCAGAGAAAATTTCCCCCAGGGGCATTACGAGATCAGTTTACTAAAATGTTGGTCTGGGAAGGGATGACAGCCAATCACCACCTCGCCTATGCGGGTCTCAAGGACAATTCCATGAGTAGATAGATTGTAGCCACCAAGGATGTTGGCACTATCTCCCATCAGGCTAGGGCCATGGCTGCCATACTTCAAGAAAATAAACAGAGAGATTTAACTGATACGACCTGTGCATTATAGTTAAATCCTAAAAACACAACATGTTTTAGGTATGGGGATGTGGGCCACTTTAAAAAGGAGTGCCCCAACAAGACAAAGCCTCTCTTACCCTCAAGGGGGATGACAAATGCCCCTCACACCCATTGCCCTAAATGCAAAAAAGGGTTTCATTGGGCTAGGGACTGCCTATCAAAGTTTAACATACAAGGAAAGCCTTTAAACTCCTCCTGGAACTCCCCCCAGCCCCATTAAATAAGGGGAAAGAATCTATCAATGCCCGTTGGACAGTCCCCCTGGTCCCTGGGCTTAGACCCAAAATTATTTTAAATATTGGCAAAAAAATTCAAAATTCAAAATTCTGGACTTCCGGGTAAGATGGCGGCGTAGGTACTGTGAGCAGCAATAAACATGGTTGAGCACGTATTTCTAAGGAAATGAGATGAGTCCTTTGGATATATGCCTAGGAGTGCTACAGCTGGGTCATATGGTAGATCAATCTTTAGCTGTTTTAGGAACCTCCACACTGATTTCCACAAGGGCTGGATCAGATTGCATTCCCACCAGCAGCGTAGAAGGGTTCCTCTTTTTCCACATCCCCACCAACATTTATTATCATTTGTTTTCATGATGGTGGCCAATCTGACAGGAGTGAGATGGTATCTCAATTCAGTTTTAATCTGCATTTCCCTGATGGCTAGTGACGTGGAACATTTTTTTAGATGCTTATATGCCATTCGTATTTCTTCATTTGAGAATGATCTATTTAGCTCCATAGCCCATTTTTTTGATTGGCTTGTTTGATTTCTTATTATTTAACTTTTTGAGTTCTTTGTATATCCTAGATATTAATCCTCTATCAGATATATGGCTGGCGAAGATTTTTTCCCATTCTGTAGGTTGCCTCTTTGCTTTTTTCCCTGTGTCTTTACTGAACAAAATCTTTGTAATTTCATGAGGTCCCAGTGATTAATCTGTGGTTTTATTGCCTGAGTAATTGGAGTTGTATTCAGAAAGTCTTTGCCAAGACCTACATGTTGAAGGGTTTCCCCTACTCTTTCCTCTAGCAGTTTCAGAGATTCAGGTCTAATGTTAAGGTCTTTAATCCATTTGGACTTAATTCTTGTGCATGGAGAGAGAGAAGAATCTATTTTCATCCTTCTACAGATATATATCCAGTATTCAAAACACCATTTGCTAAAGAGGCTGTCTCTTCTCCAATGAGTATTTTTGGCATTTTTATCGAATATCAGGTGGCTATAGCTACTTGGGCTTACATCTGGGTCCTCTATTCTGTTCCACTGATCTACATGTCTGTTTTTGTGCCAGTACCATGCTGTTTTTGTTACTATGGCTCTGCAGTATAGGTTAAAATCAGGTATGGTGATACCACCAGCCTTATTTTTGTTGCTCAGTATTATTTGAGATATTCGAGGTTTTTTTGTGATTCCAAATGAATTTTTGGATTGTTTTTTTTCTATTTCCATGAAGAAAGCCTTTGGAATTTTGATAGGGATTGCATTAAATGTGTAGATTGCTTAAGGTAAGATTGCCATTTACACAATATTGATTCTTCCAATCCAGGAACAAGGGATGTTTTTCCACTTTCTAGTGTCTTCTGCAATTTCTCACTTGAGTGTTTTAAAGTTCTCATTGTAGAGATTCTTACTTCCTTGGTTAGGTTTATTCCAAGGTACTTTATTTATTTTATTTATTTATTTTTTGATGCAATTGTGAATGGGAGTGATTCTCTGATTTCATCCTCTTTGTGTTTGTTGTTAGCATATATGAAGGCTACTGATTTCTGTGTTTTTATTTTGTATCCTGCTACATGGCTGTAGGTTTTGATCAGCTCTAACAGTTTGCTAGTAGAGTTTTTAGGGTCCTTTATGTATAGAATCATGTCATCTGCAAATAATGATAACTTGATCTCTTCCTTTCCAACTTGTATCCCCTTTATGTGTGTCTCTTGCCTTATTGCTATGGCTAAGACTTCCAGAACTATATTAAATAAAAGTGGGGACAGTGGACACACTTGTCTTGTTACTGATTTTAGTGGGAAAGTTTCCAGTTTTCCCCATTTAGTAATATGTTGGCTGTAGGCTTGTCATAAATAGCCTTTATTATATTGAGATATGTTCCTTCTATTCCCAGTCTCTGTAGGACTTTTATTATGAAGGGATGTTGGATTTTGTCAAATGCTTTCTCTGTGTCCAATGAGATGATCATGTGATTTTTGTCCTTCAACCCGTTTCTATAATGTATTATATTTATAGATTTGTGTATATTGAACCATCCCTGCATCTCTGGGATAAAGCCTACTTGGTCAGGGTGAATGATCTTTTTGATATACTCTTGTATTCTGTTTGCCAATATTTTGTTGAGAATTTTTGCATCTATGTTCATGAGGGAGATTGGTTTGTAATTTTCTTTTTTTGTTCTATCCTTGCCTGGTTTTGGTATCAGGGTGATGCTGGCCTCATAGCTGGAGTTTGGTAGAATTCCTTCTTTGACTATTTCCCAGAAAATCTTAAGAAGCAAAGGTGTTAGCTCTTTCTTAATGGTCTGGTAAAATTCAGCAGTGAATCCAAGTGGGCCTGGGCTTTTTTTAGTTGGGAGATTATTGATAACTGTTCGGATCTCCATGTTTGTTATAGGTCTATTTACGTGATTAATCTCATTTTGATTTAATTTAGGTAGGTCATATAAATCAAGGAAATCATCCATTTCTTTCAGATTTTCATACTTTGTGGAGTATATGTTTTTACAGTATGTCCCTATGATTTTTTATCTGTTGTGATGTTACCTTGTTCATCTCTGATTTTATTAATTTGTGTCTCTTCTCTCTTTCTTTTGGTCAGGTTTGTTAAGTTTTTATCAGTCTTGTTTACCTTTCAAAGAACGAACTCTTTGTTTCATTAATTCTTTGGATTATTTTATTTGTTTCTATTTCATTAATTTCTGCCCTAATCTTTTTTTTTTTTTTTTTTTTTTTTTTTTTAATTTGAGAGCGACCGACACAGAGAGAAAGACAGACAGAGGGAGAGAGAGAGAATGGGTGTGCCAGGGCTTCCAGCCTCTGCAAACGAACTCCAGACACGTGCGCCCCCTTGTGCATCTGGCTAAGGTGGGACCTGGGGAACCGAGCCTCAAACCGGGGTGCTTAGGCTTCACAGGCAAGCGCTTAACCGCTAAGCCATCTCTCCAGCCCAATTTCTGCCCTAATCTTTATTATTTCTTCCCGCCTACTGATTTTTGGTTTGCCTTGTTTTTCTTTTTCCAAGTCTTTAAGGTGAAGCATTAGATTTTTTACTTGTGACCTTTCTAATTTCTTAATATAGGCTCTTAAGGCTATAAACTTACCTCTTAGAACTGCCTTCATTGTGTCCCAGAGATTCTGATATGTTGTGTTCTCATTATCATTTGGCTTTTCTTGCGGGGCAAACCAAGCCTTCTGCTGGGTCTGTCAGCAGCTGAAGCTGCTGCTGCTGGGCCCACTGTTGCTGTTGCCTCCGCTGCTGCTGCTGCTGCTGCTGCTCTAGCTGCCACTTCTGGAGCCACTACTGTTGCTGAAGCTGCTGCTGCTGGGTCTACTGTTTTTGCTGCTCCTGGGTCTGCTGCTGGGTCTGCTGCTGCTGCCACTCCTGGGTCTGCTGCTGCTGGGGCCACTGTTACTGGTGCCGGAGCTGCTGATGTTGCTCCCAGACTCTTTCCTGCTTGGGTCCCGCTGTCGGCTCAAGTTGGCATGGCCGGGTCCCAGGACGCTGCTCTGTTCGCTGGAGCTGTGCTCAGGCAGTGGGGGAGGGGAGGGAGCCTCAGCTGCTCTGGTTCTCTTGCTGTTTCCCGTCTGCTTCTACCTCGTGGTCTGTGCCTCCCTTGCTCACTGCTGCTCTCCCTTCACGTTTCCTGAGTTGCGGAGAGCGCCGGTGTGAGGGGAAGCTCCCGCACCTGGCTTTTCCTGTGGCTGGAGCTGAGCCTGGTGGCTTTCTGGTGTGCCCCGCCACCACGGTTGGTGGAGCTGCCAGGGCCGCTTTTGCTGGCCTGTGCGAGCTCTGGATGCTCTGGATCTCTCCTACTTATCCACTGCTGCTTCAATTTCCTATACACCTCACTTTTTAGTAAAAGTGTGTATTTTGCTGAGTTTTTTTGGTCTTTTTCCCCCCAGGCTACTTTCGCATGGTACCTACACGGTCATCTTAACTGGAAGTTCCATATGCAGGATTCTTATACCTTGCCTCAACTCCAGAAGCTCTTGGGAGAAATTAACTGGATGAGGCCTTGGATACCCATAACTACTAAAGAACTGTCCCCTTTGTTTGACCTCCTAAAGGATCTTAACTTCTCCTCTCAGGTCATTTTGTCACCTTGCCATCAACAAACTTTTCATAAGGTACAATAAGCTATAAATACTATGACCTTAATGAGGTTCAATCCTAATTTGCCCATCTCCCTCTACATTTTCCCTGGGGAAGCATTATACACCACACTGTTGGCCCAGGAAGGTGAGCCCATCCAATGGATCCACCTCTCAATCGGTGGGATCCCCAGAGTTTATTCTATAACCAACCAGGTTGCTGTTTGAATTATCAAGGTCAGAGTCATCTCTGTCTGGTTGTTTGGCACAAAACCTCACCTTATTGTCACTCCCTTTAAGATAACTAATTTCACCTGGCTTCAGAGAAATAATAACAGAGTTACTATGACTCTTGAGGGGTTCCTAGGTAAAATTGATTGCCATTATGGCCCCCACAAATGGATAAGTTCTTTCTCCAAGTTAGAATGGAAGGCCCCCCCAGGCTTTTCCTTTCTCAACCTAACCCTGACTTTCTTACCGTGTTTACCGATGGAGGGTGCCTGGGGGCTTCCCTAGTCGTTTACCCTCCCTTAAAACAGAAAAAAAGAGCCTATCCCCATAAAATCAGTCTCCCATGAGGTTGAGGGGTCAACACAATTCAAAGAACTATTTGCTGTCATTCTAGCTTTGGACACTCACTATTCAAGAGCTCTTTAACTTATTTTCTGACAGCCTTTATGTTGTTAATTTATTACCCAAGCCGGTTGAGTCCCATATTAGATTGGATTCCAACCATATATCTCCTTTGATGATTCAAGCTCGTTCCCTACTCAAACAAAGAATTAATCCCATTTCTCTTCAACATCTCAGGGGTCATCAAAACCTACCAGGATTTCTCTCTCAAGGAAACAATTTGACTGATAAAATGGCTTCTATGCCTCAATGTAATAGTATTACAGAAGCTACGTGCTTCCACTTATTGACCCATGTCAACTGGAGAGGTGTCAAGCACAGGTTTCCACAGGTACCAGTCAAGAACCTTAACAAAATTGTCTGGACTTGTAAGTCCTGTCAGCGTTTCCTCCAAGTACTCCCCTCCCTTCAAAATACAGAAAACAGTCCTCGAGGGCTCCGCCCTAATCATCTTTGGCAAATTAATGGCACACACTATTCTCCATTTGGAAAGCTTAAATATATTTTTCTTTCAGTCGATACCTTCTCCTGCACCTGCTGGGCATCAATACATGCCGGGGAAAAATCTAAACATGCCGTTAGTCATATGCTTCAAACGTTTTGCCCACTCTTGGGCTGCCTGATCAAATTAAAACAGATAATGGCCCCTACTTCATAAGCAAGGCCTTTATAGATTTTCTCCAGACCTGGAAAATCTCACATTTCACAGGCATTCCATACAACCCCTGGGGCCAAGCTATAGTTAAAAGATATATTCAGACTCTCAAATCTCAATTACAAAAAAATTAATGAGGGGAATAAAGGGGGAATCCTTACCACCACATGACCAACTAAAAAAGGCATTATTTGCTCTAAACATTTTAAACTTTTTTAAAGAAAATAAACAATTATTGCCTTTTCAAAAACATTGGTACTCATCCGTTACCTACAGTTCTTTCTGGGTAAGATGGAGGGACCCATTGACTGGGGCCTGGAGAGGGCCTGATCCGCTCCTCACAGCAGGGAGAGGGTTTGGATGTGTCTTCCCTCAAGATGCTGGTACCATTTGGGTACCAGCAAGAGACCTAAAATATTTGTCCTAATAAGGGGACACTGACAATCACTTCTCTAGGGAGTGTCCCACCCCTGAAGACTGTTCCTAAAATGGTCCTTTACCCTACTAAATTAAATAACTCCCTCCCTTGCAGAGGATTGCTGGCTTTGCCTCTGATCTGGGCCTCTCTGGCTACTTGCAGTACAGTTGTCCATACGACCTTAAAAAACTACTCAGGCAACTTTCCCATCCCCGCCCAACTTTTCCCAATGTTTCTGCTGGGCATTTGAGCCCTGCCTTCCCTTAATAATTCTGGTATAGATGTGGGATACATTCATCCTTCCTTTACAACTGAGCCCAATGCTCAACACTGCCCGCCTTCTAAAATGGCTTATGTTTGTGGAGGCGGGATGGTCTATGACTTTCTGCCCACGAATTGGACAGGACTTTGTGCCCCAGCCACCTTAATCCCAGATGTAGATATTCCTGGAAGCTAGATTCCATGGCTAAGGTAGTGGTACAAAACAGGAGAGGGCTAAACCTCAAAAGGGAGGCGTACGTTTGTTTTTACAGGAAAAATGCCGCTTTTATGCCAATAAATCGGGAATCATCCAAGACAAGATTAAGAAGCTCCAGGAGGACTTGGAGAGGAGGCAACGGGACCTCAAGGACAACCCACTGTGGACGGGCTTACATGACTTCTTACCCTACCTTCTCCCTCTACCTGAACCCCTCCTTCTCCTTCTCCTCACTGTTGGGCCTTGTGTAATTAACAAAATTACACAATTTATTCACCAGTGGCTAGAGACAATAAAACTTCATCAGGCCAAAATACATTATCACGGGCTGGCAACTCAGGAATTAAGTTCCTCATATGAACCACTGCCACCTCCTCTGCCCTCCATGTGACCAATGATGGGTAAGATCCCCAGAGGGGGACAACCAAAGACAGGGGCCATGGTGACTAATGCTCTTACAGAAACAAAAGGGGGAAATGTTGGGCCTTGAGAGGCCTGGATGTGAATCCTAGTGGAACTTCCTGAGCCTAACTGCCTCCACCCAGCTATGACTCAGCATGGGGCCAAATGGCTTCTGGCCTGCTAAACACAGGAAATTAGAATTTCTGCCCTGGGCACTTAGAACTCAGCAGGGGGCCAAATGGCATCTGGCCTGCCACTTCAGCACAGGAAGTTAGAGTCCCCACTCGGAGGCACTTAGAACCAATCATCTCAGAGGTCTCGTTATGCTATTGGCCCTTACATCTCACCCCCACCCTAAAGTCTCTACCTTCATTCTCAACATTATATAAACACCCGCCTGTAACAATAAAGTGAGTTCCTGCTTTGAAAAAACTCCCGACTCAGTGTGGTTTTTCTCCGGTGGGTAGGCCTGGTTCTTCCCTCGTCACTACCTGAGCGGGAAGGAGCCCCGCATCTTTCCACTGCAAACAAATTCCAGATACATGTGCCACCTTGTTCATTTGGCTTATGTGGGTACTGGGGAATTGAACCAGGATTCTTAGGCTTTGCAGGCAAACACCTTAACTGGGAAACCATATCTCTAGCCAGGAGATACTGATCTTAATAAGATTTAAGTTTGATGTGATTAGATGGGCATTAAATGTTCATGGTTTCACAGCCCATCATGAAATAAAATAGCTGTGATCTATGTATCTCCATGGTAGTCTATTGGGAAATTGGTTACAAAATGATTATCTTTAGAAGATGAAAGTATCATAATCTTTTCATATGCTCTGCATTCTCTTGTACCTGCAAATTTAGGCAACTGAAGTTTCTTTACATCAGTAAGCCTATAATTGCTCATTCCTGCTCTAATTGCTTTATGAGTATAGCTGTACCATTGGGAAGCTTGTGCTCCATTGTGGTTAGGCAAATTTGTTTATAACTAGATTTTAAATTTTACTGCTCTGGTACAAATAGCAGTCAGTGTCTTTTCATGGATTCCTTCAGAGACCAGCTAAGATGATGAATCGATGTGCCTCGGGAAATAAGAAAGTTTGTCCTTTGGTATTTTTTATATGAAGTCCTCAAATGCTTCAAAAGATTTTCTTTTACATGAGATGATTAAAGGTAGAGATTTCTTAGTGGTTATGGCATTTGTCTGTGAAGCCTAAAGAAGCAGGTTCATTTCTCCAGGACCCACATATGCCAGATGTACAAGATGGCACATATACTTGGTTTTATTTATTTATTTTTTTGCAGTGACTAGTGGCCCTATTGTGTTCACTCACTCTCTCTCCCTTTCTCTTTTCTATAAATAAATAAATAAATAAATAAATAATTTTTTTTGAAACCCCAAAAACAAAATCAAAATTTTTTGAGTACTGTTAATATAATTGTCATGTACCTCATGCTTCCAGATAGAGATTATGGGGATGTTGAAAGAACGGAGAGGAAAATTTAAGGTGCAGTCATTCAATGGCAATATTTTTATTTTCTGGAAGTATAATGTATAACTTTTCGTGTCAAAATTCAGCTGAGATTTGCTAAGGTTTCTATTAATTGGGTCCTCATGGACCACCTAGGCTCTATTTAGACCTGTGTTAATTAGAAAAAACTCACTCAGAATGACACTGTCCCATTATAAAAACACAAGGGGAGTTGTGAGGCACTGCCAGGCACAGGCTGGAGCCATATTAAATGGGTTTTATCTTCCAGGCTGGTAGGGCAGTCCATGGTAGCCCTTGCAGAGTCTTGATATATCCAAAACAGCTTTGGATCAACATATAAACTATGGTTCATTTTCATCATGCCCAGCCTATAAATTGCATCTCAGCTGCAGTTCCTGGAACCATATGCACTTCATAACTGCTCCATGTATACTCATGCTTTCAAAACCAATGTCAAGTGTGCAGGACACAGCCATGTTCTTAATTTAGAGGTGAAATAAATCTTGACCTTGAGAAGCAGTTTCCTTCTTCAGTCAAATCTTTCAAAAAGAATTTGTATGTTTATCATAGTCTTAGGCATCCTTTCCATTGTTTTAATATAAAGCAGTTGGGCCTTCTTCCTTAAGATTACTAATGTGTTTAACAATAACGGCTTCAGTAACCTACAACCAGTCTCTGTGCCAGTAAAATTTAAAGTTACTTGAATTTTTCCAAGTTAAAAATCTTAAACATCTCAGTTCTATATCATTAGCCAAGTACATTACAATTTAAAAGTGTTTTAAAAATGTATTACAAATTTAACCTTGATCAAGCTCTCTGGACCTGGACAGCAGAACACAGCCAGTCCTTATGCCAGTAGCCCATTTCCAACAGTGTCCTTTGCAGTTTTTCCTTCCCCTTAGAAATTTCATAAGCCAAGTTTCCAAATGCAGTTCCATCTGCACTTAGCATTCTCAAACTCTCATCAGAATAATCCACAAAACTTGACTTACAATTACAGAAGGCATCTTCAGTTGCAAGTACCAAGTACATGCCCATTCTTCCAAAACAAAAGTTCAAAAAGACCAAAATATACGTGGTCAGATTTATCACAGTTACACCCCACTTCTGGTACCAATTCTATAATAGACAACCTCGAGTCACTGAGATGAACTTCCAAAAAGCACAGTTTATTTATTTATTAAAAAAAAAAAAAACGGAGAGATATTTATTGAAACTTACAGATCCAGGTGAAGTTTCATAATGACAAACCAAGCTGTTCCACTTTCACAGAAAGATAATAAGCCACTACCAAAAGCCAAAATCCACACTGTACAACACACTTCAGAAAATTCAGGTAAAGCTCCTGAACTTCATATATCTTTATACTGGAACTCCAGATACCCCCCCACACACACACCTTAAGGGTGGACCCTGTGATCTACCCAGTGGTACCTCCTCCAGCTAGGCAACTCAGATCTAAATTACAAACTTTAATAAAATCCTACATATATTTGAGACATCCATTCAAAGTTGTACACATCCTACTCTGGATTTAGCTTTCTATCTGCTATTCCAAGATGTGAGCAGCAGGAGAAACCCCAAGTTCATGTTTCCCTGGACTAAGCCCGTCCACCAGATCTTCTCCACTATGATCCAAAACTGTGAGCTAAATATAAATCCTTCCCAAGTTACTTCTGTCAGACATTACATCAGCACAGTGACAAGAGTAACTAGTTCTTAGAACAAAGTATAGACAACATACTTATTTTCAGAAAAAAAAAAAATTATCAAAGGAAGGACCAGAATTGGGAATATGATACCCAAAGTACAAGAATAAGATACTAGATTACAAATCCAAGGGGCTAAAACTCTGTGCTAATCCTGCAGTTTTGTCTTAATTTTCTCCATTTATAGATATTCATTTTCTTATGGGTAGAAAGAAAATAAACCAACAGACATGCAGATTCCCAGGCACACAACCTCTAATAATTATTTCTCCTCTCCTGAAAATGAATAGATATGAAAATAATCTCAAATACAAAACAGAGTATCCCAAGCAAATCATATGAGTACGTCTGTGGAACAAGTGTGAAGAGCTGCAATAAATTTCAAGAGTGATGTGTAGGTATCTTCCAGAAAGAAAATCTGTGGCATTTACCAAGCTCCAGATAAAGCAAGGTATAGAAAACAAATACTAAAAATAAGATGCAATCGATCATTTAAAATTAAGGAATATAATAATAGTTCAATTAAAATATTCAGTAAGAAGAGTTGAAAGTCCAGTGTAATCTTGAAATAAAGAGCTAACATTGATAAAAAATGAACACCCCTGGGGTGGAAGTCTCCACAGCAGCACTCAATGTCAGGAGGCAATGAAGCATCCACTGAAACATTCCGACAGAAAGAAATGTGACCCTAGGTTCTGAAAACCAGTCATGTGTTCTTGCAAGTTTACCACAATGAGAAGCCCATGAAGAAGTTTTACTTTTAACTCTTTTTGAGTGATAAAAACCAGTCCAGCAAAAGAAAGAATAAAGCCAGAGATGCAAAAATGTAAAAATTTAGTAAAACATATAATGTTAAAAAAAATCTCTATTTAAATTGGGGAAATAAATTTAAATTGATCAAAATCTAGGTAAAACATACTTAAAAAGGGTGGGAGGGTTAAACATTGGCAATGTAAGTTTAATGTTCTAGAAAAAAGCAAACCATAGGAGAATACATGGAAAATATTTTTTCCTGTCATATTAAATAAGGATATGAAGAATCACCATTAAGGGATGAGTCATCTTGTTTCTTCATCTTGTTTCTATTGTGTTTTTTTTTTATCTTGTTTTTTTTTATCTTGTTTCTATTGTGTTTTATGATATGCTTTTATTTAGAAATCACTTTTAAAATTAAATCTTTGATATATAATATTTAAGAACAAATTATTTTTCCAATAACATTACTTGTTTTATTACAGCACATAAACTAAGTATCCCAGATATAAAAATATAGTACTATGGAAAAAATACCTCCTTCATATGAACTTATTTGTACTAATTTACCTATAGTTATAGTTAATTAGATATCTAGTTAATATATATTTCTCTTTAGAGAACTATTTCAAATGTCATTTGCTATTGAATCACAATGTTTCTATTTTGGTTTCATTAATGACTCTTGTTTTTTTTAGCAATCTTTCATTTTTATTTTTAATTTATTTTTAAATTTCATTTATTAGTTTTCTTTTCAGCAAATACAGGCAGTTTGGTACCATTATTTAGGCTCATCCATGACCTACCCTCTCCGAATGGCCCCTCCTTGTTGATGTAAATGGGTTATGCACTGTGGAGTTAGCTCACAGTTATTGGTACAATAAATGTCTCTGCATATCATGACCCAACATGTGGCTCTGACTTTCTTTCCACCCCCTCTTCCCCAAGATTTCTCTGAGCCATGTTGGATTCATTTTTGGTCTGCTTCAGTGCTGAGGTGTTGGGGGCCTCTGAGGCTCTGGCTCTCTGATTTGGTAGGAGTTGATTTTTCTCTGTGTTGGTCTCCTTCCCCCTTGTGCTGGTATCGGGTTCATCAGGAAAACAGCACCCTTGCTTGTTTGGCCAATTTTCCTTAGTTTCAGTCGGGCCCCTTTTAAGGTATGATTGGGCAGCTATCTCCTTAGGATCTGCATCTATCTGAAAAAGAAAAGCAAATTCTCCAACAGAGAGTAAGTAGCACCCAGAAAATTGAGATAACACTTACTTTTTTGATAGAGAGTTTAATAGGTGTAGGCCCTCTTGTACCCCATGAATAATGGTAGCTTGATATTGGAGAGTGGGCTTGTGTTTGGATATGGTTCTGACTTGTTTCCCAGCTCCAGCTATGGGTCTTATACCACTGAGGGGATCAGTTAGCCAAATCAAGAGCAGTTGGTTCCCCACCATGGCTGTGTGCCACTGTTGCACTTGTGTGGGCATCACACCAGGTTATTTGTTGTTAATTAGTTTGGCAATTGTTTTTTAATTAGCAAGCTTTCATTTTTAATCTACAGAAAGCTTGCTATATAATGTTGCAACAAATAAGCATATTTTATTTGAATCAAAAGAACCTTCAATTTAAATTTGCTTAATTGTTTTTATTCATGCACCTGTGTTTCATTTGTGCATATATATATATATACATATATATTATATAATATATATATAAGTATGTATATGTATGTATGTATGTATATATGTGTGTGTGTATATGTGTAAATGCACATGTATATGCCTGTATACGTGCTGGTATAAGTGCATGGGCAAGGGCATGTGAATGAAGGCCAGTGGTTAATGCATAGAGTTTTCTCAATTTTCCACATTACTTTTTAAAAATTTTTTATATATTTATTTGAGATCAACAGACACAGAGAGAAAGACAGATAGAGAGAGAGAGAGAGAGAGAGAGAGAGAGAGAGAGAGAGAGAATGGGCGTGCCAGGGCTTCCAGCCTCTGCAAATGAACTCCAGACACGTGTGCCCCCTTGTGCATCTGGCTAACGTGGGACCTGGGGAACCGAGCCTCGAATTGGGGTCCTTAGGCTTCACAGGCAAGCGCTTACCGCTAAGCCATCTCTCCAGCCCCACATATTTTTTGAGATGATCTGTCACTGGACCCAGAGCTCACTGATTCAGCTAGACAAACTGGAAAGGAAACCCTGGAGATCTTCTTATGTCCACCTGCCCAGAACTGGGATTATAGGCATGGGCCACCACATTCAACTTCTTGTGACTGCTGGGGAATGAAACTCATGTCCTCATATTTGGGCTGTTGGAACTTTATAGATTGAGACAGCTCCCCAGCCCATTCACATTTAACCTCAATAACTACTAGACATAGTAAATTCTAGGGAAATGAAGATACAGCATGATTTTAAATATAATAACAGTAGCACAGTGCCTTGGTATAGAAGCATTTTTTAATCATCCTATGCTAGAAAAATCTATGGAAAGATATTAGTCTATCTATAAGCTCTTAAAATGCTATAGATAGAGAACAAAGAAAAATGCAGTGGATGTGAGATTATCAACTATTGTGCAGTTGTGATGTATTTGTTCATTGTAATGTGTGTGTGCCACCAATTGGGTAATCCCCCTTTCTGTAGTGATAGTTCTAAACCTGAGTGTGAAAGACATCAGGCTAACTCACAGACCTGGGTAAAAGACAGGAACAGATTCTTCCTCCTGATACAAACTGATATATTGTCAATCATTTCCACTTCTATTGTTATTTTTGGTTCCCTGGGTGACCTTCATTCTATTTTGAGTTTGATATAGTGTAGTCACTTTAGGGAAATGATCAGTTCCCCAGAATCCTCTTCATTTTCTGTCTTTTGACTTCTATAGCCTAGCTCATGTGAGATAGTGCTTCTCTCCTTTGTCCTAGGCATATGGTGGCCACTGAGTATGTTAAAATGCATACTTGTTGTTGGACTGGAGGGATTGCTTAGTGGTTAACATGTTTGCCTGCAAAGCTAAAGGATACAGGTTTGATTCCCCAGGATCCACATTAGCCAGATGCACAAGGAGCTGCATGCATCTGGAGTTTGTTTGCAGTGGCTGGAGACCCTGGTATGGCCATTCTCTCTCTCCCCATCTCTCTGTGTCAAATAATAAATAAATATAAATAAGATATATAAAATACATACCAGCTGTCTTTTAAAGTCTCCCTTAAAAGTAGATTTCCATGTCTTGGAGAGAAATAAATTATAGTCCATAGTATTTGAGACCTTACATTTATCATGGTTGTTGGCAGTGATGTCGGAAATGGAGTAAATGAAGGACTAGTGCAGCTTATTTATGACTCATCTTTCCTGAGTCTTATCAAAGAGAGGTGACTTTTTCTTTGAGGACAAACAGTGAATGCTTGAGAGCTTAATGTGACTTATTTTGCATATAAAAATAATTCTTATTTTTATAACCTCATAGAAATTGATTATTTTTTTTTGCATTTTTCCCAATTTCTTTGCTTTTTCTTACTATCTTGGAAAGCCTGGCCTTGAAGTTGTGGTAATGCACCTGTCTTTGCCTCCTAAGTGCTTGGAATACAGATATTTGCTATGATGTGCATGATGTGCAGCTTAATGAAAATCTTGAACAAAAACTGTTATTTCTGATGTCACAGCCAGATTTGTCCATAGTTCTAAGGGGTCAGCTCCTGGTCTTTAAAAGTATAGACACTACATTTTGTATAATACTTGTTTGGGGCCTTTTCTTCATCTTGGCAATGGTTTTTTATGATAATCAACACCATTACATTGGGGCTTGCAGACATTTATACTTACTCCATGTC
This sequence comes from Jaculus jaculus, assembly GCF_020740685.1. NCBI lineage: Eukaryota > Metazoa > Chordata > Mammalia > Rodentia > Dipodidae > Jaculus > Jaculus jaculus. The sequence continues at coordinate 122,589,042 of NC_059106.1, read as the reverse complement.
ATAAGAACCTTTCTTTCTTTCCCATAATTAAGATGCTGAATCTACTCAACTTTCAAAATTAAGCTTTTGCTTTTGCCTGCACTGAGGTCAGCTCAGAATGTCAGCATGGTCAGGAAGCTGAAGCCACTTGCAGTAAATGTGCAATCCTCTTCTATCACCAGTTGTCTGAAGCTTGATGGGACACAGTGGACAGTCCTGTTGATGCATTCCCACTTACATTGGATTGAACTAGCTTTCTTGGCTGAAGTTTAGGCTTTCAAATTCAAATACCTATCAAGGAAAATTCAAATATTTCAAGGTATAACTATTATTTTGTTTTCAAATTGGTTTCTGGTTTAGCTGGAGATGATTAAGCAGGTAAGGCTGACAAGACTTTCTCTCTGGTACTGAAGATGACAGCTGTGAAAATGAATTCTGTCAGGAAATACAGAGTAATCGATTCATAAGATAGAATGGAAGGGTAGATTGTGAGGAACGTATCACTGGATAAATGTTGGTCTTATTTTCTGATAACAGTAACATGAAATATGGGAATAAAGACCCTGCCTATAAAGGCTTCATATCATAGATTCCTAGTTGACCATTCTCCTGATAACATGATCCTAAAGGCCATTGTGAGTTATGGGTAGTTTCTTTGTCCATAGCACTGAAATCCCTTCTTCCATGCAAGCCCCTGAATCTAGACTCATTAGAGATGACACTTCCCAATTTTTTGTTCAGAGTTTGTTACATGAAGGACAGATTTTCAAAATGCAGATTGATACCTATCAGAAGGCTGCTACTGTAAATATAAAAGTCAAACTATGCAACTGTGACTTTAGAGTCAGGAGATTGTTATGGGTCTAACGAACTTTGAAGGGAGTAATTGTGGAAGTTAGTGGGAGGGGAGTGAGGAAGAAAGATCTTAATGATGTACTGACAGTGTTTAATAAAGCTGTCGTCTTTAGTTAAGCGGAAGTTAAAATTGTAAATGTATGTAATAAACTTATGAATGTAGTTAAAGATATTTCTAGACAGTGATCAAAAGACCAACATTCTTTATTTTGCTGATGGTAAGGGTGGTGAAAAGTGAGATGGTATAATGAAGGCATCATTAGGGACTTTTTCCAATATTGTCCCAACCTATTCTGATGAGAATCCAAATTTTCATGAATTTGCTAGAGGAAAGGGGATAAGAAACCATTCAAGGAGAAATCATTCTGCAAAATTAAAGGACAGAGTTCCAGAAGTTGTGCATGTAGTAGCATGATGGCATATTAACAAGTTGAGGAATTTGGGAGGTTTTTTAGTTTTTAGAAATAGATGCATTTGCATTTATTTGATATACTAGAGACTAGTCAATGCCAGATGAATACATTACCCATTATCCTACAAGCTGTTGAGTGGCAGAGCTGAAAATAAAGCCTCATTTTGTCACCACCCTTCCAGCTGCACTATAAGCTTTCTTCTTGCTGCAAAGTGAGATGGGTTAGTGGTAGACATTTCAAAGCCTAACTGTCAAATCAAATCCTGGCTGCTCAGTAGTGTAAAGGGGAAAAATAATGTAACAGGTTGAAATGCAGAGGGGAAAATAGTTCTCAGCAAGTGGCACCAACTTTCCTGGTATCTCTCTCTCCTTATTTTTACATACATGGTAACAGCAAATCTAAGGACAGTCTTCTGTGAATCAGGTTAGGGCTACAATTGTTCAAAAAGCTCATTAGCAATTTATGAAGAGCAGGAAAACTCATTTTTTCCCTAATGTGAAATCACTTCAGCCTGTCACTCCAGGATGACTGGATGAGACATGAATTGACCACACACTGATTCATTCTTTCTGTACAGAAAAAAAAAAAAAAAAAAAAAAAAAACAGCAACAACAACAAAAAAGTCATCTATAGGAGAGCAGTATGTCTTGCAATATTGAGGTATACCTAACACTCTGTCAGAGTTAAGGCCGGGCTAATGTGGTTTTCTGGATTAGTCTATTTTTCTCATTTGCCTGCTGTGGGTACTATTAGGCAGACTTCATATGTGTCAATTAAAGAGCAGCAGGAGCTCTTGGACTCAGGATTTCATTAAAACAACAAAGGGACTGGGAGGGGGAGGGGAAACAACTCACATCCAGGCATGAACACAGGGATTTGAAGAGTGGATGTAGTTCACTTTCTACATTGTTGTTTTTAAACTTAGTTCATATCCCATTGCCTCAGTTATTAGCTTGTATTACACAATCTTCAATCTTCCTTAGCCTGGGTAAGTAAAACTATTCCACTCCATACAGGCTAATGAGTTTATAGTACACATATTTGCAGAAGTGAATGTCTGAAGTGTCTATAATGAGCATCTTGGTCCTGTACCTCCAGAAACTAGAGCTATTAATCAGCGTGGTTTTCTGTGTGTGGTCATCATAGTCTTTCACTTGGGAAAGTTATGCCTTAACCCAGAGTCTTTTAAACCGATTTTTCCTACCAGTGCATGTAGCTAAGGTTTGGGATTTAAGCATTGTTTCTTCAGAACTTTTCCTCCCAGCTTCATCTCCTGCTCCACACAGCAACTCACTGGCTGGCTACACAGTCGTCTTGCCTATGGGAGGTTGTGTCCATACAGCTTTCTGATCACTGGAAGCCTGATGGGGTTGTATCATTTCTACCACAGTAACCATTCATCAATTTATATCTGTATGCTTGTTTGTTTTTATTTTTATTTAAAGACTATATTTTCCTTACAGAAGTTTCATATTTACAGCAAAATTGAGAGAAAGGTGCAGACCCTCCACTTGTATCCCTAGTTTCCACATATGTATAAGCTCCAACATCGGTAATATCCCAGAGTGTTCTTAGATTTATTAGGGTCTTTATTTATTTAATTTAATTTATCTATTTTGGAAATTCTAGAAATTGAACCCAGACCTTGCTCATGCTAGGCAAATCTCTACCAACTGAGTTATGTCTAAATCTCATTTGTTACAAGAATGTAAATGCATTGACATCATAGCCACAAGCCATATAGTTTTCTTCTGGGTTGTTGTTATGTAGTCTGTGGCACTGGACAAGGTCAATGACACAACTCCACTCCTATGGCAAGGTTTCTACTCTTATATAAATATAATATTTTAATATTTGGAAAGAAAAACTATCATTTTCTACTGTCATTTTTAGCATGTAAATATCAAATTCATATATCTTTGGATTGTGTTAATTTTTTTTTAAATGGGTGCAGGAACTCTTGTCACTTACAAATTAACTCCAGATGCATGTGCATCAGTATATACATGGGTACTGGGGAATCAAACCCAGACTGGCAAGCTTTGCAAGAAAGCACTTTTAACCACTGAGCCATCTGTTCAACCTCTGTGTTAGAATATTTGTGTTATAAAATTGCATTTAAGTTGCTGACTTGAGTTTCATTTAAAAAAAAATCATTAGGTTAATTTTGACTTCTGATTAGCACAACATAACATTATAACAAGTTCTGAAATGTGCATAAACACACTTCTGTTTTTTAATTATTTATTTATTTGCAAGAAGAGGGAGACAGAGATGAGAGAGAGAGAGAGAGACAGAGAGAGAGAGAGAGAGAGAGAGAGAGAGAGAGAGAGGGCAAAAGAGAGAGAATGGGTGTGGCTGGACCTCTAGCCACTGCAAATGAATTCCAGATGCATGTGCCATATTGTGAATCCGGATTTATATGGGTATCAGAAAATCCAACCAGGAGCGATGTGCTTTCCAGCAAGCACCTTAAACTACTGAGCCATCTCTCCAGCCCACTTCTGCCATTTAAACTTCATATTTATGAGAATCATTGCTTTCAGCAGAAGTAATCACAGAATTAAAATATTGATAAACTCTGAAAAATGCTGAATATGCTCTATATTCTGAAGTATTAAATATTCAACCAAAATTTTAGTATTTGTGTGAAAATAATTAATCCTCCTCATGACTATGCAAATTTGCTTTTACCTTAAATAAATGATAAAATCATTGTGTATATCAAATAATTATTTTAAGAAAATTCATTATTATTTATTATATACAAATTTTTATCTGTATACCTACCTTAGATCCCTGTATCTGCAAGGATGTTTAAAAATTTCTCAGGCAGGGCTGGAGAGATGGCTTAGCGGTTAAGCGCTTGCCTGTGAAGCCTAAGGACCCCGGTTCGAGGCTCGGTTCCCCAGGTCCCACGTTAGCCAGATGCACAATGGGGTGCATGCGTCTGGAGTTTGTTTGCAGTGGCTGAAGGCCCTGGCGCGCCCATTCTCTCTCTCTCTCTGCGTCTCTCTCTCTCTGTCTGTTGCTCTCAAATAAATAACTAAATAAATAAAATTAAAAACAAAATTTCTCAGGCAAAGGGGATCATGGGTGGAACTGTTTAATAAGCCTTGGACTTGGATGTGGAGACATTGGAAATCCCATTTATTGCTGATGAGAATGTAAAATACTGAAATTTCTATAGCAACAGTTGATTAGAGCTACAGAAACTGAAGTATAGAAAGCTCAATTATCCTATTACCCACTAGTTCCATTACTAGGTACATGTCCCCCCAAACAGAAAACTATAACACAAATGTACACCATGTTCACTGTAACATGATTCTCAACAGACAACATGTCGAAACCATTCAGTGTGAATTAAAGTAGGAATGTGTAAACAAGTGTGGTCTATGCATGCAATGTGCATTCAGTTTTAGAAATGAATGCTACATACAGTATGAATGAATTTTAAAAGCATCATGCTAATTGATATAAACTAGACACATAAAGGAAATTATGTGATACAGTTATATTAAATATTTAGAATTAGCCATTTTACTGAGATAAACTGATAGATCCAGCCAAAGGCTATATGAAGGGAGGAATGAGAAAGTTGTAGCTTAATTGGTCTAGCATTCCTTTTGAGAGGACAGTAGAAATTGTAATATCATATTGTTACTGTCATTAAAGCTTAATGGCACTGAATCCTCTACTCAAAATTGGTTGGAAAAAAGTTTTTATGCTATATATATATTGCTACAATAAACAGATTTAAATATGGGAATTTCAATTAAACCTACTTGGAAACATTTGGTACCATCTATTATTTACTAATTATATAAATTTACTATATCTGGGTTTCAGTATCTGCACCTTTACCAAACATGTCCAATAAAAGTATTTTCTAGAATTATCAGTGACACACTGAATTGTGGTATATTTAACTCTACTGAAATAATAATGAGGAATCAGGATCATGAGCATGAATTTTTATTAAACCAATTAATGTGGTAGTCTGAGTATATGTCCCTCAATAGACTCAAATGTTTTATTAAAGCTGTAACTTGGATTTCCAGCTGTCTGGCTAGAATAGGTGTCACTGTGATCATATCCAGCCCTAAGGTGTTACTGGGGGCAGATCTGAATTCCAGCCTAAAGGTATGCAGAGTGCTTGAGCTCTACTTGGGGCTGCCAGAGTGTGCTGGTTTGCTCTTGCTTGTGGTGCTGGGGGTGGCGCCTCTCTCTCTCTCTCTCTCTAGATTTGGGAAAGGAGATCTGCTTCTTCCACCATTAAAGAACCTCTCTTGACTCTGTAAGCTTCAAATAAATCTCTTCCCCCTATAAACTATGTCTGGTTTGGAGGTTCATTCCAGCAGCAGCCTGCAGCTGATCACAACATGAAGTCACAGCAGAAATAATGCACAGTTTGTCAAGGATGATCAAAATCAGTCTATGGTTGCAGATAAGAATTGATTCCTGATATGAAACAGAATTGCGGGGAGGCTCTTACATGTAAAGACATTGTGAGTATATACAAACATATATCATATATATATATATATATATATATATATATATATATATATATATATCTGTATGTATGTATAATTAAAAATCCATAGTACTAAGTAAATAAAAAAAATACCTATTGTTAGTGAAAACACTTATTTGTCTCATTCATCAAAATGTCACGCTCCAGAGACAAATGTGGTGACATTGACCGGTAGTAGCTATGTAAGTTACTAATGGATTCTTGGTAATGTTATATTCCAGTAATTGAAAATCTAATTTAAAGCTTATTTCAAGATGTGCTGACAAGAGAGAAATGGAATAATGAAGTGACTCATAAACAGTAGATGTTAATGTGTGTGCTGACAGGTACAGATGTGTCTGCTCTCACTGAGTCACGTGCACAGGCTGTGTGATGAACTGTCTTCTTCCTCAGTTACAACCTAAGTCACTTTTTCAACTCTTTCTGAGGAGATGAACATCAAAGTCATGAATTGCATGTTTATTTGATGACTACTTACAACTTTATATTCTACTTAAATGACATTCAGAAGAACAAGGGATTTTAGAAAGGCCCCTGGTTTATAAAATGTATTTGAGCTATTCAGATGGTGACAGCCACTGAATGTGGCTGAAGTAAAAGAGGGAATCATTATTATGGAGAATATGCATTTTTTTGTGAATTAAGACATACATTTAAAAAGTAATTTATTTTTATTTATTTATGAGAGAGAGACATAAAGAGAGAATGGGAGGGAGGGAAGGAGAGAGAATGGGCATGCCAGAGCCATTTCATTGCCACTGCAAATGAACTCCAGATGCATGTGCCAGCATGTGCCCCTGGCTTTTGTGGGTTCTGGTGGGTAGACCCTGGGTCCTTAGGCTTTGTAGGCAAGCACCTTAACCATTAAGCCATCTCTTTAAACCATAGTTTGCCAGTGTGTAGAACTTTCAATTATAATTCTTTTTTTTAATATTTTTTGTTCATTTATATATTTATTTATTTGAGAGCTACAGACACAGAGAGAAAGACACATAGAGGGAGAGAGAGAGAATGGGCGCACCAGGGCTTCTAGCCACTGCAAAGGAACTCCAGATGCGAGCGCCCCCTTGTGCATCTGGCTAACGTGGGACCTGGGGAACCGAGCCTCGAACTGGGGTCCTTAGGCTTCACAGGCAAGCGCTTAACCGCTAAGCCATCTCTCCAGCCCTCAATTATAATTCTTTTCCAGAAAATTATGTGGTGATTTAAGGCTAGAGAAAAAGCGTAAGTACATGTTTTATAAACAAAAGCCTTCTTCCTGAAAGGAATTGCAAAATGTAAGTTATATACTATAAGTTTCCAACAGTAGGATGAGGCAATAAACTGGTACTTATAATTAGTTGGCAAAATAATTTTCTTCTTCATTAATAATCATATATCATAGTGTAAATATAAATTTTGCTCAAATTAAAACAAATCATTATTAATATCAGTGCAGTAATAATTTAGATTATAAATTATGCTTTTGTGTTATTATTAAAATAAAAAATATTAAAATGCAACCAATGAATGATATTAAGTTATAACCAAGAAAAAATAGATATATGGAAAGATTTAAATAATACAGAAAATGCTTATGACAATTTTTACTAGTAAAACTAAACACATTTTAAAATATGAACTATGTAAAAATATTTAAGAAGTTGAGTAATATTCTGTGATCTATTCTAAAACATAATGCTTAGCACAGTAGGTAGCATGTCATAAAACATAATTATTAAAAGAGAGAAGCTGGAGGTAGCGCCACACATATGTATCCCCTGTACTTGTGGAAGTGTGGCAGGAATTCTAGGCTATTCTGTGTCACAGAGTGTGGACATTGCCTCAAAACAAAATATATGTTTAAGGGCCATGATGTCTAAGGATTTCTTAGTATAGGAAGATAGACAGCTTAAGCACCATGCAGATTTGCATTTACATATCGAGTATCACATGTTTGATATGTTTAGTTAGATTACTTTAAGGCAGTTAAGTTTCAAGAAGAATGATGAGAATATTCTGTATAAGTATAATTGCTAACACTTAACTTCTTTTGGCATTTGTCAAAGAAGATCATGTAAGGGAAGTTCAGGCAGATCAATTTTAGTTAACAACTCTAACACCTTGGCCATAGATGAGCTTCCTAACCTGAAATTTTGCTGATTTTATCATTTACAAAATGGATATAATAATGCCTTCCACCAAGGTTTTTGTTATTGTTTTATTTCTTTGAGGTAGGATCTCACTCTATCCAAGGCAGACATGGAACTCAGTCTGTAATACCAGGCAGTCCTTGAACTCACAGTGATCCTCCTACTTCTGACTCTAGAGTACTGAGATTAGTGTACCACCATGCCTGATGAGGTTTTTATTTTTATTTTTTTGAATGAAGAACATTATCTGTACATAACATACATGGAATGTCTGTATGTATGGAATGCTTAATCTTGAGAAAACTAATTTATAACTAGTCCTTGTTATTTGAGTTAACCTGTCAGGGGGTAGAAAATAATTTTTCAAATCACAGAAAGTTCAATAAAATATGTCATGTTTGAGATAAAATTTGAGTATTCTAACTTTGTATGTTAACTTAATATAAATCATAATGTTGACCTGGGAGATGGCTTAGTGGTTCAAGGTGCTTGTTACCAAGACCTGCCATCCCGGGTTCTAGTTATTAGTGTCCATGTAAATCCAGATGCATAGAGTAGCACATGTATCTGTAGTTCATTTGCAGTGGCATTTGGCCCTGGTGTGACCAACCTTCATGCACTTTTACTCTCTCTTTTTCTTTCTCTCTTCTTGAAGATGAGTAAATAAAGTATTTTAAAATTAAATTAAAAAATAAATCATAATATAATTCTAATCTAAAAATTGTTTTCAGAAGCAAATATCATTGTTTAGCTGGCTACAGATTCAACTTCAATTAACATTTATTTTTCAAAGATAATTAGATTATAGATTGTTTTCTTGAATAACTATGCACAATGTAATAGTCTCAGAAAGTTACACAAGATGCATTGTTTTTACTTGTATACATTTTTCAGTTTTAATGAAACTGTCTTATTAATAAGATATGATTTAACTGGGTATCAAACAAATCAACTTGCTATTAAAATGCAGGGAACTTTGGCTTAAATTCATGTAGGATTGAGCAGCCCATAAAATATTGGCCTCACATGTGCTTTTCTCCCAATCACTGTCAAGTTCTTGTTTTACTTCATTATTAATCAACTACTAACGGATTAACTTTTCTATACCCCAATGTAGCTGGAAAAGGAGGTGAGGCACTTTAATATTTGGAAATATTTATTTCCTACTCAGGATTTTGCTCTTCAAGAATTTCTAAACTGGGCCTGAGGAGATAGCTCAGTCAGTAATGAGTTTTCCTTGCAAGCATGAGTACCTGAGCTTGATTCCAAAAGTCTACATACAATTCTGAACATGGTGTTGTAAACCTGTAATAGTAGCAATTGGGAGGTGATGGAATGTGATAATTTGTAATAGACATCTCCTATAATTCATGTGATATCAATGCTTGGTCCCAAGATGGTGGTAACTGGGGAGGTAGGTCTTTACTGGAAGAGGTGTATTGCTGTAGGTAAGCTTGAGGGTGTTAGAACCCATCTTATCCCTTGCTAGAGCTCAGTTCACTATTGGGCACTTTTCTGCCATTTCATGTAACAAGAAGTGGTGCCTAGCCTCTATTCTACCATTCTGTCCCTACCATATTGAAAGTTTCCCTTGAGATTTTTAGCTAAAACAAATCTTTCCTTCTCTATGCTGCATCTGGTTGGGTATTTTGTCTTAGCAACAACAGAAAATTGGTACCTAGAAGGTGAATTATTGATGCTGGATACATGAGAAACATGACTATAACTTTTGGTCATTTGCAACTGACTTGGGAGAGGAATGTGGAAGGATTTGAGACACTGAATTAAGAAATGCCTTGCAGTTTGTAGTTTGATGGACCATTCTGATGAAAGTTGAAAGATCAAAATGCAGAAAGAACTGTGCATGCTGAGGCTTGACTTCTGAGGGGAAGAAGAACATTGTCAGAACTTGGATAGAGAGAGTTTGTGTGAGTGGCTGGCTGTGCTTTTCTTGTGTCCTGAGAAAATAAGCAAAGCTATATTAAAATGTGATGGACCTGTGTGTTTGGAAGAACTTAAAGCAGGCAGGATCTTCATTCATTATATTTCAGTTGCTCAAAGTCTACTCCTGAGTTCGGTCATACATATGAATAAATCAGAAATTTAATAATTACAAGAAAAAGTCTAGCTTTGTTAATTAAATGTTTACTTTAATGAAATTGAATGGACACTAATACATAGAGTCATTAATTCCCCCTTGATACTTTTCTCTCAGAGGAAGTTAAGACCTCCTTGTCAATCTGTGTGTTTATATGAGTTATATAGCAGAATATCTTGGTTTTCCAACCCAGAAAAGGCCCTCTGCAGACTGTCTGTGTATAAGGTTGAGGCAGTAATTAGCATTATATTGTCATTCATGTTTTGTTCATGTTTTTCTATACATATTAGTAATTGAGTGGAAGAAATATGAAGAAATGCACCACCTAGCCTTTTGAAAAAATATTACTTTTCAAGGGCTAGACAAATGGCTTAGTACTTAAAGCAGTTGCCTGTGAAGCTAAAGGACCCAGGTTCAATTTCCCAGGACCCATATAAGCCAGATACACAAGGGGCACATGCATCTGGAATTTGTTTACAGTGGCTAGAGGCCCAGATGTGCCCATTCTCTCTGTGTCTGTTTCTCTTCTTTCTCTCTGTCCTTGCAAATAAATAAATGAAATTAAAATAAAAAAGATATCACAGTGTGAGGTATAAATTTCTATGGAATGTTTAGGAAAAAAAGATTAAGTCCAGACTTAAAAGCTATTTTAAATATCATAATATAAATTATTTGTGATGTTGGGAGGTTCCATAAAGATAATGCTCTCTGAAGTAATCCATGGACTATGTGGGAGAGATATGGTATTCAGTCATGTCTGTTTCTTCTTGTTATGTGCTAACCACATTTTATTTGATAGTTTTTCTCTCTCTCTCTCTTAAAACCATTTCAGCAAACTGGTTTAGAAAAAACTTGTACAAAATATGTAAAATATGGGCTGGAGAGATGGCTTAGCGGTTAAGTGCTTGCCTGTGAAGCCTAAGGACCCCGGTTCGAGGCTGGATTCCCCAGGTCCCACGTTAGCCAGATGCACAAGGGGGCTCACACGTCTGGAGTTCGTTTGCAGTGGCTGGAAGCCCTGGTGTTCCCATTCTCTCTCTCTCTCCCTCTATCTGTCTTTATCTCTGTGTCTGTTGCTCTCAAATAAATAAATAAATAATGAACAAAAAATATTTTTAAAAAATTGTAAAATATTTAATAATGCAGATTATAAAAAGTATCTGAGAATCGTATACCTATCAATAGATTTTGATAAATGGAGTCCTAGTGAGTTCTAAAGTACTAAGCAACCAATTATATTTATATCTGTGCTTAGTTTTTGAAAGGATGCCAGTGTTTGAACACAACTACACATATTTTCTATGTTTGAGAAAGACTGAACTATAGCAATATTAAACTAACTTTCACATACTGCTGCCGTATTCTGAAGCTTTACCCTTTTAAGACTGCTTTCATATGTTTGACGCTCTTTATTACTGTGAATATTGAACACCATGAAATTAGAGTTATGAATTCCATTGCTAGAGAGCCAAAGTGCTAGCTCTAAATTCAGTTTTCCTAATTCCTTTTGTTATACCTATGGTGTCTCACACAGCTATGATTATGAGAGATATTTATTGAAAAGTATTCAAATCACTAAGGATAATAAAAGTAGTACCATTAGGGTACTGTAAGCAGTAGAGTGAGACCCTGGAAATCAGTTCTGCTCCTGTGTTAACACAGCTGCTTCATCACTTGTGCATTTCTAAATATTATGAATTATGAATTTGTCTACAGTTTCCTTCTGGAGCAAATAACCTCAGTGTGTGCACTTAGGTGGAATCATAAATCACTAACTGCAGCAAACAATTGTTTTCTACTTTCTAATCAACACTACCTAAACAGCCCACCTCATTTTTCTTATGTTACAATCTGTAAAGGATCATTACTCTCTTTTAATTCTTTACCTGTTGCAAGAGAGATTTATGTTTTTTTTTTTGTTTTGTTTTTTTTACTGTACATCTTGATACTGATATTATTCCCCAATGGGGGAAAAACAATAATATTTTAGTGATGATAGAATGCTCCATGTGAAACTAAAATGACAGAGAGTTTGTCTATGAATACCAATGCGAGCTGCAGGATAATTCCCACTTAAATAAGAATAGTGTTGAAGACATCAGCCATGGGACAGATTCTGTAGAATATCTCACACTTCTTGATACATATGTGGAGCCTGATGCCTATTAATTTATGAAAGAAAGCAAGTGAACATTGCGAAGGCAAAGAGGTAAAGTACTTCTGTTACACAATTTTCTTATAGATAACTTTGTTTAGTTATGCTCCTAGAAAATATGATGTTTGAACTATATAAGTCACCAGAAACAAAGATATGAACTGAGATTTATATCATTATGAAAATAATTATAATTTTGTAAAATAAAGCCCAAGAACAGAAATCATACGTTTTTCATTTCATTTCATAAAGGTATAAGCTATGACCAGGAAAGTTAGAGCAATTCACACAATGTGACATGGACACATAGGAGCGGAGTAGAAATTCCTGGATCAGGATGACTTGAGCTTTGACTCAGCTGTTTTCTTATAACAGGCCAGAGTTGTAATAGGTATTTCATTAGGCTGGTTGCCTTTTAATTTAGTCACAAATGAGAATGAGGCTCCCACTTCTGTACAAGTACATTCAACCAGGAGACACTGAAGGATTGCCTCGGTAAGACATTATGCTAGGAACTGGAGATAAATAGGTGAATTACTTCAAGAGTAAAATATAATTATTATCCTCATTCAACTGTAATCCTAGCTGAAGTCTCTTCCTCCCTGTTAAAATAGTACATGCAATCATTTCTTTCTTTGAATACATGTTTCAAGGAGTTTACTTGTAGGCTTCTGCTCAATGTATGTAGACTGAAAGTCATCCCCAACCATCTTTCGCACACTTATATCCATATACACAGGCTATGAGTAGCATGCTCAATGGAAAATATTTTATTATGCTTTGAGTATAACCTACACATATTTACATGTTACATTCCAACAGGTATCTTTACCTTATGTTTGAATGAAGACCCTGAACTTTCAGAGTCAAGTTAGTGGAACCAGGATCCAATGCACGGCTCTCATGCCCCAGCGTCATCTCTGCCATCCTGAAGCAGTCCTACCTTCAGACCTGCAAGTCCGTGTTACAAACTGTACTAATCACTTTTCTCATTACTGTGAAAAATATGTGACAAATGAAACTTAAAGAAAGATTTTTCTTTGCTTACAGTTTATGGGAATAGTCTATCCTGTGGAGAAAGCCATGACGATAGGAGTGCAAAACAGCTAATCGGACTCCCCTTCAGTCAGGACATAGAGGTAGATAAAGGACCTCGGCTTGCAGTCTCCTGTGTATTAAACCAAGGACCCCACCCTATCAGTGGTACTATAGAAAGAGTGGATCTTCCATCTTCAGTTACACCTTTCTGAGAACACCTATGACATTTCCTAAAGATGTTTCCATGGTAATCTCAAATCCAGTCAAATTGACAATGCATAATAATCATGCCCTATCTTATACTGAACACTTATTTGGTCCATAAGGAGTCTGTCCTTCCCACTGTGGTCATAAGTGTACATCTTTTGATTCCTGAAATATTAATGCCAACTTGAGTTTAGATCATAATCCTTGTAGGAACTATCACATGTATGCTACCTACGTTTCATTATATTTTTCTTCCAGATTATAAAGCAGTAACCTCTACTATATTGGTTTTATTTCATTCTGTTTACCATATCCATAGCAGATAATTTATATTATATTTTTGGGTTTTTTTTATTACTGTTGTACTCAGTGAATACAGTCAAGTTGGTACAATTGTTAGTCTCCTCCTCTCTATGTGGACCCTCCTTGTTGGGGCATATGGGTCACACATTGTGGGGTTAGCCCTCAGTTATGGGTAGAAGGAAATGTCTCTGTGTATCATGACCCAACATGTGGTTGTGACATTCTTTCCCCTCTTCCATAAATTTTCCTGAGCCATGTTGGGTTCATTTTAGGTCTGCTTCAGTGATAATGTCTTGGGAGCCTCTGTGTCACTGGATATCTGATTCTGTAGGAGTTGATTGATCTCTGTGTCCATCTCCTTCACCCTTGTGCTGGTACCAGGTTCACCAAGAAAACAGCACTCTTGCTTGTTTCACCAATTTTCCTTATTTTCAGCTGGGGCCCTTTTGAGGTATGATAGAGTAGTTGTCTCCTTAGGATCTGCGTCTATCTGAAAAAAAGAAGCAATGGAGAGTAAAGTTAACACAAGATAAATTGGATAGCCATTATTTTTTTAGAGAGAATTTCATAGGTGTAGGCCCTCTTGTAGCCCATGATTGGTGGTAGCTTGACAATGGAGAGTGGGCTTATTTTTGGATATGGTTGTGGCTTGTTTCCCAGATCCAGCTATGGGTTCAGTTTCATTGAGCAGTTCAGTTATCCAAATCAAGAGCAGTTGGTTTCCCACCATGGCTATGTACCACTATTTCCCTTGTGTGAGATCATGACAGGTTATTTTCTGCTAAGTAGGTTAGACTATGAGTTGCTTGGACAAATATTGGTCATTTTCCCCCAGTTGCCCATGCCTTCTTGGACTAGGCAAGCTAATTGTCTGGGGACTGACTCTCTTCCATCTTCTAGCCATGTCACTCCATGATACATACCAACAATATATTGTGTCTTCAGCAGTAGGGTCTTACCATGAACCTTTGGTGGGTCATAAAGTATTATGACAGAAATCTGTCATTCTTTTAGGAAAATTTGTAGGTCTTTCTGATCAAAAGCTCATTGTGGATAATAGCCACCAGCTAGTACTGGGAGTTACAGGTCAGAACCTATGAAGAGAAGGAAGAAAAAGATAAGTAATACAAAAGAGTTACAGAGAAGAGGAGAGAGAGAGAGAGAGAGAGAGAGAGAGAGAGAGAGAGAGAGAGAGAGAGTAGAAGATTAAGGTCAGTCTTCATCATACCCTCTCCAGGGCCTTGTGATTCAGATGTTCCCTCTAAGGACGAGGTGAAGGTTCAGCCAATTGGTCTGTCTTTTAGGATGTAGAATTTTATGGTACTATTGCTGATTGGGTCCAGTTTTGTGTCCCTCACCCCATCCCTTGCCCTCCCCTCCCTCCCCACTCACCCTATTGTCCAGTTCTCAAGATGTTTGCTAGGTATGTCAGCATCTCAGGTAGATTCAGGTTAGGTGCTGTAGATGATTGAGACTGTGCAGCAAATATCTCTTTGTGATTGGGTGAGTTCACTGAGAATGATCTGTTCCAGGTTCAAACATTTTTATTCAAATTTCATTGTGTAATTTTTCTTACTGCTGTGTAGATATACCACATCTTAGTTATCCCTTTGTCTAATGATGGATATCTGGGTTGATTCCAGCTCTTAGATATAATAAATTGAGCAGCTATAAATATGATTGAACAAATATCTCTGAACTGAGGCATGGAGCATTTAGGGTACATGCCCAGTAAGGGAATAACTGTGTCTGATGGTAACTCTATATTCACCTTTCTCAGGAGTATGCATATTGTTTTCCAAAGTGGTTATACGATCTTACATTCCCACCAACAGTGTATGAGGGCTCCTATTTTTCCACATCTTGGCCAGCATTTATTTTCATTTGATTTTTTTGATGTTGCTATTCTTACTGGGTTAAAGTGGAATCTCATAGTTGTTTTAATTTGCATTTCCCTGATGATTAGTGATGATGAACATTTTCTTATTGTGTGTTTGTCATTTGTATTTCTTTATCTGAGAACTGCATATCTAGTTCTTTGCTCCATTTTGTGAGTGGGTTGTCTACTTTTTATTGTTTATGTTTTTGAGTTCTTTGTAGATTCTAGAGATTAGGTCTCTGTCAGTTGGATATTCAGCAAATATTTTTCACCCATTCTGTGGGTAATCTACTGGCTCTGCTTATTTTATATTTTTCTGTGAAGAAACTTTTCAGCTTCATGTGATCCCATTAGTTTTGGGATTGTTTAAAATCCTCTGCTACTGGGATTTTGTTCAGGATGTCTTTTCCCATTCTTGCATAATGGAAAGTTCCTTCTATTTCTTTGTTCCAGTAGTAACTATATTTCTGGTATTATACTGAGGTCTTTGATCCATTTGGACTTGATTGTTGTGCATGATGAGAGGTGTGGATAAAGTTTCTATTTCCTGCATATGGTTATGCAGTTTGTCCAGCACCATTTGTTGAAGTTGCTGTCCTTTTTCCAGCCTACATTGTTAGGGCCTTTGCCAAATATCAAGTAGCTGTAGTTACTTGACCCCAAGACCAGATCCTCAATTCTATTACATTAGTCTATACTCCTGTTTTTATGAAAGTACCATGCTGTTTTTAGTACTATGGCTTTGTAATATAGCTTTGCATCAGGTATGGTGATACCTCCAGAGGTATTTCTTTTGCCTAGGATATGCTTGGATACCTGAGGCCTTCCATATAAACTTTGACTTCATTTTATCTGTCTCTGTGAAGAACAATGTTGGTATTTTATTTATAATTGCACTAAATCTGTATATTGCCTTTGGTAGGATTGCCATTTTCACAATGTTATTTCTGCCTATCCAGGAGCATAGAATGTTTTCCCATTTTCTCAAGACCTCCTCAGTTTCTTTTTGAGTATTTTCATTTTATAGATCTTTCACTTCCTTGGTTAATGTTATTAGAAGGTATTTTATTTATTTTTTGGTTGCTATTGAAATGGGATAATGTCACTTATTTCTTTCTCCTTTTCTTTGTCATTTGCATATAGAAAGTATACTTAATTTCATGCATTGATTTTGAATCCTGCTACTTTGCTGAAGGAGTTTATCATATATAAGAGTTTTGGGATGGAGGCTCTAAGTTCTCCTACATATAGAATTATGTCATCTGCAAGTAGAGCTATCTGAATTTCTTCCTTCCCAGATTGTATCACTTTTATTTCTTTCTCCTGTCTTATTTCTTGATCTAGGACTGCTAGTAGTACATTGAAGAGCAGAGGTGAGAGTGGATACCCCTGTCTTGTTCCTGATCTCAATGGGAATTCCTTCAGTCTCTCTCCATTAAGAATTATTTGGGCGTTAGGAGCTTTATATATAGCCTTTATTATGTTAAGATATAAACCAATCATGCCAATTATCTCCAATGTTTTGATCAAGAAGTGATGTTGTGTTTTGTCAAAGGCCTTTTTTGCATCTATCAAAATGATCATATTTGTGTGTGTGTGTGTGTGTGTGTGTGTGTGTGTGTGTGTGTGTGTTTGTGTTTAACCTTGTTTATGTGGTGTATTATATTGAGAGATTTGTGTATGTTGAACCACCCCTGCATTCCTGGGAGAAATCCCACTTGATCAACGTGGATAATGCTTCTGATGTGTTGTTGGATTCTATTTGTGAGAATTTTGTTCAGGATCTTTGTTTGTTCATCAGGGAAATAGGCCTTTAGTTTTCTTTTCTTGTGGCACATCTGCCTGGTTTTGGAATTAGGGTGATACTAGCTTCACAGAAGGAATTGGGGATCTTTCCTTGTTCTCCAATTGAATGGCACAGTTTGAGAAAGATTGGGTCCAGTTCTTCCATGAACGTTTGATACAATTCAGCTGAGATGCCATCTTGTCCTGGACTCTTCTTTAGTGGGAGGTATTTTTTTTTTAATTATCTTTTCAATCTCAATGAGTGTGATAGGTTTGTTTAGGAGATTAATCTGATATGAGTTTAGCTTTGGTAGATGGTATATGTCCAGGAATTTATTCATTTCCTCCACGTTATTCAGCTTTTTGTAGAGGCTTTTTTGAAATAAATCCTGATGATTCTCCCAATTTCATATATGTCTATTGTGATCTCTTCTTTTTCATTTATAATTTTATTAATTTGAAGCATCTCTTTTTTTCACTTGATTAAATTGGCCAGGGGTTTGTCAATCTTGTTTATTTTTTCAAAGAACCAGTTCTTTGTTTCATCAATTTTCTTAAGTGTTTTCTTAGTTTCCAATTCATTAATTTCTTCTCTGACCTTATTTTTTTTCCATCTGGAGTTTTCTGTGTTGGATTATTCTTACTTTTCCATTGCCTTTATGTGGATGGTTAGGGTATTGATTTGAGATCTCTCTGTTTTTGTTATGAAGTCATTTAGTGCTATGAATTTTCTGCTGAGGACTGCCTTCGTTGTGTTCCATAAGGTTTGGTACAATGTGTTCTCATTGTCATTCATATCTAGAAATTTCACAATTTCATTTTTTATTTGGCCCTCTCCCCAATTATTGTGTAAAATGTGCTGTTCAGTTTCCTAGAGCAGGTGGGATTCTTGGTAGGTCTTCTGTTGTTAATTTCTAGCAATATAGCATTGTGATCTGATATTATGGTGGGAATAATGTCAATCTTCCTAAATATATGGAGTCAGGCTTTGTGACCCAGTATATGATCTATTTTAGAGAATGTTCCATGGGCTGATGAGAAGAATGTGTAGTCTGTTGTTTGGGGGTGGAATGTTCAGTAGATGTCTGTTAGGACTAAGTGTTCTATGGTTTTGTTGAGCTCTCTCACTTCCCTGTTGTTTTTCTGTTTGGATGATCTATTGCTGATAATGGTGTATTGAAGTCCCCACCTGTAATGGTATTGGTGGTTATTTCTGTTTTACTGTCAAGTAGGTTTTGGTTTATGAATTGTGGTGCCCCTGTGTTTGGTGCATACAGATTTATGATTGTAATATCCTCTTCATGGATTTTTTTCCCTTGATTAGTAGGAAGTGGCCTTCTTTGTTTTGTTTCTTGTTTTTATTATGCTTTATTTGAAGTCTATTTAATCTGATATTAGTATAGCTATGCCTGATTGTTTCTTATTCCCATTTGCTTGGAATATCATTTTCCACTCCTTCACCCTGAGGAGTTGTCTATTCTTTTAGCGGTGAGGTGTGTTTCTTCATGACAGCAGATTGTGGGGTCTAATTTTCTGATCCACCCTTCCATATTGTGTTGGTTTATGTGGTTTGGAGTTTTCATGGACTTCAAAGTTTTTTTGTGCCTTCTCTGAGTTTGGTTATTGTGATCTGCTTCTTGTAGTATTTGAGGTTGATTATTTGATTCTTCTATGTAGAGAATTTCCTGAAATACTCTCTGTAGGTTTGGTTTTGTGTTCATATAGTTGTACAGCTGAGTTTTGTCGTGGAAAATTTTTATTTCACCATCTATTATGAGGGATACTTTTGCTGTTTAGAGTAGTTTGGATTGAAATCTGTATTTTCTTAGGCTTTGTAGTGTTCCATTGCAGGCCCTTCTGGCTTTCAGGGTTTCCATTGAGAAGTCTGAAGTAATTCTGATGGGGATACCTTTACATGTGATGTGCTCTTTTTGCCTAACTGCTTTTAGGATTTTCTCTTCTGTGTCAATGTTTAGAGTCTTAATTGTCTTGAAGAGTTTCTCCTTTGGTCCAATCTGTTTTGAGTTCTGGTAGCTTCTTTTATCTTGATGGGCCTTTCTTTTTAAAGAGTGGGAAAGTTTTATTTGATAATTTTGTTAACTAAGTTCTTCTCCATGCCTTTGTTCTGAATTTCTACCCCTTCTGGTATTCCCATGATCTGAATGTTAGGATGTTAAAGAGTATCCCACAATTCCCTCATGTTCTGTTCACAGATATTTTTGAACTTATTGAAACTTTTGAACTCCTGAACTGTTTCTTCTGCTTTTCTGAGTTTCTATCCTCCACATGGCTGACTCTGTTCTTGAGAGCTTCTATAGAGTTTTGGGCTTATTCAAAAAGGTTTGTATTTTCTACTACTTTTCTATATATAGTTTCCATCCCTCTGTCAAGTTCCTTTTTCACATCATTTTCTGATTTTCTTGATGCTTCTTGGAATTTATCCTTGCATTAATTTTTTAATTATTATTAATTAGTTTTCTACTCAGCGAATACAGTCAATTTGGTATGATTGTTAGGCTCATCCATGTCCTACCCCCTCCCTCTGGCCCCTCCTTGTTGAGGTATATGGATCATACATTCTAGGGTTAGCTCACACTTATGGGTAGGATAAATATCTCTGCATATCATGACACAACATTTGGCTCTGTCATTCTTTCTGTCTCCTCTTCTGCAAAATTTCCTTGACCCATGTTGGGTTCATTTTTGGTCTGCTTCAGTGATGAGGTGTTGAGGACCTCTGGGTCTCTGGATATCTGACTTGGTAGGAGTTGATTTTACTCTGTGTTGATCTCCTTCACCCTTGTTCTGGTACCCAGTTCACCAAGAAAACAGCACCCTTACTTGTTTCACCAATTGTTCTTAGTTTCAGCCAGGGCCGTTTTGAGGTATGATGGGGTGGCTCTCTCCTTAGGATCTATGTGTATCTGAAAAAGAGAAGCAGATTCTCCAACAGAGAGTAAATTAGCACCATGCAAGGGAGATAACCCTTACTTTTTAATAGAGAATTTAATAGGTGTTGGCCCTCTTGTAGCCCACGATTGGTGGTAGTTTAATAATGGAGAGTGGACTTATTTTTGGATATGGTTCTGACATGTTTCCCAGACCCAGCTATGGATTCAGTCTCACTGAGCAGATCAGTTAGCCAAATCAAGAGTAGTTGGTTTCCCACCATGGCTGTGTGCCACTATTGCACTTGTGTGAGTATCACGAAAGTTATTTGCTGCTAAGTAAGTTATACCATGAGTTTCTTGGACAGATATTGGTCATTTTCCCGCAGTTGCCCATGTAGTACCTTCTGGCACTAGACTCACTGACTGTCTGGGGACTGACTCTCTTCCAGCTTCCAGCTTTGTCATTCCATTTTACGTGTAAACCACATAAGGTGTCTTCAGCATTAGGGTCTTCAAGTACTCTGACAGAAATCTGTTTTTCTTTTAGGAAACCTTGTAAGTCTCTCTGATCAAAAGCTCATTGTGGATAATAGCCACATTCTGGTACTGGGAGTTACACATCAGTGCCCACTAAGAAAAGGAAGAAAAAGATAACATATAAAAGAGTTAGAGAGAAGAGAGAGAGAGAGAGCGAGAGAGAGAGAGAGGGAAGCTGAAGAAGATTAAGTTCAGTCTTCATAATACCTTCTCCAGTGTCTTGTGATTCAGGTGTTCCCTCTAAGGGCCTGGTGAATGTTCAGCCATTTGGTCTGCCTTTTGGTATGTAGAATTTTATGGTACCATTGCCATTTGGGTCTAGAATTATGTTTCTCACCTCTCTTATGCCCTCCCCCCTTACCCACCCATTGTGTAGTCCACAAGATGCTTGCTGGGTTGTAAGGCATCTTTGGTAGATTCAGGTTAGGTGCTATAGATGAGTGAGACTATGCTGCAATTTTTTTTTTTTTCCTGTGATTGGGTTAATTCACTGAGAATGATCTGTTCCAGGTTCAACCATTTTTCCTCAAATTTCATTGTGTTATATTTTCTTAATGATGTATAGAATTCCATTGTGTAGATATACCACATCTTAGTTATCAGTTCTTCTAGTGATGGACATCTGGGTTGATTCCAGCTGTTAGCTATTAGGAATTGAGCCGCTACAAACATGGTTGAGCACATCTCTCTGGCCTGTGAAGAAATTGGGGAGCACTTGAGAAAATGGAAAGACCTCCCATGCTCCTGGATAGGCAGAATTAACATTGTGAAGATGGCAATCCTACCAAAGGCAATATACAGATTTAATGCAATTCCAATTAAAATCTCAACATTGTTCCTCACAGAGATAGAAAAAAAAGATCTCAAATTTCATATGGAAAGGCAGAAGGCCTCGCATATCCAAACATATCCTAGGAAAAAGGAATACCTATGGACGCATCACCATACCTGATCTAAAGCTATATTACAAAGCCATAGTAATAAAATCAGCATGGTACTGGCATAAGAACAGGAGTACAGACCAATGGAATAGACTTGAGGATTTGGGATCAAGCAACTAGAGCTACTTGATATTTGACAAAGGCTTTAACAATATAGGCTGGAAAAAAGACAGCATCTCAAGAAATTGTGCTGGACAAAATGTATCACCATATGCAAGAAATTAAAACTTGATCCACACATTTCGCCATGCACTACACTCAAGTCTAAATAGATCAAATACCTCAATATAAGACGAGAAACTTGACTATTACTTGAAGAATATATAAGAAGTACTTTCCATAATATAGGAGTGGAAAAAACTTCCTGAACAAAACCCCAGTAGCTCACGATCTAAAACAGCCACTCAACCAATGGGATCACATGAAGCTAAAGAGTTTCTTTAAAAAAAAAAATGTTGTTATTTTTATTTATTTATTTGAGAGCAATAGAGAGAGAGAGAAAGAGTTAGAGAGAGAGAGAGAGAGAGAGAGAGAGAGAGAGAATGGGTGCACCATGGCCTCCATCCTCTGCAAACGAACTCCAGATGTGTGCACCCCCTTGTGCATCTGGCTAATGTGGGTCCTGGGGAATTGAGCCTCGAACTGGAGTCCTTAGGCTTCACAGGCAAGGGCTTAACCGCTAAGCCATCTCTCCAGCCCAAGCTAAAGAGTTTCTTTATAAACAAGCATACAATAAGTGAAGCCAATAGATTACCCACAGAATGGGAGAAAATGTTTGCTGGCTATCCAACTGACGGAGGCCTAATCTCTAGAATCTGCAAAGAACTCAAAAATATAAACAGTAAAAAGTCCAACAACCCACTTACAAAATGGGGCAAAGAGCTGAACAGGCAGTTAACAGAAGATGAAATACAAATGGCAAACACATACTTACGAAAATGTTCATCACCCCTAATCATCAAGAAAATGCAAATTAAAACAACTATGAGATTCCACCTTACCCCAGTAAGGTAGAAAACATCAACAAATCAAGGGAAAATAAATGCTGGTGAGGATGTGGAGAATTAGGAACACTCATCCACTGTTGGTGGGAATGTAAGATGTTGCAGCCACTTTGGAGCAATATGGAGACTCCTGAAAAAGCTGAATATAGAGATACAAACAGACCTCGTTACTCCCTTACTGGGCATCTACGCTTGCATTTCTTTATATCTTCATTTAGTATAGCCAGCTGGTTTTTGAGGTTCTCTTTTTTTTCACTCTCCTTCATAACCTTTATCTGTCTTTGGACCCCTTTCATTTTCTTATCTATTAGGTCTAGTCTAGTGATAGCAGTGTCCACATGATTATTGGATCTTTGTTGCTTTTCTGCAAGTTATCCCAGTAGCGTGGTCGGGGTTCCATTGCTCATAACTTCAGTTTGGTGTTCTGAAACTCATGTCTCTTCTGTGTTTTGATTAGAGACATCAATTGTAGGAATGGACAATCTTTTTGTATTTACTTGCAGTTGTTTTTTCATGTTATTACTTTTGAGTTGTGGTCTGCCAAGCACAGTGTAGGGGCAAGGAGAGTGGGACTGTGGAGGCAATGGGTGGGGAAGTGTTGCTCCTTGGAGGGGGTAGATCTGAAGGTACATGGTTGCATGGGGGGCGGTAGAGCAGGTCTAGCAGGATTGAGGTGGTGCAAGTCAGGATAGGGAGCTGGTCTGAGGTCTGGTGGGAGAGGGTCAGAGCTTGTCTGAGGTCTCATGGGCAGGGTAGTGGAGTGGGTCTGAGGTCATGTGGGCAGTGGTGTGGAGTGAGTCTGAGGTGCCCCAGGTGGGGGTGAATAGAGCAGGTCTGTGGTTACATGGGCAGGGGTGGAGTGGGTCTGAAGTCACGTGTGGGGGGCCTTAAGGGGGTGGAGTGTGTTTGAGGTCACGTGGGAGGGGATCTGAGTTTGCACATGGGTGTACAGAGGGGATCTGAGGTCAAATGGGTGGGGGTGTGATGGAGCGGGTCTCCATTTCACAGGGGCAGGGAGGAGTACATCCGATGTCACCTGGGTGAGCATGGGGAGCCAGTCAAGGCGATCACCACTGTGCACCTGCACAGGTGGAACTATGCTGGCCTGTGTCCCCTGGCCTGCAGTTAGTTATGTGCTGGAGTAATCTGAGGCTGGGACTATGGCTGGTACATCTGCTTGGAGCGATTAGAGGACTGGTGGGCTACCCAAGAACATGGGAAGCAGTTGATTCCCTTTTTGACCCTCTGTGCCCTGTCCCTTGCAGTCTATAAGAGGCTGCTGTTCCCGAAAAGACCCAAGGAAGCCTTTCCTTTTCCAAGAAGTGTGGTGTGGTTTGGTGGACACCATCTTGAGCCCTTCTTGTTTTTTTTTTTTTCACCTTGTTACCTTTTGGGGTGGCTTCCAATCTCACCAATGAGGAATGCTCACCTTGAATCCTCCATGTTATGTTGTGGAGCTGGATTTCTGGTCAGATGTGCTAGCTGCTCTTACATTGGGGACTGAATGCCCAAGTTTCACAGTTCTGATGGTGGGGGATGGGAAAGTTCAGACTTCTGGAGTTGCTCACACTATAAGTAGCTCTTTAGTTGATCTCTGCTGTCTTTCCTTCAGATTTCTTAACTTTGCAAGAAGGCTGACGAAGTTGAAAAATCTGTTGTTTGGTCTCTGTTGCTGCTGCAGCCTGGCACACCTGGTGGGGTGGTGCCTGGCAGGCTAGTGCATGGAGCACTGATCGCTGTCTGGGAGCATCTCAGTGGTAGTCTGGCCATTTTCCTCCTTTCTGGTGGATCTTGGTCTCTCTGGCTCTTCCACTGTGACTAAGAATAAACTCTACACCTTTACTTTTCAGTAGAAGAATGTATTTTGCTGAGGTTTGGCTTAAATCCCTCCCTCGGCTGGTTTGGCATGACTCCTATGCCGCCATCTTACCCCTTCTTCAATATATATATATACATTCATACATGATGTACAACATAGAACCTCTCCTACCAATAAATGACCTAATTAGTGATGTCTACTTAAATTTCCTATCATTGTACAAAAAATCACAATTAACATGGAACTTAAAATCATTCAAATATATTTTTGTAATTTTTTTTAAGTCAGCAATCTTACATGGTTAATTTTGACTCAGAGTAAGTCAGTTTGACCCTTTACAGCTTTCAGAGGCTACCTGCCCCCTTCCATTTCTCAAGAGGGTAAGAGGGTAATTCCTGGTCAATTCTCCCTTCTGATGCCTGATTCTAACATTGATGACTCTCTCCCCAGTAACTTCTTCACATTCCACTGGATCCATGAACTATCAAAGGTAATTTCTCCATCTCAAGGTCAGTGGATAAAAACCCCTTAGTATCATCTATGACCTAACTGTGATACAAAACTATGGAATGGAGAGAGAGACATTAATATTAATGATTAACATATGAAAGAAGCCAGTTAGAATAAAAGACCCGAAACTCTTTCCCACTAAGCATAAAGGTAAAGAACAAAGAGAGAGGGAGTAAAACATACCATCTCTGATCTCCAAATTCAGAAGGTAGCTTCCATGTAATTAACCCAGACAGCCTTGTAACTCTGTTGGTTCGGGACCATTATTGCTGCTAATTTTTCAGCCTCTCTGGTCTGGTCTATGTCCATATTTGAGTATTCACTTTTTTTTATAAACTATCTCTATTTTTAACATTACTTATGTGTCCCTGGCCCAGTTTTTGTTCTAGAACACAAGACCTAGAACCTTCAGCAGATGCCTTCAGACCTAGGTCCGCTTTGCCATGAAATCACACTTGGTTACAGGCCCTGGAGATGAGAGATAATATTGGGCAATGGCACTACTGTGCCATCCACAGTATTACCAGTCCACTTTTTAAATGCAATTCACATTTCTATTTTTATTTCTTTTAAAATAAAAACAATTTTTATTGATTTTCAAGAAGAGAGAGAGAAGGAGAGAGAAAAATAAAATGAATGTGCACACTGAGACCTCTTGCCAATGCAAGTGAACTTGACACAGTGCCACTTTGTGCATCTGACATTAACTGTGGAATGGGGAATTCAACCCACGTTCCCAGGCTTTCCTATGAAGTAACTTTAACCACTGACTGATCTCTCTAGTTCACAATTCACATTTCTAAATTGCCTAACATATACCAAGGACTGTGTTAGCTGATAAAATTCAGTAGAGGAAGAATAGAAGCATAAAGTGAGGGTGACAAGAAAAGATTTCTCAGGGGACCTTTGGCATAAAAGAGAGGACAGTAGGAAATCAGTGGCTGAGGTATAAGTCAAAAAAGACTAAGTTTGGCTACAGAAAATGCTTTCACTTAATCTGTATTATTGAGTGGTTTACATACTAAATAACATTCCACTATGTTTCTGAAAGTCATTTCTGTCATCCATATTTACAATTCCATGACTTTCTCATTGTTAGAGATCAGGGATTATAATTAAATCAACTGTTTAACTTTATTTGATTAAAAGTACAAGAGATGGCTTAGTGGTTAAGATGCTTGCCTATGAATCCTAAGGACTCAGTTCAATTCCCCAGTACCCATGTAAGTGACTCGCATCTGGAGTTTATTTGCAGTGGCTGGAGGCCCTGGTGTACCCATTCTTTGCCTCTCTGTCTCTCTCTGTTTCTTTCTCTTTCAAGTATATATTAAATATATATATATATAGGGCTGGAGAGATGGCTTAGCGGTTAAGCGCTTGCCTGTGAAGCCTAAGGACCCTGGTTTGAGGCTCGGTTCCCCAGGTCCCACGTTATCCAGATGAACAAGGGGGCGCACGCATCTGGAGTTTGGTTGCAGAGGCTGGAAGCCCTGGCACGCCCATTCCCTCTCCCTCCCTCTATCTGTCTTTCTCTCTGTGTCTGTCACTCTCAAATAAATAAATAAATTTAAATACATACATATATATATATATATATGTATATATGTGTATATATATGTGTGTGTGTATATATATATGTGTGTGTGTGTGTGTGTGTGTGTGTGTGTGTGTGTGTGTGTGTGTATGTATATTTGAACAAGAAAATCTGGGCATGGTGGAACACAGCTTTAATCCTAGCATTTGGGAGGCAGAGTAAGGAAGATTGCCATGAGCTCTAGTACACTCTGAGATGATATAGTGAATTCCAGATCAGTCTGATCTGGAGTGAGATCCTACAAGAAAAGAAAAGCGCAAAGTTTTGTTTGTTGAAGCAAGCCCAACAGACTGGTCTTTTTTTATGTGAGAGAGTGAGTGAAAGAGAGAGAGACAGAGAGGATTGGCACATCAGGACTTTCAGCCACTGCAATCAAACTCTAGATGTATGTGCCCCCTTGTGTGCATGTGTGACCTTATATGGTTGTGTCACTGTGCATCTGGCTTATGTGAAACCTGGAGAGTAGAATATGAGTCCTTCGGCTTTGCAGGCAAGCACCTTACTGCTAAGTCATCTCTAGCACAAGAATATTTTAGTTAAAATCATTCTCAACAGAAGTATGTGGTATGTTTTGGCTATGAAAATCTACATGTTCCTTTCTGAGAATAAGAACTACAAAGTTTGATCAAGTATGCGCACTGATTCATAAGACAAATTAACTCATTTATTAAGAAGCATACAAATGTAGTGACTTCATATTGGCCATGGGTACCTGGTGGACTTCAACAATTCCTGGCTGCAGGTGGGCAAACTCACAAAGCTTGGGTGTCTTTGGAGATCACTGAGTGAGAACTACAGGCAGTGATGGACCAATCTCATGAATATCAAGCAAAGTACAGGATTTGCATAACAAAAGCACTGTTCAATGAACAAATTCAGTAGACACAAATTAATGCATTTCCTAATTTCTTTAGACTCCGCAAGGTGGCTAGCTGTACAGCCTGGGATAGCTCTGAATCCCCCCCCCCCAAAAAAAAGCCCCACAAGTGCATAGCACACATACTCGTGCTTGAAACTTGCAAGAGCATTTCTGAAAAAAAAATTATCTATTAAGTAGGAATTGTTTGCACTGTAGCTTCATTATATATGTCATTCAATGTTCTTTCATTTTACTGATTCTTACACTCTGGGGAAGCAGAAATATTCATTTCTTTCTTGGCACCTGGGCAAGTTGACATGGAAAGGGTCAAATGAATACTTCTTGCTTAATGAATGTTTTAAAGATCAATAAGTACAGTTTTAAGATGTTTATATGATACTCATGTAATGTGGACACAGTTATATTACTTTTGACCATTATGGTGTGTCTAAGAATAATTTGAAACACTGTATGTAACATATAATAAAGTTATCTCCCCTTCCCATTTGCCTGTCTGTCTAGCTTTTTCTTTCTGTTGTAAATTGTAAATTTTCCAACTGGAAACAAATGCTAACATGTATTTCCTTTAATATATTGAAACATATAAGTAGCCAAATACATATTTGTATGTGTATGCAGTAAATAATAATATACAAAGTGTACATTACTTTAACCTGTCAAGAAGGTGCAGAGCAAGTGTGACTAGATGTAAAGATATAAAACTCACACCCATAGAGTACTCATAATATATCCAACAAAGGCTCAGTGTTCTCAACAGGTATACAAAATTTGTTTCTTTATATAACAATCATGAGATATATCCATGGCAGTTGTCCTGCATAATTTAACCTAACTCCTAGCTGTGGTATTAGCAGATAGACCACAAGTGGCAAGTTGACCAAATCAACATCATGTAAACCCTTGGAATTTGAAACAGAACAAAATTCGGTTTCTCTGTTTGTGGCTAGATCAGTGGGCAAGTGTCTTATCTACCTGTCAGCTAAAATCTTATCTTAAGATAAAAGATATGGAAAACAATAAATCCAACTCAAATGTCTTAAAGGGTAGGAAAGTCAAGGGATAATAATAATTTTCCTACAGAAATCTGCACTGTGAATTTTGATTCCTTTCTTTGTCCATCTTGTATTAGGTCTGACCTGTGCCGATGTCTTGTGTTTATAACAACACACATGTGAACTCTATAAGGGAAGAGAGCTTTCTTGGTAATGTTCATGTCTAGGCACCTTAAAATAATGCTGTTGTCTGGCATGTTTTTAACTGGAGCTGCTAAATAAGTAGATGAAGAATAGAAGGACTTGAATGATGGATGTCATCTCATTGAACAAAAGAGCAGAGTCCTAGTCCTAGATAATCCTGACATGACATGCTGAGATGGGTCATTCTTGTCTTCTTTACAGTCCATGGTACATCATTATGACACAAACTTATTGGGAAAGTAGCAAACTAGGTAGCTTGATTGACTGAAAGCCAATCTTTAATAATAATCATAAGAATACAATTCATTTAAAATTGCAATAGTACTTAATGATATAGTTGAAAGCTATTTTAAAGAAGTGTCACTTGTCACATTTGCATTCTTAAAAATATTGCCTTTTTCCAAATTATATGAAAACAAATTTTTTTTATAAAAGTTATATTATTTCATTATTCACTTTTGAGTCTATATTAAAAACCTGTATGAGTCAGAACTTAAATTAGTCAAAAATATAAAATAGCATTTTATATGTCATCATTCTCTCTAGACCACATTGTCTGGTTCTATACCCAAGGGAAAGTCCATTCCCTTATTATCCTTCACAAGACAGACACTTGTACAAAAACTATTATTTTTATTTTAATATTAACATAAAGATATTTATTAACTTCTTTCTCATACACATGTAAATACTATACATAGCATATAACAAATCATTCAACATACAACACACCACACTGAGCACTAATATACACCAGATAGAAACATCACAAAATATCACACACATGATAGACTATACTGGCACATCTCACATATGCCTATCATGCATGCAAGACACCAAACACATACACGCAGCACACAGTACATAATCCATAGATACAATTACATAACACACACACACATGCACATGCACACACACACAAAAAAAATTCAATACAGACATTTCCTTTTGTATGTGTCTGCTTTTTCTTCCTCCTGTCTCAGGCTGCTAAATTCATGCTCTCTATGGAGAAGATTTTACAGCTGTCACAATTTTTTTAAGCTTCTGTCTCTCTTATTTTGTCACAAACAACAAAAGGCTCTCTATACACAAGTGGGCATCATTTAGGAGACCTCACTCATACTGCTCACAAAAGCATGGGACAAAGTAAAAACACCAGCAATGAAAATCAACAATCCTTCTCTCCAGGGAGCTGTGCTTAGAGGTTGGCAAGGCAAAGGAAGGATACATATTCTGGAATTTAAAAAGTAAAGTGTAAAATTCCATGGGTACTCAGAAGAAAAACGAATTCTTGCAATAACTGGGTCCATCAATGACTTCATATACAACCCAGCATTTAGGTTAAGACTGAAGGATACCACTGAAATTAACAAGGTGGTGAGCCAAGTTGTAGAGAAATCAGAGCATGAGAATTCCCAATGGTGTAAAACCTAAGACAATATTCAGCATAATTGGCATAGGGCTGGTGTCTAAGTAGGGGTGAAGAAAGATTCTTCAGCAGGAAATCACATTGCAATGAACCATAAGGTCACTCAGAATCAATTAAGATTGTGTCACTCATCATATAATTTTACTTTCCAATATTGTGATTTATTCATTTTATAAGCATGGAACCCCTTTGTAGCATCTCTAAACCCCTGCTTCTGAGTTACAGTGATAACTAGATCACCTTTTAACTCTTTTGGCATACTGTGCTGGAGTGATGTTCTTTATATACCATTTTAGGTATAGAAACCTTTAGGAACATACTTCACACATTATGCAGTTTTAGAAAAAAATAAAAACAGGAAAAAAACACTACTATTAAAACAGCTAGATTTTGCAAGTTAATTCAGGGTTTGGCAGAGAGGCTGAAGATGCTGGAAGAGGTGAAGGTACTTACTTCAACTGGCAGACTTATGAAATTATGGCTTTAGATGGCATGATATTGCTTGCATTGCAAAAAGGGTTCAACCCAAAAAAGATACATGTTACCAAAATTAAGTTGTAAATTTTGATTGGAAAGTCATGGAGTATTATAAGTTTTATAATGCTAACATGTTTGATATATCTTTATTCATTATTTATATAAAAAGAGAAAATATGATGAAAATAATGAAGGTTATTTTTGTGTCAGTTGAACAGAACCACACCTAGATCCTTGGCAGTCTTCTTTGGTGTGCCCTTCTGATTATTTTGAGTGGAATTAACATTTGAACAGTAGAGAGAGAAGATTCCTTTTTTTAAAAAAATTTATTAACATTTTCCATGATTATAAAATATTTCCCATGGTAATTCCCTCCCTACCCCCCCATTTTCCCATTTGAAATTCCATTCTCCATCATATTACCTCCCCATTACAAACATTGTAATTACATATATACAATACCAACCTATTAAGTATCCTCTTCCCTTCATTTCTCTACACTTTATGTCTTCTCTTTACCTTACTGGCCTCTGCTACTAAATATTTTCCTTCTCACGCAGAAGCCCAATCATCTGTAGCTAGGATCCACATATGAAAGAGAACATGTGGCTTGGCTTTCTGGGCCTGGGTTACCTCACTTAGTATAATACTTTCCAGGTCCATCCATTTTTCTGCAAATTTCATAACTTCATTTTTCTTTACCGCTGAGTAGAACTCCATTGTATTAATGTGCCACATCTTCATTATCCACTCATCTGTTGAGGGACATCTAGGCTGGTTCCATTTCCCAGCTATTATATATTGAGCAGCAATAAACATAGTTGAGCATGTACTTCTAAGGAAATGAGATGAGTCCTTTGGATATATGCCTAGGAGTGCTATAGCTGGGTCATATGGTAGATCAATCTTTAGCTGTTTTAGGAACCTCCACACTGATTTCCACAATGGCTGGACCAGATTGCATTCCCACCAGGAGTGTTCAAGGGTTCCTTTTTATCCACATCCCCGCCAACATTTATGATCATTTGTTTTCATGATGGTGGCCAATCTGACAGGAGTGAGATGGAATCTCAATGTAGTTTTATCTGAATTTCCCTGATGACTAGTGACGTAGAACATTTTTTTAGATGCTTATATGTCACTCATATTTCTTCATTTGAGAACTCTCTATTTAGCTCCATAGCCCATTTTTTTGATTGGTTTGTTTGATTCCTTATTATTTAACTTTTTGAGTTCTTTGTATATCCTAGATATTAATCCTCTATCAGATATATAGCTGGCAAAGATTTTTTCCCATTCTGTAGGTTGCCTCTTTGCTTTTTTCACTGTGTCCTTTGCAGTGCAAAATCATTGTAATTTCATGAGGTCCCAGTGATTAATCTGTGGTTTTATTGCCTGAGCAATTGGGGATGTATTCGGAAAGTCCTTGCCAAGACCAATATGTTAAAGGGTTTCCCCTATTTTTCCTGTAGCAGTTTCAGAGTTTCAGGTCTGATGTTAAGATCTTTAATCCATTTCGACTTAATTCTTGTGCATGGCAAGAGAGAGGAATCTATTTTCATCCTTCTGCAGATATATATCCAGTTTTCAAAACACCATTTGCTGAAGAGGCTGTCTCTTCTCCAATGAGTATTTTTGGCATTTTTATCGAATATCAGGTGGCTATAGCTGCTTGGGCTTACATCTGGGTCTTCTATTCTGTTCCACTGGTCTACATGTCTGTTTTTGTGCCAGTACCATGCTGGTTTTGTTACTATGGCTCTGTAGTATAGGTTAAAATCAGGTATGGTGATACCACCAGCCTCTATTTTGTTGCTCAGTATTATTTTAGATATTCGAGGTTTTTTGTGATTCCAAATGAATTTTTGGATTGTTTTTTCTATTTCCATGAACAAAGCCTTTGGAATTTTGATAGGGATTGCATTAAATGTGTAGATATCTTTAGGTAAGAATGCCATTTTCACAATATTGATTCTTCCAATCCAGGAACAAGGGATGTTTCTCCACTTTCTAGTGTCTTCTGCAATTTCTCGCTTGAGGGTTTGAAAGTTCTCATTGTAGAGATTCTTTACTTCCTTGGTTAGGTTTATTCCAAGGTACTTTATTTTTTTTTTTTTGATGCAATTGTGAATGGGAGTGATTCTCTGATTTCATCCTCTGTGTGTTTGTTGTTAGCATATATGAAGGCTACTGATTTCTGTGTATTTATTTTGTATCCTGCTACATTGCTGTAGGTTTTGATCAGCTCTAACAGTTTGCTAGTAGAGTCATTAGGGTCCTTTATGTATAGAATCATGTCATCTGCAAATAATGATAACTTGATCTCTTCCTTTCCAATTTGTATCCCTTTTATGTGTGTCTCTTGCCTTATTGCTATGGCTAAGACTTCCAAAACTATATTAAATAAAAATGGGGACAGTGGACACACTTGTCTTGTTACTGATTTTAGTGGGAAAGCTTCCAGTTTTTCCCCATTTAGTAATATGTTGGCTGTAGGCTTGTCATAAATAGCCTTTATTATATTGAGATATGTTCCTTCTATTCCCAGTCTCTGTAGGACTTTTATCATGAAGGGATATTGGATTTTGTCAAATGCTTTCTCCGCATCTAATGAGATGATCATGTGATTTTTGTCCTTCAACCGTTTATGTAATGTATTACATTTATAGATTTGCAGATGGTGAACCATCCCTGCATCACTGGGATAAAGCCTACTTGGTCAGGGTGAATGATCTTTTTGATATACTCTTGTATTCTGTTTGCCAATATTTTGTTGAGAATTTTTGCATCTATGTTCATGAGGGAGATTGGTCTGTAATTTTCTTTTTTTGTTTTATCTTTGCCTGGTTTTGGTATCAGGGTGATGCTGGCCTCATAGAAGGAGTTTGGTAGTATTCCTCCTTTTTCTATTTCCTGGAAAAGCTTAAGAAGCAATGGTGTTAGCTCTTCCTTAAAAGTCTGGTATATTCAGCAGTGAATCCATCCGGGCCTGGGCTTTTTTTAGTTGGGAGATTATTAATAAATGTTCAGATCTCCATGTTTGTTATAGGACTATTCAAGTGATTAATCTCATTTTGATTTAATTTAGGTAGGTCATATAGATCAAGGAAATCATCCATTTCTTTCAGATTTTCATACTTTGTGGAGTATATGCTTTTATAGTATGTCCCTATGATTTTTTGAATTTCTGTGGAAGCTGTTGTGATGTTACCTTATTCATCACTGATTTTATTAATTTGTGTCTCTTCTCTCTTTCTTTTGGTCAGATTTGCTAAGGGTTTATCAATCTTCTTTATCCTTTCAAAGAACCAACTCTTTGTTTCATTAATTCTTTGGAATGTTCTTTTTGTTTCTATTTCATTAATTTCGGCCCTAATCTTTATTATTTCTTCCCATCTACTGATTTTTGCTTTGCCTTGTTCTTCTTTTTCCAAGGCTTTAAGGTGAAGCATTAGGTCGTGTACTTGAGACCTTTCTAATTTCTTAATATAGGCACTTAAGGCTATAAATTTACCTCTTAGAACTGCCTTCATTGTGTCCCAGATATTTTGGTATGTTGTGTTCTCATTATCATTTAACTATAAATTTTTTTTATTTCCTTCTTGATTTCTTCATTGACCTATTCATCATTTAGTAGTGTATTGTTTAGTTTCCATGATTTTGTGTATGCTCTATAGCCTTTCTTGCTACTGATTTGTAGTTTAATTCCATTGTGGTCAGATAGAATGCAAGGAATTATTTCAATTTTCCTGAATTTGTTAAGATTTGCTTTGTGTCCTAATATATGGTCTAATTTAGAGAATGTTCCATGTGCTGCTGAAAAGAATGTACATTCTGCAGCCTTTGGATGAAATGTCCTGTATATATCTGTTAAGTCCATTCCTTCTATGACCTCATTTAGTCCAGATGCCTCTCTGTTTATTTTTTCCTGGGATGACCTGTCAATTGATGTGAGTGGGGTGTTAAAGTCACCCACCACCTCT
Source organism: Jaculus jaculus (assembly GCF_020740685.1). NCBI lineage: Eukaryota > Metazoa > Chordata > Mammalia > Rodentia > Dipodidae > Jaculus > Jaculus jaculus. Next base: position 122,554,397 of record NC_059106.1, on the reverse strand, counting down.
GTGTTTGGTGTTATCTGTGACCTTAGTTCTAATAGTGTTTGTTTGGTGAATTTGGGAGCCCCCATGTTAGTTGCATATATGTTTAGGATTGTAATGTCCTCCTGTTTGTGTGTGCCCCTAATCAATATAAAGTGACCTTCCTTATCTTTCTTGACTAACGTTGGACTAAAGTCTACTCTGTCTGATATTAGGATAGCTATCCCTGCTTGTTTTCTAGGCCCATTTGCTTGAAACACCGTCTTCCAACCTTTCACCCTAAGATAATGTCTATCTTTTGTAGAAAGATGAGTTTCCTGGAGACAACCAATTGTAGGATCCTACTTTTTAACCCAGTCTGCAAATCTATGTCTTTTCGTTGGGGCATTGAGGCTGTTGATATTAAGAGATATTATTGAAAGGTGTGTATTTATGTTTGCCTTTTTTTTTTTTTTTTTTTGTGGTTCTGGTTCTACCTGTGCTCTTTTCTGTTAAGTAGTGTTTGAGTATTGCTTGTTTTTTCTAGATTCCTTATATGTGTGCTTTTCCTTTTGTTCAGCATGGAGGATTCTATCAAGTATTTTCTGTCGAGCTGGTTTTGTCTTCAAATACTCCTTTAACCTGGTTTTGACATGGAATGTCCTTACTTCTCCGTCTATTTGAATGGATAACTTTGCAGGATAAAGTAACCTTGGTTGACAGTTATCTTTCAGAACTTGGAATATATCACCCCAAGCCCTTCTGGCTTTAAAAAAGTTTGTGTTGAATAATCTGCTGTAATCCTGATGGGCTTACTTTTGTAGGTAACTTGATTTTTCTCTCTAACTGCTTTCAATATTTTTTCTTTGGTGTGTGTTTTTGGAAATTTGATTATAATATGGCAAGGAGAGGTTCTTTCCAGGTTTTGTCAGGCTGGGTTTCTAAAGGCTTCCTGTATCTGTATTGGCACCTCTTTCCCAATTTGGGGAAAATTTTCTTCTATGATTTTGTTGAAGACACCTACTATGCCTTTTGATGAAATTCTTCTCCTTCTACTATGCCCTGAATTCTAATATTTGATCTTTTCATAGTGTCCCGAATATCTTGAAATTCCCACTCATGATTTTCTATAAGTTTGTCTTTTTCTTTGTTGGCCTGTATTAGATCTGCCACCTGGTCTTCTAGCTTAGACATTCTGTCCTCTCCTTCATCCATTCTGCTGGTGAGATTTTCTACAGAGTATTTTAATTCATTAACTCTGTTCTTCATTGGTAGTAATTCTGACTGGTTTTTCTTTATTATTTCTATTTCCTTATTTATGTCTTGTGTTGCCTTCTTTATTTCATGAAATTGGTGTCCTGCATCTTCTTTGATTCCTTTGATTTCCTCTTTAAGTTCCTCTTTGACTCCTTTGATTTGTTCTCTGACTTCTTTGAACATATTTACACTCATTCTTTTGAAATCTCTTTCAGGCATTTCCTCTAACTCGTTCTCACTGGAGGTCATTTTTGATGCATTAATACTTTTGGGTGTATTTATATCGTGTTGCTTTTTAGTGTTTCTTGTGTTATAATATATATATTTTTGTATCTTGGATTAAGTTAATGCCTGGATTTTCTAGCTAGCTGGGTATTCTTAGCTGTATCAGTTGATTTGATGTTATATATTTTTGGGGTAGGAGCTTAAGGTGTTCGATGTGGCTCCTAAGACTCCTAGAGTATCTACAAAGGTGCTCCTAGGGTTTGAGATTCCCTGGTGTGGGAGTATTCAAATAGGCTGAGTGGAATAAAACACAGGTAGATTCTAAAAGTTAACTAAACACTGTACCCATTCAGTCAAAAACAGCCCCAAGTATGTATGCCAGAGTAGTTATGATAACAACCAGATCCTTTATCAACATAGGGGTTAAGGTTTCTGGTCTGTTGAGGGATCCCAGTCAGCTTGTGACCAAGTGAGACCCTTCCCTGGTGCAAACCCAGTTACCTTGGATGATTTTGGCCTCAGTCACGTTGCTGCCTGGGTCGTCGGGCTGCTGTTCTGATATCTGGAGCTGGGCACTGGCTTTTCCTGCGGGGCAAGCCAAGCCTGGCAACTGTGGCCCTGCAGATAAGCACCCCTGCTGCTGGAACTGCTGCTGTGAAAGCTGCATCTGCTTGGTCTGTCAGCAGCTCAAGCTGCTGCTGCTGGGCCCACTGCTGCTGTTGCCTCTGCTGCTGCTGCTGCTGTAGCTGCCACTTCTGGAGCCACTGCTGTTGCTAAAGCTGCTGTTGCTGGGTCTGCTGTTGTTGCCGCTCTCGGGTCTGCTGCTCCTGGGTCTATCACTGCTGCCGCTCCTGGGTCTGCTGCTGCTGGGGCTGCTGGTACCGGTTCCGGAACTGCTGACATTGCTGCTGAACTCTGCTCCTGCTTGGGTCCCGCTGTTGGCTCAAGTTGGCGTGGCTGGGTCCCGGACCGCTGTTCTGTTCCCCGGAGCTGGGCTCAGGTAGTGGGGGAGGGGAGGGAGCCGCCGCTGCTCTGGTTCGCTCGCTGCTCCGCGTGTTCTTCTACCACGTGGTCTGCTCCTCCATTGCTCACTGCCGCTCTCCCTTCACGTTTCCTGGGCTGCGGAGAGCACAGGTTGAGTGGAAGCTCCCTCACCTTGCTTTTCCTGTGGCTGGTGCCGAGCCTGGTGGCTCTCTGGTGCGCCCCATCACTTCCGCGGTTGGCAGAGCTGCTGGGGCTGCTTTTGCTGGCCTGTGTGGGCTCTGGATGCTCTGGATCTCTCCTACTTCTCCGCTGCTGCTTCAATTTCCTATACACCTCACGTTTTAGTAAAAGCGTGTATTTTGCTGAGTTATTTTGTCTTTATTTTTCCCCAGGCTGCTTTGGCATGGTACCTACGCCACCATCTTAACCGGAAGTGAAGATTCCTTTTTAAAAGGGATGGGTGTCAAGTCCATCCTCTGAAGTCTTGAACTGAGCAAAAAGATAACCCTCTCTTGATTGTAGGATGCTTCCACCTACTGCTGAGTTGGGGCACTGGTCTTCTCTTTCAAACTCATTCTTGAATTGGCTGTCTCCAAAACAAACCTGTGGCATTGACTTTCCAAGGCCTCCAGCTTGGCAAATGCATATGTTAATTTTCTCTTTCTGTCCCTACCTCTCCTTGTCTCTCCCTCTGCCCCTATCTCTCTACATTTCATACACACATATACACCTATGCACATATGTCAGGGACTTACAAAATATGTGCTTCCTACTATTAAATATCTGTTTCTATACCCATGAGCATAATAATAGACTGTAGTATAATTTATAGACAGAAAGTGTTAGAATTATTCAGAGAAGTAAAAAGGTTTGTTCAATGATGAATCAGAAAACAATGACAAGGGCTGAATTGCAACACACTTAGGCCTGTGATTCTTCCATGGCCTTGGTCTTTCCAGAGTCATCAAATGCACAGGGTTACGTTGTTGAGTGGAGACAAGCAGAGCTGGAGCACGGAGTCACTGAGAGAGCTCTCTGTGCCTGTGGATGCAGCTGATAGAGACTAAAGTGCCCAAGACCCCAGCCCAGGCGACAGTGAGGGCAGCCACTAAGGGAATATATTGCCACCAGGTTTCAATGAACAAATATATTAAAAGATAACATCTAAATGCTTTACAGTACATCCTTAAATATTATACCATTGTTGATTTATTACCGAATGTTTTTCTGTTTTAAAATATAAAGTGGATAATTATATAATTCACTGAATATACATGAAGAATTAGCTGTTTTTTCCCAAACACTTGATTTTAAAAATGTATCACAGACTAATCTTGAAGAGTATTTTTTTAAATTATTTAATTTTCCTAGGTTCTTTCTGCCCCTCTGTCCCATAAAACTTTGTTTCCTCCTTCTGAGTGCTGCTTCTCTTTGCTTTTCCTCCACTTTGAAATGATGGAACAGATTTCATATAGATTCCCATTGATCATTTAGTGTGTGAGTGTAGTGATACAAGGGCAATTGACAGTAATGTGAATGTGCTGGTGTACCACAGAATTCGGTAGAATAACGAATGGGAAAGGTACAGTAATTGATTAATTGAACGAAAGAAGGTGTGGGAATCTGCTGAGTAATAGAATGATAACATAATAGTTTTCAGGAAATACATACATAAAGAAATCATTCATTTGTAGAAAAAGTAAACAGAGACATGATTGTCAGCCAGTAAGAAAAATTTAAAATGATACTTTGGCTGTACTGAGTTGAGTACCGGACACACTCTGGTTATTGGAGCTTTGTTAGTTGCATAATTTGAAATTCTTTTCTCACATTGTATATTACAGCTGGATTCTTTTTAGGATTTTTTGTGTGGTGTGGTTTTGCATGGCTTCATAGTGTATGCATATTTGTGTAGCTTCTATGCCCTCTGCATGTGTGCAGAGGCCAAAATAAAACATCAGGTGTTTTCTACACTTTACCTCATGGTCTCCTTGAGTCAGAGTTACTCACTAAATCACTCTGGCTGACACAGAAGCTCAAGCAATCCATTTGTCTCAATGCCCCTCAGTGCTAGTGTAGCAGGTGTGTGTGGCCAGGCCCATCTTTTTACATGGGTGTTGGGGAAGAAACTTGGGTCTTCGTGCTTGTGTGTCAGGCAAAATCTTCTTACTCACTGAGCCAATTTCCTAGACCTAGATTATTTCTTTTAATACTTTTTTCTTTTCTTTCTGTGTATAAAGTGGTGTGTGTGTGTGTGTGTGTGTGTGTGTGTGTGTGTGTTTGTGTGTGTGTGTGTGTGTTTGTGTGGTGTGGTGTGTATGCACATGCATTTGTTTTTGCAGTACTTTGAGGGTGGGCAGGGCTGGCATGTAGTGTCAGGAGCAGAGATCCTCAGGGATACATCTTCAACTCTCTTTTTCCTGGGCTCATTTTGTGGCAGAGTCTCTTAGTGGTATCAGGGCTTGCTGGTTTTTGTGAGCCTGGATGATTTCCTAGTCTCTGTTCCCCTTTGTAGGCCTGGTGTGACCATGCCCAGCTGTTTCCACATGATCTGGATATTTGGTTTCAGTCACTCTCAGGCCCTCATGCTTACACAGGAAGCACATTTAAGCACTGAGTGAATCTCCTAGGTTGTCTTCTTATCCTGTTATTTCCTTTACCACGAAGAGCCCTCTTAGATTAACATCCTCCTATTGTCTATTTTCACTTTTCTGATTTGTACTCTGAAGTATTAATCTAAAACTCCATTCTCAGAGAAAAGGATTATATCTTGTCTGTATTATTCTAGTTGTGTCAGAGTTTTGAGTGTTCTATTTAACTTTGATTTGGTTTTGCAAGGGAAGAATAATAGAGGTTTGACCTCCTTCTTCTCCATGTGGATATCCAGATTGCCCTAATCCATTTATTGAGGAGGCTCTCCTTTCTCAAATGTGTGTTCTGATGCCTTTTCCTGAAATCATTTTTATGTGAATATGTGGATTAATTTCTTTGTTTTCTCTTTTTGTGAGTCTGTATGTCTGATGTTGTGCCAACACCATGATGCTTGGTTTTTACTGTGGTGTAGTGTCTCTTTAATTCTGGTAAAGTCATATTGTTGCAATCAGGTTCAAATTGCTGGAAAAATCACCCAACCAAGAGCAGATTTTTTGAAATAAAGGGTTTACTTTCACCTACAGATTTGAGGGGAAGCTCCATAATGGCAGGGGAAAATGACAGAACAAGCAAAGGGTGGGTTTCACCACCTGGCCAACATAAGGTAGACAACAGCAACAGAACAGTATGCCAAACACTGGCAAGGGAAACTGGCCAAAATACCCACAAGCCTGACTCTAAAAATACACTGCCTCCTTGAGACATCAATTCCCAAATCTACATCAGCTGGGAACCTAGCATTCAGAACATCCAAGTTTATGGGGTACACCTGAATCAAAGTACCACATTCTGGACCTGGAACTCATAAACTGATAACCACCCTTTATGTAAAATGCAATGCATTCAGCCCATCTCTAAAAGTCCCAATAGTTTTCATCAATCTCAATGATGTTCAAACACCCCACAATCTGAGATATTTTAGCAGTCATAATGCCAATAAAAATACCCCCAAAACCCATAATGGCACAGAATGCATACTCAAACTGCAAAAGAAGGCATTGGGCATAGCAAATTCAACCAATACAAAATTTAAAACAACCAGGGCAAATATCAAACTCCACAGCTCCAAGTCCAACTGATGGCTTCTCTCTCCCATAAGGCTGCAAGTATGCAGTGCAGCTTTTCCCAGCTTTCTGTCAGCTGATCTACAGAGAGGAGGTTTTCAGCTCAGCCCCAGTTTGATGTCTTGGTCACCTTGCAGCCCATGCATGTGGAGTCTTCAGCAATAGGGTCTTATCTATTCCTGGTGGGAAACCAAGAGCCTTTGAAATAGCCTGTAATGTTTTAGGGTATCAGGGACCTCCCTGGCCAATAATTCACTGGAACATATTCCCATTCCTGGCACTGAAATTTTGCTAGTAAGAGTCCATGGCTTCTGGGCATGCCATTATCCACAAAAGTAGGTTATCATTTGGCTTTTTCAGGATGTCCTGAATTTTGATTACCCCTCCCTTCACAAATGCCCAAAGTCACTAAGCATCAATGATAGGCCAAATAAACCCATACTGACATATCTCACCTAGTAGGAAAGGTTATTATAACCCTACCCAATAACAAATGTTATGATGCAGATAAAATGGAATTTTTAATGTACTATTGCTATCATGTAAATTAGTACAGAAATTAATCAAAACATGGGCATGTGAGTTGGAGGCATACAGTACTTAATATGCCAGCTTTGGTGCTCAGGTTCACATTCCCAAAACACGTGTAAACTTTGAAAGCTGTGGCAGGCTTCTGTAATCCTAGTATGTCAATAGCAAAATGGTAGGTGTCTTTGATTCAGGTATCCCCATAACCTTAGGGGTTCTCAATGCTGGGTCCCCAGCTGATGGAATTTTGGGAATTACAGCCTCCTGGAGGCAGTGTATTGTTGGAAGTAGGTTTATGGGTATATAATCTGGTTTCTCTTGTCTGGGCTTGGCACATTCTCCTGTTGCTATTGTCTACCTGATGTTGACCAGGAGGTGATGTCCACCCTCTGCTCATGACACCATTTTCTCCTGACATCATGGAGCCTCCCCTTGAGTCTGTAAGAAAACATAAACCTTTTCTTTTTTTACACAAGCTGCACTTGGTTGGGTGTTTTCTGCCAGCAACACAAACTTGAGTGTAACAGTAAAGTTGGTACTGAGAAGTGGGGTCATTACTGCTTGCACATTGATTGTGTCACTTTTGGCCTTTTGGAACTGCTTTGCAGGAGGAATGTGGATGAATTTGAAATCTTGTCTGAAGAGATGTCTTGCAGTACTGTTAGTACAGCTTGATGGACCACTCTCATCAAACATGAAACACCTAAATGCTGTAAGAATTATGGACTGTGAGGTTTGGCTTATGAGGGTGAGAAAGAGCTTTGCCTGGACAGGGTTAGAAGCAGTTTGTGTGAGAAGCTTGCTGTTATGGCTGTGTCCTGAGAAGTTGAGCAGGGTTGCATTGCATAGAAATGGGTTACATGAGCAGAGGAATATGGCACAGAAAAAATGAAATCTTTGGTCTGAAACTACTGTCTGTTCAGCTGCAATTGTGTGAGAAATTACAATCATTCAGACTGGGCCTGCTGACCTGCATTGAGAGAGAAAGAAAAGAATGCAGTATTTTCAAGTGGCCTGAATACTGAGAAAGTTCTGTTCTCCAAAGTCTGCTTTATTCTCCCCTGGATTAACAAATTGTCACCCCATTTAGTATTATGTGGTATAAAAATGCAGTAAAGAGAGAACTAGTGAATTTGCAACATGGTCTTGTGTTTTGGAAATGGCCATGGACTGTGTGATGCAGGTATGCCGAGCTGCCTACATGGAGACCTGATGGAGCCATGAGGATGGACCATGGGTTGCAGTGGTGACCCAGTGGAGATATTGGAACCACCAGACAACTTCTTGGGAGAGCTGCCAGCCCCAGATGAAGTTTATCGGGACTGTGAGTAGCCTATCTGGCGAGGCAGAATTGGAATACCAGAGACTTATTGTTGGTTAGAAATATTGGACTTGGAAATTTGTCACTGAGTAGAGTGGTTGGACTTGGAGCTAGAGAGTTTGATGCTTGCCCTGTTTGTTTTAAATCTTGTATTGGTTAAATATTACTTTGCTATACCAAATGCCATAGTTTTCAGTGTGAATGTTTATTCTCTGTCATTATGGGGGTTTTGGTTATTTAGTAGTATAGCTCAGCTAAAAGATCTTGGACAATGGGGTTGTTTGAATATCATTGAGATAAATAAAAACTATGGGAAATTTAAAAGTTGCATTGTATTTTACATCATACATGGGTAATCATTTTATAGGGTCCAGGGACAGAATGTGGTAGTTTGATTCAGGTGTCCGCATAAATTTACCTGTTCTGAATATTAGGTCTCTAGCTAATGGCAATTTGAGTGTTATAACCAGTTACCTCTTGCCACTGTTTGCCATACTTTTCTGTGGCTGTTGTTTACCTGATGTTAGCCAGGAGGTGATGTCCACCCTCTGCTCATGCCATCATTTTTCCCTACCATCAAGGAACCTCCCCTTGAGTCTGTAAGTCAAAATAAATCTTTTTACTTCCTACAAGTTGCTCTTGATTGGGTGTTTTCTGCCAGCATTGCGAACCTGACTGCAATAGGAGGTAAGACAAGAGAGTTTCCAAGAAAATTATTTTCCAGCACAGTTGTGGTGAACAACAAGGAAAACAAGAGACCCTGCCCCTTAAAAAGGTGAGAAACGAGGACTGACCTAGGAAACTGGTTTTCTGACCTCCACACACATGGTCTGGCACCTTATGCCTGTACTTGCACACTTTAAAGTACTCAACAAATAATGACAAAATTTAAAAAAATAAATAAAAACAGAACTACCATGTGAATTAACACTCTAACTACTGAGTTACCATCAATATGAAGTAAGCATAACAAATAAATTGATGTGATTTTGTTTATTGCACTTTATACAATAGCCAAGATATGAAGTCAACTTGTGTCAACAGGATGATAAATGGGTAAGATAATGTGATATATTTTTAGCCCAAAACAAAGAATTCCTGTCATTCAAAGGAATATGGATTAATATGAGACTATGTTGCCAAATGAAATAAGACTGGAAGAAAATAACACACATTTTCATTCTTAAACAGAAGACAAACAGGTTGATCCCATAAAGGTACAGGGTAGAATAGTGGTTATCAGAGTCTGAATCTCTTCAGACAGAAGTGGGGAGGAAATGAATGAGGTTTCCCGATAGATATAAAGTTATAATTACAGGCTGGGCATGATGGCGCACGCCTTTAATCCCAGCACTCGGGAGGCAGAGGTAGGAGGATCACTGTGAGTTCAAGGCCACCCTGAGACATAGTGAATTCCAGGACAGCCTGGGCTAGAGTGAGATCCTACCTCGAAAAACCAAAAAAAAAAAAAAAAGTTATAATTATATAAAAGGAATACATTCTCTTGTTCACATGTACTATACTGACTATAGTTAACAGTAATTTATTGTGTCTTTTAAAATAGGTCGACGTTTTAATGTTAACACAAATATAATGTGTCTGAAGTGACAGAAATACTAATTTTCCTGGTACCATGATTCCTCCATAATAGGTAAAATTATAGGAAAGGGGGAATGTAGTATCGCTTTGTGACCTACCTCACTTTTCTAGCATCTACCATAGTATTGGTATTTCCTTTTTCTTCTTTCCTATAATGAATTCTCTGATTTTAATTTCTACTTTTATTTTTCAGTTTATTTATTTCTTTGAGAGAGCTGGGACAGACAGAACGGGCATGCCAGGTCCTCTAGCTGCTGCAAACAAACTACAGACACATGTGTCATCTTGTGTATCTTGCTTATGTGGGTTCTAGGGAATCAAACCTGGGTTATTTGGCTTTATAGGTAAGAGCCTCAACCACTAAGCCATATCTCCAGGCCTTTTTTGGTTTTTATTATAGCCTGATATATAATGATTTGACTTAGTTTAAAAGACACAATAAGTCAGTGTTAACTATGGAGTATTTTGTTCAGGACTTTCCCTTATGTCAAATGACTGCAGGAAATATGACTAAGTCACTGCTTCTCCAGTTCTAGAAATGTATTTGATTCATTGATTTAAAAATTCATTGAAAAAAACTAAAGAAATCATTGATCAAAAATTTGTTTATCTTTTTCTTTCTCAGGTGCTTAATTAGGATAGTCTAATGCTCAATGCTGGCCAATGAAATGAATGTAAAATTCTACTGTAGTAGCTCTTTCTTAAAACCCAATAATGGGCACTTAAAGATAGTGATATCTGCAATTGTTGTACCCTGAGTATGATATGCAAACACAGAAGGCATAAGATTGAGAGATCTCAAAGAACAGCAAGATTCAACATTACCTTGTATGGCTGATATTTACTGATATTGTTATACAAAAAAACGAATGCCTTGCTTAATTTTCCACTTTATGTTGGATTTCTGTTACTTATATCAGAAACATCTAAAGAGAAAAGAATCAGTTACCTCCCAGAACGATCCCATATACCTAATGCCATAAACCTAAGTATGCTAGATAGTTTTTTATCCAAATTTATCAAGAACAGCTGTTACATATATGAAAATTGTGTGTTTATTATTTTGTAAGTCCTTACTACATATATCCCATATTTCACTGTTGTAGAGTGTGATTAATAGAGAAAAGGAGCTGTAATCCAGAAGAAATATTCAAGACAGATAGATCATTCTTAGTAGAGAATCACATTAGTGATTGACTACCTCTGAAAATGCCCCACAGTAGTTCTTCCTGAGTCTAGGAGACTTTCAGTCTCCACTTATAGATGTTCTTATTGTATTTTATTGTGGATGTGCATGCTGGAGACTTAAATGGACAATTACTATAGATATTCCTAGATTGGTGCTTGACTATGTGCTCATAAGAAAGATGTAAAACTACCCATTAGTGTGCTATAGATACCTGTTTATTGCTTTGGAATTCAGTGGCCCCATAAGTGATATCATACATTGGAAGAGTGATTTTCTCTTAGTTTTGACATTTCTGAGATGGCATGTATAAAAGAAAATGGTCATCCAACTAGGTAGTATGTAGTCATCAGTAATGGAACACATTTTATTTTCATCTAGTTACAATGAACATCCACAAATGCCTTATTGATGTCCTGAATAGGAAAAAAATGGTGGAAACTTGGCCTCAACAGAATGTACTTACTACTTTTACTCTCATTTGCTTGGTATATTGAAGCTAAAAAGATTTTATATACCACTAAAAACTAATTGGCTTCCATATTCTGATTAAAGATTCCATTTTTTTTTCCTGAATCCCTCACTATTGAACACATGGTTTTATTGAACACTGAGTCTTCAATCTATTTTCCTCTGTACTTGTTTCCTTTAATTATATGTACTGACACAAAATATTTTAAATACAAAATGATTCTAATGATCTGTAACAGGAAAAGTTTCTTAAGTACTATATTTTTTTAAATATTTTTGTTAATTCTTATTTATTTATTTAAGAGCAACAGAAGGAGAAAGAGGGAGAGAGAGAGAGGGAGAATTGGCATGCCAGGACCATCAACTACTGCAAACAAACTCTAGATGCATATGCCCCCTTGTGCATCTGGTTAATGTGGGTCCTGGAGAATTGAGCCTTCAACAGGGGTCCTTAGGCTTCGCAGGCAAGAGTTTAACCACTAAGCCATCTGTCTAGCCTATAATGAATCTTTTATAATGCAGAGATATGCTTTCTGTGTCATCTTTATTTTATTTTCATTTAGGCACAATGTTTGCATACCTCTATAAGGAACAGTATAATAATTTTATACTTATATACAATGTTGCTTGACACAATGTATCCTCACTGGATTGGGTCCTTAAGTTGGGATATTTAGCTTATATCTGCATACTGAGGTCTATTTAGATGTCACAGATATTCTTTAGATTTTTCAGAAAGTAGAGCCTGATGCAAGATGTAGTGCACAAAAGATTTATTGGAAGAGGTTAAAGGAAAACTGTAGAGGGAAAAAGATTTCAGTTGTAATGAAGGTTTCATTGAATTTATGGAGAAATCTGTATTTGGGAATCCCTCAGATCTGTTCTTGTTAAGCGAAATAAATGAAGATACTGTTAAGTATATGAATCATTTCTGGGTCACATGCTTTCCTTGGAGGAGAAATACAACACTGGAAAAGATAATGTAGCATCTGATAAATGCTAAGCAGGCTGAAAGCTTTCTACTGAAGGCATCCCCAGTTACTGAGGGACTTGGGAAGTTTGCAGTGGAGTATGGTGGAACACCACACACCAAAGTCTTACTAACTTAGACTTAACAGAATAAGGAATATACTTTCTTAGTTAAAGGTTGAGCTTCAAATGGGTGAACCTGGGTCCAAGATCTGCTCATTATACCAATGGTTCTAATGGTTTTACAGAAGATATTTGACAATATCTAGAATAAATTTTGCTATTCACCTGAGGAAAGGTAGAAGTAAGTAGAAACCACATGTTATTCGAAATATCTATCAGTATATAAAGCTTCACAACAAATAATTTTGCTGCACAAAATGTTATCAGTGCCATAGTTGAGAAACCTAGACACAAGACTCCATGAATGCTTATTTTTCCTTATTCTAACATTGATTATAAAAATAAAATAGTGCTAAGAATACATGAATGTTGAGAGAACAGCATTAATTGAAACATCTCTATCATGCTATCCAAGATTCAGAAAGCAGTGCTGAAGAGTGAGCAAAAATAACTTAAAAAGCAGAGAAATACTTTTGGACACTATCCTCTAGATATGAATTGACCTTAACATTTATGTCTTCATAACACCTTTTGGCTGTCATTACTTTCCACAAGATGTGCACAAAATTGAGCCCATTATAATTTCAATACAGGTGAAAAAAGACAGAAAAAAGACAACAAAAAGGATAGGGGCTAAGAAAAGGTTTGGTGGAGGAGTAGAGGAGAGGGAACAAAAGAAGAAAATGAAAATTGATAACCATCAAATTTTATTATGTCCATGTATTAAAATTCTCAACTAAAAATTTAAAAAATCATTTTAATTAATTAATTTACAAGTAGAGAGAGAAAGAGAGAGAGAGCACATTGTCCCACCAGGGCATTTTGCCACTGCAAATGAACTCTTCTTTGTGCATTTGGGTTTACCTATGTACTGGGTAATCAAACCTGGGACATAAGGCTTTGTAAGAAAGTGCCTTTAATCACTGAGCAATCTTCCTAGCCCTATTTTTTAAAAGAACTAAACCAAACAAAATGGAAGCCAACTCTCTTTAAACAAAGAGATATGGCAAATTCACTACTATAACCAAAATTCTATATATTATTTCACAAATAATGCATGATACAAACTCATTTCTCCTAAGCTTATTTTTAAATTTTCTTATTAATTGATTTATAAAATATAAGTTGCATACATCAATGGGATACCATACAATGTTTCCATATACATGTACATTGTGGTAAGTTTAATTCACTTTAAGCATATATGCACTCTCAAACTTTACTTTCTCTTTCTGGTAAAAACATTCTATTTCCTTTCTTCTAGCTTCTTTAAAAATCCAATATATTATTGTTAGCACTGCTTACTCTCCTAAGCATATAGGAAAGCCTTCCTCCTGCATAGGTACATTTCCCTTAGTATTCATTGATTCAAGTTTTCCTTTTCTAAACTCTACTGTCATGTTCTCTGACCACTAGTAACCACCATTCTACTCTCCACATCCATGGTATCTTTCACTTTTTAGATATGTACTAGTGAATTTACTTGTTGCTGTGACCAAATACCTAGCAAGAAACAAATTTAGAATAACTAAGGAAAGGTTTCTTCTCAGACACATTTTAATGTTTTTATTTATTTATTTATGAGACAAAAAGAGAGAGGGAGAGGGAGAGATTAAGGGTGCATGCCAGGGCCTCAGCCACTGCAAACGAACTCCATATGTGTGTCCCACCTTTTATGCATGCACCATCTGCGTGCATGCATCATTTTTTACATTTGGCTTACATGAGTTCTGGAGAGTTGAATCTGGGTCTTTATACTTTTCAGGAAAGTGCCTTAACTGCTAAGCTATCTCTCTAGCCACCCTTTAAATACATTTTGACAGCATATATCCCATCATGGAGGAGAAGGCCTGGCAGCAGGAGACCACTGTTCACATTTCATCCTAAGTAAGAAAGCAGAGGATGAGCAGGAAGTAGACCCAGGGAAAAAGTCCTCAAGGCACACTCCCATTGACTCATTTCCTCCATTAAGCCATTACTTCTTTAAGGTTCCACAACATTCTTAAACAGTGCCCTATGCTGTAGACCAAATGCTCAAATATATGAGTCTTTATGGGATGCATGTTACATTCAAACCACAGTTTATGACTGAGATCAAGGGTTACTTTCTGTGCCAGTAAAGGTATCCTTTCATTCCAAAGATTTGTATTTGTCAATGTAAATTTACACCAAAATCTAAACAATGATTGTGGTGGTTTGATTCAGGTGTCCCCATAAACTTAGTTGTTCTGAATGCTAGGTTCACAGCTGATGGAGATTTGGGAATTAATGTCCGGGGGGAGTGTATTGTTGGGGGAGGGCTTATAGGTGTTATAGCCATTTTCCCCTAGCCAGTGTTTGGCACACCCTCCTGTTGCTGTGGTCCACCTTCTGTTGGTCAGGGGGTGATGTCCACCCTCTGCTCATGCCATCTTTTCCTCCTGCCATCATGGAGCTTCCCCTCGAGCCTGTAAGCCAAAATAAATCTCTTTTTCCCAGAAGCTGCTCTTGGTTGAGTGATTTCTACCAGCAATGCGAACCGGACTGCAACAGTAAAGTGATACTGAGGAGTGAGATTGCTGCTAGATACCTGACTGTGTGGCTTTGGCCTTTTGGAGTTGATTTTCAAGAGGAATGCAGGAGGATTTGAAACCTTGGCCTAAGAGATACCTTGCAGTGCTGTAAGTACAGCTTGATGGACTGTTCTGGTCTGAGCTGCAAGACCTGAATGCAGTAAGAACTATGGACTTTGAGGTTTGGCTTATGAGGGTGAGAAAGAGCTTTGCTTGGACTGGGCTAGCAGTTTTTGTGAGAGGATTGCTCTTATGCCTGTGTCCTGATAAATTGTGCAGGGTTGCTTTGCGTAGAAATGAACTGGTGTGTGCAGAGGGATATGGCACAGAAAGAAAAATCTTTGGGTGAACTCTTGCCCATTCAGCTGCAACTGAGAGATTACAACTTTTGAGACTAGGCTAGCTGGCCTGTGCTGGGGCAACAAGAAGAATGTAGACTCTTTAGAAGGGGCCTGAGTGCTCAAGGAGTGTCCTGTTCTTCAAAGTCTGCTTTATTCCTCCCTGGATTAACAAATTGGCACCCTACCTGGTATCGCGGAGTATAAGAAATGCTGGAAAGAGGGTCATTGAGTTTGCAACATGGTCTTGTGTTTTGGAAATGGCCATGGGCAGTATGAAGCAGGTTTGCTGGTTGCCTGCATGGAGACCCAATGGGGCCAGGAGGATGAACCGTGGATTGCAGTGGAAACCCAGTGGAGATGCCGGGACCATGAGATGGCTACCAAGGAGCTGCCGGCCTGGATGAAGTTTTCCAGGACTTTGAGTAGCCTAGCTGGAGGGGCAGAATTGGAATGCCAGTGACTTTTTGCTGGTTAGAATTATCGGACTTGAAGATTTGTCACTGGTTAGAGTTGCTGGACTTGAAGCTACAGAGTTTGTTTGTCCTGGTTGTTTAAATCTTGTATTGGTTGAATGTTTCTTTGCTATGCTCAATGCCATCTTTTGCAGTGTGAATATTTATTATGTGCCATTATGTTTTTTTTTTTGAGATTATATTTTGGTATTGTGGCTCAGTTAAAAGATCTTGAACTATGGGGATGTATGAACATCATTGGAATTGATAAAAACTATGGGATTTTAAAGGTAGATGAACACATTGTATTTTACATCATGTATGGATATCAGTTTATGGGGGCCAGGGGTGGAATGTGGTGGTTTGATTCAGGTGTCCCCCATAAACTTAGGTGTTCTGAATGCTAGGTTCCCAACTGATGGATATTTGGGAATTAATGCCTCCTGGAGGGAGTGTATTGTTGGGGGAGGGCTTATGGGTGTTATAGCCATTTTCCCCCTGCCAGTGTTTGGCACACCCTCCTGTTGCTGTGGTCCACCTTCTGTTGGCCAGGAGGTGATGTCCACCCTCTGCTCATGCCATCTTTTTCCCCTGCCATCGTGGAGCTTCCCCTCGAGCCTGTAAGCCAAAATAAATCTCTTTTTCCCAGAAGCTGCTCTTAGTTGGGTGATTTCTACCAGCAATGCAAACCGGACTGCAACTATGATAAATAACTCAATTGCTGTCACATTTAAAACAATAGTGGTAAGGTGTTTTAGTGTACACATCAATGTGTATGCCGTACTGTAGGAAAAGGGTGTGCTGATTACTCTATATTTGTAATGAAGACACTGCAAAGAGCCCACAGAGTTTACAAAGCATTTGGCATGCTGGGAAGCTGCTGACCACCCTAAAACCTTGACCATGTCACTTTTCCACTGAACATGGTGTTTCTTGTTTATAATCTGAGAATTACATATACCTTGCAGTGTTAATGTCTGTGTGTACATGTGTGTGTATTCACATAGCCTGAATTTAAATGAAATCAAATTAGTACGTACATATGAAAAGGTCAAGCATCATAGTAACTCCTGACAAGTCAGGTGAATCTTAATGGCTAGCACTCAGCCTTAGTGAGAAAGACAAGAACATCTTGTGTGTAATTGCTTCTGTCTTCTAAGGTAACTGCTGCTCTTTGGTAGCACAGTGGGGACTCCCTTAGAAGCAGCCTTGCTCTCATTGCATCTGCTCCAGAGAAATCAAGAAATAATTACCTTTTTATTTGGAAGCTTGATTGATGCCAGAGACTTCCCTGTGGCTACGGAGAGATAAACAGGGCCATAGAGAATAACCTGGGCTTTATTCAGCCTTGATTACTCCTGTTGCTGGGATAATTTGAGTTCAGGGCACAGAGTACCACAGCTGATTAAAGAGAAGTCCTTGGGCACATCAACTCTCAGACATCTTGATTGCATAAATTGTGGGCTCCTGTTTCATGCTCATGAATATTGTGCAAACATGACACTTGGCATTGCCAAGACAGCTTTGTGCTTTCTGTGAATGCAGGACAAAGAAAAGTTAATAGTCAGGGGCAGTGTCACAGACAAGAATCATGAATAAGACAAATATTGTTCCCCAGGAGTGACAATTATCCCAATTCTTATTGATCAAAATTTAATATTTTCAAATAGCTTGTATTGTAGGAAAGTATTTTTTTTCACTCCATGTCAATGGTAGATACATGAATATTTCAAATTACATTACTAATTGAGAATTAAGAGTAATTTTTCATCCATATAATTTTGAAAAGAAAATGAATGCCTTGGGCTGGAGAAATGGCTTAGTGGTTAAGTGTTTGCCTGTGAAGCCTAAGGACCCTGGTTCGAGGCTCCATTACCCAGGACCCATGTAAGCCAGATGCACAAGGTGGGGGATGCATCTGGAGTTCATTTGCAGTGGCTGGAAGCCCTGGTGCACCCATTCTCTCTATCTGCCTCTTTCTCTCTCTGTGTGTTGCTCTCAAATAAATAAATAAAAATAAACAAAAAAATTTAAAAGAATGAATGTCTTTGCGATTATATACATTTTTTATCATAGGTTCTTGTTAACTTGGCTAACTTTTATGTTTAAGAATACTTAAACATAAGCTAAAAAGTACCTGTTGTTTTAAAAAACCTTAACCACATAAATAGAGTACTTAAGAAAATAAATGGAAGACTCGAGGCAGAGAAATGATATGTTTAATAAATCAATATCAGTGAACTGTAATGAGAAAAGGGTATTGTTACAATTATGAAACCCAAATCAAGTTAACCATTATGCACTTTCTGAAATCACACAAACCATTTTATTTTGCAAAATTTCAGGTTCTTACTCAAAAGTTGGCATGACAAGTAGATCTTGCCTTTCAAATCATGCATAGTTTTGTACATTTGTACATGTGACATGCTACCAGAACTACTTTAAAGCATTGTCAAAGAGTGTGTCTTGGTTAGCATTGCCTACAATGAAAGTATTTAATCATAGCCTGTGGTCCTATAGTAGTTATTTTTCATTGCTGTGACAAAATATCTCATGGAAACAGCTTAAAGGAGAAAAGATGTATTTGGATCAAAGATTCATAGGGTTTTTTCAGTTCACCATGGTGGTGAAGATAGAGCAGAATTGATAACAGCAGGGGTGTGTGGGGACAGCTGGATGAGCAAGCACAGACTGAGGGCGGAACTAGAGATTGGGTATAACCTTCCAAAGTCCACTCCTAGTTACCTACTTGAACTGGAGAATTCCCACCTAACCATTTCATACTGTGTAGAGCATCTCAGATCCAAATTATACCAGGTCTCTAGCATGGGCAATGTTCCCATAAGAGTATAAGAAGAATGTCTTGAAGTAGAATATGGAGAGTTATATTGAAGTTATTCTTTTTATTTGCCAGTGTCCTGTCTCTGTTTGTTGAACAAAGGTTAATAGTGCAGTATGTGCAAATACCTTTATTTCATTAAACAACCACTCACATGTGAGTTGGCACTGATGCCATTAGCATTTGTTTAACATAGTGGTTATAATACAAACAGTAAAAATACAAGTATTTTTGAAATAGTTTATCAAATGAATGTGTGCTTATATTAACTCAACTCACTGATTAAGAGAACTATAATTGGAAGAAATCTGGAATTATAGCTGTCATGCTATATCACATATTCTTTAAGGTATGTGTGTGTGTGTTCACATTAAGTACTTCTAGGACATATATACTTATATTGAATTGTGTATGTTTGTACATATATTATTTTTACACATATAAGACTAAGACAAAATAAATTTTGATTTTGTTCTCTATGATTTCTTCTGTTTCAAAGATAACATGAGATGTGGATTTTATGTGCACATGTTGCTATGAATTGATCATAATATATAATGTATAAATTTTATAGTAAAGTTAAGCTGAAAGATTAATATAATTTCAAAGTTTTATATGCTTTCAATATTATATATAGTGTGCATATTTATATAAAAGTTTTATTGTATAAAATCTTACAAGTCCAAAGTATTATGAATAATATATATATATATATATATATATATATATATATATATATATATATTTCTTGTTACTATATATATATATATATATATATATATATATATATATATATATACATATTTAGGTTAAAATATAGTTTCAATTATAATTTATATTTTACCTTACCTTGAAAGTTGTAACCTATTAATTATTAATCATCTACCTCCTATAGGAGAGTCTATTTGATACAAGGGTAGATTATGTTCCCTCTTTTCATTACTTTGAGAGCCACCTATTCAAGACACAAGGAGAAGTTGAGAATGTAAATGAACACATACTTTTAGAAAAAGGATATAACCATCCCTCAAAAGTAAAAATGATTGTACCTCATAAACCAGCAATCCCATTATACTGTTTATATCAAAAGGAAAGAGAATCAGTATGACACAAAGACATCTGCACACTTATGCTATTTATTGTAGTACTATTTACAATAGCCAGGACATAGAATCAACACATTTATTCATTGACAGAATAATGCATGAAGAAAATGCGGTGTATTCACACAGTAGTATTTCATTTAGCCCAAGAATGAATGGAGTTGTGTCAGTTGTAGGAACATAGGTGGAATAGGGTGATAATATGATAAATAAGATATGCAGAGAAGAACAAGAAATATATGGTATCACATATATATGGAAACTAAAATGTGGATCTCACTAAGTAGAGAGTACAGTAACATTAGTGGGCTACAAATGGTTTGAGAGTGAGAGCAAAGAAGGAAAAGCATTAGTGAGTACTACCATTCAACAGGACAAAAACTTCTAATATTCCATAGTGTAGATATATAGCTTTGATTGACCACAGTCAATAGTATATTTCAAAATAGCTAGTGGAGAGCATTGTGACTCTTCCTAACATCAGATATGGGGCTCATGATGCTCTGGTCATTAAATAACCAGTACAAATATAGAGATGCTCCACACTCTACTCAAAGCAAATGGATAAAGGAGTTTGCCTGTGTCTGGTATATAATTCAGATTGAGAATGTAGGAGTAAAGTTAAAGTAGGCCAACACAAGTCCAGTGGAAGTTTTGCATGCTGCCTGGGTTCAAATGCATGCATTGTCACTAACTCTCTCCTTGATTCCTGGGTTCACTGCTTCAAGATACAAGGACTGGTTGGGCATGAATATTACTGAGTGATTTGGAAAATAGTAATAATTGCCAATGATTTGTGAGATTCAAAAGAAATTATATATGGATAATGTTCAGTATTTTTCTTAGACTGGCCCAAAGTGAGGTGGGCTAGGTATCATAATAGGAACAATTACAAAAATGTAAACATTGTTTTACCTACATTAGCTTAAGGAAGGTTTTCATTGTCTAAGTTTATAGTTTATAAGAAGTAGCATGAAACAACAGTTGCACATTTGCCCACAATTCTTAGAAATGACAGAGGAGGAGATTAAGAATCTTTCTTCTACAATCTCCAGAAAATGGAATCAGTAATAAGCATATCCTAAAGAAAAGAGTACTATTTGAAAGTGAAACTTTATTGGGAAACAATATTGACTCATCAGTGGATCACAAAGTAGGTGACGGGTAGGTGGCTCTTAAGTGATAGTTACAGGATGCAACAATTGCTAAGAAGGGCGATTTAAAATTCACTTTCAAATTAATTTTTCCATAATCAAGTTATACACAAAGCATGCTGTATAATGATTCAAAAAGAATATATGGATATTAGTGTAACCAGATTTGATAATTTCTCTACTGTTATTTCAATTTTATGCCAGTGTTGCAGTCCAATTTGCATTACTGGTAGAAATCACCCAACCAAGAGCAGCTTCTGGGAAAAAGAGATTTATTTTGGCTTACAGGCTCAAGGGGAAGCTCCACGATGGCAGGGGAAAATGATGGCATGAACAGAGGGTGGACATTACCCTCTGGCCAACATAAGGTGGACCACAACAACAGGAGGTTATGCCAAACACTGGCATTGGGAAACTGGCTATAAAGCCCATAAGCCCGCCCCCACCAATACATTCCCTTCAGGAGGCATTCATTCCCCAATATCCATCAGCTGGGGAGCTAGCATTCACAACACCTAAGTTTATGGGGGACACCTGAATCAAACCACCACAGCCAGATATCAGATTACTCTTACATTTTACTATTAATAAAAATATTTTTTTTTATTTTCCTTGGGGTTACAACTCTACTACAAAAATTATTCTTTACTCTTTATTATTTTGAGTAATTTTGCATTTATGGCTTGACATATGAAACAAATATAATTCATCCCAGGTAATATGACTTTCTGATTTGTTTCTCTCCTTGACTCTCTTTTTTAAAATACCTTCATGCATTGTAGTATTACAACCAAATAGTCAAGAATCCAAAGTTCTAACTTAGGTATGAGATTGCAGAAAATAACAATGATATAGTAAACTACCATTCATGCTATAAGAAAAATGTGGAGGGCTGGAGAGATGGCTTAGCAGTTAAGGCGCTTTTCCGTGAAGCCTAAGGACCCATGTTTGACTCCCCAGATCACATGAAAGCCAGATGCACAAATATGAGGCAAGAGCAAGGTCGTGCATGCCCAAAAGGCTTTCTCTGTCTCAGCCTTGCTCTTCCTAAAAAATAAATCGAAAAATCAAAACAAGAAAAATAAAAAAAGAAAAACATGTAAATACTTTTACAGAATTAGCTAAAATAAAGCAAAAGTTCATAACATTCTAGGCTTAAAATTTGTTTTACAGTCTATTGTTTCTGTGTTTTATGTTTTAAAAATAAATGGATAAATGTGTTGGTTTTTATTTTTGTTTATTTATTTGACAGAGAGAAAGGGAAGGGAGAGAGAGATAGAGAAAGAGAGAAAGATTGGGAATGCCAGGGCCTCTAGCCACTGCGAATGAACTCCAGGTGCATGTGCCACCTTGTGCATCTGGCTAACATGGGTCCTGGGGAATCTAACCTGGGTCCTTTGGCTTTGCAGGCAAGCGTCTTAACTGGTAAGCCATCCCTTCAGCCCTGTATTGGCTTTTATATCTAAGATGTTTATTAGTTATTGAGCAAGCAATAGTTTTATGTCTTCTAATACCATGTATTTTCCTTCTATCTGAGGCAACTTTGTAGAATCAATCTGTATTAGACTGCTGATTTAAGCAAGTGCTTCATCAATGACCTTTTTATGACCTCTATAAGAGTTTTTAATTAGAATAACCTTTCATAGCATTTTTAGTTTGAGAACTGCAAACCTAATATCATATTCATTCCACATAAATATACTTGTCAATATAACCTACAGAGTGATTTAACATGCTATTCACACCTACTGTCCTTCACAATGATATGCATATAATACATTCAGACCTATCTCTACATTACTTCCAAAAAGCCAGATTTATCACTTACAAAAGAAAAGAAAAAAAAAAAAAGCATGGCTTTGCCATCTTGATTTTCAAGTGGAAAATACATTTTTGGCATAGATCTTTATCCTACTTTTTTCAGTTTGTCTATCCAATTTATAACAGCTATATATTTAAAATGGAATTATTGATGTTTTAGCTCCATCTCTAAATGTCACTGATGATGATAAATGAAGTCTTGAGATTTTTATTGTGCTTTCACTTGACTTTACTTATCTAACTAGCATATAAACCTCTGCTTATTTTGTAAAAAAATATTCTCTATTCATTATTGATAATACTCTAAATGGTTATTGTGGTATATATATAATGTCTGTGTAGCCATTTTAAAGTACATACTTAAGCCATACTATGTAACTACCTTTCCAGAATTTTCCCATCACTTCTAATACAAATTATTCACCCACCACACAATAATTTCTCAGCTCCTGCTCATGGCTAAATGGATTCTAAATATTTTATCAAAATCCTACAATATTTCTTCTTTTATGGCAAGTGCCACTCACTTGTCATAACATATTCAAGGAACCTCCATTTTGTAGCATGTAGATATACTTGTTTTTCGTGGATGGGTAGCATTCATTTTTATGAACATAACACATTTTGTTAACCTGATGTCAGATACTAGAGTGACTTCAAATGCCTATATTGTTTAAAATTAGTTATGTATATAGTGTGTATACAGCCATGATGGTACCATCCTTAGCCTTCTGGTACTGGACACGTTAAATGTCTGGGGATTGGCTCTCTTTCAGTTTCTAGCCAGGTTGCTTCTCTTGTGACACCATTTCCTCTAGATGAAAAATTATGATAAATTTGGGCTGGAGAGATGGCTTAGTGGTTAAGCGCTTGCCTGTGAAGCCTAAAGACCCCGGTTCGAGGCTCGGTTCCCCAGGTCCCATGTTAGCCAGATGCACAAGGGGGCGCACGCATCTGGAGTTCGTTTGCAGAGGCTGGAAGCCTCTGTGTCTGTCGCTCATAAATAAAAAAAATTAAATTTTTTTTTTAAATTATGATAAATGATATCTAGAAGGGAAGATAGCCCTTTTGCAGAGTGTGAAAACAGGGATGGTACTGTCATCCTTTGGAGGTTAAGGAGTGGACATTCACCAAAGCTCCTGCAAACTATTCATCATATCTCACTGGTCTGACATAGGTTGCATGCTTGGTTCAAATATAAAATTGAAGTTACTGTTTTTGGTTTTCCACACTATTCTCTGGAGCTATGAATAGGCCTGTAGCTCTATGATTCAGCAATTTGAGTGCTGGAACAAGGAATATTAGGATGATGTGCATAGAAAACTAACAATATCCAGCATACACAATGCAATATGTATGACTGAGAACATATGCATAAAATGGTTTAAAATGTCATTTCTATTTGAAATGTTGATAGCATTGAAAAAATACCCTTATGTGCCAATTTAGACATTAAATTGCTTTGAAGAGCAGAGGATTTCCTAAATTTTCCCCATGAAACAGAAAAGATTTTGTTCTTTCATTTTCCATGGCAAAACATAACCCTTTTGAGATGTTTGAAATATTTCCTTGAGAGGCACTCCAAACAGAAGTGCTTTGTGTTTGGCTTCATGGTGGTTATGGATAAGATTTAGTAGTTAGCCACACAAATAAATCCTGCAGGTAGTAAGCAATGGTCCGTGCATGAAGCTAGCATCCCAGATTTCAAAGGCTATCAATTAAATGAGAAGGACTGTCAAGCTGATCTGCTGTTCACCAAATGTTAATTAAAATTGCAATTTTGCCACAGGGCAGCCACACTTACTGCAGCTCATGGACAGTTGTGGTGCAACCTTGCAGAATCCTGAACTCACAGTGATAGATTACAGTGATATCATGATCTGGAAGCATTGTGTTATTCCATTGTATTTCATATTACTCAAACTATGAATTATATACTTATTTCAAAACACATTTATTACTTTTTAATTTGCATGCAGATACTTAAGTTTTATTAGTCCCAGAATTTTCAACTACAATCTGTTTTTATTGACTTCTGTCTCTACCTCCTATCCCCAACCATCCTACCCCCTTACCCAATACTGCTCATCAATATTCTCCCCCTTCTGTTTATGTGGCACACATGTTCTTTTTCCCTTTACTCATCCATCTTCCTGCTCGTCTCATTACAGTAACTTTTGGTGACATGTCCACTTTTATAGATTTTATCCACATTTCCTCCTTTCATGTAAAGCTTATTGATATTACAAGCTAGGATCAGCATATCAGAAATAATATGTGATGGTTTTGCTCTTCTTGACCTTGTGTAACTTCACCTAATATAATTCTTTCCAGGCCCAGCCATTTTCATGTTAAGTTTCATAATTTAATTCTATCTATACTGTTGAATAGAATTTCATTGTATATATGCACCACATTTTCATTATGCACTCATCAATTGATGGGAATCGAGGTTCATACCATTTCTTAGCTCTTGTAAATGGCAACAATAAACATAGATGTGCAAGTGTCTCTGTAGTAGAGTTCATGTAGTGCTTAGTAACACATTTAGGAGTGGTATAAGCTGGGTTGTATGAGAGTTCTATTTCTTTCTCAGATAGGTCCATACTAATTTCTACATTGGTTATTTTTTCAAATTATGCATATATTACTTTCTCTTAATTCATTTGCATTGTACCTGATACATGACTGATATTTTATACTAGATTATTGACAAATATTCTTCCAATATTTGCTTTATGAAAATATATGTGATGTCGCTGGATAGCTGAAAGAGGCCTCCAAACTTGAATCAGCAACATTAGTCTTCTTTTCTTTTGCAGATAGCAGACACTGCTTAGATTTAATTTTATAACTCTTCTTTATACTTTAATTTCAAATGTTTTTTCCTTTTTTCATATGATAGGTATAAATCTTTATATTTCTAATTTTTATTTATTTATTTAAGAGGGGAGAATGAGGCAGATAGATAGAGAAAAGAATGGGACACTAGGTCTTCTATCCATTGCAAATGAGCTTCAGATGCAGGTGTCACCTTGAACATCTGGTTTTAGATGGATACTGGGGAATCAAACCTGTGTCCTTAGGCTTTGAAGGCAAGTGCCTTAGACACTAATCCATATTTTCAACCCAGTTTCAAACTATTTTGTCTTTTAGTTCATTGTTATTAATGTTTTCTAACAGCCTATATGAGCTTGGAAAGAACCTCCATCTCTGACATCATCAGTACCCTCATTTAGAAAATAAAATTCTTGAAGTTATCAGAGGCTTAGAACAGACGTTCTCCTAAATTTGAGTATAGCAGTGCCAGGCACCACGCTCACATTCTGCCTGTCTATCTGTCTGTCTCTTTCTATTCACTTACATTGCCCTCAAAACATTTTGTCTATTCTTAAGGAGGATGATCAGAAGCCCAGCAGGCTTGTCTCAGCCATTGGAGAAAGAACCAAAATTTAAATAAGTAGGACTCTTGCACTAGGGTTCATCTTTGGCAGATCCATCATAATAGCCAGTCTTATCCAATAATCATCACACTTCTTAAGTCAGCTAACACACAAACACAAAACTAAATGACTGTTACCTGGCTCAGGACAGGCTGGTTCACCAAGTGATGACATGCAATAGCAAGTTTTCTCATTATATTAGTGGGCTAAGAATTTTGGTGGAAATGCATACTCATAAAATCAAGTTGTCATGGAAAGTCGACAATATTTTATTCTCATATTTTAAAGATGAAAGAATATAAAGTATATAATCTAAATGAGAGAGCAAGACTGAGGTATTCAATAAAATGAGTTTGGCTCTTGCATGGTAGGAAGTCTAACTGGGTACAATAAGCCATGGAAGTTCAGATAGGAAAAAGATGTTTGTCAATATGATATTTCATTTGAAAAACATTGATTGGCACAATCTCTCTGCTTCCACATTGCCGCCACAGTAACATGCCACTGTGGAATGTCAGATACATCATGTGTATTCAAGGATGCGATGTGTTGCTGATTGTTTGATTTGTCTTTTGATGCAGGTTCTGCCCACTTTTCCCACTCATGTGCTAGGATTTCAGGCTTGGGCCACCATAACCAGATTCAGGTACTTTTTCTTTTTTTTTTTGGGGGGGGGGCTTTTATTTGTCTTTTTGAGGTAGTGTCTCTTGTGTCCAGGCTGACCTAGAATTCACTCTGTATTCTCAAGGTGGTCCTGAACTCACAGCGATCCTCCTACCTCGGCCTCCCAGAGTGCTGGGATTAAAGGCATGTGCTACCGGGGCTGCAGAGATGGCTTAGCAGTTAAGCGCTTGCCTGTGAAGCCTAATGACCCGGGTTCGAGGCTTGGTTCCCCAGGTCCCATGTTAGCCAGATGCACAAGGGGGCGCATGCGTCTGGAGTTCGTTTGCAGAGGCTGGAAGCCCTGGCGCACCCATTCTCTCTCTTTCCCTCTATCTGTCTTTCTCTCTGTGTCTGTCGCTCTCAAGTAAATAAATAAAAATTAAAAGGCATGTGCTACCATATCCATCACTACTTTTTGAATTATACATTTCAGGCTCTATTGAAATGAGTTTAAGTAAGTTAAAATCAATAGACTGAGCTAGTTTCTATGTAGTATCTGAAGATATGACATTAAAGAAATGCTTTAATCTCTATATGTGCACTGTATAACATTTGCAGAACAAAATCTATGTGTACATTGGAATAAATTTTACAACTTAAATCAACTTTAATACTAAAATTAGTATATCTTGATCAAACAAGGTGAATATTTTAGCTTATTGTTGTAAGGCACTACAAAAATTTATTTTCTGAAGTATGATGAAATATGAGTGACAGTGTGGCAATCAGGACCCTTAATCTACACTAATCATTGACACGTAATGTCTGGTAAGGTTGAATACATCTATTAAAATGACTCAGTTTACAATTATCTCTCTTTAATTTGATGGTTTCTTAGATTACTTAAGTTTGGTATTAACTAAATCAAATTTCGAAGGAATGATATACACAAAGTTAATTATTATTCATATTCATCAATTGAGGAGAATAAGGCAAATAATTAAAATATTTTATTAAACAACTCTGAATTCTAATGCCAGACCGTTGATCTTCATCCCATTTTCAGGTTCATTACAGTGTCTTACTTCTAATGGACTTTTCTTTTAATATTAGCTGACCACTAACATCAGGATCTATATTTGAAACAATAACAAGATGGTTATTAAGTCCCTTAAAGTTTAGACCCTCTTGATTAGTTGATTACTGTTAATTAAAGCCTTTCAGTATATGGGTGTAACTCTGCAGGCATTCTGGATCATGATCACAAGGGGATTCGTGAGATATATTTATTTAGCACATCATGTACTATAAACAACTTTTTTCAATATCTCTTAAAGTGAAGCAGTTGAAAACCTGCCTTATATAACATGTTCTTGCTAAACTTTAGGTTTCCCAGAGTCCATGACTCCCTGGAAGGTAGACTAAGGACTATGCACTCATCCATCTCTCTAGAATACTCTAACTCATGCTTAATGTCAAGAAAAAATTCTGTACAGTTAGTAAATTTAGGGAGCAAAAGCTCACAATACAAACACAAGACTGGTTATGGAGATGGCAGGGTTAATAGTATATTAATTCTTTTCATATTCAACCTATAAATGAATGTTGAGTTGAAAAGTAGATTTATGATTTCAATTTCAGTATGAGTGTGTAGTCAAGATGTAAATTTCATGTTTTTTTAAATTAATTTATTAATTCACTTTGGTGGGTCATCAAGTACTCTGACAGAAGTCTGTCATTGTTTTGGGAAACCTTGTAGGTTTCTCTGATCAAAAGCTCATTGTGGATGGTAGGCCCAAGCTGGAAGTAGGGGTTACAGGTCAGTGTCCACTAAGAAATTGAGGAAAAACATAACTAATATACAAGAGTTAGAGAGGAGAGAGATAGAGGGGAGAGGGGGAGAGGGAGGGAGGGAAGATGTAGAAGATTTAGTTTAGTCTTGATCCTACACTCTCCAGTGTCTTGTGGTTCAGGTGTTTCCTGTAAGGGTCTAGTGAAGGTTCAGACATTTGGTCTGTCTTTTAGGAAGTAGAATTTTATGGTACCATTGCTGTTTGGGTCCAGATTACTGTTTTCCACCCTTCGATGCCCTCCCCGCCCTCCTCATCCATCCTATTGTCTAGTCCATGAGGTGCTTGCTGGGTATGTAAGGTATCTTGGGTAGATTCAGGTTAGGTGTTGTAGATAAGTGAGACTATGTGTCGATATTTTTTCTGTGATTGGGTAAGTTCACTGAGAATGATCTGTTCCAGGTTCAACCACTTTTCCTCAAATTTCTTTGTGTTGCTTTTTCTTACTGCTGTATAGAATTCCATTGTGTAGATATACCACATCTTTGTTATCCATTCTTCTAATGATGGACATCTGGGTTGATTCCAGCTTTTAGCTATTAGGAATTGAGCTGCTACAAACATGGTTGAGCAAATCTCTCTGGCCTTTGGTTTGAAGGTTTTAGGGTAGATGCCCAGTAAGGCTATAACTGGGTCTGTTGGTATTTCTATAGTCAGCTTTTTCAGGAGTCTCCATATTGCTTTCCAAAGTGGTTGTACCATCCTGCATTCCCACCAACAGTGAATGAGTGTTCCTGCTTCTCGACATCCTCGCCAGCATTTATTTTCATTTGACTTTTTGATGTTGGCTATCCTTATTGGGTAAGGTGGAATCTCATAGTTGTTTTAACTTGCATTTCTCTGATGATTAGGGATGATGAAGATTTTCTTAAGTGTGTGTTTGCCATTTGTATATCTTCCTCTGTGAATTGCCTGTTAAACTCTGTGCCCCATTTTGTGAGTGGGGTATTTGTCTTCTTATTGTTTAGACTTTTGAGTTCTTTGTAAATTCTAGAGATTTGGCCTCTATCAGTTGGATAACCTGCAAATATTTTCTCCCATTCTGTGGGTATTCTATTGGCTTTGCTTATTATATGCTTGTCTGTAAAGAAACTCTTCAGCTTCATATGATCCCATTGGTTGAGTGACTGTTTAAGAACTTGAGCCACAGGGGTTTTGTTCAGGAAGTCTTTTTCCATTCCTATATCATGGAAAGTACTTCCTAAATTTTCTTCCAGTAGTATTCAAGTTTCTGGTCTTATGTTGAGATCTTTGATCCATTTGGATTTGAGTGTAGTGCATGGTGAAATGTGTGGATCAAGTTTTAGTTTCCTGCATGTGGTTATCCAGTTTGTCCAGCACCATTTGTTGAAGATGCTATCTTTTTTCCCGTCTATATTGTTTGGGCCTTTGTCGAATATCAAGTAGCTATAGTTGCTTGACCCAAAATCCGGGTCCTCAAGTCTATTCCATTGGTCTATACTCCTGTTTTTATGCCAGTAGCATGCTGTTTTTATTACAATGGCTCTGTAATATAGCTTTAGATCAGGTATGGTGATGCCACCAGAGGTATTTCTTTTGCTGAGGATGAGAGAAATGGTGCAGAGGCAGGGAGAGAGACACAGAGAAAAAAAGGAGACAGAAAATATGGGTGGGTCAGAGTCTCCTACCACTGCAAACAAACTCCAGGCAAATGCATCACTTTGTGCATCACATATGGCTTTACATGAGAATTGCAGGATTGAACTTGGGCCATCAGGCTTTTGCTAGCAAGTACCTTTGACACTGAACAATTTCTCCATCCCATGATTTATTTTCTGTGTTGATATAATTTTGGAAGACCTGTAAAATTTTACAGTTCTCTAAAGATGTTCACCAGCTTCCAAATTGTACAATTATCAACCTTAAGAAATTAACATTAGGGCTGGAGTAATGGCTTAGCAGTTAAGGTTCTTGCCTATGAAGCCTAAGGGCCCAGGTTCGATTCCCCAGTACCCATGTAAGACAGATGCATAAGGTGGTCCATGTTTCTAGAGCTAATTTGCAGTGGCTGGGGACCCTGGTTCTCCCATTCTCTCTATCTTCTCCCCTTCCCTCTCAAAGAAATAAATAAAAATAAAGTATTAAAATATAAATTAAGGGATAGATAGTTGTCTCAGTGGTTAAGATCTTTGCCTTTAAGGCCAAAGGACCTTGATTTAGTTCCCCAGAACCCACATAAGCTAGATACACAAGGTGGTGCATGTACCTGACATTTTTGCAGTGGCTGGGGGCCCTGGCATACCCATTCTCTCTTGTCTCTCTATCTGTCTGCCTCTCCTTCTCTATCTCTCTCAAATAAATAAATAAAATATTAAAAATGTATCAATTAATACTGCTTTAGTACAAAACAGTTAGCAAAACAATCAGATTTCGGCAATATTTCCCATAATTATTTTCTGATCTCTGACACCTTGCAGTTAGTAATACTACTTCCTTGTGTCTGCTCCTCTATGGCTTATCATGATTCACCATAATTTATAAGCATTGGTTGGTTACATTGTGAGCGTTCCTTAACTGAATTTGTATGATATTTCCATTAGGTTGAGGCTATGAGTCAATGGGAAAATTGCCACAAATGCAATATTCCTATCTCAGGACATAGAATCAAATTACATGTGAAAAATTTTATTAGTCATTATGTTAATCTTAATCATTTCATTTTACAAGGGTTTTCCAAGTTTCTCAGGTATAAAAATGTATTTGTCTTTGCTAATTAAAGCATATTTTCTAGGAGAAAAATTTTGAGACCGTGTAAATATCCTCTTCTACAACTTGGCCATAAATTTTAGCCCTGGTGGTGAATCTTGTTTCCAACAATTTATACTGGGAAACTCAAATGGTATTTGTCCTTCCCTCCTTCACTTATTAACATACTTAGCAAGTGGAAATTTTCCTCTTTACAAAGACTCCTCTCTCTCTCTCTCTCTCTCACTGTGTGTGTGTGTGTGTGTGTGTGTGTGTGTGTGTGTGTGTGTGTTATGGTCCATTTCTGAAGGTCAAAGGATGATCTTGTCTGTTGATCTTCACCTTCTACTTTGTTGGAGACAGGATCTATCGTTCACTGATGAATATGCCAGGCTAGCTGGATTTCAACTTTCTGGTATTTTCCTGTCTCTGCCACCCACCTAGACATAGGTACCCTGGGATTAGAGAGGTAAGTAGCTTTACATGAGACTGGGGATCTAAACTCAAGCCTTCATCTTCCACAGTTTACACATGCTTACACTTTACCCACTAAGCCATCTACCCAAGCCCTATTTTATTTACACATTTTATTTATTTATTTATTATGTATTTATATTTACATGTACTCAAATATTAAGTTCATTCTTTAGATTATTTCCCAGTAATTTTATCATTTGTTGTTGTTCAAAATTTCATAAAATTTAAGAGGATAAAAGTATTATTTAGATGAAAAAGTATATTTGATAATGACTTTGCTTTCATTAATTTATGTTTCTTGGATATATATATATATGTATATCTATCTATCTATCTATCTATCTATCTATCTATCTATCTATCTATCTATCTATCTATCTATCTGCCTCACAATCACTACTCAACAACCTTCATGATTAAAGTAAGTCCTATATATGTCAAGAGAAGCAGGTTGTTCACTTAGAAAAGTTATTGCTTTACAAGAAACTGTGGTCACCTCCCAGGCAAACAAAGAAACAAATGAAGACATAATAAATATATGTAAATGCATATACATGAATATGTAAATATATATATTTACATATATTTATTTATAATTATACACCTGAAAATTTTTATATGCCTGTTATTGTATTTTATATTATATATGTTTGTGTATAGATTAATGCACCCATAAGCTCAGTTTATGAGCCTCCAGACTTCAAGGCCATCAACAAGCAATGAGATATATCTTATCAATCCTGTGTATCTCTAATGTAATCACATTATGTACAGCTGATAGAAATACAAATCATATGTGAGACAGTTGTTACAGAAACACATGAAAATGGGTGGGGAATGAAAATACAGCATGGAATCTGGGGTACCTAATAGATGCAGCAAACATATATTCCAGCCTTACTCTAGCTAGACTTCCAAAGCCCTCACACAAAAGCTATTGACCTCAGTTCTGATTACCTGATGTATTGCATTTGGTCTTAATGACTATATACATATATATATATATGTACATATATATATATACATATATATATATATGTGTGTGTGTGTGTGTGTGTGTGTGTGTGTGTGTGTGTGTCAAAGATAAGGTTGTGGAAAGAAAGAGACTAATAGGAAACAAAAGAGAAAGGAGAGGAATGTGGTCAAAGTATATGCATGCAATGAAAGACATTATATAAAATCCTATATTAATTCAAAGAAAAAGAAAACAAAATGAGACAATGGAAACTTTCAAATCTGATATAAAATAAGGAAGGCATTGGAAGAAAATTGAAATGAAATACCTACAACCACCAGAAGAGAAAAAGAGCTTATCATTGAAGTAGACTTAAAAGTCACTCAAGATGGTTCAGGGAATTTTGGGGAAAAGGGGGCAAAAAGATTGTAAGAGCCACAGATTGAGACATCATGCCCAGAGGCATTCCTTCCCCACAAGAATATCTGGATGCTGCTCCCACAACACATAACCTACAACCCCATAGGGAATACTTCCAAACCCACTAAGGAGGATCCCTAGAGGAATGGGGACAAGGACAAGGGAAAAGAAGGTATCAACATATGATTTATCCATACAAAATATGTTGTTAAAATAATAATAATTTAAAAAGAAAAGAATAAGTACCAATAACTGAGAAACTTATAAAATAAAAAATACCAAGAAGTAGATACAAAAAGCTGAGAGAATATTAAGTACCAAAATAACTAAAATAATTAATACCTGTGCATGTCATACTCAAACTGTAAAAAAGCAATGATAAAATTTTATAAGAAGCCAGAGAGAAAATACTTTATTTTCATAGAACTAAAGATAAGAGCCACCTTGGACTTCTCATCAGAAACCATTCATGCAAGAAGATAATAGCTAGAGACACTAAAATTGTAACAGAAAAAAAAAAATCATCCCAGCATTCTGTATTGGTGAAACAATCCTCCAGAAGTGAAGGAGTAATAAACACGAATAAGACCTAGGGGAATTCTCTGTCACCGAAGTGCCCTGCTAAAGAATTGCTATTAGAAGTTCTCCCGAGAGAGAAAATGATATAGAGTGGAAAAGTCAATCCTCATTATAAAAAAGAGTTTTAGAGAATGAATAAAGGAAGGTAAAATTCTTTTTCTTGTTTTTATTTGCTAAAATAGATAACTCTATTCACAGTAAAAGAGTAATTGCATTATTGTGTGTCTACAAAATGTAGAAATATTTCACAAATATCATCCAATCACTTTGAATCAAAGTATATGAAGAAAGGAACAATGAACCTGAAAAGAAATGTAAATAAACTGACAATGAGTTTATACTTAGCAGGAAAAGCACAGTTATGACAGAAAGTGGTGTTAAATTGGACTTCATTGACAAAGTATAATTAGCCAAAAATAACATGTATTGTGCTAGATTTTTTTAAAAAAGAATAATCTAAAAATGAACTACAGGCTGGGACAATGGATTTGTATGATACAAAGTTGATAAAGGACCTGTATCAAACAGGTGAAGGGGAACATTTAAAAATCAACATAGGAAAACAAATAATCCAATTAAAAATGAGCAACAGATATGAATAGATACATACTAAAGATAATATTAAAATGACACTATGTATGTAGGAAAATCACTGAATCCAGAAATCTGATAACTGTCCTGAGCTTGTGAAAACTCCAAATCATTTTTTATGAGACCAGGCAATAGATACACCCATTTTAGGGGACAGTTAGTTTCTTAAAAATCATAAAACAGTCTTTCTACTTCATCTAGCATTGAACTCTCAAGTATTTATACAGTTTTAAAATACGTATGTCTACTTCAAATGCTGTACACATTTATTACAGCTTTATTCATAACCACTCTTAACTAGGAATAACCAAAATGGTTTTAGGCAGAATGAATAGTGAGTCAGTCATACAATAATACATAATTCATATTTAGTAAGAAATGAAGCATCTGGTTATGAAAATAGAATAAAATTAAATGCATATAATAAGGGATATAGCCAGGATAAAATCCTTAATAGGATATTCCTATACAATAACATGGAAAAGAAATATTCACAGAGATTCAAGATCAGTGGTTGCCATAGATTTTAAAAGGAATGAGGGAAGAATTGATGTAACACAGTTTTAAGGCTGAGAAACTCCTCAGTATGAATATTAGGAGTGGATACATGAGATTATGCAATTTTCTTTACTCATGGAACTTGATAACACAGAACAGAAACCTTAGTGTATGGAAATGTAAAAGAAAATTTTTTTTAAGAATGGGGAAATTCCACAAAGTACTCCCAATCAAGATGAGGAACCTGAGCTGTAATATTGAGGTATGAGAGAATCTCAGTTAAGGAGATGTGGTACACAGTGAGGGAGCTAATATTTAAAATAATTTCTTGTGTTAAGTTGTGTGAGTTTCTACTATGAACATATACATTGATTTTTCTGTAGGGTTTTAGTGCAAAATTTTTAATATCAAAGAGGAAAGCAAAATCCTGGTATCTTTCTTCAGCTATGAATTTGATAAGAAATAAATATGTTCCTATTGCAGCACTGTAACATTTATTAGAATAAAGGGCAAATATTCTTCGTCTTCAATTTTCATTATCAAAAGGTCTTAGTAATAAGTTTTGAACTCAAATTCTCAAATGATGAGGACTTTACCAAGCAACTCTGTAAACTCAAGAATTCAAAATGCAAGTTACAACCACCATCCAAAGGGAGATCACTGTGTTACAAAGGAGGCATTGTTGTATGCACAAAGTGTGCATGTATTAGAATATAGATGGGAAAAATTAGATGTGATGCACAGAATAGATACTGTTTCTCTGTGAGTTTACTGTGTACAAGATGACATATGTGTTCATGTGAGTGTAGGCAGATGACTTGATGCTTTTGCTTTTACTGATATGGGTACACTAGAAATAAGCAACAAGTTAGTAAACTTTCTCTGAAACAATTGCTCATGAGGTATTAATGAGCAACAAAAGGACAATAAATGGCTGGAGAGATTGCTTGGTGGTTAAGGTACTTGCTTGCAAAGCATAAGGACCCAGGTTCCATTCCCCAGTACCCATGTAAGTCCGATGCATAATGTGGTACATGCTTCTGCAGTTCGTTTGCAGTAGTTGGAGGCCCTGGTATGCCCATTCTCTCTCTCTCAAATAAATCAAATATTGAAAAGAACAATAGTATGAAAGGGTGCAGAAGTTAGCAGAACGTTTCTGATGGGTTTGCAGAAGGAGATAAGATAAAAGTTAAAACATCTGTAAAAGTCAGATTCTGGAAATCCTTTAGTCTTTCTTATGCTCAGTAAAGAGTTAATATCAACCACCAGCTGCAAATTGTTTATATGGAATGATAGTAAGTTAAACTAAACATTTCTATCTAGCAGTAGGCATGCTCAAAATCCTAAGGAAACTGAGTATTCATTTTGTATTACATTTGAAACACTTCCCTACCTCTGTTCTAGTTAATACAATTTTGATATTTTATATTTGCGAGTCTCTGTCACTCAGTATTCGCTAACATCCTGTAGACTGTAACAGTGTCTCTTTTTATATACTGCATTGCCATAGTTCTGGCCAATATAGCATGTATGGAAAATCCTGGACAATTTATATTGGAGTATATTTGAAAAGAATATACAGTGTCCTGCTGAAACATGACAAAAAAGAAAACATTGAACCCACACATCTGGTATTGGTGATATAATTTTACTCTCATCATTTAAGGAAACATACAGGGGTAACAACAGATGCCCCTTAGGATTTTGAATTCTGTATAGACAAAAAAAAAAAAAAGGCAGTAAAGAATTGTAATGAGCTTCATTCAGTACTTTTGTTTCAAATAGATAAATGCTTGTAATGTAGTCTACCAGGATGATAAAATATCATGTAAAATTACTGACTGAACTTCTTTTGCATTTTTACTGGAATGAGTCAGCTCTTGGTTTCTATTTGATGATAATTACATCAACAAGAAGTTGATGTTCCTTCTCCATCTTTAAATAAATCTATTTATAATCAACCTGGCTGTCCTAGACCTTAACATAGAAATTTCTTATCATTTAAGTTCTGTTAATACACCTGTCCTATAGATTTTGTTTCCAGAATTAATATTTGTAGCACACTCTCATATTCCCATTAAAATTTTGGTCATATCCTGAATAAATAAATCATGTCTATATTTCATTGCAACATATTCATGTCTGAATTAGTTGATTATCTATTCCCTTGTTTTGTGAAATAAGAGACAGAATATACTCTATCCTATATCAAGAGTTTTAAAAGAGCACAATATTGGATTTCATGAAATTACAATGTCCATCAAATCCCCATTTAAATGATACAATTGAATGATGCTCACAAACCAGGCTAATAGATTTTAGACAAAGTAACTATAGGTTGCAGGGATGTGGGAAGATTTTTAAAAAGTCCAGTCAAATGTAGCTACAGCAAGGTCAATACTCATCTTATAAACAATGAATATTAAGGGGATAATATGAGATTCCTGAATCCAAATATGCATGATGTTTCTAACATACTTAGACTTGCAAATGTGTGCACTCATGTTTCCCCTGAAATGGGACCTGCAAACCAAATCTCAACCTCACTCTATGCCATCCATCCTACCAGGCACTGGACTCTCCAATCTAGGAAGTCAGTGTCTTTCCTACATATGGCTAACATCTTGTTGAAATGAAAAGACAAATAGGCCCACACACCCACACATTGGTTATGGTACATACTGTTTTTCTTTTTCCAGCCCAACTCAGATATCACCTCATGTCTGCCCCTATTTATCTTTGTGAGTCTACCCACACCACACACACACACATTTACATACCACTTCATGTAAAAATAAATGCAAAGCAAATATTACATATCCACTTTTCTCCGTAGCTACTTCCTCATTAAAAAAAAATCATTTATAAAACTTTGGGGGAAAATGGGCAAAAATAGTAACTTTTGCACTTTCTTTTAAAAAATTTTAAAATATTTATTTATTTAATACAGATAGAAGAAGAAGGGAGGCATATTGTTTAACTTATTGATTTTTTTAATGAAAAGATTACATACATAGGAGCTAGGCATGGTAGCATATAATCCCAGCACTTGGGAGGCAGAGGTAAGAGGAGGATCGCCCTCTTTGAGGTCACCCTGAGACTACATAGTGAATTCAAGGTCAGGCTGGGCTAGAGTAAAACCCTATCTTGAAAAAACGAAAAATAAAAGGGTTACACACATAGACCCCTCCCCCTGCTGCCCCATTTCTGCTAAGGGTCTTTAGTGGAATGATTGGTATTCATTATGGAGACCAAGGGGCCTTGGTCAGTCGACCAAGAAGCACTATTGGCAAGCCAGAGCCTCTTGCTGCTGCAAATGAACTACAAATGAATGTGCCACATTGAGCATGTGACTTTGTGTGGGTACTGGGTAATTGAACCTCAACCCAGCAGTTTTTGACACCAACCACGTTTAACCACTGAGTCAGCTTCCCAGTCCCATATTTTCCTTTTGATCTTTACTTTTCCAAGAGAAAACTTGACGTGAGCTATTAACAGACCATTTATTATATTAAATCATAGTTTCTTTTAAAGAAAAAGATTCATTTGGAAAAGTTTGGAGACGACTTTCTGTATTTCCCCCAGGACTATTCCTAAGCTTCATAGTCTGTGGAATTTACATCTTGACCCTAGAATCTTGATTAAACTTACTTCTTCATGGCTTGGCTAGCACAGGCCTTATCAGTCACCATCAGGTATAGCCTGTGAAAATTATAGCTTTAAATGAGCCAGAACAAACCAAAGTCATCAAATATAATTTCAATAATGAACCTCCATGTTTTACATTTGAATACTTCCACAAATGGTTGTCATTTATTAATGTCAGATTAAAGGAATGCTTTCATTTTTCCTACTCAGTAAGGAGGCAGTTAATGGATGGTGCTAACATGGCCAGGCTTCTAATGAGTGATTCAAATAATGTACAGACTTCCATGTGAAGTGACTCAACTGTTGCCAGCAGACTGCTTTATCTCCATGCAGAATATATGTCTTTATGCAACTTCTGCCTAATGACATAACAATTTTGTCATCAAGATTTAAAATGTCAGAGCCACACGTTGGGTCATGGTACACAGAGACATTTCCTCCTACCCATAACAGAGGGCTACTCCACAATGCGTGACCCATATACCTTAACAAGGAGGGGCTGGGGGAGCGAGGACAGGGAGGAGGCTAACAATGGTACCAACTTGACTGTATTCACTGAGTACAAAATTAATAAACTAAAAAATATAGAAAAGATTTGAATACCAAACACAGAGCTTTATGAAAATCTTCTCTAAGTACTATTCCATGCATTGATATGTGACCTCCTACTTTCCTTCTTGGCTGCTATGTTTCAGGGTGATTGCTGTATTATATGAAAAAAAAAAGGATGCTAAGGGCTAGAGCTTATGAAATATTTTCAAATGAAGAATAGTAGAAAAACAGTTTTTACCACTCATGGTATTACCACAAATACCAGCAAATGCTTTAGTTAGTATATATTTTTGAATTGGATTTATATTAATGTGCATGAACTAATTTCAAAAAGCTGAAATGTGAAGAACTACTAATGTTTTAAACATGAAGGAGTGTTATTTATTTTATGAATGTGAGGTTTGAAAGCTTTTCAGGCAGGGAATATAGTAACATCCAACTGATCCACTGGAATGATCCAGGTATATATTAAAGAGTATAAGAGAGTAACGGTGTCTACAGATTTATTGTTTTAAATACAGATAAAAGTTAAAGATAGTCAATTCAATTTGGTTTACTTTATTGAAAATGTACCCATTACCAAGTGTCATTCTGCTTGAATTTGGAAATTTTGGGTGCTAAACTACTCTCTCAGAGCAATAACAAACAGATCAGACTGATTTTTTAAAATGTATTTCCCTTCCTTTGTAAATGTAATTAATCATTGTTAGCAATGTTATACCTGTAAAACAGGAAACAAATTCTACTTCAATGCTGATAATGAAAATAGAAATAAACAGACCCACCTCTTCCTGGCATTTCTTGCTTTTAGTGATTTTAGCTATTTATCCTGGTATTTACTCTATGTTATAAATAATATTTATATAAATTTATCCTGCTTATTGGACAGAGGATTAAACTAAAACAAACGTTTTCATAGAAATATGAATTCATTTTAATTTTTTTCCTTTTCTCATTCTGGTAGATTTGGTTTTAATTTTTTTCTTGTTACCAAATGCTATTATAATAAAGGTAATAATATTTAATATTTATTAATATAGAATAATTAATATTTCTGAAGTGATTATTCTTTAATTGGGCATTTAACTACATACTTTGTTTACTTTCTCCCTTTACCAAGTTATGTAATTCATAAAATTTATGTCATTGTTTTTGTTGTACAAATGAGGCAAATAGTATCAGAAATAATAACATTGACTGGGTGTAGTAGCACATGCCTTAATCTCAGCACATAGAAGGCATAGGTAGAAGGATTGCTGTGAGTTTGAGGCCAGCCTGAGAATACATGGTAAATTCTAGGTCAGCCTTGGCTAGAAGGCAATCCTACCTAATAAATAAATAAATAAAAATAGAGAAAAAGAAATATTAACTTCCCTCATAATTATTTTACTAGAAACTAGGTAAATTGAGATTCAAAACTATAATTTCCCTCTTCTACAACTACTCTATAAGAATTTGGCATACTCAATTTTCAGTGGACTTTTATATTTGGATCAGTAGTATTTATTAATGTCATTATTAGTTCTCATAACATTGTGTTCTATGCAAAATACTCCCAAAAGAAAATGCTTCAGAGCTTGCTGAGAGAATTTTGTCTTGGTTCCAATTTAATTACTATTATAGATGTGGCTCAGATATATATCTTTGTCTGAAATTTGACATGATATTCTATATTGACTCTGCCTATCCTTTTATAAAAATAACATTCTATTACTGAATGTGCATTTAAAAAAATAAGTCAGGCATACTGGCAAACACCTTTAATCCCAGCACTTGGGAGGCACAGGTAGGAGGATCACTGTGAGTTCAAGGCCACCCTGAAACAACATAGGGAATTCCAGGTCAGCCTGGACTAAAGCAAGACCCTCCCTTGGGGGGAAAAAAAAAAAAAACCTACAGAGACTGGGGAGATGGCTGAGGTGTTATTGTTTCTTTCCTCAATCATGACAGCCTAAGAGGTCCCAAAACACCTGAGTTCAATTCCACAGCACTCACACAAATGGCTGGGTGTGGCCATATACATCTATTACCCAGTATGTGAGGTGCAGAGACTAGAGAAGCTAGTCTAGGGATCAAACAATCCACAACTCTTTGTTGAGAGAGAGACTCCATCTCAAGGAACTATGCATATGAATCATAGAGGAAGTATATTTGACATTGTTCTCTTATGTCCTATGCAGATGTATAAGTACATATGCACATATACATGCAAATAGCACACACACACACACTCAACATATAAAGAAGCTAAGGAAAACATGAGTAATGACCAATAACATTGATACACTGATCCATATTACATAGAAGCAAAACTAAGGTCATAGGTTCTACTGTATACAGATTGCATGAAAAGTGGAAAATAGTTTATCATCAGGAACTATTAATATTAGAGATAGCTGTCGTTAAGCTTCTTATTTGGAGAAGGTAACAAAGGATTTTCCATGCTACAGGAATATTAACTTTGTTATCATAAATTGATTTTAGAAGAACATATAGGGTGTGAGAAAATTCTTATAAGCATTGGATTATGTAATTGCATATTTAATATAGGCAAAACACTATACTACATAGTGTTAGATAGCTTCTTTAATGAATGATATCTGCTAACAGAAGACGGAGGAGTTAATTAGGTCTTTTGAGTCATTTTTTACTGTTCTTTCCACTATTCTAGTTCTGATGAACTATTAGATTCATCACCTTGAGTTTCAAGAAAGAGTGGTTAGTCTTCTGTGCTACAAAATAATGGAAGAGGAGATAAACTGATTAGAATTCTTGTGAAATGCAAAATAGTATATATATATATATACTTCACTGCATCAAAGAATGTTCTGGTCATTGGTCATTTCAGTAATTTTCCCAATAGCTAAGACATGAAAATAATCAGAATAAAGACAAGATAAAGAATGAGATTCTGTCACTTATAAAAACAAAAGATAAATCCCAACTAGAAATGGTACATCAACTGAAGTTAGATAGGTACAAAAAGATTAATAGAAAACTTCATATTAAATCCAAAAGAATGAATTTCATAGTATTTGAGAGGACAGTAGTCAATAACAGAAGCCAGAGAGATTGGTGGAGTGGGGGAAATAGAAAAAAATTGATAAATAGTTGTAAGTTACCATTAGGAGTGAGGAGTTCAAGGGTCCTATGGCACTGTAGGGTCCCTGTACATTTAAATATTGTATTGTACATTTTAAAGGTCAGGAAAAAAATATTTTCAATGTTTTTCTATAAAGAAATCAGTTAGATAAGTTTAACCTGATTTAAACATTTTATAATATATACTTTTACCAAAATATCACATAGTATCACATTAATATGTAGATTTTATATTTTATATGGCAATTAAGTTAAATTTTAACATGTAATTACAACAATGTGATTTAGGATTTCTACTTTTGGTTGTATGCCCCAAATGACTGATAAAGTTTCAAAGACTTAATTACGCATGTACAGAGCCACTTCATAGTAATAGAAAAAAACATCAATGTAAACCAATGTCCATCAACAGATGAATGGATAATTAAAAAGTGTTCTTATTTGCACAATTAAATATCACACCCCCAAGAAATTGTATTTAGTGTAGTTTTAAATTTTAGCTAATAATATCTGCTTTTATATCCTGACATAGTATTTTACAAGTAAAAATAACCACTGCCTTGTTCCAATTTTAGTATATGTGCTCAAATATAATTTTCACATGTTCAGTGTTTTCCATATATATGAGGAAAGTGAACACTAATGACTAGTTAATGAGGTTCTAAGGTCATGATCCCATGATGAGTTTTCCATGTTACAACTAAGGAACTCACAAGGTGTTCATAAAAACTCTACAGTAGAGGTATCTGACCTGAAGCTTCTCATTGGGAGTCACTTATACTTTTCAAGGTTATATTGCATTAAAACATACAGTTTTGGAGTACTTTATAAGTGCACGTTTTAGTACTTAATCAGTACTTAAAATGATAGTAGCTTGTGAAATGTTTTCCACATATGTGATAGAAATGGCAAAAAGGAAAGAATGCATGCTGAATCACAGGTATTTTCATAAAAATAATGGTAAGTTTCTGCAACCCTTCTTTTAAAGACAACCTCATTGTTATACCAGTTGCTTTATTCCCCTGTGAAATATCATAGAA
The DNA here is from genome assembly GCF_020740685.1 of Jaculus jaculus. NCBI lineage: Eukaryota > Metazoa > Chordata > Mammalia > Rodentia > Dipodidae > Jaculus > Jaculus jaculus. The sequence continues at coordinate 122,511,337 of NC_059106.1, read as the reverse complement.
CTAGTTTAAAATGTGAGCAATCCCCTGCCCCTTAATTAATTCCATAATATTCTTCCATGACAGGAAAACCATGTTTTCTCCCTTAGCAGTTACTTATATTTTTCTGTAGTTGACCCTAATCTCTGTTGAGGTGTTAGGCCCCTTTATTTGCATAGAGCTATTTGTTTCCTATGTTGACTGTAGTAGACACACACAGGTTATTGACAATTGTCACTCAGAGAAAAGTGAGTCATCAGTTCATTCGTATTAGTATGAAAACAGAGTCTTGTTACCCTGCCTTGCTAGTATGACATAGTAAAGCAACATAAAAAGTGCAGCAATGAAGAAAGGTCAGTGTTTAGTTCTGAAATGTGGTGCTGTGGGTCTATGGATATCCTTTTTTTTTTTTAATTTTTTAAATTTTTTTAATTAGTTTTCTATTCAGCAAATACAGGCAGTTTGGTACCATTAATAGGCTCATCCGTGACCTATCCCCTCCCCAATGGCCCTCCTTGTTGATGTATATGGGTCGTGCATTGTGGAGTTAGCCCAGAGTTATTGGTATGATAAATGTCAATAGAGAAACTTTTTTTAAAATTTAATTTATTAGTTTTCTTTTCAGTAAATACACGCAGTTTGGTACCATTATTTAGGCTCATCTGTGATCTACCCCCTCCCATTAGACCCTCCTTGTTAATGAAAATGGGTCGTGCATTGTGGAGTTAGCCCCCAGTTATTGGTATGATAACTGTCTCTGCAAATCATGACCCAACATGTGACTCTGACATTCTTTCCGCCCCCTCTTCTGCAAAATTTCCCTGAGCCATGTTGGGTTCATTTTTGGTCTGCTTCAGTGCTGAGGTGTTGGGGGTCTCTGAGGCTCTGGCTCTCTGATTTGGTAGGAGTTGATTTTTCTCTGCGTTGATCTCCTTCCCCTTTGTGCTGGTATCTGGTTCACAGGAAAACATCACCCTTGCTTATTTTGCCAGTTGTCCTTAGTTTCAGTTGGGCCCCTTTTGAGGTATGTTGGGGCAGCTCTCTTCTTAGGATCTGCATCTATCTGGAAAAGAGAAGCAGATTCTCCAACGGAGAGTAAGTTAGCACCCGGAAAATTGAGATAACACTTACTTTTTTGATAGACAGTTTGATAGGTGTAGGTCCTCTTATACCCCGTGATTGATGGTAGCTTGATATTGTAGAGTGGGCTTGTGTTTGGGTATGGTTCTGACTTGTTTCCCAGCTCCAGCTATGGGTCTAGTACCACTGAGGGGATCAGTTAACCAAATCAAGAGCAATTGATTCCTCACCATGGCTGTGTACCACTATTGCACTTGTGTGGGCATCACATCCGGTTATTTGTTGCTAATTAGGTTAAACAATGTGTTGCTTGGACAGATCTTGGTCATTTCCCCCAGTCGCCTATGTAGCACCTTCTGGCACTAGACACGCTGACTGTCTGGGGACTGACTCTCTCCTGGCTTCCAGCCATGTCATTCCATTTTGCGTGTCAGCTGGGTATGGAGTCTTCAGCAACAGGGTCTTACCACTGGCCTTTGGTGGGTCATCAAGTACTCTGACAGAAGTCTGTCATTGTTTTGGGAAACCTTGTAGGTTTCTGTGATCAAAAGCTCATTGTGGATGGTAGGCCCAAGCTGGAAGTGGGGGTTACAGGTCAGTGTCCACTAAGAAATTGAGGAAAAAGATAACTAATATACAAGAGTTAGAGAGGAGAGAGATAGAGGGGAGAGGGGGAGAGGGAGGGAGGGAAGATGTAGGAGATTTAGGTCAGTTTTGATCCTACCCTCTCCAGTGCCTTGTGGTTCAGGTATTTCCTGTAAGGGTCTAGTGAAGGTTCAACCTTTTGGTCTGTCTTTTAGGAAGTAGAATTTTATGGTACCATTGCCGTCAGAAACTCGAAAACTACTGGAAGAAAATTTAGGAAGTACTTTCCATGATATAGGTATGGAAAAAGACTTCCTGAATAAAACCCCAGTGGCTCAAGTTCTTGAACAGTCACTCAACCATTGGGATCATATGAAGCTGAAGAGTTTCTTTACAGACAAGCATATAATAAGCAAAGCCAATAGAATACCCACAGAATGGGAGAAAATATTTGCAGATTATCCAACTGATAGAGGCCTTATCTCTAGAATTTACAAAGAACTCAAAAGTCTAAACAATAAGAAGACAAATGCCCCACTCACAAAATGGGGCACAGAGTTAAACAGGCAATTCACAGAGGAAGAGATACAAATGGCAAACACACACCTAAGAAAATGTTCATCATCCCTATGAATATCCTTGAAGCCCAAATCCTAGGCTCATTTCTAGTTCTAATCAAAGAATTGAATAAAAAGACTGAGAAGGAAAATTAAATTATTATATTTATTGAGGGAAGTACAGAGACAAGGAAATGCACCCAAGTAGCTGGAGGTCCCATATTAAGGGCCTAGAAAAACCTTGGAAATAAAAGAGAGAAAAAAAGTTCAAGGAACTCCTACCATGTGGGAAGCTAGAGGGGGTAAAGGAGCCCATGTAGAAAGTTAGGACTAGGGGTTGCCCTCGTCTCAACCCGGCTGGACCGGGGCTGGGCACAGCAAAGGGAAAAACTCACCCATAGGTGGACATTCCCAAGTGTTCAGAGAGCTTGCCCACCCCTTACAAGGGCATTTATAATCTTATTAGTGGTGGGCTGTTTTCCAGCTCAGGTGAACTAGAAAGACAGTTGGTTTGTTAGGGCTAAAGGCTGTCTCAGGAAAAGGCTAGCTCTGACACCAAATCCCAGGGACAAAACTTGACCAACCACAATGTTTAAATCCTATGAAAGACTCCCTCTCATGAAAGATCCTGGCTGTTTGTGGAAAAACAGGTCTAGGAAACTAGGCAAGAGATAATAAATCAGATCATCTTTGATTTATAGCTAGTACAGACATTCCTTTTTTTCTGTGAGTCAGTAAGAGTGAGAGAGACAAAGAGAATAGGTGCCCCAAGCCTCAGCCACTGAAATCCAGCTCCAAATACATGTGCTCTTTTGTGTGCATCAGTGACCTTGAGTGATTGTGTCACTTTGTGTGCCTCCCTTACGTGGGAGTTGAAGAGTCAAACATGAGTCCTTAGGCTTCATAGGCAAGCACCTTAACCATTAAGCCAGTTCTCTAGCCCTTTTCTGTCTTTTTTACATCCAGATGTCCAGTCACCCTAACTTTATTCCCTCTTAGTTCAGTCTACAATTTATGTGAATTTGGAAGCACAGATTATTGTAAAACAAATGCCATTGCCCAGAAATGTAATAGCACAGTTTTGTTCCATTTGCCTCATTTAAGGCACAGTTTCAAGAATGCTGGCAGGATACATGATGCTTTTGGCTGTGACAACACCTTTTATTCCTTGTGGCAGCAGAACAAGCCTCATGTTTCCAATCATAACTTTCAACCGAGCTATAAGACTGGTGCTGAGGTTGAAGGTACAGTGGGTTTGTTATATAGATGAGTAACCCTAACAGGCTACTTGAGAATCTATTGAAATTAAGCTCCCTGATACAGTTAGGTGGGACTCCTTTTATAATTTTTACCTGTACACATATAGCTAAATATCCACATTCTCAGGAAGGTATCCAAAGACAGTTAAATGGTCTGAAGGAGAGCAAAACTAATAATAATTTTAAAAAAATAATAAAAAAATCTCAATAACCAGATGGCTAAGCCCAATGAAGACATTAATCAATGAAAAGATGAATTACAAGTATTAAGAAAATGAGGAAATAACTTGAAAGGGGAACTCAACAAAGGGTTGAAAACTATATAAAAAAGTGGTTGAAAATGCAAACCAAATTGAATAAGCCCAAAACGCTATATAAGCTCTATAGAATAGAGTCAGCCATGTGAAAGATGGAAACTCAGAGCTGGAAGACAAAACAGAAGAAACAGTATATGAGTCCAAAAGATTCAATAAGTTCAAAAACTTTTGTGAACAGAAAATGAATGTCCCAACATTCAAATAATGGGAATCTCAGAATGGGAAGAAATTCAGACCAAGGGCATGAAGAACTTATGCAACAAAATTATAAAAGAAATTTTTTCTCATGCTCTCAAAAGAAAGTCCCATCAAGTTATGAGAAGCTAACAGAACTCCAAACAGACTGGATCAAAGGAGAAATCCTCCAAAACATATTATAATTAATACTCTAAATATCAATAACAGAGAGAAAGTTCTAAAAGCACGTATAAAGGTAATTCCATCACAATCATTAATCTTTATACACAAAACACAGGTGCACCACAATTTATAAAACAAAAGTTACTTGACAACAAAACAGAAACAATGACCAATACCATTATAGTCAGGGAACTTCAAAACTCCACTATCAGCAGTAGATACCTCACCAAACAGAAAATTAACGAGGAAGTAAAAGAGCCCAACAACATCATATATCAATTAGACCTAATGGACATCTAAAGAATATTCTATACAAAATCCACAGATTATACATTCTTCTCAGCAGCCCAGTGAACTTTCTCTAAAATAGATCATAAAGCCAGCCTCCATATATTTAGGAAGATCAAAATAGGTTCCTGCATGATATCAAATCACAATGCTATATTGCTAGAAATTAACAATACAATATGTGCCAAGAATCCCACCAGCTTCTGGAAACTGAACAACACACTTTTAAACAATAAATGGGTAATGGACAAAATAAAAAAAAATTCAAAATTTCTAGAATTTAATGACAATGAGAATAAATCAAACCAAAACTTACAGGATACAATGTAGGAAGTCCTTAGGGGAAAATATGTAGCATTAAATGCCTTCATAACAATAACAGAGAGATGCCAAATCAATAACCTAATCATCCATTTAAAGGCATTGGAAAAACAAGAAAAATCCAACCCAAAAATCTCCATAGAAAAAGAAATAATTAAGATCAGAGCAGAAATCAATGAATTGGAAACTAAGAACACAATTAAGAAAACTAATGAAACAAAGGGCTGGTTCTTTGGAAAAGTAAATAAGATTGAAAATCCCCAGACAATCTGATCAAGCATTAGAAAGAGGTTCTTCAAATTAACAAAATCAGAAATGAATATGGAGAGTTCACAACAGCCATAACTGAAACTTGGAGACTCATTAGGACTTATTTCAGAAACCTTTACTCCATGAAACTGGATAATTTGGAGGAAATGGATGACGTCCTGGACACATCCTACCAAAGCTAAACTCAAAGCAGATTAATCTCCTAAACAAACCTATCACACCCATGGATATTGAAAAGGTAATCAAAAACCTCCTCCAAAAGAAGAGCCCATGACCAGATGCAGCTCAGCTAAATTCTATCAAACCTTCCTGGAAGAACTGAAACCAATTTTTCTCAAACTGTGCCATATAATCAGAGAAGAGGGAAATATAGCCAACACTTTTTATGAAGCCAGTATCACCCTAATATCAAAATCAGGAAGAGATACCACAAGAAAAGAAAATTAGAAGGAGGCCTATTTCCCTGATGAACTTTTACACAAAGATCCTAAACAAAATCTTTGCAAACTAAATTCAACAACACATCACATGCATTATCCACCTTAAAAAGTAAGCTTCAGAAGACACTGAATAGAGCAAAGATGCAAACTACAGACTGGGAGAAAATCATTGCTAGCTATACATCTGATAGAGTATTAATATCTAGGATATACAAAGAACTCAAAAAATTAAATAATAAGAAATCAAACAACCCAATTAAAAAATGGACTATGGAACTATATGGAGAGTTCTCAAATGAAGAAATATAGAGGGCATATAATCATCTAAAAAAATGTTCTACAGCCCTAGTAATCAGGGAAATGCAGATTAAAGATACATTGAAGCTGGGTGTGGTGGTGATACCTTTAATCCCAGCACTCAGGAGACAGAGGTAGGAGGATTACCATGAGTTCAAGGCCACCCTGAGACTCCATAGTGAATTCCAGGTCATCCTGGGCTAGAGTGAGACCCTACCTGAATAAAAACCAAAAAACAACAACAACAACAAAAATACATTGAGATTCCATCTCCCTCCTGTCAGATTGGCTACCATCATGAAAATAAATGACCATAAATGCTGGCGAGGATGTGAAAAAAGAGGAAAACTTCTATACTGTTGGTGGTAATGCAATCTGGTCCAGCCATTGTAGAAATCAGTGTGGAGGTTCCTGAGACAGCTGAAAATAGATCTACCATATGACCCAGCTATACCACTCCTAGGCATATATCCTAAGGACAAGTCTCACTACCTTAGAGATACTTGATCAACCATGTTTATTGCTGCTTTACTCATAATATTTAGGAAATGGAACCAGTTGAAATGTCCTTCAACTGATGAGTGCATAATGAAGATGTGGCACATTTACACAATGGAGTTATACTCAGTGGTAAAGAAAAATGAAGTTATGAAATTTGCAGGAAAATGGATGGATTTGTAATGGATTATAATAAGTGAGGCAACCCAGGTCCAGAAAGCCAAACATCATGTATTCTCTCTCATATGTGGATTCCAGCTACAAATAATTGGACTTCTCTGTGAGTAGGAAGAAAACTCAATGGTAGAGGCCAGCAACCTAGAAAGGAGATCTAAAGGGGATAGAAATGGAGGAGGGGGGACTTAATAGGATGGTATTATATATATGTAAGTAGAAGAGCAGAATAATGGGGGTGAAAAGACCTAAGTGGGATCAGGGAAAGAGGTCTAATAAAGGAAAGGTGGAAGTAGGGCTAAACAAAATCTAAAAGGATATAAATAATTCATATGGAAACCTACTTTTTTGGGCAATATAACATATAGGAGCCATATATTGTTACTAGAAAAATTTCAGTACCAGGAATGGGGTACCTTCCAGTGAGTTGTTGGCCAGGGTGGTCCCTGATGCCCCCAAAACATTACAGGCCATTGCTGAGGCCATTGGTTTCCCACAAGGAATAGATGGTAATACCATATTGCTGAAAACTCCACATACTTGGGCTGTAAGGTCAAAGTAATCCTGCTGGAGTTTAGCTGAAAACCTCTTCCATGTAGACCAGCTGACAGAAAGCTGGAGAAAGCCACAGTCCATACAATTTGATGGGAGAGAGAAAAATCACCATTGAAGATACTCGACAGTGGGCAGTGCAATCCTTATATTTGATCAGTCAGGCCAAATGAGCCAATGGGTGCAATAGTGGCATGTCTGTTATGGGAGAAACTGTCCACCCTCTAATTTGACTAGAGGACTGCTGCATGAAAAGAAATAAATACCTAATACTGAAAAACTACAAAAGGGGTAGTCATGAGCATTAGGGCTATAATGCCTGCTGCTGTCTGGCTAAAGGTATCTACTAGGATCACCAAACTGCCCAGTAAGCACTTTCCTTAATGCCCATATGCATATATTAAGCTACTCTAATTTTTGGTTTGAGAACCTTCTCTTTTCAGAAGGCAGTGACCTTGGGATGACTCAGAAGGCACCGTGGTGCTAAGAAGGTGTGACAGAGGAGTGTTCAACACTGAAATATCTGTATCACACCTTCCATGGCTCAGGGTCCATTCAGCAAGAGGTGGCAGAAAGAATGCAAGAGCCAAAAGAAGGGTAGGACTCCTTACAACATGCTCCTCTAGACACAAAATGGCCTGGATATTCATGACCTCACAGTGCCTTATACTACCTATACAAGACCATCATAATAGGAGGAAAAGATGATGACATCAAACTACAAAGAGAGACTGATTGAGAAGGGGTGGGGATATGATGGAGAGTGTAGTTTCAAATGGGAAAGTAGGGGTGAGTGAGGGAATTACTGTGGGGTATGTTTTTACAATCTTGGAAGTTTTCAATTAAAAACACATTTTTAAGTAGGCTTCATTTCAGAAATGCAAAGTTGGTTTAACATATGGAAATCTGTCAATGAAATGCTGTTGGGCCTTGAAATGCCTGGACACGAGACCTAGTGGAACTTCCTGAGCCTAGCTAAAGTTTGGCAATCTGCCTCTGGCCAGCTATGATTCAGCTAGATGCCTAATGGCCTCTGGCCTGTTACTTCCACATAGGAGTTGGAATTCCTGTGCGCACACTAAGAACCAATCATTTCAAAAGTCACAGTATACTATCAGCTCTTACCTCTCCCCCCATGCTAGAATCCCCACCCTCGTTCTCAACACTATATAGGCAACCACCTTTAACAATAAAGTGAGTTCTTGCTTCAACAATAATCCCTGCTTGGTGGTGTGTTCCTGGCCATTGACACTCATCCTCCTCCTCAACCCCTTGGGAGGAATCAGTGGGCCTGGTCCTTCCTCAGCACTACCTGCTGGGGGAGCCCAGCAAAATGTACCACATAAGTAAGCTTAAATTCAAAAAAAGCATGATCATTTTAATAGATGCAAAAAAGGCCTTTGAAAAAATGCAACATCACTTCATGATCAAAACATTGAAGATAATAGGCAGGGATGGCTTATGTCTCAACATAATAAAGGCTACATATAAAGCTCCTGAAGCCTAAATAATAATTAATGGGGAGAGACTGAAGGAATTCCCACTGAGACCAGTAACAAGACAGGGGTATTTACTCTCACCTCTGCTCTTCAACATAGTACTGTAAGTCCTAGTTCAAGCAATATGACAGGAGAAAGAAATAAAAGAGATACAAATTGGAAAGTTAAGATAGCCTTATTTTCAGATGGCATGACTCTATGCATAAGTGACCTGATGACCCAAGAACCTCCATCTCAAAACTCTTAATGGTGATTAACTTCTTCAGCAAAGTAGCAGGATAGAAAATCCATGCACAAAAATTATCACATTTTCAATAGCAACTAAAACAAAATACCTTGGAATAATACTAATCAAGCATCTGAAATACTTATATAATAAAAACATATTCCAGAAAGAAATTGGGAAGGATTTGAGAAGATGGAAAGATCACCCATGCTCCTGGATAGGAAGAATTAACATTGTGAAAATAGCAATTTTACCAAAAGCAATATACCGATTTAATGCAATACCAATAAAAATCCCAACATTTTTCTTCACAGGGAAAGAATAAATGATCTCAAAATTCATATGGAATGATAGAAGGCCACAGGTATCTGAGCACATCCTCAGCAAAAGAAACACCTCTGGATGCATCACCATAGCTGATCTAAGCTATGTTACAAAGCCATACTAACAAAAACAACATGGTACTGGTGAAAAAACAGGATTATAGTCCAATAGAACAGAATCAAAGACCCTGACTTTGGATCAGACATTAGTTACTTGATATTTGAAAAGGCCCTAACAATATACACTGGATAAAAGATATCATCTTCAACAAATGGTGCTAAACAAACTAGATAGCCATATGCAGGGAAATGAAACTAGATCCATTCATCTCACTGTGCACAAAAATAAGTCCAAATGGCTCAAAGACCTCAATTTAAGACTAGAAACTCTGCTGCTACTGGAAGAAAAAATAGGAGGAACTTTTCATAATATATGAGTGGGAAAGGACTTCATGAACAAAACCACAGTAGCTCAGGAAATTAAACAATCACTCAAACATTGAATTTTATGAAGCTGAAATGTTTTATCACAGAAAAACATACAAAAAGAGAGCCAATAGAATGAATGGGAAAAAATTTCTGTTGGCTATACAATTCACAGAGGGCTATTTTCTAGAATCTACAAAGAACTTAAAAGCCTAAGCAATACAAAATCAAACAACCCACTCACAAAATGGGGCAGAGAACTGAACAGGGAGTTCTCAGAGTAAGAAATACAAATGGTAAACACACTTAAGAAATTTTTCATCTTCCCTAATCATCAGGGGAATGCAAATTAAGACCACTACGAGATTCCATATTACCCCTGTAGAGATAGAAAACATTAAAAAATCTAATAAAAACAAATGATAGTGAGGATATGGAGAAACAGGAACAATCATTCTCTGTTGGTGGGAATATAAGATGGTTCAACCACTATGGAAAGCAATGAGGAGACTTCTAAAAAGGTTTGCTATAGAGTTAACAACAGACCCAGTTATTCCTTTACTGTGCATTTAACCCTAATTCTCCATGTCACAGTTCAGAGAGATTTGCTCAACCATGTTTATAGCTTCTCAACTCATCATAGCTAAGAACTGGAATCAACCCAGATGTCCATTATTAGATGAAGGATAACCAAGATGTAGTATATCTGCATGATTGAATTTTACACAGCAGTAAAGAAAAATGACACAATGAAATTTGAAGAAAACTTCTCAAACTTGGAACAGATCATTCTCAGCAAACTCGCCCAATCACAGAATTGTAGCATGGTCTCACTCATCTGTGGCTCCTAATTTAAATATGCCTGAGATGCTGACATACCTTAATAGGCATCTAGAGGACTTGTCAAGGGGGGTGGAGAGGAGGACAAGGGAGGGGGGAACTAAACTGGACCCAAATGAAAAGGTAGAGACCACCTGTAAAAAAAGTCCCTGGACATGGTATGATGAAGAGTAATGTTTATCTTCTGTTTCTCCCTCTCCGTCCCCCCCCCCTCTCTCTCTGTCTCTCTCTGTCTTTCTTCTTCTTCCTTTTCCTTTCCCTTTTATATTACCTATTTTTTTCTTCCTTCTTTTCCCTTGGCACTGGCCTGTAACTCCTAGTACCAGGATGTGGGTAACATCCACAATGAGCTGTTGACAAGAGATAACTGAAAAGTTTCCCAAAACAAGACAACATGATGCTCACCCAAGTGAAATAGTGGTGCACAGCCATGGTGGGTAACCATCTGCTCTTGAATTGGTGAATGGATCCTTTTAGTGTAATGGAACTCATAGCTGCAACTGAGAAACAAGTCAGAACCATATCCCAAAATCAAAGCTGCTCTCCAATATCAAGGTCCCATAAATCTTGGGATTCGAGAGGGCCTACACCTATTAAATTCCCTCTAATACCACAATGGTTATCCCATTTATCTGCTGCTGACTTCACTATCCATTGGATAATCCGCTTCTTTTTCAGATACATGCAGATCATGAGGAGAGATTCAGCCCATTGCACCTCACCAGGGCCCCAATTGAAACAGTAGAGAAATTAGGGAAATGAACAAGTGTGCTGCTTTATTGGTGAACCTGGTACCCACACAAGGTTGAAGAAGACAGACACAGAGAACACTCAACTCCTGCCAAACCAGATATCCAGAGACACAGAGGTTCCCAAGACCTCACGTTTGAAGTAGACCTAAAACACCCAACATGGCTCAGGAAAATTCATGGAAGAGGGGGCAGAAAGATTGTTAGAGCTACATGTTAGGACATTATGTGCAGAGCCATTACCTCTTCCCCATAACTGACGACTACCCCCATAATGTATGACTCACAATCCCCAACAAGGATGGTCCTTTCAGAGGAGAAAGGACAGGGAAGAGGTTAAGGATAGTACCAACATAGCTGTTTACACACTGAATATGTACATGACTAAAAACATAAATAAATAGAATAAAACAAAGTTGGTTGTTAACCTAGAGATTTCTCTTAGTATACTTATACAAGCATTGTTTATTTTCTTCTGTATTAAGCATATAACTTTGCTGACACTCATGGGCACACAGACAATGAACCACATGACACACAAACATCCCAGGACTGTCCAGAAAATACTACTATAGTAGGCTTTTAAACATAAGGGCTATCAAGTCACATCAATCTTGGGCTGAAGTCTTAAAGACAAAACAATTTAAAACCTAACTCAAAGGAACTGTATGGATGTCCACTATCATTAAGCACAAGTAGACACAATAAACATGAAACAGGAGAAGGGGAAGGAAAGCAGTGTTCTTTGAGTACATGTAAGAATCTGTACATATACTTCTGGATATTAAGTATGCAGTGCTGGCTATGTGGTGTGAAGGATAACAATAGAAACAAAGATTTCAATATACATTATCATGATGCTCAAAGGGATGTCCAGTGATACTGAAAGTCTCATTTTTTTAAAATCTGAAATAGAGAGGTGGTAATTAATTTTTCATTACTTTTATATTTATGTATCTATCCTATCTGGGTGACTATTTTTCTGCCAGATAATGTCATTGCTGCCTATCAACAGGAGGAGTCAAGTACCTCTGCCTTCTGTGTTTTGGTATCAATCTTGCCATGAGAATCATTCAAACACCAACTAAACAGGATCTTAGGATGTGTTCAAAACCATCTAATTAAATCCCCACTGCCAGTGCTGGTTTCTGGTACCTGATGCAGGGCCACTGACTTATAGGCACTTATGCCTTTTTTGGCACAGAACAATTAAACTCACCTCTTCCAGGGTGCGTTTTGACAAAAGGGTGGGCCAGGTGCTCCCCAAAATGAAGAAATGCACAAGGAATAGAAACAAAGGAAGGCAATCCCAGGCATGATGGAAATTTCAGCATATAGTGATCACTCTGTCTCTCAGCAAGGTGTTTTCCAGGCCCATGTCCTAGTCCTGTACATCTAGGAGAAAGGGGAAGCTCATATTCAGGAGAGTGCCTTCCAGCTCCATCCACCCACCATTCATATTGTATCACATTGTACCACTACTCGCCATGCCTACTACTTGCCTCTGTCTTACACAATTTGAGCGGAATATATGGTTGTCATCAATACGAATTGCTTGAATGAATATATAATTAGATAAAATGAACTATATCAGCAAAACTTCACCAGCAGTAACATTTTATTTTCCCTTCTAATATACCTATCTCTTTCTATTGCTGACATAACCTTCATGTGTCCTCACGTGGCCATGCTTCTAATATATTCATACCTTGATTAAATGTGAGTGAGAGAAATTATTCAACAAGCCATAGAAATCTTTATCTGAATTATTCAGGTCCATGTGTCATGGAAGCAAATATTTTTCCTCTGTAAAATTATTGGTGTTTTTGGTTAAGAACTTCATGACTGTTGCAGTCAGGTTCAGCATTGCTGTTAAAAATCACCCAACCAAGACCAGCTTTGGAATAAAAGAGGTTTATTTTGACTTACAGGCTTGAGGGGGAAGCTCCATAATGGCAGGGGAAAACGATGGCATGAACATCAACCCCTGGCCCACATAGATGGACCATAGCAACAGGAGACTGTGCCAAACACTGCCATGGGGAAACTGGCTATAACACCGATGATTCCACCCCCAACAATACACTCCCTCCAGGAAGCATTAATTCCAAAATTTCCATCAGCTGGGAACATAGCACTGAGAATACCTAAATTTATATAGGACACATGAATCAACCACCACATTCCACCCCTGGGGCCCATAAACTGAATCCATACATGATGTAAAATACAATGCATTCACTTCAACTTTAAAAGTCCCCATAGTTCTTTTTCTTCTATATTTTCTTCTATATTAAGCATATAATGATGTTCAAACAACCCCATAATCCAAGATCTCTTAACCGAGCCATAATACCAAAAATTGACCTCATAAAACCCATAATGGCACAGAATAAACAATCACACTGCAGAAGATTGCATTGGTCATAGCAAAGAAACCTTCATCCAATACAAGATTTAAAACAACCAGGGCAAGCGTCAATCTCTGTAGCTTCAAGTCCAACAACTCTAGCCAGTGACAAATCTCTAAGTCTGATAATTCTAACCAGGAACAAGTCTCTGGCACTCCAATTACACCCCTCCAACTAGGCTACTTACAGTCCTGGAAAACTTCTTCGGGGCCAGCAGCTCCTTTGCAGCCATCTTATGGTCCCAGCATCTCCACTGGGTCTCCACTGCAATCCATGGTTCATCCTCATGGCCCCATGGGGTCTCCATGCAGGCATCCAACAAACCTGGTTCACACTGCCCATGGCCAATTCCAAAACACAAGACTGTGTTGCAAACTCAGTGACCCTCTCTTTCCTGCATTTATCATACTCCACAATACCAAGTAGGGTGCCAGTTTGTTAGTCCAGGAGGAAACATAGCAGGCTTTGAAGAATAAGACATTTCTTGAACACTCAGTCCCCTTCAAAAGAGTCTATATTATTTCTGTTGCCCCAGTGCAAAACAGCTGGCCCAAACTCAAAGGCTGTAATTTTGCAATTAATTGCAGCTGAATGGGCAGCAATTCACCCTAAGAGTTTTTTTTTTTTTTCTTTTGTTTTCATATCCCTCTGCTCACACCAGTTCATTTCTATGCAAAGCAACCGTGCACAACTTCTCAGGTCCCAGGCATAACAGCAAGCTTCCCACAAACTGCTAGGCCAGTCCAAGCAAAGCTCTTTCTGACCCTCATAAGCCAAACCTCACAGCCCATAGATAGATAGTTCTTACTGCATTCAGGTATTTCAACTCTGACCAGAATAGCATATCAAGCTGTACTTACAGCACTTCAAAGCATTTCTTAGGCCAAGGTTTCAAATCCTTCCACATTCCTCTTGAAAATCAAAAAGCCAAAGTTTCAAATCTTTGCACATTCCTCTTGAAAATCAGCTCCAAAAGGCCAAAGCAACACAGTCAGGTGTCTAGCAGAAATCCCACTCCTCGGTACCACTTTACTGTTGCAGTCTGGTTTGCATTGCTGGTAGAAATCACCCAACCAAGAGCAGCTTCTGGGAAAAAAAAAAAAAAAAAAAAAAAAAAAAAAAAAAAAAAAAAGTTTATTTTGGCTTACAGGCTCAAGGGGAAGCTCCATGATGGCAGGGAAAATGATTGCATGAACAGAAGGTGGGCATCACCTCCTGGCCCACATAAGTGGACCATACCAACAGGAGAGTGTGCCAAACACTGGCATGGGGAAACTGGCCATAATACTGATAAGCCCACCCCCAACAATACACTCCCTTCAGAAAGCATTAATTCCTAATCTCCATTAGCTTGGAACCTAGCATTCAGAACACCTAAGTTTATGGGGGACACCTGAATCAAACCATTACAATGCACTTCAATGCAAACCCTGTATGACTGTTCCTTTCTGTCACCACTAGTTCTTTCTGAAAGAGATCACACGATTTTCATCCTCCTAGACCCAAGCCAAACACAGTTCAGGCTTGAGTGATTCCAATAACATTACAGTGATGTGTGGAAACCAATGTCCCTTGCTTTGGTAAAATTAGTAAAAACAGGATCAGTGAAAAGACTATTGTCCTCAGTCAATGACTAGTTCAGGTGCCTATAAATTATGTTTAAAATTAATTCTCACAAGATTACAGTGTATTTTGGATGTGTGCACTCAAAAAGGAAATAATTATTGAATAGAAATTGCATGGGATGAATTGAATGACATCATTGCTTTGTTGTGTTACCTTTTGGTACATTATAATTTCTATTTCACTTCATTATTATTACTGCATGGTTGATATTTCTGGGTTCCGAGTGGGCTAAGAACTCTCCACACCACTTTCTCTCTCAAACTCTAGTTCTTTTTTATGATTTGAAAAGAATTTAAAAGTGCAGGCATGAAGAAGGGTAAATGTGGTAGTTTGAATAGATGGTCTTCAATATATTCAGTGTTTTATTAGTTTGTAGTTTGGATCTGCAGCCACTGGGTTGGAGGAGGTGTCACTGGCTGCTTCTTAAGGTGTGGTGTGTGATGTGAAATTCCAATCTGAAGATTTATCAAGTACCTAGTTCCACCTGGAGTTCCTGAAGTGTGCTGTGTGGCTTTTGGTTTGTGGCTTCTTTCTCTCTGCTTGGACCTACAAAAGCAGGCTAGCTTCTTCTGCCATTATGGAACTTCCCTTAGATTTGGAAGCTTTAATAAATCCTCTTCTCCATAACTGTGCCTTGTCTGGAAGTTCATCTCAGCAAACCTGAAGCTGTCTGCTACAATACATTATAAATGATTTATTTTAAGAGAAAGTAAAAATAGCAAAGAAGACATGCAGAAAACTGCCCAAGCTAAGGACAGAATGGTTCTTCTAGCTGGTGAGGTGGTCTCCAGAGGGAAAGGGAAAACAAAACAAAACAAAAAGACCCAGGAAATACACACATCAACCTAGATCAAAGCTTTTTATAATTTAGGCATCCAATTAGGATGAACCTCACTGCCATGTTTAAGTGATTATGAAGAAACTTTATTGCCTGGTTGGCCCAAGATGAGAGTGATAACTCAGGAAGGTGCTACCAGTGGGGGTGCAAGCCCAGAAAATGTTAAAAGGAAAGAAGCAAGAAAAGCTTTTCTTTATTGCCATGCCATCTTGGATGCCAGGGGAGTGTCATCCATATTCTTTTCTGCCTGTGACCCTTGCTGACTATGTACATAAGAAAGTCACTGTGATAGTTTGAATAAATGCCCCCCCACCATAGGAAGTACCACTGAGTCCATGTTACAGTCCAGTCCTAATGTGTGATGATGGACTTTGAATTCCTATCTAAAGATGAACAAAGTGCCCGGAGTTTGCTTATGGCATGTTTTTTAGGCTTTTACCTTGTGGATTTTCAATCTCTCTCTCTCTCTCTCTCTCTCTCTCTCTCTCTCTCTCTCTCTCTCTCTCTTCTTGGGTCTGTGAAGGCAGGCCACTTTCTTCTGTCATTATGGAACTTCCCCTGGATCTGTAAGCTTCAAAAATATCCCTTCTTCCATAACTACCTGGTTTGGAAGTTCATCTCAGTGACCTGAAACTGTTTACTACAGTTACTTTGTTCCTAATCTGTATCAGTATTTTATTTTTTAAGTACCTCATCAGATGAGTAATAAAGGTGTGACTTAAACATGGACAGTGACACAAAATATCATTTAAGAGAACAGAGAGGCTACTCTGGAAATCACTCAAGAACAATCAAGTCATTGTGACATACTGAAAACCTGGGATAACACATTATGTGTGAAAAGAAACAATCCTGTATGATTCTCACCAAACACATTTATTTTTCATTTTTACTTTAGTTTATGTGTGGTCATATGTGCATGTGTGTATGCATGTTTGTGTGTATGAATGTTATTTCATTCCGTGTGTGTGTGGTCAGAGGATACCTTTCGGGCCAGTCTTTACCCGTCTACCTCCTTTGAAGCAGTGTTTCCTCCTCATCTCACTCTGCTGTTGAGATTTTACCATGGTGTGTTTTTTGTAGTTCTCACTGCAAGCTTCTGGGGAGTGTCCTTGAAGCCTCCTATTTCATAGTCAGCATGCTGGAATTAAAAAAATCCTGCTGCTAGCTTCTGTTTTTTGTTAAAAAATATTTTATTTATTTACTTTATTTTAAGAGAGAGAGAGAAGGAAAGAGAGACAGAAATGGTGCACCAGGGATTCTAGAGACTGCAAACTCCAGATGCATGTGCCACCTTTTGCATCTGGCTGACATGGGTACTGGGGAGTCGAACCTGGGTCCTTAGGTTTCAAAGGCAAGTATCTTAACCACTAAGCCACCTCTCCAACCTGTTATGGGAGGTCTATGGATCAAATTCAGGTATCAAGCATGAGAAGTGAGTGTTTTATTCACTAACCCATTGACCTAGACCCCACGTGTATTATCCCACTGATTTCTAATGCATAACCAAAGAAATATGGAGATCATAGGTACTTTTCCATTTGGGGCCCAACATAAGTAGTTGGAATTAAGAATACTAAACAGTCAAATACAGCATTAAAGTACTGGGGAATTTTCAAGATCTTGTTTTTATCCCATTGGTTGCCAGAGAGAGAAAGAGATGTCCTGTAGCATAGCATGGCTCTTTAAAACTAATGGTTATGGGGCTGGAGAGATGGCTTACCGGTTAAGCGCTTGCCTGTGAAGCCTAAGGACCCCGGTTCGAGGCTCGGTTCCCCAGGTCCCACGTTAGCCAGATGCCCAAGGGGGCACACGTGTCTGGAGTTCATTTGCAGTGGCTGGAGGCCCTGGCGCGCCCATTCTCTCTCTCTCCCTCTATCTGTCTTTCTCTCTGTGTCTGTCGCTCTCAAATAAATAAATAAATAAAATTAAAAAAAAAAACTAATGGTTATGATAAACACAGTGACTGTATCTGCTATGGAAAAATAGACCCCCAGGAGATTTCCACAATATACACCCCTTCAGCTAGAAAACTGATGCATAGTATGCACTATTTTCTCTAATTTTGCAGAAGGTAGGACTTAAATTGTTCATAAGGGAAAATCAGGAGTCAAGTGCAATCTCTCCTATTTAATTTATAAAGAATTGGAGGAGTAAGAATGCTAAATATTTTATAGCCCGGCAGAAAATAGTTTCCCGACAGTGGGAAATGACTGAGCCCTGATACCACCACTTTAATTGTGCTCTGCAAAATGAGCTCTGGATATGTGGCCTTTGAAGATACTGGTCAAGTCTATGCATTGTCTGCGAAGTCTTTTCATTCCCACTCTCCTTAAAATACATTGTATGCAATGTGCTTGAGGGCTGCAGCACACAGAACAAGCTACCTTATGCTTACAACACATTCCCAGCTGTGGGATGTGGTGCAAACCTTAGACCTTGTTCTTCATGGGAGATAAAAGATGGGGTTTTCTATTGTAGCATCAACAATTTGCAGTATTCATTAAGAAGGATTCCATTATTAACAAAATTTTAAGACTTCTGACCTTGAAAATATTAAACTTTGTTTCACGGATGGTAGAGACAAATATTTCCTGCAAATGTTACAGTACACTGAATGTCAATGTCCATGGCACCTTGGAGAGTATGGCACAGAATATATTAATTTCAAATATAAAGAGGGCAGAGATTAAAGGGGTGGCATGGCTTGTTCACATTACTACACCTAGCTGGAAAAAAAAAAAAAATAGTCCTTGATTCACTCACACCCTTGTGAGTTCCTCCAATAAGTATTTACTGAGTAGGTCTCACGTACCTGGAAAGTGCTGTGCACTTTAGAGACTGAAAACAATGGAAGAGAACACAGGGTTAGATAGGCTATAAAATTGTCATTGGTTTAAAAGGAAAATTCCACTGGGCATGATGGTGCATACTAGCACTTGGGAAGCTAAGCCAAGGGAATCTCAAGCTTGATGTTAGTCTGAGATACATGGTTAGTACTATTTAAAAAATGTTAAATTTAATAAAATGCAAATTGCAAGTTCTAGACACATTAATATATAATGAAGCCTGGTTTACAAATATGCTACTTGGGCTCTATTGCAGTCAGCTTCACATTGATGGACAAACAGCTGACCATAAACAGCATATGGGAAGAAAAGGGTTTCATTCAGGCTTGCAGAGTTTAGGAAAACAGCATTAATAGAAAAATAATCTGGCTTACCTTCCTAAATCCAAGCAGAGAGACACCATTAAAGAGGCACCAAAATGTCCAGCATGAGCTCCAACTACTTTCCACACACCTTAGTTATGGACTTAGGATTTGCCCCCCAAACATGGCTTAGAGTTGAACTCCAGTATCTACCCCAGTGACATACCTCTTCCCCACTAGGGCTACGCCCACTGGAGACTCAAGATTCAAGCCTGAGTGTATAAGCCACTATAGGCTCTCTGATGAGGTAAACTGTCATCCTACTGCATGATTGACTGCTCATAATCTTTACTATTGTGGAATATATTTACAAAGTAAATTACTCTGTCATCAATTTTCTGAGGGACATGCATTGTGATATGTATTATATGTTAGCATTACAGTAGATGCTACAGTGATTAAAAAACATACTAATATATCAAATATAAAAACAGAAAACAAAAACTTATAAACCCAGTATGTTTTTGTCAAGACAAAGACTATTATTATACCATTAAATCTCTGTTTCTTCCTAACCACTCTTCCTACGTCCAGACTACCTGATCAGGCTGAACTTGTAAAATCAACTCTGTGACTTTATTTTATTTTTTAACATTGGATATTTTATTTTGTTTATTGCTGAAATAGTATGTGAAAAAACAAAATCAGCACCAAAAAATACTTATAAAATATCATTCACAACATATTTATCAAACTTATGCCACTCTCTGCATGCTAATGTAGGGAGTGAAAAATTATGCCAAACTTTCAGTATTGGTTTACATACACACAGTATGAAACAGAAAAAAGTATTGTTACATTTTCCATAAATTTACTTGAGAAAAAAGGTTAAATTATTTAACCAAATAAGCTGTGAAAACAAACTTGAAAGAATCTGGCTAAGTTCAAACACGATGAGAATTATTCAGTGTCTTAACATTTAGCTTTCTTCACCAATTGTGTTGTCCACTCAGACCACCCAAAGGGACAACTCTGGTGAAGGCTGATAAAGAAAGGTCTCAAGGCTGGAAGGATAGCATAGCAGTTAGGGCAATTGCCCACAAAGCCAAGGGACCCAGGGTTGATTCCTCAGGACCCACATGAGCTAGATGCAGCAGGTGGCACTGGAGTTTGTAGTGGCTGGAGGTCCTGGCACACCATTCTCTCTCTTTCTCTGTCTCTCTCTAACTCTATCATTCTCCATTAAATAAATAAATTAATTAAATAAAACAAAAGAAGAAAGACCCAAAGGTTTCCACCTCTAGGACAACCCTGCAATTTTAGTTGCAGATTGACTAAGCCTGCATGTGGCACTAAAATGCTTATGTTTATGTACATAGTTTACATGGTTTACTCTTCAGAAAGAGAACAGATACAATCTGTCAGTTCTACTGCAATGTATTTATTTGCTTTGAGCTATATCTATGTCTTCCTACATTGATATAATCAATGATCCTCAATGGGCACACATTTATGTTAGCTTCAGGATTTATACATTACAAAATATATACTTATAAGCTTCTTAAAAATTTATGTGTGTATATGTGCACATATTACTTAGGAATACACTTAGTAATAAAGAGGTAGCCCTCATAGGAATGTTATATAAATGTAATTTTCAACACATATAAGCATGCATGTCTTCATATTTCTGTGTATATTTCTCTCTCTCACTCTCTGCTTCTCAGTGTCATATATATATATATTCTCCAGGCATATTCAACCCAATAATATAGGGATTTATTCTTACTCTAAAAATGAGAACAACAGTCTTAGTAATTAGAAGGGTTTCATAGGTAACAAATAAGTAATCAGGCCTTGTGCTCAAGCCTCTTCATGCATATCCCTGCCCTTTACTCCCAAGGATGTATGACACAGGCATAGACAGACATTTCATGGGTGTGTACACTTATAAGGCTTGTTAAAAGAGATTTGGTATCCTTTAATTTTTTTATTTATTTATTTGAGAAATGGTGAGAGAAATAGGCAGGTGGAGACACACAGAGAGAAAATGGGCACACCAGGGCCTCCAGCAATGGAAAATGAATGCCAGATTCTTGCACCCACTTGTGAATCTGGCTTACATGGGTCCTGTGAAATCAAACCTGGGTCCTTCGGCTTTGCAGGCAAGCACCCTAACTGCTAAGCCATCTCTCTAGCCCCAAGATTTGGTATCTTTTATATATCATTTCCCCATCCAAAATGCCATGTTTTCCCAACATCTTATATATCTCATTTACTTCTTTGTTTTTAAAATATTCTAGTAAATTAAGAGGATTTTTTCTCAAGGTTTATGTGGAAACTATATTTCTAGTCAATATGATTGCTAATTATAACAATCTGTATTAAACACTCATTTGTACATGGGTTTGGGTGAATGTGCGCAATAGTAATACCATAAGCATTGAAGAACCACTGACTCAGAGTACACAGTGACTATTAGGTTTTGTGATTATCTAAAAATAGCTGACATTGTATTGTATGTATTTGGATAACTTTATGAAATGTATGTTTAAATTCCAAAAACTAATGAAATTAGTCAAGTTTACAAAGTATAAAGATATGCCTTCATACTGATATTGTAAATCTAGGAAAATTAACCTCCATATGACTGTCTAATTGTGTACAATATTCTCTGTAAAACTGGAAATATGAATATTAAGAACATAAGTCAAATTTATGGCAGTAATTTATAGAAAAAAGAATTTATTCACATAGTTAAATGTGTTGACTAGCTTAGAATCTGCCTAACAATTGGTTGGTAGTTTAAAAATGCTGGCCAGAGACTTCTGGTTAAGATGGCAGCATAGGTACCATGACAAAGCAGCACTGGGGGGAAAAGCCCCACCCTCCAATAAAAACAGCAAAATAAACACTTTTACTGAAAAGTGAGGTGAATAGGAAATTGAAATGACAGTGGATATGTAAGAGAGATCCAGAGCATCCAGAGCCACACAGACCAGCAAAAATGGCCCTAGCAGGTCCACGGTACCGCAGCGGCAACGTACGAGCCATCTTCCAGGTTCTGCTTGAGCCACAGTAAAAGCCAGATGATGGGATTTTCCACTCACATCAGAGTTCTCTGCAAAGAATTCAAGAAATGTGAAGGGAGGACGGCAGTGAGCAACAAAGGAGCAGGTCACAAGGTTGAAGAATATGTGGAACAGCGAGAGAACTAGAGCAGTATCGTCAGCCTCCTCTCCCCCAACACACTTGCCTAGCTCTAGCAAAGAGAGCAGTGGTCAAGGTAACTGGCCATGCCTACATGAACCAACAGTGGACCTCAAGCAGGAACAGCATAAACGAGACCAAAATTATCCCAAAAGATAACTGGCATTACACCAGGTCAGTACCTGCCTAATAAACCTGCTATATAGGCCTGAAACAGAAGTGCTAATTGCACCTTCCATATCAGGATAAATTATATGTTAAATCTGATGGATGGTCAGATTTGCCATTCTTAAATAAGCTGTATTTTGGGCTTGTTTTTTGTTGTTCTTTGAATTATAGTTGCTTAGTTTGCTATTCTGTTATACATTATGAAAGGGTCTCCCACCTGCACACAAGCTGACTTGGAACCCTCTACAGACCAGAAATCTTAACCACCTTGTTGTCAGGATTAAGGGAGTGGGTGAGGCACCACACAGCCTAAGGGACAGACAGAGGATCTGGTTGTCATAATACCTAATCTTGGATAAATACTCTTTTCTATTTTTCATTAAAAGTGTCCATTGTTTAGTTAAGTTTTAGAAACTATGTGTATTTGGTTCCACTCAGCATATTGAATATTCTCAGAGCAGACAAACCCAACACATAGAGTCACTTTTGTAGATACTCTGAAAGTCTTGAGAGCCACACCTAGCACCTTAAGCTCCTAACCTGAAGATATATAACAAAAGATTGATTTATATATCTAATAATACTCAGCTAACTAGAAAATCCAATCATTAAATATTCCACTATGCAAAAAAATACACATAATAACACAAGAAACACCAAAAATCAGGACAATATAAATCCACCAAAAAGTATTAATGCATCAGAAATGACCTCATGAGAACGAGTTGGAGGAAATGCCTGAGAAAGATTTCAAAAGAGTGATTATAAATATGTTCGAAGAAATCAAAGGAAGCAAAGAAGAAACAGGACATCAATTTCATAAAATAAAGAGGTCAATTCTACACATAAATAAGGAAATAAAAGTAATAAAGAAAAGCCAGTTAGATTTACTAGCAATAAAGAACACAGTTAATGAAATTAAAAAAAAAAAAAACTCTGTAGAAAATCTCATCAGTAGAATGGATGAAGGAGAGGATAGAATATCTAAGCTAGAAGACCAGGTGGCAGATCTAACACAGCCCAACAAAGAGAAAGGCAAACTAATAGAAAATTATGAGTGGGAATTTCAGATATTTGGGACACTATGAAAAGATCAAACCTAAGAATTCAGGGCATAGTACAAGGAGAAGAATTTCACTGCAAAGTCATAGATGGCATCTTCAACAAAATCATAGAAGAAAACTTCCCCAAATTGGGAAAGAGTTTCCAATGCAGATACAGGAATCCTTTAGAACACCAGCCAGAGAAAACCTGGAAAAAACCTCTCCTTGCCATATTATAATAAAGCTATCAAACACACAAACCAAAGAAAAAAATATTGAAAACAGTCAGAGAAAAGTCAAGTTACCTACAAAGGCAAGCCTATCAGGATTACAGCAGATTACTCAACACAAACTTTAAAAGCCAGAAGGTCATGGAGTGATGTATTACAAGTTCTGAAAGATAACAACTGTCAACCAAGGCTACTTTATCCTGCAAAGCTATTCATTCAAGTAGACAGAGAAATAAGGACATTCTATGACAAAAACAAAACAAAGGAGTATTTGAAGACAAAACCAGCTCTACAGAAAATACTTGAAAGAATCATCCATGCTGAAGAAAAGGAAAAGCACACTTATAAGGAACTGGGAAAAAATAAACAATACTCAAATACTAGTTAACACAAGAGAGCAAAGATAAAACCAGAAGAACTACCAAAAAAATGGCAAAAATGAGCACACACCTTTCAATAATACCTCTTAAATATCAATGACCTCAATGTCCCAACCAAAAGACATAGGTTTGCAGACTGGGTTAAAGGCAGGATCCTTCAATTTGTTTCCTCCAAGAAATCCACCTTTCTACAAAGGTTGGATACTATCTTAGGGTGAAAGGTGGGAAAACAGTGTTTCAAGCAAATGGACCTAGAAAACAAAAAGGGGTTGCTATCCTAATATCTGACAAGGTAGATTTCAGTCCAACATTAGTTAAGAAAGATAAGGAAGGCCACTTTATAATGATTGAAGGCACAACAGGAGGATATTACAATCCTAAACATATATGCACCTAACATGGGGGCTCCCAAATTCATCAAACAAACACTATTAGAACTAAGGTCACAGATAACACCAAACAAAGTGGTAGTGAGTGACTTCAACACCACACTCTCAACAATTGACAGGTCATCCCAGGAAAAAAATAAACAGAGAGGCATGTGGACTAAATGAGGTCATAGAAGGAATGAATCTAATAGATATATACTGGTCATTTCATCCAAATGCTGCAGAATATACATTCTTGTCAGCAGCACATGTAACATTCTCTAAAATAGACCATATATTAGGACACAAAGCAAATCTTCACAAATACAGAAAAATTGAAATAATTCCTTGCATTCTATCTGACCACAATGGAATCAAACTACAAGTCAATAGCAAGAAAGGCTATAGAGCATACCCAATATCATGGAAATTAAACAACACATTACTAAATGATGAATGGGTCAATGAAGAAATCAAGAAGGAAATCAAAAACCTTATAGAATCAAATGATAATGAGAGCACAACTTATCAAAATCTCTGGGATACAATGAAGGCAGTCCTAAGAGGTAAATTTATAGCTTTAAGTGCCTATATTAAGAAATTAGAAAGGTTGCAAGTAAACCACCTAATAATTCACTTTAAAGCCTTGGAAAAAGAAGACCAAGGCAAACCAAAAATCAGTAGATGGCAAGAAATAATAAAGAATAGTGCAGAAGTTAAGGAAATAGAAACAAACAACAACAACAAAATCCAAAGGATCAGTGAAACAATGAGTTGGTTCTTTGAAAGGATAAACAAGATTGATAAACCCTCAGCAAAGGTGACCAAAAGAAAGAGACAAGAGACACAAGTTAATAAAATTAGAGATGAAAAAGGTAACATCACAACAGATGCCAGAGAAATTCAAAAAATTATAGGGACATACTATAAAAGTATATATTCCACAAAGTATGAAAATCTGAAAGAAATGGAGAATTTCATTGATTTATATGACCTACCTATATAAAATGAAGAGAAATGAAGGGAGCAGGTTACTTAATAGGTTGGTATTTTATATACGTAAATAGAAGAATAGATTAATGGAAGTGAAAAGGCCCAAAGTGAGATCAGGGGAAGAGATTGTGTAAAGGAAACTTGGAGGGAAGGCCAATCAAAATCTAAGAGGATATAAATAAATCATATGGAATTCTCTGGTTTTGGACAATGGAACACTCAGGATCTGTAGATCATTGCTAGGCAATTTTCAGTGCCAGGAATGTGATACCTTCTAGTGAGTTGTTGGCCAGGGAGGTCCCTGATGCCCCCAAAACATTACAGGCCATTGCCGAGGTCCTTGGTTTTCCACCAGGAATAGATGGTAAGACCCTATTGCTGAAGACTCAATGTACTTTGGCTGCAAGGCCACTGAAAAATCCTGCTGGAACTGAACTGATAACCTCCTCCATATAGACTAGCTGACAGAAAGCTGGAAGAAGCCATTCTATATGCAGTTCAATGGGAGAAAGAGATACCACCACCGAAGATACTCAACAGTGGACACTGCAAGCCTTATAATTGGCCAGCCAGGCCAAATGAGCCAACGTATGCAATAGTGACACATCCATCATGGTGGAAACTAACTGCCCTTCAATTGGATTGGTGGCCTGCTACATGGGAGGGAATACATCCCTAATACTGAAAACTTAAAACAGGGGTACTCATGAGTCCTAGGAGGTGTAACATTTGCTGATGTGTGTATAAATGTATATACTATGTTTATCAAACTACCCAGTAAGCACTTCTCTTAATGTTCATAGCATTATATTAGTGCTACACTTACTTTGGTTAGAGAATCTTCTCTTTTCAGATGTCAGTGACCTTGGGGAGACTCATAAGGTGTCATAGTGCTGGAAGGAAGTGACTGGAATACTGAGTAACATCTCGATCACACCTTCTAAGGCTCGGTGTCTAATGCAGAAGAGGTGGCAGTAAGAATGTAAGAGCCAAAGGAAGGATAGGACTCCTTACAATGTGCTCCCTCCTGGATAAAATGGCCTGGATATCCATGACCTCATAGTGCCTGACACTACCTACACAAGACCTTCGTAATAGGAGGGAGAGATCATGACATCAAAATAAGAGAGACTGATTGAGATTGTGAGGGGATATGATGGAGAATGGAATTTCAAAGGGGAAAGTTCAGGCGGGAATGTATTACCATAGGATATTTTTTATAATAATGGAAAATGTTAATAAAAATTAAGAAAAAAAATGCTGGCCAATTATATTCTCTAAAATGGCTAACATGGGAAATAAAAACAAAAAAAATAAAAACTAACAGAATACATTTAAAAGGGTTGAATTGATTCTTCACTAAACAGAAAAAAAGTAATCAAAAGTAAAAGAGATGTGTCAGAGTTATTAATATATTTAATTCTACCTTTATGTAGAAAAGCACATGCACACAAATGCAGAAACAACAACAACAAAAAAAAAAATGGCTCACCTGGTTTACAGCAAATAAGTGGTAAGTGACCTTACAACTTTGCTCCTGCCTCTGGGAAAGTTGCTGGCTCCTACCATCCATTGTCTTGCTGCTGACATATCCCTTATCCTACATTGCACATTACGTTGGCTACTTGCAGACTCTCCAAGGAAAGAACAAATTGCCTTCTGTTTATATCCCCCATCAATCAGACAGAGTAATAGGCTATTTCCTCAAGCCCTAGAAATATGTCCAGCTCAATTTAGGCCTTAGTGGTTGGACCTTGTCCAAAGTCAGAATAAAGGAAGTATAAGATTTGAGGAGTTTATAAAAAGTTATGTGCCTGTGTGAAAATTTTAATGCTGGTCTGTCATTCTGATTCTTTGGCATAACTTAATATTCTTGTATGGAACAGTGAGGAATCTATCTGTATGTAGATCGATAAAAGGTCTTGGTTGTATTTCATTTCTGAAATAACTGTGTAATATTTAAAATCCCCATCCCTTTTGTACTTTCACATATTCATGTATGAAAGAAATAACAACAAAAATCTTTACATACCACTGAGTGCCTTCTAAAACTGCTACTCACCTGACCCTCTATATTTAGCCCTTACCTCTTCCTCTTTCTATGTCCTAATAAACATCCTTGAATTCTGTATATCTGGGCATTTATAAAAGTATTAAAGTAATATCTTCTAAGGAAAATAGTTTTGCCATAAAATTTGTCTTTTTACTAATTTCTAATCATGTCTTAGTACCTAGCAATATTTTAATTTAGTATGTATGAGTTTTTCAACAATTGTAATTTCAATTCTGGTCATTATATAAACAATAGAATATGAAAATTGTTCATCAGAATTAGAATTAAAAAGAATTTTGTAACACTTTATTATAAATTAGCTTATTTTTTCTTTCTTGTCCTCTAAATAAAAGTCTTCATGGTATCATCAAAGTCAACTTATGGAAATCTTTTATTTTCCTTACAAAATGGTATGACCATATTTGACCATCTATCTTGTCACATTGAATAACTCAATTTATTATTAGAAATATGTATTAAAAGACAAAATTGAAACAGATTTAGTTGAGGGACTTATTTGACTTTTGTTAGTGATTGTAGAATGAGGTAGATGTAGACAAGGTCTCTCTCAAAATCAGGAGGAGCCTGGGCAGAAGACTTGGTTTTTGAAAGGTTAGAAGGCAAAGGAGCAACAACAAAAAAGGTGAGGGGACAATTGGAGGGACTTCACACAAACTGAGGACACATGGAAAAGGTTCTTGAGAATCTGTTTTCAAAATAAGCCACTATGTTTGGTTATTAAAGTTTCAATTTGATTATGCAATGTTTAACAAGAAGGACTTCACTTACCAACAGAATCTTGGTTTTGTTTTCATGGTAAACTTCTTGGTTATTGAGTTTTAAAAGTATTCCTATGGTCAATGAGTAGTTGGATATAAATTCTGAAAGCTAGAGATATTTCTGACTTTAATATTTTTTAAATTATTTAATGCATGCACACACACATGCACACATGTGCCACAGCTCAAGCCACTGCAAAACCAGGTGTTTATACCCCCTTATATAACTAACTTGTAGTCTTAAGAGTTGAATATGGTCCAGAAAGCTTGTAAGTAAGTAATTTCCTTTTTAATAGCTAAGCCATATTTCTAGCATCCCTCCAACTTTCCTATTTCTCTTCTTCCTCTTCTTCTTCTTTAGAAAATGTATATGGATACATCATATGTTGGTGCCATCATTTCCCTCCACCTCACACCCACTCCACTGAGGGCCCTCCTTAGCAGGACTGCTGAAATTCACTAAGGATCTGAGGGATGAGATTTGTGGGAACTGCAGTCAGTCATTGTTAGGGCAAGTAATGTCTCTGGATGCTCCCTCATACCCTGCAGGCTTTACATTCTTTCCTCCACCTCTTCTACAAAATTCCCTGAGCCTTGGTGGCTGTAGTTTTAACTTTACTTTAGTTTTGAGCTTTCAGAAGCTTCTGGATTTCTGCTTTGGTGCATTGTTATTATCCTCAGTGTCTGTGTCCATCATCCTGGACCAGATTGGCAGGCTTATAATGGAAGCAGGACTCTTGCTCACCTCACCAGTTTCTTTGTGGTTTCACCAGTGGCTTTGTTGCTGTGTAAGGGGTGGTTCATTTGCCAAGGAGTCAATTATCTATTACCTTCTTGACAGAATTTTTAAAATTTCTTGAATATTTTATTTATTGAATACATTCCACAGAGAAATTCTCAGGGCTTCTAAGGAAAGCCAAATGTGTAACAAGACATTGTCCTAACACATCTAGTCAAGGGAAACTAAAGGAGTCAGGGAGCTCCTTGTACAAGTAGCTCCCATGGAGCTTTAACTGACTTTGATAGTAAAACAAAAATTAGTCAATTTTGGACCACTTACATAGATTCAACGATCCAGCAGGAAAGCATAGCCAAAGAATAAATGACTGGTTATAATGCAGAGCAGAAAAACAACAATAACAACAACAACAACAAAAAAAAAAAAACTAGCCTATAAGAGGGAATAACAATGATTCAGAACTTTCCATCAAGCCCTGAGCATGGACTACCAACATGGCAGACAGGACAATCACAGCCACTTGAGCCATCATGCAAAGACATGCTGTATTTATTTTTATATATTTATATATTTGAGAGAGACACAGAGAGTGAATGAGTATGGGAATGCCAGTACCTCTTGACACTGCAAACAAACTTTAGATATTTTCTGTACTTTGTGTGTGTGACTTTATCTGTGTACTGGGGAATTGAACCTGGGCCTGCAGGATTACAAACAAGTGACTTTAACTGCTGAGCCATCTCCCCAACCTAACAAACTCTATTTATAAACCCATCAGTGGTTATACCCTTATTTTATGTTTGGTTTTCTCTATTTTTTAAATTTTATATTATTATTATTACTTTTATCATGAACAAGAGGTTTCATATGGATATATCATATGTTGGTACGCTCTTTCTCTCATTCCTGATCCCATTTCATTGGGGATGCTCCTCAGTAGGGTTGCAGGTATCTCCCATGGTGTAGTAGTTTATGTGTTGTGGGAGCAGTAATCAGTTATTTTTTGGGGGAAGGGAATAACTCTGGGCATGATGTTTCAACTGTGATTCTTACAATCTTTCTGTCCTATTTCTCCCAAAATTCCTTGAGCCATGGTGGGTGATGAGCTCTTAGGAGCCTCAAGATCTCTATTTTGGTAGGTGTCGAGTATCCTCAGGGTCTGTCTCCTACACGCTGGCACAGATCAGGAACAGCATAGAAGAAACCCTCCTGCTTATCTCCCCATTTCTCTGTGGTTTTGGCTGTAACTTGCTGCAGTGAGAGTGGTAGTTTGTCTCCTCCAGTCTTGCTGTCAGCATAGTTTAAATGGGATAAGTATTATTAGAGAGACTTTGATATACATAACACCTCTTCTAGCCAAAGACTAGTGAAAGCTTGACATTGGAGGATATAATCTGTCTCCATAGGGTTCTGATCTGGTTCCCAATTCCAGATATTGGTTCCTTTACACTAACCAGATTGCTTAGATAATCAGGAAGCTATTGGTTACCCACTGAGGCTATGTGCCACTATTGCACTGGAGTTTACATCATGTCAGGGTGTTTGTTTCTGAGTAGCTCAGACCTCTGGTTGCTCAGACATTTGTTGGCCATTTTCCCCCATTAGCTCATATAGCACTTACCAGCACTAAACAGACTAACTTTCTGGGGAATGGCTTTCTTTTGAATTCCAAACAGGTCTGTCTGTGCTCTGTGCTAGCTGAATATGGGGTCTTCAGTAATAGGTTCTTAGCTTTCGCCTCAGGCAGACAATCAAGTGCTTTGACAAAAGCTGTCTTGATTAGGCTAGCTCCTAGGTCTCTCTGATCAACAGCTCAACATGGGTAGCAATGAATCTCTGGTACTGGGAGTAATAGATTAGAGACAGAAAAAAAAATCTTTCTAGTTTAGGCTTCATCCACCCTCACCAGAGCATTGCTTTTCAGGTGCTGCCTCCTTACTCCTTTTGAGGATTACATCTTTTAGGTTATCTCAAAGGATAAAGGTTTCTATGGTATCAGATCATTTTGAATTTAATTTAGTATTTGTTTTCCTCCCTTCCCCTTTGCCTCTCCTCCCCCAATTCCTTCCATCCTGATTGTCTGGGCCTTGAGTTCCTGAAAGGTATAATAGCAACTCAAGCAGATGTAAGTTAGGAAGCTCACATAAGTGATATCATGCAGTGTGTGTCTTTCTGTGATTTTGTGTTTGCTGAGTATGATCTATTCCAAGTCTGTCCAGTTTTCCACAAATATAATTGTATCATTTTTTTTTTCTTACTGCTGAGTGGGATTCCATTGTGTAAATGTACAACTTTGTTATCTATTCATCCAAGGATGAGCATCTGGGTTGATTCCAGTTCTTAGGTATAATGAATTGAGCAGCTACAAACATGGTTGAGCAAATGTCTCTGTATTTATGCATGGAGTGTTTAGGATAAATGCCCAGTAAGGGAATAGCCGAGTCTGTTCATAGCTCTATGTTCATTCTTTTCAGTAATCTCCAAATTGATTTCCATAGTGATTGTACAGGTTTATATTCCCACCAAGAGTGGATGAGGGTTCCCGTTTCCCCATATCCTTGCCAACATTTGCCATTGTTAGAAATTTTAATGATTGCCATCATTACTTGAGTAAGGTGGAAGCTAATAGTTTTTTAATTTGTATTTCTCTAATAGCTAAGGTTGTTGAACATTTTCTAAAGTGTGTATTAGCCATTTCTAATTCTTCCTCTGAGAACCCACTACTCAGTTTGCTGCTCCATTTTTGCAGTGGGTTGTTTGATTTTTTTGATTTTTTTTTCACTTCTTTTTGAGTTCTAGATATTAGACTTCTGTCCTCAGTATAGCTGGCAAAGATTTTCTCCCACTCAGTGAATAATCTATTGGCTCTGCTTATGGTGCGTTTGTCTGTGGAAAAGCCTGCTTGATCAAGGTGGTGATGCTTCTGATGTGTTTTAGAATTCAGTTTGTGAGGATTTTGTTTATCAGGGATATAGACCTGTAGTTTTATTGTTGCATCTCTGACTGATTTGGTATTAGGATGATGCTAGCTTCATAAAAGGAGTTAGAGTGGATTCCTTGGTCTCCACTTAGGCAGAGCAGTTTGAGAAAAATTGGTTTCAGGTTTTCAATGATTCTTGTAATTTCATTGATGTTTGTTGTGACCTCTCTTTTTATGTTTCTGATTTTGTTAAGTTGAGACTTTTTTTTTTTTTCTTGATTAAATTGTCCAGGAGTTTATCAATCTTGTTTATTTCCTCAAAGAACCAGCTCTTTGTTTCATTAATTTTTTAATTTGTTTTTTATTTCTCTTTCATTAATTTCTACTATGATCTTGAGTATTTCTTTCCATTTGGAACTCATAATGTTGGATTCTTCTTGTTTTTCGAGTTCCTTTAGGTGAAAAGTTAGATTATTAATTTGTGACCTCTTGGTCTTTGTTATAAAGGCATTCATCACTATGAATTGTCCCCTTATAACTGCCCTCATTTTGTAGTATAAGTGTTGGTAGGTTGTGTTTTAATTACCATGCAATTCTAGGAATTTTACATTTCATCTTTTATTTCGTCTACAATCCATTCATCATTTAAAAGTATGTAGTTTAGTTTTCAGCAGCTGATGGAGTTCTTCATGAGTGTCTTGTTCATTTCTAGCTTTAAAAGTTTGTGATCTGATATGATGCAGGAAGTTACTTCAATTTTCCTGAATTTACAGATTCATGTTTTATGGCCTAATATGTGGTCCATTTTGGATAAGGTTACATAGGCTGCTGAGAAGAACATGTAGAGTTGGCGTGGAACGTTCTGTAGATTCCTGTTAACTCTAGTTGATCTATGGTGTTGCTGAGCTCTATTATTTCCTTGTTAATTTTCTGCTTTGATAACCTATCTCTTGCTGATAATAGAGTACTGTAGTCTCCAACTATGATTGTATTAGTGTTTATTTCTGTTTTGATTTCAAGTATATTTTGTTTTATAAAATGTGCTGCACCTGTGTTTGCACATGTAGATTTTTGATTGTTATGTTCTCATATTGGATCATTTCCTTCATGAGTAGGAGGTGGCCTTTTTTATCCTTTCTGATAACTTTTGGTTTGTAGTCTATTTTATCAGATATTGATATGGAAACCCCTGCTTGTTTTGTTTTTCCATTTACTTAGAATATCATTTTTCATTCTTTCACACTGAGGAGGTGTTTATCTTTAGTGGCAAGGTGGGTTTCTTACAGACAGCAGATAGAAGGATCAATTTTGTTGATGCACCCTGATAACTTATATCTTTTGATGGGTGAGTGACGACCAATAATATTTAAGGTTATTACTGTGAGGTTCGAATTAATCCCTGCTATGATGAGGGGCTTTATGTGGTTTGATGATTCCTTGTGTTTTGTACTTTTTTGAACCTTGTGTATTTTTGGTAATTGTGATCTTCTTATTGTTGGCTCTTGAGATTGGTTGTTTGATCTTTTTGGATTCAAGAGATCCCACTGTTTATGTGATTGTTTAATTTTCTGGGCTCCTGGGGTATTATTCAGGATGTCTTTCCATACTTCTATATCACTGAGAGTTCCTCCTACTTTTTTTTTTCTTCCACGTAATTAAGAGTTTCAGGTCTTATGTTGAGGTCTTTAATCCATTTGAAGTTGATATTTGAGCATGTTGAGAGGAGTTGGTCAACTATAATTTTTTTAACATGTGGTTATACAATTTTTCCAGCACCATTTGTTGAGGATGCTGTCATTTTGTCAGTGTGCATTGTTGGGACCTATGTTAAAGATCAAGTAGCTGTAGTTACTTGAACTAAGGGTTGTGTCTTCAATTCTGTTCCACTGATTTATTTTTGTTTTAATCCAGTACCATGCTGTTTTTGTTATTATGGTTTCGTAGTACAGCTTAGATAGATTATGGTGATACTTACAGTGTTGTCTCTTTTGCTGATGATGTTTTTGGATATCCAAGGCCTTCTATCATTCAATATGAATTTTGAGATTATGTTTTCTATCTTTGTGAAAAATGATTCTGAGATTTTTATTGGTATACACTGAATCTGTATATTGCTTTTGGTAGACTTGTCATTTTTACAATATTAATTTGACCTATTCAGAAGAAATGCAGGCCTTTCTATTTTCTTATGTCCTCCTCTTCAGTATTCTATATTTTCATATATAGTTCTTTCATATCCTTGGTTAGTGTTATTCCAAGGTATTTGACTTTTTGTGGCTATTGAAAATGGGATAGTCTTGCTGATTTCTTTCTCTATGTATTTGTCTTTTGCATATAGTAAGCCTACTGATTGTTGCGTGTTGACTTTGTATCCTGACACTTTGCTGAAGGAATATTTTACTATTCAAAATTTTATGGTAGAGTCTTTTGGGCCACTTATGTATAGGATCATGTTGTCTGCAAATTAGACTTGTTTGACTCCTTACTTTCTAATTTGTATCTTATTTATATCTTCTCTTGTCTTATTGCTATGGTCTAGAAATTCTGGCACTATGTTCAAGAGCAGTGGTGAGAGCAAGCACCCTGTCTTGTTCCTGATAGCAATGGGAACATGTTGAATCTTTTCCCATTAAGTATTACTTAGACTTTAGGTGCATTGTGTGCTGCCTTTATTATGTTGAGATATAAACCTACCATTCCTATAATCTCTAGTGTTTTATCATGAAATGATATTGTATTTTGTAAACCAGAAGCAACTTATGGGTGAAAAGGATTGATTTCAGCTTACAGATTTGAGGGGAAGCTTTATCATGCTGGGATGAAAAGCATATCAGCTGGTTTACGTGTGATATAACCAAAGCAGAGAGAAGAAAAAGAAAAAAATTCTACTTTTATCAACCAGAAGGCTTGAATAAACAACACCTATGTGTGCTTCCAGGAGCATAACTTCTCCAGCAAGGCTGTACCTTCCAGAGGCTCCACCAGGTGGGGACTAAGTAAGAAGCTTAATAACAAATAGTTGGACCTATGGGTGACATTTTAAATTCAAGCCCCCATATCTAGTGGCACAGAATTCCTTGTCTACCTTACTCAGTCTTAAGTTAATACCTATATAACAGAGCCCTAGAGTTTTATTTCATCTCTGAATTGATCTTCTGACTTCTAACCTCATGTCATTGCTTTTTTTTTTTTTTTTATCTCAAGGTTGAGTCTCATTCTAGCTCAGGCTGACCTGGATCTCACTATGTAGTTTCAGGGTGGCCTCAAACTCACAGTGATCCTCCTACTTCTGCTTCCTGAGTACTGGGATTAAAAGCATGCGCTACCACACCCAGCTCGATTGCTTTCAGTGTTCCTTTGTATGTCTAGCATTTTTGAGATCCAACACTCAAAATCAAACCTCTATCTTTAAAACAACAACAAAAAAACTCTTTTATTCTCATCATTATAAATAGCTCATAGCTTGGTAGACCTCTAATTCTTTATTCTCCTGCTGCCCCTATTTATTATAAGCAGTTGAGTATATTTAGAAACCCCTATTCTACTACTCATTTGCACTTATTATTAGTCATTTTTCCCAATATTCAGCAATGATTCCCTTCATCAAAACTATTGAAAAGCTTTGCCTACATTGAAGCCATCCCCTAAGTCATTATCCTCATGGCTCACAGGTTCTCTCAACCAGTTCTTCATACTGCAGCCAGGATTCTCTTAAGACAGAGTTTTCAGCTTTTGTGATTTAATCCTCCTGTAACTTATTCTTAAAGTGGGAGTTAAATTTTAAATTTATTCTTGTCTACATAACTTCACATGATCTGGTCCTACCTTTCTCTCAACCTATCCCTTACATTCTTCCTCATAATTCCCCTAGTATCATTTGGACTAAATGTTTCTTCTCAAAGTCAGTTGAACCTGATAGAATTTACACTTGTTCTTCTTACATGGCCCTTAGCAGTTTTATAGGAAACTGGATTCTTTTTGTCTGCTTTAGAACTGCTCAAAGGTTCCAGGAATTTTCTATGTCACATTACTTGAAATACTTTCTATTCATATATATTCCTCCATAGGGTTAAAACCTAATTCATATGATATCTTAATTATTTTTTCTATTGATGGCTAATAACATATTTTAATTTATTTATTAATTTATTTAATTTACTAGAGAGAGAGAGAGAAAGAGAGAAACAGGCAGATAGAGACAGAGAGAATTGGCATGCCAGGGCCTTCAGCTGCTGCAAACAAATTCCAGACACATGCACCACCTTCTGCTTCTGGCTTATGCAGGTCCTGGGTCCTTTGGCTTTTTAGGGAAGCATCTTAACTAAGCCATCTCTCCAGTCCTAGATAGTACTATGTATTAGGTGCCAGAGATTGACTTTAATATTGACTGATCTGTCTGGCACATGGTAGATGGTAAATATTTATCAATTGAGCAAAAGACTGTGTGTAATATTTATCATACAGTTTATTTTATAAATATTGTAAGTAACTTTTGGTGGGTGATTATATCCTTATACATTATTGTTATGTTGCTGTGTTAGGTAGAAATTAAGTATCTCTGGTCTAAAGATTATTCTTTTTTCTGTCAGAAATATGTAAACCTCTTTGTAAGGTCAACAAGTATGATAACATCTAGTGTTCTTAGATATCATGTATGACAAACACTATGCTTTACATGTACCATTTAAATTCATTAATAGTTTATTTATATGGTGCATGATTTTTCTTCACTTACAGAAACAGTAAATAAGACCTAATTAAGTAAATTATTTTTAACAATCACTCAGATGAGTGGATACACAAAGTGAATCTCAGATCTATTTGACTAAAAAAACCATGTTATTTAAATTGACTACCTTAACAGTCCTAATTTAATTTATCTTTTAATAACTGCATAAATCATTTCTACATATAAAATTTTTGCTTCATTTTGGTTCCACTCTGATATCCAAGCACATTTTTCCTTGAGTTTAATTGGTCTGCAATTGACATATACTTTAGGTGATTTATTTAAAAATTAATTTAATTTTGAGAATCTGCACTTACCATCTTAAGTTTCAATAAATTTTTATTATAGTCTGACATCTTTGCTGAAGAGCATTGGACAGAGCCCTGTGAATGATCTCACAAACACTATGGCAGTTGGGTTTTATCTTTCCTACAGAGAATTAACCCTTACTAGATTCCCACAACTTTTGAGGAACAAAAGGGCATAAAACAGAAACAGATGTCACTCAGAACACAGTTACCTACCATTGAACCAGA
This sequence comes from Jaculus jaculus, assembly GCF_020740685.1. Taxonomy (NCBI): domain Eukaryota; kingdom Metazoa; phylum Chordata; class Mammalia; order Rodentia; family Dipodidae; genus Jaculus; species Jaculus jaculus. The sequence goes on along the minus strand of NC_059106.1, from coordinate 122,474,126 downwards.
TGGCATTCTGGTTACATGAAAGACAGTCTTTTTGCTCTCCAGAGAAGGGCCTCGGCTTCAGGTTCTGGTGTTGGTTAGAAGCAATACTTCACATTTACTAATACTGCTGTGGTTTGGACATAAAAATCACTGGAATGCTTGTCCAGTACAATGTTTAGTGGTGGTGCTTTGGGAAAGTGATGAGAACATAGGGAGTTTGATCTAATCAATGAGTGAATAATAAGTATATTCATAATTGAATAGATCATTGTGATCTGAAGGAAATTGTGGAAGGTGGAGCCAAACTAGAGAAAGTGGTTTGTTAAGGCATTCTGTCTTGTGCCTAGCCTCTTTCCTTCTGCCTCCAATTGTTTCATAGGTGTCATGTGATAAGACTCCATTCTCTGCCATGACATTTGACCATGATGAGCAGTAATGGCCCCTGTTATTTATAGAATGAAACTTATGAGATTGTGGGCCAAAACAAGTCTTTCCTCCTTTAAACAGTTTTTGTTTTTTTTTTTTTGTATATTTTGTTACTGCAATGGGAACTGACTAAAACACGTGCACACTATGTTGTTGTGCAAAAACATGAAATGAAATGGCCTTTTGTAATGTGTTGTATAATGCTGTCCTGATTGCAATCTTTTGAGCTTGAGATTGTCTGAGAAGTACTAATGGATAAAATAAGCTTACTCTCTGTGGTTTTTCTATTAAAACAATGATAGATTAATCTGTTTGAGGCCATCTATTATAGTACTGAAATGGCTATAACAAACCAGCCGATAGTACCACCACCAATTTACCAACCAACAACAATAACACTCAGATGCTAACAATAGCACTTAAGTGTTTTGATTACATCCTATATGTATTTCTATTCCCTTCCTACTAAATTAACTACTTATACAATACTTTAAACACATAAACTTATACACAGGCACCCAACCCCCTTCAATTATCTTACATAACATGTTATCTCTCAGTGTAGTATGATATTTACCTTGTGTTAATTATTACTGGGATATTTTCACTGATACCCAAAGAAGACTTAATAGTATGTTTGTATATCTAGCTAGCTCTCCAAGTACAGAATGAGCCCCAGCAAGACAAGGTATATATTACTAGAAATAAATGTTATTTCTCCTTATTTTATTTTCAAGCAAAAGGGATAGTTATAGATTGTGATAGTTGATGAATGAATAAGTGAAGGCATGAATGAATGTATGCATAAATAAATAATCATCAAGTATTTAAGCTTCAAAATTCAAATTTACATTGATAAGAAATATTAAGATCAGGAATACCAGACACGCTATGCTACTGATTATGCAACTATTGCAACTAGTTAAGACAAATCTATCCGGAGAATTGTCTTTTTGTATAATTTATGAATGGGGATTATAATTTCTAACTTCTTGAGTTGCAACCTTTTCTTAAAAGTTTCTTGCTCATTGTTATTGGACAGTTGATAAACTTTTATGAGTTCTCATCTATTTAGATAAAAATAAAGTCAAATGAATACACAAATGAGGACACTGCAAGTTTCTATAATCAATTGAAATCAGGCTTAAGTGAGATGGAATACATAGAATATGTAGTCTTTTAAAATCATTGTGTGTATGATCTATGTGCATGTGACTGTGTGTGAGTGTGGCACGTCACACTTGTGGAGGTCAAAAACAGCTTCAAGAATTAAACTTTTCTGTCATATTTGAGGCAAGGACTCTTGTTTTTCACCATTGCATACTTCAGGCTAGCTAGTTTGCAAGACTTTGAGTGTTCTCTTGTCTGCTTCCTCAGTCATCACTGGAAGGACGAGATTACTGACACTTGCTACTGATCTGGTTTTCATCCATGTTTGGTGTATCTTAACTCAGGTCCTCCTTCTTGGGCAACAAACACTTTACACACAAGAGCCATGTCCCCAGTCCAAATACAAAAGATATTGTTAGAATATGATTAATTACCAAATGGGTGAACCAGAAATGTGAATAGATACAAAAATACTTCAACATTGTCTTGATATCTTATAGCAGTTATTTTTTAAGAAGATTGTATATGGCTAGAATTGTACAAAGATCTATAATCTTATATAATGAAAGACCTGATCTTCTTTTGCCAATCTGTGAGTTGAAGTACGTGATAAGTCATTGTCTGCTGCATATGTGGCATAAATATCAACCTGAAGTTCATGTAGTTTAATAGAAATTTTCTGTATGCACTGACCCTGTCTCACACAATATGCTGTGTGTTATAAATTCAAAGCACATTGCCTATAAAAAATTATTTTATCATGGATAGATGAGAAGGACTATTTAAAACAGCCTACAAAATCCTTCTGTATTCTAAGAGGAAAGCCCAGCTTATATAAATTGAGGTCTTTTGTCTAAATTCACTTGCTAGTACCCTGGTTATGCATATATAATGGATTTCTACCAAAGAAATCTAGCCAGGGAACAATAAAAATGCACTCTTAGGCAAGCATGATTTTTAATATGCATAACAAGAATAATCTTATCTATGACAGATCTGATATTTTTCCAGAAAGTCTGAATGTGTGACTCTTCTTTTTTATGTGCAATTTGTTTGCTTTCCTATAATTGAGATTGATCACCATTGATTATCATCACTGCATATTTTGGTTATTAATTGTAGTGAAATTATTAAAACTGCACTAATTAAACATGGCACATATGATGACAAGTCTTCATTTCCAACTCAACTGTGTATGGAATCACTTAGGAAACACACCTTTGAGTATGTCTGTGAATGTGTTTCCAGAGAGGGTTACCTGAACACCGAAGATTCACAATGAATGTGGGCAAATGCATTCCATGTGCAGGTGTCCAGACTAAGTGAAAATGTTAAAAAAGAAAGCAATCTTAACACTAGTATCCAACTTTGATTCCTGACTGGGGATGCAGTGTGATCAGCTACTTTACAGCCAAGCTGCCTCTGCCATGAATGATTGTAACCCTCAAACATTCAGGTAAAGTAAATCCTTCCTTCCTGTATCCGTTACTTTCTCACTGCTGTGAGCAAATAGTTAACAAGAAGCAACTTAAGGAACAAAGGGCTTATTTTGGCTTAAAGTTCATGGTTATATATAGTCCAATATGGTACAAAATTCATGGCAGCAGGAGCTTGAGAAAGTTGGTCATGTTGCAACCATAGTCAGGAAGCAGTGAGTGATACATGTTTGTGCTAAGCTCATATGCTGTCTTCCTTTGATTCAGTTTCAGTTAGAGGTGTTACCACTTCCAATGACCTAATCTAGTAAAATCAAAGGCATTTTCAGAGATTTGAATCCATGGTGATTCAAAATCTTGACAAGTCAACAATTACCCATCATATTTCCTGAAGTTTTGTTGTTGGGTATTGGGTCACAGCAACAAATAAAATAACGAATACAAAAGACACACAAGAAGGGATAAATATATACATGAGCTCTCACTGATATGAGTGTATGTGTATGTGCTTGCTTATCTTTGTTGTAGCTTGTTTATTTTTATTTATTTGAGAGAGAGAAAATGGGCACACTAGGGCTTCCAGCCACTCCAAATGAACTCCAGAGGTGTGTGCCCCCTGTGCATCTGGCTAATGTGGGTTCTGGGGAATCTAGCCTTGAACCTGGGTCCTTAGGTTTCACAGGCAAGTGCTTAACTGCTAAGCCATCTCTCTAGCTCACTTTCTTTGTATTGAAGAAGATTATAGTTGTAACTATGCAATGATAGAAGGAATAATTTCACATATAAACAGATAAAGTATCACACAATAGATGAAAACTAAGCAAAATATAGTGAACATGACATATTATTTGTCTTTGCCTACAATATGCACTAAAAGATTGTCAGACATACTCAGAAAAAGACACAAAGCATTAGTATTGCTGTATCACATATGCTTAAGAGTTATTGTCCTTGGAGACAATACAAAGCTAACATAAGATCTGAAATAAACAGCTTCATTATGGGGGGAGAAAACTAATTTATCACATAGAAAGCATATGTATGTGTGCACATGTGTTGGGTTTTAAGCATCTGTGCTTTTTTTCCATCAAATGTTCAATATCACTTCCATGGTGAGCAAGAAAGTGTATTTTCTCTCAGTGATCAAATACTTTCATACATCAATTCCTATATAAGAGCTGCCTCCTAAATCCTTGTTTTTGACTCTAAAACACTAATTTTTCAGGAGCAATGTAAAAACAAAGCAACTCTCAACTACTGACAAAGTAGAGAGAAGAGAGCTTAACATCAAGAACTCAATAGTAATATTGATGAATTAAGCAGCCATTCGTGGATTTAGTCAGACTTGAATACACATGCTTTTAATTTAAAACTTCTTTGAGCAAACCATTAAACTGTGTATCCCCTTTTATTATCTTGGATGAAATGGTTCTAGTGAGTATTAAATAATTCATATAAATTATTTTTAAAGCTTTACAATGACATGGAAATGTGACTTACTATTATTATTTTAATGTTAATTATAGACATACTTAGTAAGTATACATTATTTGTTCATATCTTTCTCTCATCCTTGCCTCCATTCCATTGGGAGACCTCCTCAGTGTGGTTGCAGATTTTCCTCATGGGGTGGTGGGTTTTGTGTTGTGAGGCAGCAGTTGTTTTGAGGAGGCAATGCCACTGGGTATGATGTCCCAACTTGTGGCTCTGACAATCTTTCCACCCCTCTTCCACAAAATTCTCTGAGCTATGTTGGGTGTGTTTTGAGGCTACTTGAGTGATAGGCTCTTGGGAGATTCTATATCTCTGCTTTGGTAGATGTTGAGGGTCTTCAGTGTCTGTCTCCTTCACCCTAGTGCTGATTGTCAGGCTCACCATGGAAGCTTCATTGTTGCTCATCTCCTCAGCTACTCTGTCGTTTCAGCTGAGGCTCAGCTGAAGTGCTAGGGGTAGTTGATCTCCTTGGGCCTCACTACCATCTGAAAAAGAAAAACAGATTCTCCAATGAAGAGTGAAATCAGTACAGGTTAATTGGGATAAGTGTAATTAATTTAAGAACAATTTGATGTATCTAGTTCCTCTTTCAGCCCAAGATTATAGGAACTTGACATTGAAGAGCATAATCTTTGTCTCCATGGGATTCTGACCTGGTTCCAAGTCCAGATATGGATTTTTGTCCACTGAGTGGATCTCTTAGCCAATCAGAAAGATATTGGTTACCCACCAAGGCTGTGTACTTCTATTGCACTGTGTGTACATCTTGTCAGGGTGTTTACTTCTGATTAGCTTAGACACCTGGTTTTGCTAGGATAGATGTTGGTCACTTTGGCATAGTCACTCATGTAGTACTTTCTGAAGCAGATGGGCTAGTTGTCTGGATTATGGCTCTCATCCAGACTCCAGCCAGGGGTCTTCATATTCTGTGAAAGAAGCATATGATGTCTTCAGCAGTAGAGTCTTACTATTTACCTCAGGCTGGTAATCAAGTGCTTTGATGGAAGCCTGCCTTGTTATGGGGACCTTAGAGGTCTCTCTGAGCGTCAGCTCATTGTAGGTGATAACCACATTCTGGTACTGGGAATTACAAGCCAGAGCCATATGTATGTGTCTATATATATAAATTTATGGTTAGGCTTCATTCCACCCTCTACAGATCATAGTCAGTTACTCAGCAAACTCACACAATCACAGAAAGAAATCACCACATGGTCTCATTCATCTGATGTTCTTAATCTTTATCAGCTCAAGCTGCTGACATATGTAATAGGAAACTCCACACTCAGACAATGGTGATGGAAGGGCTTGGGGGAATGGGAAGGGTAGGGGAGGAAAACACAAAACTTAAAACAAAATGAGCTGGTAGGATAGAAACCTTTATCCTTGAAAATAGATTAAAAGGTTGAACCCTATTTTAACTAGTAACTTTTTCTCAGTATGACAATCCTAACTTTTAAATATATACAAAATAGCCATGTATGCTATCTCCTAATAAAAGATGCACAACATTAAAGATTTATCAAAACATATGTAAAATTAGATTTTCTGAACTTTCAAATAACATACAAGTGTTTTAACATTTATTCAAGAAATTCCCATAAATCTTGAGAAGAACATTAATCCTCAGCCTAAAAAAATGTTTAGAAGAGAAGTTTCTTTTGGAGAAATTTCACCTTCTCTTATAACAAAGACCTATGACTTATGGTGAAAGAAAGACAGTCAACATCATAGCCAATAACTTTCTGGTAGATGCACAGGAGCTCACCCGACGAGGGCACATAGTTTTTCCCAGACCTTGGGACTGTGGGCACTTCTTTTCTGCTTGGAAATGCACTGTGTTTCGATTCTATCTCTTTCTGGTTAGAATAAGTCCCTACTTCATGGGGACTCCTTTGTCTCTGTACTATCTACAGCCATTCCTGAGAGAAATCAAATGACATTTTTCTGTTTTTTTCGTTTTGTAACAGGCAATTATCAGAGGTATCTGGGGCACAGAAAATGTTAGTGGACTGCTGGTCCTCCGGCAGGTAGGGCTGTAGGAGAGCTGGTCCTGCCGTTTTCTCCTTGGGGCTAAGTGGGATAGTGAGTGTCGATGACCCAGACCCCCCCCCCCCAGTCACTGGAGAGAAACACACTGAGTCTGGACACTTGTCAAAGCAGGATCTCACTTTATTGTAACAGGAAGGTGTTTATATAGCATTGAGAATGAAGGCAGAGATCTCAGGAAAGGATGAGGTGTAAGGGCCAATAGCATATCACGACTTTTGAAATGATTGGTTCTAAGCGCACACAAGAACTCTAACTTTTTTTGCAGAAGTAGCAGACCAGAGGCAATTTGGCACCTTGCTGAGTCATAGCTGGCCAGAGACAGGTCATCAAACTTTAGCTAGGCTCAGGAAGTTCCACTAGGCCTCACATCTGGGCCTCTAAAGGCCCAACAATGGACCCAGTTCCAGACTTCTACAAACAGGATATGGGGAACAACCTGTGACCTGTGCAACAGGCAGGAAAAAAACACCAGCATCAATTGAAGACCCTTGTGTATCAAAAACCAGCAGCTCCTCAGGAAGCCTCCAGGCCTTCAATGCTGGATTAGGACTGCTAAGGTGTCTGGCCATGTGGAATGAGCAGCTACTGGGTTCCTTGGTTCTCTAGCCTGCAACTGCTATTGGACTAACTTAAGCTAATCCAATAAATTCCCTTTTTCATATAATTCATTCTAGCAGTTCTGTTCCTCAACAGAAACCTGGCTAATACATTTTTTGGTACCAAAAGTGGGTGTAGAGAAAAAGAATTGCAAGGATGGACTTTTCTAGGGGACTTGGTGCTATCTAGGGTTGGCTTTCAAACTTCATTGCTGCTAAAGGCCCTACTGGTAATAAAGACAGTGCTTTTAGTAGAAATAAGGAAGACACTAATGTCTGTGGTGTGAATTATTTTAAAGAACTATGTGAGATAGATGTATTTGGTGATCCTGACTCATATCTTGTAAAGAGCAAGGGATTTAGTGACTCTGTATTTAAACCATTTGACTATTTGTGGAAAAGTAACACAAATCATGAGCCTGGTTGTTGCTTCTAGCATCTCTAGACAAACTATTGAGGGAAGAGCAGATGCTCAGAAAAGAAATTTCCAAGCTTAAGACCCATATACATTATCTGAAAGTTTCTAATGGTTCCCTGGAGGAGAGTCTCCTCTCTAGCCAATACAAGGTTCAAATTGCAGACACCAAACACAAGCTGTCATTGTGAGATTGGCTAACTTGCAACATTAACTCAAATTCCAGCATCATTGGCTATCAGAAGTTAAAGTGAGGGCACTGATTGGAAATCAATGATTAGGCATTGATTCTGTGACTTGGTAAATAGATATGTAGGAAGACCCTGAAGAATCTTGGGACATTGAACTTTCTGATTCTGAAGAAGTTGTTTTGCATGAAAATATGATCTCCTCTCCCTTAGCAGCAGTTGTATCCCCATCTCCACACTCTGAAGTATTACCCTCCCCACTCTAGCCTGAGGGAATTAATCCTTCTTTGTGTGAGAAAACAGAAGGAGGTGATGATGCTCCTCAGTGCCCACCCATCTTTGGCACTAGGCAAATAACCAGGCATAAAGCTAGGCATGCCCCTAAAGGTGAGATAGAAAGTGTGACACAAGCGGAGGTGAGGTACACCACTAAAAAACACCAAAAGTTTTCTAACTTGCATAGGCATAAGCATGAGGAATATGTGCAGGAATGGATTTTAAGGATGTGGAATGATGGAGGACAGAAAATAAGACTTAATTTACTGCAATGGACCCATTGAACAAAGATTTTAAATTTAACACAGCAGCTTCTGCAGTTTGAAGAAGTGCCAAGAGTTTATTTGATCAGTTGGCTGAGAGGGAACACCATCATACTTAAAGTGTGGAATCATTGGTCTTTGATGTAAAGAAGAAATCACAGTGGGAGCTGCAGTTGCTGCATTAGGTGAATTAGATACAATGGGTCTAACAGGATCTCAGAGCAACAAAGAGTCAAGTGGCTGAATTGCCAAAGGTAAGGTGAGCATGTTTTTCATAGTAGCATAGGCAAAATTATGCACATAAAGGTATGATTCATATGGACTTTTGGCACTGGCTGATTAATCATGGTATTCCCAGAAGTCTAATAAATAAGAAGCATACTGAGTTCCTGCTTGATCTGTATATGCAGCAAAATTCCAGAGTAAAGGAATGTAAAGCCACTTTGAATTATAGCAACAGAGAATTCAGGCCTCTTATTCAGTTTACGTACTTGAGCCAGTTTACAGATCCTGAGTCCCTTGATTGAAAGGGTAGTGGGGGCCCCTCAAGGAAGGACCCTCCTACAACCCCATAAGTTTTATTATTAATCTTATACCTATCCTTCTTTGTAGGGACCTGAGGCCTTCTGCTAGGGTAAGTGTACACTGAAGGGAAATAATCAAACCTTTTGGTGCCTATTGGACACTGGCTCTGATTTGACATTGATTCCAGGAGACCCCAAAAAGCATCGTGGCCCTCTAATTAAAGTAGGTGTTATGGAAGTGTGGTGATCAATGGAGTTTTGGCAAATGTTAGACTGACAGAGGGTCCAGTGTGTCCCTGAACTCATCTTGTGGTACTTTTCCCAGTCTCAGAATGCATAATTGGGATAGATATATTTGGAATATGCTGAACCCCCACATTGGTTCCATGACTTGTGGAGTGAGGCCTATTATGATTGGAAAGACCAAATGAAAGCCATTGAGCCTCCCACAGCCAGGGAAAATAGTGACAAAAACAGTATCACATCCCTGGAGGTATTGCAGAGACTAATGGCACTATAAAGGACTTGAAAGATGAGGGGTTGGTGGTTCCCACCACATTGCCCTTCAACTCTCCTATTTGGCCAACTTAGAAAACAGATAGATCCCGGAGAATAAGAATGTATTATTGGAAACTTAATCAGGTGGTGACTCCAACTGAAGCTGCTGTACCATGTGTGGTGTCTTCACTTGGGCAGATTAACATATCTCCTCATGCCTTGTATGAAGCTATTGATCTTGTGAATGCTTTCTTCTCCATACCTGTCCATAAGGACCACCAGAAGCAATTTGCCTTCATCTGGCATGGTCAGCAGTACACCTTTACTCTTTTACCTCAAGGTTCTATTAACTGTTCAGCTCTATGTCATAGCTTAGCTTACAAGGATCTTTTTCACCTGTACCTTCCACAAGGTGTCACACTGGTCCATTATGTTGATAACATTATGCTGATTGGATCAAATGAGCAGGAAGTGGCAACCTCTCTGGAGTTGGTTGTACAGAATATGTGCATAGGGGATGGGAAATAAATCCATCCAAAATTAGAGGACCTTCCACCTCAGTGAAATTTCTAGGAGTTGAGTGGAGTGGGGCATGCAGGGATATTCTTTCTAAGGTGAAAGGTAAGTTGTTGCATCTGGCCCCTCCTAACACTAAGAAAGAAGCACAATGTCTAGTGGGCCTATTTGGATTTGGGAAACAGCACATTTCTCATTTGGGTGTCTTACTCCATCCCATATGCCAAGTGAGTTGGAAACCAGCTATTTTTCAGTTGGGCCCAGAATAACAGAAGGCTCAACAGGACTAGGCTACTGTCCAGGCTGCTATGCCATATGATCCAGCAGATCCAATGGTACTTGAGGTGTAGGTGGCAGATAGAGATTCCTTTTGTCCCCAAGCATGCATATACTGAATCATGGGGTGTGACCTATGATCAGCTGACTGAGGAGGTGAGGACAAGGGCATGGTTTACATATGGTTCAGCATGTTATGTGGGCACTTCCCAGAAGTGGACAGCTGCAACATTACAGCCCCTTTCTGAGACAATGCTGAAGGACTGTGGTAAAGGCAAGTCTTTACAATGGGCAGAACTTTGTGCAGTTCACATGGTTAAACATTTTGCTTGGAAAGAAAAATGACCAGATGTGTGGTTATACACTGATACAATTGGTTATAGAAAATGGTTTGGCTGAATGGTCTAGGACTTGGAAGAAGCACAATTGGAAAATTGGTGAAAAGGTCATTGGGGGAAGGTGTATGTGGATAGAGCTCTCTGAAAAGGACAAAGGATATAAATATACTTGTGCCCCATGTTAATGCTCATCAGAAGGTTACTTCATCAGAGGATGACCTTAATAATAAAGTAGATAAGCTGACCCATTTTGTGGATAGTGGTCAATCTTTTTCCTCAGCCATCCCTGTCATTGCCCAATGGGCCCAAGAACAAAGTGGTCATGGTGACAGGTATGTATGTTATGCATGGGCCCCAAAACATGGACTTCCACTAACTAAGGCTGACCTGACTACAGCTGCTGCTGGCTGCCAAATTTGCCAGCAGCAAAGATCAACTCTGAGCCCCTAATATGGTAGTATTCCTAGGGGTGACCAGCCAGCAACTTGGTGGCAGGATGACTAAATTGGATCTCTTCCACCATGGAAAAGGCAGCATTCTGTTCTTACTGGAATAGACACTTAATCTGAAAATACATTTGCCTTTCCTGCATGTAGTGCTTCTGCCAAAACTACCACCAATGGGCTTGCAGAATGCTTTATCCACCATCATGGTATTTGACGCAGCATTTCTTCTAACTAAGGAACTCACTTCAGAGCCAAAGAAGTACAGCAGTGGGCTCTTGAATACGTAATCCACTGTATTACCATGTGCAACACCACCCTAAAGCAGCTGGCTTGATAGAATGGTGGAATGGCCTTTTAAAAAAATAGCTGCAGTGCCAACTAGGTGGCAATAGCTTGGAAGTCTGGGGCAGTGTCCTCCAGCAGGCTGTATATGCTCTGAATCAGCGTCCTTTATATAGTGCTATTTCGCCTATACCTGGATCCATGGGTCCAGGAACCAAGGGGTGGAAATGGGAATGTCCCCACTTACCATCACCCAAGTGGCCCATTAGCTAAATTTTTGCTTCCTGTTCTCACAACCTTACATTCTATTGGCCTAGAGTTCTTGGTTCCAGAGGGGCAGTGCTTTTTCCAGGAGGCACAAAGAAAATTCCATTGAACTAGAAGCTAAGACTTCCCCCTGGTCACTTTGGGCTTCTGATGTCCTCCAGTCAATAGGCTAAGAAATAAGTTACAGTGTTAGCAGGTGTGATTGATCCAGACTACCAGGAGGAAATTTGACTGCTGCTCCACAATGGAGGTAAGGAAGAGGGTCTGGAGTGCAGCAGATCCTTTAGAGCATCTCTTAGTGTTACCATGCCCTGTTATCAAAGTCAATGGACAACTGCAAGAACCCAATCGAGGTAGTGTGATAAATGGCCCAGATCCTTCATGAATTAAGGTATGGGTCATCCTTCCAGGTAAGGAACCAAGACCTGCTGAGGTGCTTGCTGAAGGTGGATGGAAAACAGAATGGGTAGTAGAACAATGTAGTTACAAATACCAGCTAAGGCCACATGACCAATTGCATAAATGAGGACTATAATTGCAATGTTTCTGTCCTACCTTGATATGGAGTGTTTGTACATAATCTACACCAATATTAAGATTATATCACTAGCTAATTATTGTTGAATTTTTACTAGACATATTATATTAGAGACTAAGTATTCCTTAAGGAACTTGCTTAGTGTTGGGGGAAGATTTTGCATGTCTGGTCATACATGGAATAGTTATACCATGTTAGGCAGAATTTTGAACTTATTACTGTTTTTATTTGGAAATTAAGTATGATGTAAGGAGATATGGTTTGGTATCAAACTGACAAAAGGTGGACTTTGTGATTGTTAAGGTGTTGTCAACTTGATCTGTTTAGTAATCCACAGAAATTCTTTTCAGATGTATCCCTGAGGTTGCTTCCAGGAAGGATTAAGGGAAGGAGGAAGTCTTTTCCCAGAATAAGCCCATTGTGGGTGGGCCCTCTCAAAAGGGGACTTTATATAAGGGAGTTCTGCATAAAAGGAGCCCCTTCCTTCTATTTGGCTGCCAGAGCTGCTTGCTGCCTTCCAGCGTGGATCAAAGACCAGTGAGGACTGAACGCCAGCATCGACTGATGACCCATATGGATTGAAAACCAGCATCTCCTCAAGAAACCTCCAGGCCTTCAGTGCCAGATTGGGACTGCTGAAGCATCTAGCCATGTGGACTGACCAGCTAAAGGGCTCCTTGATCCTCTGGCCTGAAACTGCTATTGGAGCATTGCAAGCTAATCCAATAAATTTCCTTTTTAATATAATTAATTCCAGGAGCTCTGTTACTCTAGAAAACCCTGACTAATACAACCAGCCTGAATTGTCTGCCAGCTACCATCTAGGCCTAATCGTTCTGGCTGCCACTTTTGGCTCAATGTCTCTTAGCCCACCAGCCCTAGCCACTAATTAAAAGTTTTTCCTTCTGATTCCTCTACCTTGATTAAAGAACTTCCTAGGGTGATATGTTCAAGGTGTCTCCTTTAAGCCTTCTGGGCCTTGCCCTCCTTACCCTGAAAAATCTAATCCCTAGGGATTTTGAGTATTTTTTTTTTTTTTCCAAAAACACCTCCTCTTAGCCTGTAACCTTTACAGGAGACCTCTGGAGCATTTGGTTCCTGCTGTGTCTACTGCACATTCTCCTTAACTGAGCTAAGATGCAGTCTCATTGACTAACCTCAGTGAGTATCAGTAGTGCTTACAGAGAGCATGGGGTCATAGATACTTTATCTATTGCATACTTGCAGTTAACCAAAAGGGCAGAATAAAACTCCTAAGCTGTGCCCAGCTGGCTACTTATCCAGGGAGAACAGGGACCTCCCATTTCCTTCAGAGACCAAAAAGGCAATTAGGAAGTATACTAAGATAAATAGAGACACCACAAAGAAAGAAATCCTCCTTAAAAAACAAATTCTTAAGCAATTAGCACCTGATATTCATAGAATGTTACACAAACTTATAGTCAATCCAGGCAAGAGTTTATACCAGTTGGTTCATATTGCAATGCTGGTCTATTACAGTCAGAGAACGAAAGGAAAGATGAAGAGAGAGACCCCCCCCCCCATAGGATAGATGACAACAGGTAATGAAGATCATCCAAGGAGGGTCTCTCCTGACTGACACCTATGGGGCCTTTTTCCTCTGTGGAAAAACTGAGCATTTTTGAAAAGATTGCACTGAGGAAAGCAAGACCACATGGTCTTAGTCTCAGCCCCCATCAGGACCCTGCCTTGATCGCCAAAAGATCTACTGAAGAGGTGCCCCCTGGGTACAAGACCCTAGAAGGATGTTGATGGATCCCAAAGTCATTCCTGTTGGCTCCCATTCTACCAACCCAATCTCATAAACACTGGGTGACTTATCAGGTGGTACAACACCATCTCAAATTTCTGGTTGACATGCTACCCTTTCCTCCAGGCCTCCTTCTACCTGAGCAGTCTTTTCTCAGGTTATATTGTGGCAACTCCAGAGAAAGTTTTTTACACTGTCTGTTCTTCTGGAGAATACCTCTTCTATCACTTGTTCCTCATAGTTCCAGGAACCCCAGTCCCCCAGTTGGAGAGGGTATTCTCTCTAAATTAATAATCTTTTCCTTTCCAAAGTAACTATGTCTTTCCCTAACTGAAGATAATGTAGATCCCTTAATCTGGACTGATGGAAAGATTTTTGGTTGAGACATCATCCAACTCCAATCTCGGTACATCTTAAGGACCATAATTATTTCCTTTACCAAAATTGCTTCAAATTAACAAAACTCAAAATGAAAAGGAGAGATCACAACAGACATAAGTAAAATTGGGAGAATCATTGGGACTTATTTCAAGAAACTCTAATCCACAAAACTGGATAATATGTAAGAAATGTATAAATTCCTGGACACATACTATATACCAAAGCTAGATTTATCTCCTAAACAAACCTGTCATACTCAGAGAGATTGAAAAATTAATAAAAATTCCCCCACAAAAGAAGACTACAGGACCAGATGGCTTCTCAGCTGAATTGTATCAAATCTTCATGGAAGAAATCAAACCAATCTTTCTCAAAATGTGCCACATAATTGGAGAACAGGGAAAGCTCCCCAATTCCTTCTATGAAGCTAGTATCACCCTAATTCCAAAACCAGGCAGAAATGCCACAAGGAAAGAAAACTATAGGCCCATTTCCCTGATGAACTTAGACGCAAAGATCCTGAATAAAATCCTTGCAAACCGAATCCAACAACACATCAAAAGTATTATCCACCTTGATCAAGTGGGACTCACCCCATGAATGCAGGGGTGATTCAACATACAGAAATATGTCAATACAATACACCACATAAACAAGGTTATACACAAAAACCACATGATCATATGAATAGATGCAGAAAAGGCCTTTGACAAAGTACAACATCACTTCATGATCAAATCATTGTGGAGAATTGGCAAGGTCGGTTTATATCTTAACATAATAAAGGCAATATACAAAGCTCCTAAGGCCAAATGATACTTAATGGAGAGAGACTAGAGGAAATCCCATTGAGATCAGGAACAAGGTGAAGGTGTCCACTCTCATCTCTGCTCTTCAAGATGTTACTGGCAGTCCTAGCTCAAGCAATAAGATAGGAGAAAAAAATAAAAGGGATACAATTTGAAAAGGAAGAAGTTAAGTTAGCTCTATTCACTGATTACATGATTGTGTACATAAGAGACCCCAGAGACTTCATCCCAAAACTCTTGAAGGTGATTAACTCCTATAGCAAGGTAGGAGGATACAAAATCAATGCACAAAAATCAGTAGCCTTTCTATATGCAAATGACAAAGATACAAAGAAATAAGGGATATGGTCCCATTTTCAATAGCAACAACAACAAAAACCTCGAAATAACATTAACCAAGGAAGTGAAAGATCTATACAATGAAAACATAAAAACACTCAAAAAAGAAATTGAGGAGGACTCCAGAAAATGGAAACACCTTGCAAGCTCCTGGATAGGCAGAATTAGCATTTTGAAAATGGCAATCCTACAAAAGGCAATATAAGGTCTAATGCAATTCCAATTCAAATCCCAACATTGTTCTTCACAGAAATAGACAAAATGATAAAGTTCATATGGAAAGGCAGAAGGCCTTGGATATCCAAGCATATCTTCAGAAAAAGAGATAGCTCTGCCTTGAACTTGCTATGTAGCTCAGGGCATCCTTGAATTACTGATCATCCTGCTTCCATCTCCCAGATACTAAGATTACAGGTGTGTGCCACTATGTCCTGTGTACATCTCTTTGTTTTGATTTAATTTAATACAGTAATGGTAGCACTTGGTGTATATTTGTAAATATAAATATTGTTTTCCCAATGTTTTCGATAAACTTAAAACATTTAGTAATATGTTGTTTAAATTTATATGTTAACCTAAAATATATTCCTTCTGATCCCTTATAATTTTTCAGTGCAGTCTTCCCCTCAAATTAATCCTCTTTCATAGAAAGTAGTTTGCAGCTACAGAGACAGATTAGCAGTTAAGGCACTTGCCTGCAGAGCCAAAGGACCCAAGTTGAATTCCCCAGGACCCATGTAAGCTAGATGCACAAGGTGGTTCATGCAGCTGAAGTTCGTTTGCATTGGCTAGAGGCTCTGGCACACCTATTCATTCTCTATTGCTCTCTCTGCCTCTTTCCCTTTCATGGAAATAAATAAACAAATAAAATATTTTTAAAAAGAAAAAAAAAAGAGATATCTCTGGAGGCATCACCATACCTGATATAAAGCTACATTACAGAGCCATAGCAATAAAAACAGCATGGTACTGGCATAAAAACAGGAGTATAGACCAATGGAATAGAATTGAGGACCCAGACTTTGGGTCAAGCAACTACAGCTACTTGATATTTGACAAAGGTCCTAACAACATAGGCTGGAAAAAAGATACCATCTTCAACAAATGGTGCTGGACAAACTGGATAACCATATGCAGGAAACCAAAACTTGTTCCGTACATCTCACCATGCATTACACTCAAGTCCAAATGGATCAAAGACCTCAATATAAGACCAGAAACCTGGCTACTAATGGAAGAAAATATAGGAAGAACTTTCCATGATATAGGAATGGAAAAAGACTTTCTGAACAAAGCTCCAATAGCACAGGATCTTAAACAATCACTCAACCAATGGGATCACATGAAGCTAGAATTTCTTCACAGACAAACATACAATAAGCAAAGCCAATAGATTAACCACAGAATGGGAGAAAATATTTTCTGATTATCCAACTGACAGAGGCCTAATCTCTAGAATCTACAAAGAACTCAAAAACCTAAACAATAAAAAGTCAAACAACCCACTCACAAAATGGGGCAAACAGCTGGAAAAGTCAGTTCACAGAGGTAAAAATACAAATGGCAAACACACACTTAAGAAAATGTTCATCATCCCTAATCATCAGGGAAATGCAAATTAAAACAACTATGAGATTGTACATTTCCCCAGTAAGGATAGCAAACATTATCAACTCCTACCAAATCAGAGAGCCAGAGCCTCAGAGGCCCCCAACACCTCAGCACTGAAGCAGACCAAAAATGAACCCAACATGGCTCAGGGAAATTTTGTGGAAGAGGGGGCGGAAAGGATGTCAGAGTCACATGTTGGGTCATGATTTGCAGAGACATTTATCATACCAATAACTGGGGGCTAACTCCACAATGCACGACCCATTTTCATTAACAAGGAGGGTCTAATGGGAGGGGGTAGATCACAGATGAGCCTAAATAATGGTACCAAACTGCCTGTATTTACTGAAAAGAAAACTAATAAATTAAATTTAAAAAAAATCAAATGAAAGAAATGCTGGTAAGGATGTGGATAAATAGGAGCCCTCCACTGTTGGTGGGAATGTAGGATGGTACAACCACTTTGGAAAGCAATATGGAGACTCCTAAAAAAGCTGACTATAGAGTTACCAACAGACCCAGTTATTCCTTTACTGGGCAGGTAACTTAAAACCATCAAACCTCAGTCCAGAGAGATTTGGTCAATGCTATTTATAGTTGCTCAATTCATAATAGTTAAGAACTGGAATCAACCCAGATGTCCATCACTAGAAAAAATGGATAAATAAGATGTAGTATATCTATACAATGGAATTCTACAGAGCATTAAGAAAAAAAAAATGACACAATTAAATTTGAAGTAAAATGGTTGAACCTGGAACAGATCATCATCATTGAACTTACCCAATCACAGAAAGGTAATCACTGCAAAGTCTCACTCACCTCCAGCACCTAAGCTGAATCTACCCAAGATGCTAACATACCCAGCAAGCATCTTGAGGACTAGACAGTAAGGGTGGGTGGGGAGGGAGGGGACGGCAAGGGAGGAGGTGGTAGACACAAATCTAGACCCAAATGGCAATGGTACCTTAAAATTCTACATCATAAAAGGCAGACCAAATGGTTGAATCTTCACCAGGCCCTTAGAGGGAACACTGGACCTCAAGGTACAGGACAGGGTACAGTGAAGACTGACCTTAATCTTCTACAGCTTTTCTTTCTCAATGTCTCTTTCTATCTCTCTTCTCTGTAACTGTTTTATATTAGTTATCTTTTTCTTCCTTCTCTTAGTGGGAACTGACCTATAACTCCCAGTACCAGCATGTGGCTTCATCCACAACGAGCTTTTGATCAGAGAGACCTACAAGGTTTCCTAAAAGAAAGACAGATTTCTGTCCAAGTACTTGATGACCCACCAAAGGTTAGTGGTAAGACTCTACTGCTAAAGACACCATATGTGCTCGACATGTAACATGGAGTGGCATGGCTAGAAGTTAGAAGAGAGTCTGTCCCCAGACAGTCAGTACATCTATTGCCAGAAGGTGCTTCATGGGCAACTGGGGAAAAAGACCAATATCTGTCCAAGCAACTCATGGTCTAACCTACTTAACAGCAAATAACCTGTTGTGATGCTCACACAAGTGCAATAGTGGTGCACAGCCATGTTGGGAAACCAACTGCTCTTTATTTGGCTGACTGATCCTCTCAGTGGTACAGGACCCATAGATGGAGTTAGGAAAGAACCAAGTCAGAACCATATCCAAACATAAGCCCACCATTATCAAGCTACCACTAATTGTGGGCTACAAGAGGGCCTACCTACATATTAAATTCTCTATTAAAAAAAATAATAAGGGTTATCCCATTTATCTGGTGCTAACTTTACTCTCCATTGGAGAATCTGCTTCTCTTTTTCAGATAGACACAGATCCTAAGGAGCAAACGACCCCATCATACCTCCAAAGGGTCCCAGCAGAAACTAAGAATAATTGGTGAAACAAGCAGAGGTGCTGTTTTCATGGTTACCCTGGTACCAGCACAAGGGTGAAGGAGATGGACAAAGAGAAAAATCAAGTCCTACCAAATCAGATATCCACAGACACAGAAGGTCCCAACACTTCATCACTGAAACTGACCTAAAAGGAACCCAACATGGCTCAGGGAAATTTTGCAGAAGAGAGAGTGGAAAGAATGTCATAGCCACATGTTCATGATACACAGAGACATTTCCTTCTACCTATAACTGTGGGCTAACTCCTCAATGCATGACCCATATACCTCAACAAGGAGGGATCAGAGGGAGGGGGTAGGACATGGAGGAGGCTAGCAATGGTACCAACTTGACTTTATTAACTGAGTACAAAAATAATTAATAAAAAAAGAAACAAAATAAATAAATAAATATTTTTTAAAAAAAATCATTATACACTAAAAAATGAGACTTTAAAAAAGAACATTTATTTATTTGTTTGTTTGTTTATGAGAGTGTGGGGGGGAGGGAGAGAATGGGTGCACTAGGACCTCCAGCCATTACAAAAGAACTCCAGAGGTATGCACCATTTTGTGTACCTGGCTTATGTGGGTCCTAGGAAATTGAACGTGGGTCTTTTGGCTTGGCTTTGTAGACAAGTGTCTTAACTGATAAATCACCTCTCCAGCCCTATAATCAGAGACATATGAAGGACTTAAGCTCTTGAATGAGTGCTCAAGTCCATAGGTCTCTCCTATTTTTGGACTCTGGAAAGGGCCCAATAGGTGGAGGCTACTGGAAATCCTCCTCTTAATAAATGAGGCAGTGGTCCCTGTTCATCCTGTAGTAGATGATTCCTATACTCTTGTAGCTCAAATTCCCTATAGAACTACTCATTATGCAGGCCTGGATTTGAAAGATGCTTTCTTTCTTACCTTATGTCTAAACATTCAGCCCTTGTTTGCCTTTCAGGACCCAGAGAACAAGTCTTGCCCACTGGATAGTTTTGCTCCAAGTCTTTTGACATAGTCAAGTCTGTTTCACTTAGCTCTAGCTCAGGGCCTCATAGACTGTAATGGTCTGGAGACCATCCTTTTATATTATGTATATGATCTTTTTCCCTTGTGGGATTCTGAAGAAAAGATCATTTCAGAAAATGAGGCCCTTCTCAATTTCTATGCTAAGTAGGATTGCAAGGTATAAAATACAGCTTGATGATTCAACCTAGTCTAGCATACCCTTTTCCTCAGGGAGTAAATTGAGAGCTTACTTGGGAGTCATGGGCTTTTCTACAACTTGAATTCTTGGATTTTCAGAGCTAGCAAGAGCCCTTCACCAACTTCCTAAGTAGGCACAGAAATAGCTTTCAGCTTCTCTGTCATAGAAGCTTGAGGTACTTAGCTTTTTTCAACAACTTAAGGACATGCTAACAGAATCCATGATCATTGCCAAGGGAAAGTGGTAAAAATTTACCCAAATATGCTGACTTGATATTATGTGCCTACATTTTTTTTTTTTTTTTGAGGCAGGGTCTCCTCTAGCTCAGGCTGACCTGACATTCATTATGTAGTCTCAGGGTAGCTTCAAACTCATGACAATCCTCCTACTTCTGCTTCCCAAGTGCTGGGATTAAAGGCATGCACCATCACTCCTGCATGCCTTTGCAGAAGAAATTCAACAGAGAAAAGAGGTCCACATGATAGTCTTAAACAACAGTTTCTATAGTACAAGCCTTTATTTGGGTGACACCTTTATTTCTACACAGCTTTATCCTGCTTGTATGTTATCTGGTTAGTGAAGCCATAGGCAAAAATCTCCTAAACATCTGTGTTTTCTGCTTATAGTCTCCATCAGGTAGCCCAGAAATTTAACTCACCAATAGTATAAAGGATTCAAGGCGATGTCAATCTGCCTGTTATACTATCTTAATAGTATGGGATAGCAGAACAAGACACTCAGGTTTTGGAAGTTATTCCCCTGAATTCATGACAATAAGAATAAATGTTCTGATTCTCTGTTGGTGACGCCAGCTCTGTGCAACTCAGTTTCCTGTAAGACATGCAACTACATAGAAAGAAAGAGGGTAAATAATTACCTCAGGAACTCCAATCAGGCACTCTCAGGAAATTCTAAACCCTCTAGAGGCAGTCCTGCCCACTCAAGTTGTACCAGTCATGCACTACCTGGGGCAGCAGAAGGGAGAAAGCCCAGCGGTCCTAGCCAACACACTGACTCAGGTCCTTGCTTTCAGATAAGAGCTCTGACTATTGCCAAGTGGAAAGGGTGTGAACATTCACGTAGCTCTAAATATGGGGGAGGGGGACTAAATTGGTATTAAGATTGGATTTGATTCATGTATTAAAATAACTATATTTTAAATGAAATCCCCATAATACCTTCCTTCTTCTTCCTAGCAGGATCCATCTTTCAGAAACTATACGTTGGTGTTCAGCTACAGGGTAACAGCTATAGCAAATTCCTCTGAATTAAAATATTCCCTTAGATCAAAACATCTGGAAGAACTTAAACTTGAAAGGTTATACTACAACTTCCCATCACAGCAGCAGTAAACAACTGTTGAATGACAGACTGACCAGTTTTGTGTATCAATTTTCTTTTTTAAAAATCATTTTATTTTATTTTTTATTATTCATTTTTGTGTGTGTGTGAGAGAGAGAAAAAGAGACAGAATGGGTATGCCAGGGCCTTTCAGCCACTGTGAACAAACTCCAGATACATCCGTCCCCTTGTGGTGCTTCTGTGACATTGCACATTTGTGTCACTTAATCTGGTTTATGTGGGACCTGGGGATTTGAACATACATTCTTAGGCTTCACAGGTAAGGGCCTTCACCAGTAAACCATCTCTCCAACCCAACCACTTTCTTTGAATTGACATGTTTTCTCCTGGGGGTGGGAGGGGGAGGGATGCTCAAGAGGTGTTAGAAGTCAATAAGTCTGGAGAAAAGGTATCAAGACCCTTACCTAAGGGTAAAATCAACTGTTTTGGGAGATACTTTCTGGCCAGCCCAGCTGCCCACAAATGGGCACTGTACTCCACAGATTTGGCTTCCAGGAGATATTACCTTTGATGGTATAGGCCTTTTGGAAGTTGCAGCTACTTTTAAGTCACTGATTGCTCCTGTAAGCAACCCCTCACCCTGCTCTGTAAGTAACTCTAGCAAAGTCACTGGTTCAATAAGACTGGTAATTAGGGTAGTCATGTGTTGCTTTGTCAGCTGTGGCCCATATGGGGTAAATAGATATGTGTTTGTGTGTCCCCAGGGAAAACATTTTTGCCACAATGGGGCATCTGTCTCTTCTGAGCTCTCAGTCTGGAAGAGCTATGCTTCACTTTGCCCAAGATAGGCCATTAGCATTTATCATGGGTTGTAGCAGACAGCTTCAGGTTTCCTGAGATGAACTTCCTGACCAGGCATGACTTTGGAAGAATGAATATTTATTGAAGCTTACAAATCCAGGGGAAGTTCCATAATGGCAGAAGAAGTTGGCCTGCTTTCACAGGTCCAAACACAGAGAGAGAATCATAAACCTAAAAGCCACACAGCACAACACACTTCAGGAACACTAGCTAGTCACACACACATATCTTTACATTGAAATCTCAAATCCACCTCAACACCTTAAGATCTGCCCAGTGACACCACCTCCAGCCAGGTGGCTTCAGATGCAAACTACAAACTAATAAAATACTGAATATATTGGGGGCCATCTATTTAAACTATCACATTCCACCCCTGGCCCCCAATAGATTTATAACCATCACACATGGTAAATTGTACTCAGTTTAGTTTCAAAGGTCCCCACAGTCTTGATGAATTTAATATAATAAGTCCTATAAAATTAAACAAGTTAAGTACTTCCAACACATAAAGGCACAGAGTAAAAAATTTCAACCAGTACAATGCATAGCAAGGAGGGACTAAAACAATATAAACTCAACCACCATCATACAAACATCAAATTTCTGCAGGTCAAGTTCAGTATAACTAGAGACGCACAGTCTCCAGATTTTCCAGTTCTGTCCCTCCAGCTGGTCAGAGTAGCCAGGGAAGACTTCCTTCCAAGGCCAACAGCGCACTCTATGGTAGCCTATCACAGTCCTGGTATATCCAAAACATCTTTAGGTCTTCATGCAAACCATGGTTCATCTTCCAAAGGGTCTTTTATCCTATTAGGGCATCAGGCCCTGCCTCATTCCATATCTTAGCAGTGGCTCCTGGAACCATGTGCAATTCATGATCACTCCTGGCATTTTTCATGCTTCTGAAACTAATACCAGGGATAAATTCAGGGACAAAATAAATCATAACCTTGAAAAGTAGTATCCTTCTCCAGCCAAATCTTCCCAAAAGAGTTTGCAATTCTATGATAGTCTTTCCTCAGGCATAATTTCTATTGTTCTAATGTAAAACAGGTGAGCCATCTTCCTTAAGATTGCTAATTTGTTTGACAATAGCAAGTTCAGTAACCTAAAACCAGCCTCAGTGCCTGTAATTTTAACTTGCTTGAGGTTTTCCAGCTTAAAAATCTCAAATCTCTCAGCCAATTTACTTTAGCCAAGGACATCAATTCATTAAAAATTTAACCTTGATCAAACTCTCTGGGCCTGGGAAGCAGGATGCAGCCAGCCCTTATGCCAATATCCCAGTTCCAATAAAGTCCTCTGCAGTCTTTTCTTCCCCTTAGAAAGCCCGTAAGACAAGCCTCAGAGTTAAATATGGTCTTCACTTAGCATTCTCAAACTCTCATCAGAATAGTCCATAAAATTTGGTTTACCACTCCAGAAGGCATCTTCAGTTGCAAGCACTGTGTTCATGTCTATTCCTCTAAAACAAATGTTCCAAAACACCAACATCCACATGGTCAGGATCATCTCACTTCACTTCTGGTACCAACTTCTGTAGCAGACAGCTTCAGGTTCACTGAGATGAACTTCCAGACCAGGCATGGTTATAGAGGAAGGGATAATTATTGATGCTTACAGATCCAGGGGAAGTTCCACGATGGAAGAAGAAGCTGGCTTGCCTTCAAAGGTCCAAACACAGAGAAAGAAGCACAAGCCTAAAAGCCATATAGTATAGCACAATTCAGGAACTCCAGCTAGTCACACAAACATATCTTTACATTGAAATTTCAAACCTAGCACCACACCTTAAGATCCGCTCAGTGACATTGCTTCCAGCCAGGTGGTTGCAGATGCATACTACAAACTAATAAAACACTGAACATATTGGAGGCCATCAATTTAAACTATCACATGGGTCTATCCTAATGTTTCAAACTTTCCATTACAGGTTTTGCTGAGAGGATGTAAACAAGTTATCTTTCCTCCAACCAGGCCCTTGCCCAGCACCTGATCCTTATCAGAGGCTCTAGTTCATGCCTGGCAGACTGTGAATACTGTACTCTTTCACTTTCCTCTTTGGAGCAGAAGTACTGTAATTTAACCCAGCTCCTCTTATGTATAGCTGAACTTCTGTCCAGAGGCAGAGATTTGTGTAGAGCTTCATGGAATTTCCTGTGAGTGCTGAGCTTATCTTCAATAGATCCCTAGTTCTGAGTGTGTTTCCGTAAACAACGGAGATTCTCAGAGCCTGGCAACCAATCAAAAAGCAGAGGAGTCTAAGGAAAGAGAATGCCAACTCTCAACGCCACTTTTTGATATCATCGTCCACTCCATAGGTTGCCATGGCTCTGCCCATGCCCTTGGCTGTTCCCACAAAACAGATAAACTTTGAAGACATTCCCACACATAGACTCTTTAACAAGAGACAGGAGATCCTAGCAATGGAGAATTAAGTAGAAAATTCAGCCCAATATTTGTAGAACATGAATTTCTCAATGGCTGGAGCAATGCCAAAAAATCCCTCCTGGACAATAAAATTACATAATTCATAGCCAGTCAGGAAGAGGCTGTACATGCCAAGAGCATACCTATTATATGAAAATGTATGTTTCAGAATGTGTTTCGTAATATTTCAGGAAGAATAAAATAAAAATTAAAAAAATATATGCATAGGGGCTGGAGAGATGCTTAAGTGGTTAAAGGTGCTTGCTTCTAAAGCCTCACAGCCCAGTTTGACTTGCGAATACCCACAGGAAGCCAGATACACAAAGTAGCTGGCACATATGTCTGGAGTTCATTTGTAGTGACAGGAGGCCCAGGTGAATCCATATTCTCACTACTCTCTCTTTCTGCAAATTCATAATAAAAATATTAAAAAACATAAACAGCTAATCTTAATTACCAAAAGAAAATTTCTGCATGAAAAAGTAATGTTTTATTTCTTCACAGAGATTGGTCCACTAGATAAAATAAAAAATTTCAAAGCACAAAATAGTACACTTAAATGTCTGTATCTAGTTTTATAAAATTTTACTACAAATTTGGAAAGTAAATAATCGCTTTTATTTATTTAAACAAAGGCCTCAGATAGAGTGTTTCAACATATGCATTACTATTTGCTATAATTTACATTAAAAGCACACAAAAATTTGTTCAATTAATTGTGGGTTGTGGGTTAAGAAGAAGAAATATGATTAAAAATTACCGGCACAACCTAAATGATAGAATACAGGTAAATTATAAATTGTACAAGCTACTTTACTCTTCCCACATTAAACTGGCTAGCAGTTTTGGATTATATGGAACAAATTGGATTCATATATGGACACAATGGTAATGGAACTATAAGATGATTCTAATGGTTGGTAAAATAGATCTTAATTTGCTATTCAGTCTATACATATTTTCTACATCTAACAATCCCATCTTACTTTTCTCATTTCTGTGTCCAAATGTCTGACGAGAAACAACCTAAGGAAGAAAAAGTCTTATTGCGGCTTACGGTTCAAGGAACTATATACCACCGTAGAGAGAAAGGCTTGGCAGTAGAGGTGTGCAGCCAGTTGTCACAATGTGTCCACTCTCAGGAAGGGAAAGAAGAACAAGGAAGGTCTTTCTGATAAATTCTCAAAGTCTGCTACTTCCTAAAGGTAGCACCTCCAGTTGGGGACCAAATATTCAAATACATAACCCTACAAGAGACAGTTTATGTTCAAACAACAAAATATTTCTATGGATTTGTGCAAAACAATTGTAAACCTATGTCCAAACCCCAGTGTCTTAGTCGTTTTAGTGTGTTACCACAGACGAGATGGCATAAATAACAGACACTCAATTTTTACAGACCTGGAGGTAGGGGAGTCCAAGAGCAGAATCCTCACCTAGTACAATTATTGTGGGAGCTTTACCTTTACTTTTTCTTTCATTTGTACATGGCTATCTCCTCACTGTGTCCTTGTACGGTTGAGAGAGTAAGACAAACTGAAAAGAAAAAAAGCAAAAAACATTTTTATGTTACTTGTAAGGTTTCTAATCAGATCATGAGGACCCAGCCTCATGTAACCTAGTTCACTTTTCTTTGATAATGAGTAATTTTCTCCATTAAACATAAAATTTGATATCCATGTTGGGTCTAGTGATTTTTAACTGGATGTCAGCCATTTGTGATTCATATCCTATTGGACATTGGAAAATGTATTTTCCCTGTAAATGTACTTTGTTTTGGAATGCATTTAAGTACTTAAGAAACAGTTGTCCTATTTCTGTTTTGAATTTAAGATTTTAATTAATCACTTTTATTGGTAAAGTACAACCTTTACTTGCACTCTACACAACCACATGATCAAGAGATTTTCCACTGTCAGAACACTATGGCTGGTTTTCTGAGAGAGTTTGGCATTATTACCACTAACCTGTGTGGTTCCTGTTTTCCATCTGAGCAGTTTCCTCACAAGCAAACAATCATGTCATGGGCTGGTCGGAACTCAAATAAATACTGGGGATTTTTTTCACTATGTTTCTCTCTCTATCTTTTCTTCTTCATGTCTCTCTCTTCTCTTCTTTCCCTTATCTTTTTATTCATTCTATTCCTCTCCTCTTTCTCCCTGCCCATCCCTTTCCTCAGTTCTTCCTGCAACCCACCCTCTTCCTTTCTTTTCTCTCTGTTCTCTTTCCTCCATCTCTCTCTTACACTCTCATTCTTCTTTGGCTCACGCACTCTTTCTAGCATATCTTTCCTCACTGCTTTCCTCCTCTTCCTCGGGCTCTCTCCTCCATCTCTTCTGCTCTGATTTATCTGAAAAGGTTTCTCTTTTTGGCAGGAGCCAAGAGCTCTCCTGATAAAATAAATTACTGACAGTATATAGATCAATCCATTCACTCTACACCTTGCGTTTTAACTTACAAAAGTGGTGATTTAATTTGCTTCCAATTTTGTCTAATGTCACTGTTTGTGTCTTTCATATGCAGCTCCTATGATGTTTCATAGGAAGCAATCTACTGGTCCTGCTGGTGGATTGGGGGTAGGGGATGTTTGTAAGATAGTCTCAAGTTTTCAGACAAGAGAAAAGGGTCATCCTCACAATTTTCTGTGCAGATTTTACTTAGCTTTGTGAACAAGGTGTCTCCTAGTTTTCCTTTATGGGTGTTTTCGATCCCAGAACACAAATTTGCTTTAAAAATATAAAGGTACAGTTATAAATATTTTCTTTAATGTGAGTTCTTTGCCTACAGGACTAAGATTCAGCCCTCATCAGTGGCATCATTAAATAAAATCACACACAAAAAGTCCAGTATATCTTATAATTTTGAAAATACCCTTCAAATTGCTAATTATTTTCACCCCCTACCTTTGTGTCTCCTTTGAAGTTATTTTTTTATTCTTTTGTTGTCTACCTCACAGAGATACAACTGAATGCCTCTTCATATCTACCATGTGAACTGGGTTGAACTATTATAATAATATTGATTACCATAGTGACATTGTTTAAAACATCATAGTGTCCAATATAAAAATAACATAGTAGGGGTGGAGAGACAGCTTAGTGGCTAAGGGGCTTACCTGCAAAGCCTAGGGACTAATGTTCTACATTCCAGATCCCATATAAACCAGATGCACAGTGATGCAAGCACACAAGGTTACACATATGCACAAGGGGCACACAT
Organism: Jaculus jaculus; assembly: GCF_020740685.1. NCBI lineage: Eukaryota > Metazoa > Chordata > Mammalia > Rodentia > Dipodidae > Jaculus > Jaculus jaculus. The sequence continues at coordinate 122,446,413 of NC_059106.1, read as the reverse complement.
GTCTTAAGTTCTATTGTAGTGGCTGAAGGACCTGGTGCACCAATTCATTTCCCTACACTCATTAAAAAAATGCCAGTCTGTTGGGCTTGCCTCAACAATACCAACAAAAATAGCATAGTAAATTACAGAAAGGCTGCTTATTGGAACAACATGCTACAGCTAACAGAATTTTCAGACTACATATTTGAATCAAAACGCAGACCAAAATGAACCCAACATGAACTGGGGGCTAACTCCACAATGCACGACCCATTTTCATTAACAAGGAGGGTCTAATGGGAGGGGGTAGATCACAGAGGAGCCTAAACAATGGTACCAAACTGCCTGTATTTACTGAAAAGAAAACTAATAAATTAAATTTTAAAAAATGCTCAGGGTGAGTAAGAGCTAATAATTCACTGTAAATAAGATGATCTTTTAAAAATACCTATTGATATTAGTATAAAAGTAAAAGTTAGATGGTCTATTTTAACATATGACAATTTATAAGAATATGATAAAGTAAGGTATTATGATGCTTTAAATTATTTCAACATGTTCATTCTTTGTGTGCTCTCTGTTTACTTCAGTTAATAAATATCATTTTTAAAGAAATAAGAAATAGAATACATGTGTTAAAATATCCTTTTCACACAGTAGCTTCATTTCCAGTTCTGATATAAAAACCAGCAGTGCCCTGTCCATGCATTGCTAGGTGCTCATTTGTTTCCACCAGCTGGATGCATGGGCTATTCATCAAGAAATGGAAATCAACCAAACAAAAAAAAAAAAAAAGAAAAAAAGAAAAAGAAAAAGAAAAAAAAATAAGAAAACATAGCAATGGATATCACATCTAATTTCCATGATGATGGAAATTGTTTAGCGGCTGCTATTTTTTTCTGGTTATCCTGGTTAACCTTTCTATAAGAAGTATTTATTCTGGAAAGGGATTTGAGAATAAGGACTAGTCTATCTTTGTGCATCAAAATAGACAGTGTGGATGAGAGCAATCTACCATTACTGAGCTAGGCAACCACAAGAAAAACAAATATATACATTTTCTAAGTAAATATAATTCTATTGACTAGGTGAAAGCTTGATTCCAAGATAAATTTAATAAACAATGCATTCCCCATATTATAGACATTACTAATGAAATAAGCCAGGCTACAGTAATCCACAGTATTCTTTGATATATATAAAACAGGCCACTGCTCAGATTAAAAAAAAATTCCAAACAGCTCCATGAATTTATTAAAAAATTAAAACATATAACCACTTGAATACAGACTTGAAAATGTATATTAAGTGACAGAAAATATACTTTACTTCATTCTTAAATAATCCAGTTATTACCTATATTAAGATGCCTTTGGGGCATTGGAGTACTTCTTAAACCTTACGATCAGATTAGATACAACCAACTTCACTTTCTGTTTTTCACTGATTATATTGTTTTATTTCGTTGTCCACCTTAAAAATGATTATTTAACTAATGAGGTCTGAAGAGATGTTTCAATGGTCAGAAGTTCTTGGTTGGAAAGCCAGTTGACCAGCTTTCAATTTTTTAGCGTCATTGAACATCCAGACACAAAAAGTAGTATATAAGTCTGACATTCATTTGCAGTATCAAGTGACCCAGCACATCCAGACATGTACATATATACATATGCATGCTCATGTGATCATACACATGCAAACAAGCACACACACAAACAAACCAGTATATTAAGAAAACAAAAGCAGGACTAGAGAGATTGCTTAGTAGTTAATGCATTTGCCTGTAATGCCTAATGACCCTAATGACTGGGGTTCCACTTCCCAGTAAAGCCAGATGTACAAAGTGATGCATGCATCTGGAGTTCATTTACAGTGGCTAGAGGTCCTGGAATACCCATTCTCTCCCGTTTTCTTTCTCTCTCTCTTATTTTTTAATTTTTATTTTTATTTAATTTATTGATTTTTATTTTTGTAGTCAGAAAATACAGTCAAATTGGTACCATTGTTAGCCTACTCTCTGTCCTCTCCCTTCCATAGGGATCCTCCTTTTTGGGATATATGGGTCATAAATTTTGGGGTTAGCCTTTAGTTTCAGGCAGGGGGAAATGTCTCTGTGTGTCATGACCCAACGTGTGGCTCTGACATTCTTTCTGCCCCCTCTTCCACAATTTTCCCTGAGCCATGTTGGGTTCATATTAGGTCTGCTTCAGTGTTGAGATCTTGGGTGCCTCTATGTCTGTGGATATCTGGTTTGGTAGGGGTTGATTATTCTCTGTGTCTATCTCCTTCACCATTGTGCTGATTCCCATTTCACCAAGAAAATAGCATTTTTGCATGTTTTGCCAATTATTCTTAGTTTCAGCTGGGGCCCTTTTGAGGTATGATGGGATAGTTCTTTCCTGTGGATCTGTGTCTATCTGAAAAAGAGAAGCAGATTCTCCAACAGAGAGTAAAGTTAGCACCAAGTAAATGTGATAACCATTGTTTTTTAGAGAGAGTTTAGTGGAGAGCAGGTTCATTTTTGGATATGGTTCTGACTTTTTATTTTTTTTCCCAGCTCTAGCTATGGGTTCTGTTCCCCTGAGCAGATCAGTTAGCCAAATTGAGAGCAGTTGTGTTCATCATCCATAATCATCAGGGAAATGCAAATTAAAACTACTAAGAGATTCCACCTTACCCCAGTAAGGATAGCAAACATCAAAAAATCAAATGAAAATAAATGCTGGCAAGGATGTGGCAAAATAGGAACCCTTGGGCTGGAGAGATGGCTTAGCAGTTAAGCGCTTGCCTATGAAGCCTAAGGACGCCGGTTCGAGGTTCAGTTCCCCAGGTCTCACATTAGCCAGATGCACAAGGGGGTGCACACATCTGGAGTTCGTTTGCAGAGGCTGGAAGCCCTGGCACGCCCATTCTCTCTCTCTCCCTCTATCTGTCTTTCTCTCTGTGTCTGTCGCTCTCAAATAAATAAATAAAATTTTTTTTAAAATAAAAACATTAAAAAAATAAAAAAAATAAATAGGAACCCTCATCCACTGTTGGTGGGAATGTAAGATGGTACAACCACTTTGGAAAGCAATATCGAGACTACTAAAAAAAACTGACTATAAAGTTACCAACAGACCTAGTTATTCCCTTACTGGGCATGTACCCTAAAAGTTCCATACCTCAGCTCAGAGAGATTTGTTCAACCTTTTTTATAGCTGCTCAATTCATAATAGCCAAGAGCTGGAATCAACCCAGATGTCCATCAATAGAAGAATGGATAACTAAGACATGGTATATCTACATGATGGAATTCTACACAGCAGTAAGAAAAAAAATGACATAATGAAACTTGAAGAGCCTGAAACAGCTTATTCTCAGTGAACTTACCCAATCACAGGAAGATAATTGCTTCATAGTCTCACTCATCTACAGTTCTTAACCTGAACCAAGTTTCCCGCATATCTACCAAGCATCTCGATGACCGGAAAACAGGGAAGGTGGGGAGGGGAGGGAGGATAAGGAATGGAGGAAGGGGACACAAAATTGGACCCAAAAGGCAATGGTTCCATAAAATTCTACATCCTAAAAGACAGTCCAAATGGCTGAGCCTCCACCAGTCCCTTAGGGAGAACAATAGATTCACAGACCCTGAAGAAGGTACAAGAAAAACTGTCCATTATCTTCTCCTAGTTCTGATTGCCTCTCTCTCTCTCTCTCTCTCTCTTTCTCTTTCTCTCTCTCTCCCTCCCTCCCTCCCTTTCTCCTTCCCTCTTCTCTCTCATCTCTCTATCTCATTAATATCACTTATCTAGTTCTTCCTTCTCTTCTTGGCTGCTGACCTGTAACTCCTGGTACCAACAGGTGGTAATCATCCACAATGAGCTTTTGATCACAGAGACCTACAAGGTTTTCCAAAAGAAGACAGATTTATGTCAGAGTGCTTGAGGACCCACCATAGGTTACCGGTAAGACCCTACTGCTGAAGATACCACACCCTGTTGGTATATATCAAGGAGTGACATGGCTGGAAGCTAGAAGAGAGTCAGTCCCCAAACAGCGTGCCTACTGTCAGAAGGTGCTACATGAGAGACTGTGGGATAAAGACCAATATCTGCCCAAGCAACGCATGGTCTAACTTACTTAGCAGCAAACAACCTGACATGATGCTCTTCTCGCAAATAAATAAATAAAATAAAGAAAGAGAAAACGTGGTGATTGTTAATTTTTCATTGATAAGAAAGAAATTTGAGAAAAATTCCTGTGGTCAATTATAAAACAAAATTCAAATTTTAATTTGTTTTCAAGTTTAATAGAACCTGGACCACAGGGATGCAGATAGACACCGAGGATAGTCCAAACACACCAAAGCAGATATCAGAGGCTGCTGAGAGCTCAACACTAAAGTAGAATTGAATACCCACTAAGACTCAGGGAAGTTTATGAAAGGGGGTAGGGCAGAAAGAATGTAAGAGTGGTGGGAAGGAATATCCAGAGATATAGTCATCCCCACAATAACAATCTGCAGCTCTCACAATTTATAACCTTCAACAACATGCTGAGGAGGGCCCTCAGTGGAGTGGGGCAAGGAGAAAGGAAATAGTGGTACTAACGTATGATGTGTCCATACAAAGTTTCCACTCAATTAAAAAAAAGCTAAAAAAAACCTGAGAATTTTTTCAGGGTTTTACCCCTCCTAGGAATAGATCTTAGTTTGTTAGTCTTTGTATTATTTTAAAACCCCAAAATGTGATAACAAATAAAATTAGTTAAAAATAATTGACTATTAACTGTGTTCAATTAAATTTATATTTGTATAGGTTTTGTTGGTGTGCTCCTTTATTCAGTCTATAGATTGTATTAAAGATTTTTTATTGCCATATCACTGTAGCTTCTGTGAATTAAAAGTGTACCAAATACTGTTGTCAGTTGTTCAAAGTCTCATAAAATGCACAGAAATGTAAGCATTCAGCGCAGATGAAACACCATGGAATCTGTTGCTAGAGGCTGAATACAAATGATTCTCTCCATGTGGTTCTGATGAATCTCCATAGGGAGGGTAAAAGGACATAAAGGAAAATTCTGACCAACATCAGTGAAGGAGAGGGTGTCAGTATCAACAATAAGAACCATTCAGGAGCTCTTGAGAGAGGATACAGATTAGGTAAAACAACATTTAGAAATCAGGAGAAAGGTAGTGTTCTGGAAAGGTAATTTTGAAGGTAATAAATCACAGAGAAATAAAGAACTTAATTACTCCAAAAGAACTTAGTGCCCATTTCTGTTAACATCTAGTAGTACACTTGCAATGCTTCCATGAACAGTGAATTGGGCTTCAAATGTAGGTTTTCTGGATACGTTGTAGTAAGAGGACCATCCATATTTGAATTCTTTTCACTACTGGATCCAGGGTATTACTTCTTCAGATCTTATATTTCCATTCAAAATGTGTATTGTATATGTTGAAATTAATCAGTGGATATATTTATGTTGCCTAGAATAATGGTTAGTCCACTGAATATTTATTTATTTATTTTGCTTCTCAAAGGTAGGGTCTCACTATAGCCCAGGCTGACCTGAATTTCACTACATAGTCTCAGGGTGATCTTGAATGCATGGCGATCCTCCTACCTCTGCCTCCCAAGTACTGGAATTAAAGGCATGTGCCACCACACCCAGCCCAAAATTTATTTCTTACAGAGAGAGTGGGTGGAGGAGAGAGAAAAGAGAGGGAGAGAATGGTCATGCCAGGGCCTCCAGTCACTGCAGAAGAACTTCTGATGCATACTCTAACATGTGCATCTGGTTGATGTGGGTTCTGTGGAGTTGAACCTGGGTCCTTAGGCTTTGGAGGCAAATGTCTTAGTACTAAGCCATATCTCCAACCCTGATATTTTTAAGAAAGAAAATGGTTTTGGGCTAGAGGGCTGGCTCAGTGGGTAAAGTGCTGGCTGTGCCAGCATGAGTACCAGAGTTGGGATCTTCAATAACCACATAAAATGCTGAGGGTGGTAGCATGAACCTGCAACCCTAGAGTTAGTACTAAGGTCCCATTTTCCTTTTCAGTCAGTAGGGGATGCTAGTCCAGGAGATAGTGCCACTCACATTCATGGTGTGTATTCTCAGTTAAGTTTCTCATGAAGCCCCTCACAGACTTACAAATAGATGTGTCTCCCAGCTCATTCTAAAATCCAGTCATCAACAGTGATCATTATCATCACACCCAGTCATGTCAAATATGTCAGTTTTGATAAAAGAAGCAAACATTGAATATCAAATCAATTTCTCAGAAAGTTTATTTTATCATCAATTGTGTGTCTTGTGCAACTGTGCCTCAACAGGACTTCAAAAGTTTATTGACTGACCCAGTACTAGAGGAGTTAATTGTTATGATATCTGTAAGTTTTCATAATTCCATTAATTGTTACATGGTTCATGGGCATATACATGATCTACCTTACAATGCACCTGCCAGTTAGCTATAATATACTGGCATTGGGCACTCCCTGGCCATGCATGTTACTTATGCATATTAGAAGGAAAAGAACTGATCTGGTGAATGTTGGGGTTTATGTTTTCTGTGCCCTTCTCTCTCTTATTTGCTGGAGCTGCTCAGATCAGGAGATAGAATAGAATTTGTTTATCATGTAATAACCTGGATTGAAGCAGAATAACAATTTAGAAATTATTCTACTCCTCTCGATTCATAATGAGTGAAAGAGTATATTATGCAGAAAATTATCATCTTGCTGAGTAACTGATGAAGTTAACTCATTTTCTGCATTTTGACATTATAAATTTTCTAAAGTCCAGACTTGAGTTCCCTGCTTGGCAGGGACCATAGCATAGAGTGTAGAAGGGCAGTGAATGAGGCAGGAATTAAGCTTTCTCAAGAGACAGATTTCTATGGGGAAAAAAACTCCAAGGTTCCTAGGAAACAATTTAATTCTACATGTGGGACAGCACAGCTTCCTCAAGAGCCTGGCACTAGACACAAACCAATTTTAGCAAAACTTGGCATGTGAGGTCATTTTTTCCCATGGCACTGACTTCTGACCTCCTTTCCTCATGGTTTTCTGATTCTTCTACATACCTTTACTGTAAGTGTAGACCACTAGATATAGTAAGCATTTCATTCAATTGTCTCTTTAGAAAAATACCATTGTGGAATAGTACTAAGTATTACTAGAGAGGAAATTATAGCACTGTAGTTTTGGACATTGTTTCCTGTGCCACTCTTCTTATTGCCTGTGAAGGCAATAAGCTTTAATGAGCACTGAGAGGTCTGAGTTGGATCAGAGTAACAAACTGATATCAGAAAAGTATTTAGCTTTTCTGAAGGATTGCTTCTTCATATTTAAAATAGTTTTTTAGTACCTATTTGATAGAGATTGGGAGAATGAATAGGCAAGCCAGGTCCTTGTATCAATGCAAATGAACTCTAGATGAATATTTCACTTTGTGCTGGCATTACCAGGTTGTGGGGAATACAAGTTAGACTGGAAAGTTTTGCAAGCAAGCAACTTTAACTGTTGGGCCATCTCTCTAGATCTCTAAAATCTTAACTTCATTGTTGTTACACTTCTCTGAGGATTAAAATAGATAATTTATATAAAATCACCTGAAAACATTAAAAAGGTACATCTCTATTGTTCTTTTATCTAGGATTATTATTTTTTTTTGCTATTTATTTATTTGAGAGGCAAAGAGAGGAAGAAAGAAAGAATGGGTATGCCAGATCATTGAGCCACTTGGTGTTGTTTTATATGAGCTTTTTACTTATAGATATAGATAAACATACATATAACACACACAAACACACATAATATGTGTGTATATGTGATTAATGAAAGTAAACAACAGTGGTCTGCATAAAAACTAAACAAGGGCTTAAAATATAGGTCAAAGACATAGTTTATATAATAAGCTTTCAGGATTTTCAGATAATCATAAATATAATCATGTGTTAATCATAAATGAATCTACCTAGATATTAAAGTTGTTAAATTTTGCTCTGAATTTTCTAAGATGCAGAATTTAAAAAAATTGATCATCACAAAACTTAATCCTTTGAAACACCATTTTTTATACAGGCAAAACCTAAAATTTTGCTTTGATTTTGTTCTAAATTAAGCATCCTCTGTGGATGCCCTGAGGTACTTTACAACATCTAGGTGTGTAACACATTTTAAAAATAAATTCTAGTGGAATATATCAAATTAATCATTACCACATGCATATTTTCACAGTATTTATCTATTGTAGATTTAAGGCTGAGCATTGCTTGGAGATGATCTTATGTCCTATCACATCAAGCTGTTTCCACATGAAAATTTCTAAAATAAGTGAATGTTTTACATTTGAGACATGTTAGATGACATTACAAAATAGATAAAGGCATCCCAACTAGTCTTCCTGCTTTGATGTGTAGTTAATGATAGTAACTTTGTCATTTCATAAGTATATAAACTGTTCTGATCATAACTGCCAATATTCATTGTGCAGAAATATTCTCTTTCATGTGCAATTGAGATATACTAAGACAATCTGCCTCATATTCACAACCCACAATTGCATATTATGTACCTTTTTGAATTTGAACTTAGATCAATAAAGAAGAATTTCATTAAATATTTCAGAGAAGAAGACAAAATTTTTTTTAAAAGATGGATAGAGTACATTTAGACCAAAATACAACATGGTTACTGAGGCATTTTTTTGTGGCTTATTACACCTACATTCACTGTTGTTCTGTCTTTCAGAAGAGCACAAGCCTGGTGCACAATTGAAGCAAGGAAAGAGAAAGGGAGACAAATAGCATTTACTTGTTCTGCCTTCATAGTCAGTAAAAGGGGGGGGAAAAGGCACAAAGGACTTCATTCTGAATGCCAAATTCCATGTAAGTGAGTTATTCTTGACAGTGGGAATGAAAAATAAATTCTATTATAGGAATAAATATTCAGCAGGAGGACTCCAATATCATCAGCAAATCTAGGGATACCTCTCTCATACCAGTGGGAACAGGTTAGGGGAGTTATCTTTCAATGTCCTGTAATAATGGAAACCAATTTTTATGAAGTGAAATTAAAAATGAAATACCATCTCTTTGCATTTGATACTGGCAGTTTTAAAGCTATAATATTCTGCTTAAAATGCCAGTTAAAACTTACACCCTTGTTTATGTAAAGTACTTTGCTTTTCAAGGAAAAGTAATTGCTGTAGGCATAGTAATCTTACCTTGGTTTCTGCCAAATGATGTAGTTTCTAAAGGCATGAAACAATATTTACATGTTGAATATTTGTAATTATGAAATAAGCATTTATTTTATGCATAAGAAATCACTTTTGGGGGGCTGGAGAGATGGCTTAGCATTTAAGGTGCTTTCTATGAAACCCAAGGATTTGGGTTTGACTCCCCAGAACAAACATAAGCCACATGCACAAGTTTGCACACATGCATCTGGACTTCATTTATAGTGGCTAGAGGCTCTGACACACCCATTCTCTGCCTCTCAAACCAATGAAATAAATATTTTAAAAACGTGTGATAAAAAAGAAAAGAAATCACTTCCTTTTGCAGAGAATATAATAAACAACACTCCTCACTCTCTGGGTCTCCAAAGGAAATAGAAAATCAGAGTATGTGTTGTTCATAGTCATTTACTATCACCATATTGTAGTGAGACTTTCCATCATTCATACTACATTATCAGATGGAATGATATCTCTCTTCAAAACTTCACAGATTTCTATGTGCTGTTTAACAAACAGCTTCTCAATAACTATTTTTTAGGTTCTATAAGGGGAAGTCTTAGCACTGGGGAAGTGAGTCTCCTGATTACAGGGATGAGAGGTACCCATTTCCAAGAGATGACCTGGGCAGTCTACACCCCACAAAAGAGAAACTTTCCAGAGATCACCACTTTTCTTGCCCATGACTTCTTTTTTTTTTTTTAATTTCTTTTTACTTTAAAATGGTAGTCAGAATCTCTCTCTGATTCCAATGGCATCTAAGTTGTTAGGGTGCCTACTCTGATATAATTAATGCCAACATTAGAACAGCCCTAACTTCCACAAAATACCTAGGTTTCTATGTCTTTTTAATGCTTCTACAAATGACACCCCAACACCCACTTTTCCCAGTTAATGGTTTTCTTTGCCTCAATGACATGTTGAATTAGTCCATTGCTAACACTGTTGCCACTAGCTGTCTCTTAAAGGATTTCTATGTAGTTAAAAAGATGTCTCATGGGCTGGAGAGATGGCTTAGTGGTTAAGCGCTTGCCTGTGAAGCCTAAGGACCCCGGTTCGAGGCTCGATTCCCCAGGTCCCACGTTAGCCAGATGCACAAGGGGTGCATGCGTCTGGAGTTCGTATGCAGAGGCTGGAAGCCCTGGAGTGCCCATTCTCTCCCTCCCTCTATCTGTCTTTCTCTCTGTGTCTGTCGCTCTCAAATAAATAAATAAAAAATATTTAAAAAAAGATGTCTCATTTCAGTAACATTTTTCACTAAAAATTCTTCTCAGGTATTTTGTGTTTTCACCATGTGGGACCCAAACTCCCAGGCCTTTGACTCTAGTTTTCCCTGCCATCTTCTTCTGACACTGCTCCAGGTCAGGCTTCATTAGACTTTAGCCTATCCTGCCATCTTTTGTCATTTTCTCTTAATGAATTTTGTAGCTTGTTTTCTTGTTTTCCTAGACACATCTTATCTTTCTGCTCCCTGAGGATCAATTACAGGATCATCCTATTAATAAAAACAGTTTTCTGACTCTTGGACTCTCAGGGCAGCATTATAGAAATCTTTATTCCTTCCTGAAAGTCCCTATGTTAGTGAAGGAAATTGGTCCATTTCACAGTGCACATTTATCTCAGATGTAGAGGATTTGGCAGCATTCTCTACAAAATCAGTTATACCCTTCAATAAAAGCAATTATATCTATTCAAAATTTGTTTACAAAGTTCTAAATGAGTCCCCTCGTAATAATCACAACCATATGCTTCAAAGTGATTGCTGCTTTCAACTTGTGTATGGAGAAACAAGAAGCATAATTATTACCCCCAATCACACATTATAGTATCAGAGATGCATCCTCCAAAATGCATAGCATTCAAAAGCAGAAAGAACATCAGACTTCAAGTTAAAAAATAAAAAAGCAAAATGACATGCAAGAGGTAACATAATTTCATCCCCATTAATACAAGGCATAAACCTGTTTTGACATCCCTGTGTGGTTAAAGATGGATAGCTCCTTTGAGGTATGAGTTTCCAATTATTACATGCAGGAAACCCCAACATAACATAACTATATATATAATTTGGGGTGTCATTTATAAAAACACTATATATATATATATATATATATATATATACATATTCAGTAACAAATTTTATTTTTTAAATCTATACATTGTGTTAGAAAGATAATCATGTATATATCTGAATATCAAGAAAATAAAAAAAAATCATATTAAAACAGAATTTTAGGCAAAGGGCAATGAAAATACTCTGAAGTCAGAGCTTAGCTGGAGGCATCAACATTCTGACCAAATTATGGTTCTGGGGAGTCAGTGGGTCTGGCATTTTTGTTCAGTGCTCTCTGGATCCAAGCCTAGATGTTCCAACTCCAGCTTGGCAATTCACAATAAGATCAAATGGGATATCACAAGATATGACAAGAGTTTTCAATGTAGAAATTGATTCTAGCACTTCATGTATAAATGTTCCTAATTATAATAATTTTTATTTACTCACTGTCAGACATAGCTCTATTATGTACTCTGATATGCATGTTGCTTAGAGGAAAAGTGTATTAATTCTTTCCAATGGAGTGGAAAAGCAAGGGCTATGGCATTACTTGATCTCAGTTCTATAAACAGATTTACTCCCAACTTTAAAACTTTGCAGGATTCAGAAAGAAACTGAGTAAGACAGCAAATACAGAATGCATAGCATCCTATCTGCAAAAACTTATCACTTGGGAAATGTCACCCCCATCTCCATGAATTAATACAAAATGTTCCTTTAAGTCAGTTTTGTAGAATAGTAATACTGATTAGAATGCTGGTGATGGCTCATAGAATTCTATGATTGTCCATAGGTAAATGAGGAAGTCTACAGAGTTGACATGGTTTTTCAAGGGTTAAACAGATAGTTGGCAAAAGTTCTAACATATGTAAGAATTTTCTCTGGGCCCAGAGTTAGGTTAAAATTTTCAATGACTTCCCTAGTTCCCTAGCCTACAGTTTAGAGGATATATTCAAAACTATAGCAAGGTGAAGAATGTCACAAGATGCCAGTGATATCAGTTCCACTGTTGGCTTTATAAATGGTACTGTTTTTTGTCTATTCTTGCTGAAAGACTCTGATAATTATGCTTAGTTTGAAAAGTAGTATAAAGCAGGAGTATATTTTATGAACTAAATAATTTTTGCAAAGTTATATTTATAATTATGAAATTAATACTTCATCTTCATACATGTAATTTTAAAAACTGTTTGGAATACTTCTTATTTTCTCATTGTTTACTATTTTTATCATATTGCTACAAAAGTTAGCTTTAATCAAATTAGGCTAAATTTATAGTGTTTTTTTTGAGTTAAGCTATAAAGTTCTGTTATTCTTCTCCAGAGCTACAGAGCACAACACACAGAGATAAGGACTTATCTGCATCAAAACTGAATGAGAAAAGGTGATTTATTTTGATCATCAAGCTTGCAAGTCATTAAATTTACCTTGTATGGGTTTATGACACTTTATATAGAAATATATAATTTTTTGTAAAATCCTCAGAATTATTATTTTTTTTTTGGTTTATAGTATACAAAACAAACAGGAATAAAACTAATGTTAAGAAAGTTGTAGTTGACCAGAAAGTCTTTCTTCTAAAGTTCCAATTGTAGGTTAGAAAATCAATGATGAAATTGTATCAACTAATAGTAGTTTATTAAATGGGATCAGAAATCCACAAGGTGGGAAATTATTGTGGTCTCCAGAAGGTTGGGTGGGTCTAAAATTTTATGACTTTCACCCATTAAGACATGTAATGATTAATGTGATACTAGCAAAGTCTCAGGAATGGAATAGACACTCAGAATAATTTTGTTTCCTGTCGCGGACTGACTCTTGGGGAGATCAGGACCGAGGGAGAACAAGGGCAAAGGCTCAAGGAGAACTCGGGATTCGGCGAGGAAATGACAGACAGACACACTCAAGTTGAATATGCTGCTGCAATTTACTGAAGGTTTCATGAAGGTTTTATACAGATTGAACAGAGAAACTTAGCAAGCCAACAAGTGATCTCAGAAATCATTAATCTAAACAGTCTTAAGTATTGTTCTATTGTAAGCATACATGTAATATTTATCAGGCAGGAATGTACCCATTTTCTGAGAAGCAGGTCTCGCACCATTGACCACAGCTTTACATGAATAGAAGTTTGGGGTAAGGGATGTAAGGTGAACAATAGGTTATTTATTTTTTATAAACCGAGCAAAGAGCCATCTCTTTTTACTTATTAGATTATTTATATAATCCTCATATTCATTATAAAAGTGTTTTTATCCAAAAGACCACCAATCTTTTAAGGCTGGTTTAATGTTTTCCAGGAATTCTTTTCTTTCTTGTCTAGAGTATAAGCACCAAGGCTTACGTGTCTTTGTTAAGCATTTCATAAATGGAAGAGAATGCCATAGCCTCCTTATTCCTTCATAATTCATTCATCTATTACCGAATTCATCATATCCTCCCTCATAGGGGAGTGGGACTAAGTAGATTCCAGCTCTAGGAGTCCACCATCTGCCCTTGATCAAGTACTGAACATATCCCCCAGGAAGTTTCCTGGTGGGAATGCCTAAGTTTTACAACTCCTTATCTGTAGAACTGTCATGCTTCTTATGAACACTACCGATCAACATTTCTACTTTCATATTCTCAGGCTCAGTATCGTTCTCAAACATCATAAGCTGTTTTTACTTTACACCATCTAAAAACTGTTCTAGAGTTAATTTTTTATTCCTAGTAGAGTTATACATTCTCTCCATTGCCCTAATCATAGGAGGGGCACATTCAATGCTTAGATTGTTTCTTGTACTCTGATTGCGTGCATGATTACTAATAAGTGTTGAATTAGCTGTTCTTAGACAAACAGCTAGAAGAAAGCAGGAAAGAAACAGCATTGGCGCCAGCAATTAGGTCGTCGTGACTTCATGGGCAGCAGGAACCTTTACAGTAACTGACTGCCAAGGGGTCACCGGGGGCATCCCTCTGAGGAGTGCTGGCCCTCTGTCCTCAGCTCTCTTCCAGTGCAGAAGCATTTCTGCTTGCTACACAGGCGAGGTCGCCGTGGACGTAGCAGTTTCCTCATCAGAATTTTATTTTTCCACGACATCCTATTCTGCCCATCTTCATTCAGATCTTCATGAAGCTAATTTGAAAGCTTTAGTATATGGTTTTGGATTTTAGTAATTCAGCTTCGTAATAAGTTCTCTGCTAAGAACGAGCTTTTGCCTATTCCCTTTAAATCTTTCTTCTGTGTTCTGGATGAAATCACCATATTATACATCCCCAAACTGGAACTTTCTATACTTCATTGTGATACTGACCTTGTCAAATGAGAAAAATACTAGCAACTCAGCACTGAGAATATACCACCTTTATGTGGAGGTTTCTTTCCCTTTTCCTTATCTTTTTTAATTTTACTTTTGTTGGGGGGCCAAAGTGTGGGGGGGAGATGGAGAGAGAGAGAGATTGAGAGAGACAGAGAGAGAGAGAGAGAGAGAGAGAGAGAGAGAGAGAGAATCAGCCCACTAGGGCCTTAGCTACTGTAATGGAACTCCAGACACTTGCTCTACCTAGTGGTCATATGAGCATTGGTTGTCTCACCTTTGTGTATCTGGCTTGCATGGACTCTGGAGAGAGATCAAATGTGGGTCCTTTGGCTTCACAGAGAAGTGCCTTAACTGCTAAGCCATCTTTCCAACCCTCCTTTTCTTTTTTAATGTCTTCTTATAATGACATAGAAATCAACAAAAATTAATACTAAAATATCTTATAATATCAGCTTTCACTTGTTTCAACTGATACTGTAGAGTAGCTTTTGTTTGTTGTTTGTTTTGGTTTAATTAATTAATTAATTAATTTTGCTTTTTCAAGATAGGATTTCACTCTAGCTCAGGCTGACTTGGAATTCACTATGTAGTCTCAGGTTGGCCTTGCACTGGTGGTGATCCTTCTACCTCTGCCTCCCAAGTGCTGGGATTAAAAGCGTGTGCTACCACATATGACTGTAGAATAGTTTTGATCATTTCTATCTTATATGTAAATATATATATAGCAGATAAGTGATTCATCCAATAAATGTTTTATGCAAAGAAACTGTTAGCAAAACTATGAGTCACAAATTTAAATAATTCTACATAGTGACAATGTTTAATTAAATGATGCAGGAGAGACTTTATTTATTTTCAGAAAATGTCTTAGGCAACATAGCCCAAGTTTATAGATTAGGTACTTTACTGAAACGTAAGTCCTCAAACTTCTGGAAACTACCCTCCTAAGATAAACGTAGCAGCATGAGTGAGTTCTAACGGACACTATGCTTGGCTTGTCAATGGCCATCTTCTCACTATATGTCCATGATGGATAAAATGAGTACATTTCTGGTGTCTCAATAAGAGCATTAGTGCTCTTATGATCTCATCTATCAAAGTCCCCATCTCCCAACGTCATCACATTAGGGGTTAGAGCTTTAGCACATGAATGTTTATTAGACATAGGTCAGCCATTGAAGAATGGAATGCAGAAACTAACACAGAAAAAATAATTTGTCACATTGGAAAAACTAGAATTACTTTATCATGTGCATTAAGTAGACACATTGTAATGTACAGCACATTATAATTAAGAATTGTTCACGCTCAAGGTACAATTGTATATAACCCTAAAAGTAGAACAACAACAGCAAAAACAGTTTAGATGAATCATGAACTAGCAGCAATCCAGAATTTGGATGCAATCTTCCACATCCCACCTGCTTTTCTAACCTCTTTTCTAATAAGCCAAATGACATGTAGATTCCTGTGTAAATATATGCACCATCCCTCACTGCATCAGCACTATGTTGCCATTTCAGGTAGTTTCAATTTAATTCAAATGTAAGCAACACTCACGAAGTATAAAGATAACCTCTTCAATTTTATTATTTTGCTCCATATTCTATATTTAAGACACCGTGATAAAGGGAATTCGAACATGCTTCAGCTGCACTGAAGTATCAATAAAAAAAAAGAGAAAAAAGAAAGAGAAAGTAAAGATTGAAGGCAAATAAATGTCATATAACACTTAAGAAGTACTTTTGTAGATAATGTTATATTTATGGCTCTGTTCTCATGGAATTTATAGATTCTGTTTCCTTGAAAACAGTCCATGCAGACAAATGCTGCAGATAAAAGCTATTCATTGCTTAATCACCATTGGCAGTTACTAGGTGTACTAGAGACATATTGACATAGCAAATCAATTAGTAGTGATATTATTATGGAAATCCTTTGGCATTAATTACTTCAGCAGCAAATAAAACCAGAATTTATTTTCTCCCAGTGGATAGCATGAGCATTTGTAATGACTTCCCACTTACTTTTATGTGCTTGCCTGGCTTCTAATGAAGTCATTCAGACAGCCACAGAAAAGAGAATATTGAAGATTATTTATTCTTTAATGCCAAGTGGAAAAAAGGAGCATAAAAAACTCATCAACATAGTGGATGTTGACCAGATTATAATTCAGTGTGAGTGTAGTGCACTGGAAATTCTGGTTGCATATTTTTCCATCTATAAAAGTACGTTCTTTATGTTGTGATTTTGCCACATCCTTAAAGAGAAAATGTGTATGTGTGTGAGTGAGTGAGAGAGAGAGAGAGAGAGAGAGAGAGAGAGAGAGAGAGAGAGGTAGACAATCTCTGTTCTGTGAATCTGAGCATATTATTTTGATCAGTAAGATATTAGCAAATAAGAAGCATGGTCTACATAAGTTATAAATGAGGTTTCCCCTCCCATGCTAATAAGAATCCAGGTCATGTTATTCATGAGGTTTGGGCTGTCCTGAAGACTGATGCAGGCAGCCAAGGAACCATGGGCAACAGACTGCTAGATTTGAGATAGCTGTCCAGTGCTTAACTAGAACATCTAGGCTTTCAGAAACACAGCTGACATCTGACTACAGCTCCAAGCAAATAGACTATTTACTTGAGTGTGTATATTATACACACACACACACACATTTACACATAGATGATTTAGACTTGTATAATATATATTTAAAGAAAATGTACAATCAAAAACAGATCTTTTCAAATATATGAATAATTTATATTTGAATGATGTCAAAGAAAATTCCATTAAATCTGATAGGCATGTCAACAAAGATACTAATAGAATACATACAGGAAAGAATGGTCTTTTCTCTGTTCTGCAAAAAAGGTACTCAAATCTAAGTAGAAAATATTTTTGGGTATGGTGGTGCATGCCTTTAATTTTAGCATTCAGAGGCTGAGGTTGGAGTATCACTATGAATTCAGTGTCGGCCTGTGATCTCAAAGTGAGTTCCAGGTCAACTTGCTGTAGAGTGAGACCCTACGTTGAAAAAAGTCAAAAAATAAATAAAAGAGAAAATTGAAAATTTCATAATTTCTGGAAGGAAAAATAGAATTGCCAATGAAAATGATATAGACATTATTATTATGAGAAACATTTTTACTGATAAATAATAAATTGAATAAAACTTTTATTCAGGTTCAGCAGTTAAAGGTATTACATTCACAGCCTGCCAGGCCAGGGTTCAATTCCCTAGTACCCACTTAAAGCCAGGGCAGAAATTGGTACATGCATCAGGAGTTCAAAGAGGCCCTTGCACACTCAGCTGCACCTCTCTCTCAATAAATAAATAATATTTTAAAAACCTTTATTCAAATTCCACTATAAGTACTATAGCAATATATTATACATGTAAATAATTATTATATTTCACAAAGATCTTATACTTACAACATATGTTTATATGTAACTAATACTGAATAATAATAATAACTCAATTTTTAGGTTAGCTACATGTTTAAACATATTTAAGCAAATAAGGAAAACCAAAGGTGAGTAATCCTATGAATAGGTTATGAATAGGAAGAATTAAACAAATTGTGCTTAAATCCTAATCAACTTTCTAGCTATTTATTCACCTTTAAATAATAACTACACTAGAATGATTCTCTGTTAAGATCAGTTGGGATTCAACACCAAAATCTTCTGACAGCTTTATGAAGTAGGACAACCACTTTGGGGTACAGTTTGTCAATTACTTAAAATTTTGAATACATTCCTACTATATGACCTAGAAATCCCCTTCATTAAATTGAAATCTATCTCTAAACAGAGAAATATTCTTGAATGCTTACATGATTTTGTAAATTTTCATAATTATAACTATACACAATCTAAGTGTCCTTCAACAAATAACTTTATAAGCTAAATGTGACACTTACTACTCAACAATAAATAGGAACCTATAAATAGAAAAAAGGAAGGTCTAACAAAAATCATTTTGTACTATACTATGTGTAGAATTCTAAACAATGAATCTACACTGACAAAATATAAGCCAGGGGAAGTTCCTGGGGAAACTAACATAGAATACGTAATTGGTAGCTGCTTTACAAAGCAACATAAAAAAACCATTCAAGGATAACTTTATGTGTTCATTATGATAATTTGGGTGATGAATTTTAGGTTTAGTACATGGAAAATCTCATCAAATTGCATATTCTATCATGTATACACACATACTTGTTTATGCATGTATAGGCATAAATAAATGTCTACTACTGTTAAGATGCAAAAATTGAAATATGATTTGATACCTGCCTAATATGTGAAATCTATTGGAAATACAAAATTGAGTTAGTAATAGGAAATATCTGGCAAAGTAGCTAGTACAGAAATGTCTACACTGTGAAGCCTTTTCCTGACTGGTGGAAACTGGACCACGAAGAGAGTAACAGAAAAGGACATAAATAAATAGATAAATAAATAAATAAATGACACCAGTGGACCTAGGTTTCATTTCAACTTTTCCTACATACATTTTAAAATAAAGTTATAGTAACTAGTTGGAAAAATATATTGAAATTTATAGGGCAGCCACAAAACTAAGATAAAATCAATCAGAATATTTTAACTAAAACATCACTAGGGGGATGTAGAGATAGCTCAGTGGTTAAGGAACTTGCCTGAAAAGTAAAGGACATGGGTTTGATTCCCCAGTACCCACGTAAACTAGATGCACAAGGGGGTGCATGTGTCTGGACTTCATTGGCAGTAGCTAGAGGCTCTGGCATGCCCATTCTCTATCTGCCTCTCTTTCTCCCTTTCTCATAAATAAATAAATTAAATAAATACTAAAACATAAGTGAATGAATATAACTATAGATATAAAAGGACAAGATTGTTTAAAGGGCATTTATAACACTAGAAAATAAGCGGAAAGGTGATAGACTTTAGATTACAGCATAACTGAATGAGTTGGGCATGGTGGCACAAGCCTTTAACCCAACAGCAGACCAATTATGGATCATGCCACATAGTAGGGTTTATAAAAATATTTAATTTTTTTTCTTTATGTCAAATGTGAACGATTTAAAAATATGAATTTTTTGTCTTTTTACCTCCAAGAAAGTTTTCTTACACAAAGATGCAATAGAAGTCTTTCTCATACACACACACACATAGAGTTAAGCAAACAATAAGTTGACAATGGATGTTAAAAAAATGTAAAATATTAAAAATTAGTCATTAGGGCTGGAGAGATGGCTCAACAGCTCATGTAAATCCTGATGCACAAAGTAGACCATGTGTCTAGAGTTTGTTTTCAGTAGCAGGAGGCTCTAGATTTCTTCTCTTTCTCCCACTCTTTCATTGCAGTTAAATAAATAAAAAATATTTTTAAATTAATTAATTAATTTTTAAAATTAAGTTTTTAGAAAATGAAAGACAAGTGGTAATGTGGATTAACATACTTAAAAACATAACTAATAAAAAGCAGTATTTAGAATGTTCAGGTAAATTCCAAAAAGAATGATAAATAATTTAATGGGCAAAATTTTTAATTAATTTTTATTTTAATGTACTCACTATGCATATATATGTATGTATATAAATGCAAACATAAAGAATATTAAATATAGTATTTTAGTGAAATGTGAATTCTAGCCCTTTATATATTATTTCACAGTCTGGAGGCCAGAATCAACCTCAAGGCATTAACAGTTCATTTTATTCTAGAGAACCTCAGGGAAAATTTCCTTCTTTACATGTCCTAACTGAGTACATATCCAGGGCCCTTGGGATCCTTGGGGTTCCTTGACATTTAAAGACATCACTTGAGTTGGGATGTAGCTCAGTGGTACATGCACAAGTCACTGGATTCAATTCCTAGTTGAACACACAAAAACAGAAAGCAAGTTAAGACACAACTCATAGTTACTGCTTCCATCTTTTCAAAGCCCTCCGCCCTGCCTGTTTGCTGTTCCTTTCTCTTCTTCTATAAGGCCTTGTTGTATGTGAAGAAGCATTGCATTTCAAGTCATTGTGTCTTGAGGTGCTTATCTAATTATACTCTCCAGTCTAAATAAAGCCTATGTTTCAGGTCTTGAATAAACATTTACAAATTAAAACTGAACTCACTTGAAATAGTTGAATACTTCATTTCTTTAAAAATGGCACCATTCAGTTCTGGTGATGATGGATTGATAGTGATCATATTTCCAACTCTAATAAATGACAAAAGATTACAACTACTTCAAGATGTATTCATCAGCTTGGTAGAATGTTAAGTAGGCAGTTACATTTAGATGCAGCAGCACTATTATTAAATTATTTACCCAAAGAGGGATAACATTTAAATTCAGGAATATAAGCTAATTAATATTTGCATAAAAACTTTATATTAAATTTTATGGTATAACTCTGATTAGAATTGTCCTAAACTAAAAATAAAGTGTCTATCAACTTATACTAATGTATGCAGGGTTCCATGTACTTTCAATATTTCTAAATAAAACAGAAGAACTAGTCATATCTGTAGTATTGTGATAAATGAAAATGCTAGACTCAAAAGGCTACACAGCCAGTGAGTAATTGCAGATGCAGATAACCTCAACTGCCAAGGGCTTCCATCCTGAGCTCTAAAATTCAAAAGTATGGTGAGTCAGAAATGAATTTAAGGACTGGAGAGATGGCCCAGCAGTTAAGACACTTGCTTGCAAAACCTAAAAACAAGGATTTAATTCCCTGATAGCCACATAAAGCCCGTTTCACAAAGTGGCACATGCATCTGGAGTTCCTTAGCAACAGAAATAAATTTAATATAGCAACCCTGTCAAAACAGCATAGCTTAGCAACACAGCACATAGCCTAGAACTGATTGTTGACTTTCCTAAAGCTGTTCCTGACTTTCACTGTCTCATTGAAGCTGCCCACAAATCGTAAGCATATGCTACTGTGAGCTAAGGGAAAGATTCATTTTCTTTTTATTTATTTATTTTTACTTTAGAGATAGAAAGAGATACAGAGAGAAAGGGAGAGATAGAATTGGCTCACCAGGGCCTCAGTCACTACAATAGCACTACAGATGCTTCTGCCACCTAGTGGGCATATGTGACCTTGAGCTTAACTCAATTTTGTGTGTCTGACTTATGTGGAGAGTTGAACATGGGTGCTTGGGCTTCACAGTCAAGTGCCTTAACCTTTAAGCCATCTCTCCGGCCCAAGATCCATTTTCAAACATCCAACTGCAGTTGGTAGAGTGTGGGTATTGCTTTAATGCCACAGTGGTGAAATGTCATAAACAAAAACCTTGAAAGTCCAGGGCCAAATATATTAAAATTCTGTAAAAGTTAATACAAGAATTAAAAACACTTTAGTGTGTATGCATGTATGTATATCTGTGTGGATATATACTAATACATATGTACGTACATGCATACATATATACTCAAATGTATACATACATATAAAATGTGTGTGCTTGCATGACTATATGTGTATGTGTGCGCGTGTGTGTATATATGTATATGTATATATATATATATATTTATGTAAAAATATATATTCATATTATTAATAAAGCTAATGAATGTATGAATGCATGGTCTCATTCACTTTGATAATTGTACCAGTCTTTAAAATAAAAATGTCTAGATTTATGCCTAGTATATTCATATATATATTTAACTTAGCATACAATGTAAGGAACCCATTTTATTGTATACTAATATGTGTTCATATATATGCACACACTCATATTCTATTTGTGTGATTATACATTTATATATTAATTTATGTACAAACATATACTCATGTTCTTAATAAGTTAATGAATATGTGAATGCATGGATGTTCTCATTTACTTCGATGATTATGTTAAAGTGTAAAGTAAAAATGTCTAGGTTTATGTTTAGTATCTTTTGATAAATGTTTCAGTTAGTATGCAGTAAAATTCGTTTCACCAAGTACATTTCATATACATAAATCATTATACTTTGCTCTCATTCATTCCTCTACTCTATTGTCTCCAGCCAGGCTCCCTACTCTCTCCATTTGCTTTTTATTCTCCACCTCATGGTCCCCTTTCTGCTTTCTTTTGGCAAGAATTCCATTTCGTTTTCATTTATCCTTCCTTTTATATCTTAAGATCTCTTTCCCCTCCTCATGATTTCTCTTCTAGCATCATGCCCTCACATAGATTTTACATATCTTCACACACATATATGAACACATTTATACATTTAAATCTAGACTATATACTCAGAGGTCACTAGACAAACATATCATGGATATACTTGAACATCTGTAATTATTGTTATCCTATTCAAAGCAACCAAGAAATTTAAGCCACTTAGACATCATCAACTGATAAATTGATAAAGAAAATAGGTTATATGCATATAAGGTAATCTTAACAACATAAGTTAAAAATGATATTGTGGCATTTACAGAAAAATGAATGGAACTTGTGCAAGATAAGTGCAAGATAAGCCAGACTCACAAAACCAAAGAACACATTCTTTCTTTCATATGTGGAAGCTAGATTAAAACTATCACTAATATTTTTAGAATAAGGAATCATTTGTGCTTGGGATTATCTCATTACTAAGCCCATAGGCTACTGTGATTCCATGTGGATCCTATTATGCCACCTACATTATATAATACATTAATGGTTAGACACAGAAGGGCAAGAAACCACTGAATCACATAATAATAATAAATATTGCTGGGTACTCCACATCTGTATAAGAGGATACTGAGATTAATCATAGAGTTGTTGCAATTACTCCTAGTTATATAAAGTTGTTTTCTTTTTCTCCATATTCGTATATGATGTTCCCACTGTGCATGTGACCTCTCATCCTGACTCCATGCCATCAAGTCAATAAAATGTGGATTCCAAACTCAGTACAAACTACTTCAGAGCAAGTTATTCAATCATCTAAGCTGTTGGGCACCATAGGAGAGAATCCTTTGAATGCTTTGTAACTGAAATTTTTTAGTTAGTAGAGCTTTCTAATAAGAGAAAAGTTGATTGAGAAGTAGAAGAGAGTTAGTCTTCATTAATTTATTCATCCATTTTCTCAGCCTATAAAGAGCAAACATACATTATAGTTAATATGTCTATGTCCTCTGAATAAGGCATATAGATTCTACCTGTCTACCATAATTTGCATCACTCTTCTGCAGGAAAAAGGGCACTAGACATGCTGTATATAATTTCTGAATTTCTCATTCCTAGACCAACATATTTCATTTTTATTCATTTTATTTTTATTTTATGAAAGGGAGAGCAGGTGAGGAGAAAAAGAAAGAGAGAGAGAAAGAGGTAATTGGATCACCAGATGCATGCATCACATTGTGTACATGCATCACCTGTATGTCTGGCTTATGTGGGTTCTGGGGAGTTGAACCTGGGTCCTTAGACTTTGCGTGTAAGAGACTTAAGCACTCAGCCATCCCCCCAGCACTCAACATACTTTCTTGACTTGTGCCCCTAAATAGACATTTAACAAACAACACCCAGGAACAAAATCATATGTGGAAGCAAAGCTGACTTTCTAGCCATGTTCTTTCAGATACATCCTGCCATGATTTTCTTCATGATTTTCTTTCTTTTCCATATGGCAAGTCCAGTGTGACATAGCACCTCTGCCCTGCTAATGTCCAGTCCACACTGGAGGGAAACTCCATACTGGCTTTAAGGATGTATCCCATTTTTCAGTTGGATTCATCCAGAAGAAAATTTATTTTGTGAAGGCAGTTATTATATTATCACACATTATTTAAATTCCATGTACAAGATAAAACTGTCAATTTCCTAAAGGGATAGTACTAGCCATGCTTTACATAGCCAACTATCTCCTGCGATGACATGAATCGGTGCAGAAAATGTATCTGAGTGGCTACTGCAGTATTAGAATAATTGACTCTGTGGACATTTCATCTTTATTCTAACTACAATAAGAAAGATACTTAAAAAGATGAAATTGGATATTTTGACCAGAGTACATTCAAATTCACAAAGTTATTGATTGCTTTATAACACTCTACTTTTTAATGCTCTACTTTGATGAACAGGTACAGGTACTTAGAATGTGGGAGATAGAAATGACACTTTGGAAGAATCTCTTGGTTTCTCTCAATCATACATAAATGATTTTAAACACACAGCATAATATGTGAGACAAAGGAAAGGAACATGCATTGTGGAATAATCCATTGGTTGTGTCAATAATATACCTAATTCCTACATTCTTCCATGTATCTATACTTTACAGAATGTAGAAACGTATATTGTATAAGACCAGTTAATTTGTACATTAAGATAATGTCATACTAAATTCTTCACTTGTAATAGGGGACTGTAGTACACAAAGCACTCCTGGGTAATGCCAATGGAATGTGAGCATAACACTTAATCCAAGTGAATACTATGTACATTATACAATCTGGTTTGTATTTACTTATTTATTTAGTAAATTCAAAGGGTTCATTAGATAATAGATAGAACTTTGAAGAAGGAGCAAAAAGGATGAACCTAGGGAGAATGAACAGAATCCCTGAAATGGAGAAGGCCAGAACTTAAGAGAAGAAAGAAATGTACAGTTCTTGCACAAAAAGGCTAGAGGGTATTTAAAAAGCCCAGCACCTAATATAGGAGGAGACAATGCAGGAAGCTCCTACACATGAGAAGTCAGGAGTAAGGTAAAGTCCAGTGAAGGGAAAGCTCCTGCCCATGAGAAAGCAGCGGTGGGGTTGAATCCCCAATTTGGCATTAGATAGAGGATATTGGCTCAGAATAAATAAGGCCATTGATATACTTTTTTTTCATTTTTATTAACAGCTTCCATACTTTCAGACAATAAACCATGTAAATTCCCTCCCTTCACCCACTTTCCCCTTTATTATTTTTAATGGAATGATTCAGCAAAATGAATATTTGTTGGAGTCAGGTTCACGTTGTGGGCAGAAATTACCTGACCAAGAGCAGTTTGTGGGTAAAAGGGTTTATTTTGGCTTACAGACTCACAGGGAAGTTTTATCATAACAGAGGAATCAATGGCACAAACATAAGGTAGACATCACTTTCTGGGCAATGTCAGATTGACAACAGCAACAAGAGAGTGAGCCAAAGGGAAAATGGATATAATAGTCATAAGCCCTCCCCCAATAATACAGTGCCTCCAAGAAGCATTAATTCCAAATTGCCATCATCTGGGGACCTAGTATTCAGAACATCTAAGTTTATGGGGACACACCTAAATCAAACCACCACATTCTGCCCCTGACCCCTGACAACCATACATGTTGTAAAATGTAATGCATTCATCCAACTTTAAAAGTTGCTATAGATTTTAATCAATCTCAATGAAATTCAAACATTCCCATAGTCCATAGTTGTTTGTTTTTTTTTTTTTTTTTTCAACGTAGGGTCTCACTATAGACCATGCTGACCTGGAATTCACTCGGTAGTCTCAGGGTGGCCTTGAACTCATGGTGATCCTCCTACCTCTGCTGCACAAGTTCGAGGATTAAAGCAGTACACAATTGTGCCCAACCATGATATCAAAAAACAAACATACAAACAAAACAATGCAAAAAGAAAAAAAGAAAGAAAGAAAGAAAGAAACCACATAATGGCACAGAATAAACATTCACACAGCAAAAGATGGCATTGGGTACAGCAAAGAAATATTAACTAATATGAGATTTAAAACAACTTCGGGAGATTTCCTGGTCCAGGTTCTCTGTGCCAGAGGGTGTATGGATAGTCACACTCAGAGTGAGTAGCCCAGATCCCTATTCCCTGATTCCTTCCTGTTGCCTGGTTCTTATAGGTTGCATTGTGCCTGGCTCTGGGTGGAGTGGTCCCTGTTTGGGCTGTGGAATCAGGCCTTTGTCTCTGGTAACCTGACTTGCCACAGGGTACCAGCATCCTTGTTTACCTGAGTCAGAGGGAGCACAGGCCAAAGGGCAAAAACTTGCTTCCTCCTAAAGAAAATAAATAGTCTCCTTAAAATGGGTAAGCAACAGTGCAAAAAAGGCAACGAAAGACAGAAAACAGAGATTTCCACCAAGGATGCCTAGTCCTGCAATGGACTACTATAATAAAATCACAGAGAAATCAACAGAAATTTAATCCCAAAATGAAAACAAAACAACCAATGAGACACTGATCTAAAGAATCACTGAACTGGAAGCAAACCATCAAATAACCAACAATAGTATCAATGAAATTGTACAGAATTGTTTCTTTGAGCATTCATCTTTTGACATTAGGCTTAACTTGATTAAAGAAAATGTTAGAACCCTCAAAAGAGATATGAATAAATTGAAAATGAGTGAAGAAATGGAAGATCTCAACAGTTGATTAAGCTTAATGAACACGTGATCAAATGCAAGAATGAATTCCAGGAAGCATCAAGAAAATGAGAACTGAAACTGAAATTGTACTGCAAAAGAAGGGATGGAGACTTCCGGCCAAGATGGTGACTGCCTAGCTGCCCTGCAAATCCCAGGAAAGAAAAGGCAAGAAATTAAGGGTTTTCTGGGTCTTCTTGTCAGTGGGGGACTCAGAATGGGATAAATCAGGGAATCGTGGATCCCCTCGTGGGCAGGTAGACCACCCATTTCACCAAATAGCTGTTGTGCCTTCCCACAGCCAGCGCCCTATCCCGTGCCTCATCACTGTCCTGTGCACCATCCCACGGCACCCCACCGCCATCCCACACCCCTCTCCCATGCCCTAGTGCTGTCCCGCGTCCTGTCCTGCACACGTCGCCATTCCACGTACTGTCCCACGGTGCCCCTCTACCGTCCCACATCCTGTCATGAGCCCTGCAGCCATCCCGTGCATGGCTCTGCGCCCCTTCCTGCACCCCACTGCAGTCCCTCACACCACTGCCATGCCCTGTCCTGCACCCTGCTGCTGCTCTCCCCTGCTGCGCCTGGCCGCAGGCCCGATGACACTGCGGAAGCTTAAACTGCTCTACACATTTGCCCACATTACTGCTCCTGCAGCTCCACATTCAGTGAGTCCAGTCTCACAGCAACTGCCACACAAACCCAGACTGTGTCTTTGGCTTGTGCCAGTGCAGGTACCTTCCCAGCCAGCCCCCACTCTCCTGAGACGGGGGAGCACAGAATGTTTCCAGGTCCCAGTGTTCCCAACCAGAGTTTGTGCTGCTTCAGGGCTTGGTACCTCAGTCCCCCTCCAAGCTCAAACACAGGCAGCTTTGACATATTACTACTTGAGAATTCAGGCAACTTTGGCGCCCCTGTCAGGCAGTAGATAGGCGGCTCTGGCAAGTGGGAGCCAAAGTCCAGGCTGCTTAGCAACTGCCCCAGGCTGCCTCAGATTCCCATTGCACTAGAACCCATGCTGATCCACCCTCCTATATGCCCATACACTGTCATGGACAGACCGCAGCACAAAAGAAATACCATGAAAAATCAAATGCAAGAAATTCCAGTTAGATCACCTAGTCCTACAATGAATATTACATCTAACCAAAACATAGAAGAATTATCAGGATCAGAACATCACGTTGAAGCTATGACCAATGCAACCCTGACCAACCTACTGATAGAACTTGCAGGAAAGTAACAAAGGACCGACAATTGTGTGGATACTGCCATCACTAAGCTAGAACAAATTGATAAGACATTAGAAGGAGATAAAAGAGAATTAAGGGGACTTCCGGCCAAGATGGCAACTGCCTAGCTGTGCTGCAGATACTGGGAAAAGAAAGGCAAGAAATTAAGGGTTACCAGGGTCTTCTTGCCAGTGGGAGGGCACAGAGTGGGTAAAACAGGGAAGCACGCATCCCATGTAGGGTGTGTAGTCTACCCCCACACATACAGCCGCCGAGCCCCCCACCCTGAGCCCCGCGCCCTGAACCCTACACAGCGCAGCTGTACTCTGATCATGCACCTGCCAGCCCATCGCATGCCCGCCAGCCCACTGCGCTAATGCGGGGACCTCCGCCTTTGTGCTCTGATTGTGTGCATTGGCCAGCCACGCTGCACTTGGTTCGCATGCCCGAGGGGCCCACCTCTGCCATGATTAGGCAGCTGCCAGATGCCCTGCTGCTGTGCTCCGATCACTTGCCCGCTGGCCAGCCTCTGCTGTGTCCTGATCCCGTGCCCACATCAGCTGCCTCTGCACTACAATTGCATGTGCAGTGGGCCCAGTTCCACAGCAAGGGCCACACAAGTCCACACTGAGTCACGAGCACCAGCTCAGGTGCCATCCCCTACCTGTCTGTTGCCACCCATCCCCCACTCCCCTGAGGCGGGAGAGCGCAGACTGTTTGCAGGTCCCAGTGTTCCCAGCCAGAGTTTGGGCAGCTTCAGGGCTTGCTAACTCAGTCCCCTTTTAAACTCAAAGACAGGCAGCTTTGGTGCATTACTGGGTGAGAATTCAGGCAACTTTGGCACCCCTGTCAGGCAACAGATAGGCGGCTTTGGCAAGAGAGAGCAAAAACCCAGGTTGCTTGCAACTGCTCCAGGCTGCCTTGGATTCTCATTAAGCGAGATCCCAGGCTGCTCCACCCACCTACCTGCCCATAAACTGACATGGGTAGACCACAGCGCAAAAGAAATAACATGAAAAATAAAATGCAAGAAAATCCAGAGAGATCACCCAGTCCAACATGGATTACATCTAACCAAAACATATAAGAGTGTTTAGGATCAGAACATCAAGTGGAAGCTATGAGCAATGCAACCCTGACCAACCTACTGCTAGAATTTGCAGGAAAGCTACAAAGGACAGATAATCATGTGGATGCTACCATCACTAAGCTAGAGCAATATGATAAGACAGTTGAAGGAAGTCAAAGAGAGCAAAGAGAGTTGAGGGAGAGTGAAAAAAAAAAGAGGACCTTAAAAATCAGCGGGCCACACTAAATGAAAACATAAAGAAATGCAGGGATGATTTCCAAGAATCATCAAGAAAATCAGAAAATGAGGTGAAAAGGGTGCTGGACAGAGCAATGGAAGTGATACATAGGAAAGTAGTAGAAAATGCAAACTTAATTGAACAAGTCCAAAACTTGCTAGAGGCTCTCAAGAATAGAGTCAGCGAAGTGGAAGATAGAAACTCTGATCTGGAAGTCAGGATGGAAGAAACAGTTCAAGAGTCCAAAAATTTCAGTAAGTTCAAAAGTTCCTGTGAGGGCTGGAGAGATGGCTTAGTGGTTAAGCACTTGCCTGTGAAGCCTAACGACCCCAGTTCGAGGCTCGGTTCCCCAGGTCCCACGTTAGCCAGATGCACACAGGGGCGCACGCATCTGGAGTTCGTTTGCAGAGGCTGGAAGCCCTGGTGCGCCCGTTCTCTCTCTCTCCCTCTATCTGTCTTTCTCTCTGTGTCTGTCGCTCTCAAATAAATAAATTAATTAATTAATTAAAAAAAAAAGTTCCTGTGAACAGAACATACGGGAATTGTGGGATACACTTAAATGTCCTAATATCAGAATCATTTGAATACCAGAGGAGAAGAATTTCAGACCAAAGGCATGGAGAACTTAACACAATAATAGAAGAAAACTTCACCCATCTCTTTTTTTTTAAATATTTTGTTCATTTTTTATTTATTTGAGAGTGACAGACACAGGAAGAAAGGCAGATAGAGGGAGAGAGAGAGAGGAGGGGCGTGCCAGGGCTTCCAGCCACTGCAAACGAACTCCAGATGTGTGTGCCCCCTTGTGCATCTGGCTAACGTGGAACATGGGGAACCGAGCTTCGAACCGGGATCCTTAGGCTTCACAGGCAAGTGCTTAACCACTAAGCCATCTCTCCTGCCACCCCCCCGTCTCTTAAAAGAAAGGCCCATCAAGATACAAGAATCAAACAGAACTCTTAACTGACTAGACCAAAGGAGAAACTCCCCAAGACATATTAACATTAAGACTCTAAACATTGACACCAAAGAGAAAATCCTAAAAGCAGCTAGGGAAAAACAGCACACCAATTTCAAAGCAAACCCCATCAGAATTACTTCAGAATTCTCAATGGTAACCCTGAAATCTAGAAGGGCCTGGAATGAAACTCTCCAAACTCTAAGAAACTATGGCTTCCAATCTAAACTACTCTACCCTGCAAAAGTCTCCCTTATAATAGATGGTGAAAGGAAAACTTTCCATGACAAAACTAAGCTTTACAATTATATGAACACAAAACCAAACCTACAGAAAGTATTCAAAGAAATTCACCACAGAGAAGAAACAAATAACCAAACACAAAAGCCTACAAGAAGCAGATCACAACAACCAAACCCAGAGTAGACAGAAAAAAATTTCAAATTCCATGGAAATGCCAACGCACCTCTACCACCACAACATGGCAGGGATCAAATCAAATCTCACAGTAATCACCCTAAATATTAATGGCCTTAATTCACCCATCAAGAGACACAAGCTAACAGGGTGGATGAACCCATCACACTCATGGAGATGGAAAAGGAATAAAAAACCTCCCAAAAAAGAAGAGTCCAGGACCAGATGGATTCCCAGCCAAATTTTACCAAATCTTCATGGAAAAACTCAAACCAATCTTTCTAAAACTGTGCCACACAATTGAAGAACAGGGAAAGCTACCCAACTCCTTCTATGAAGCTAGTATCACCCTAATCCCAAAACCAGGCAGAGATGCCACAAGAAAAGAAAACTACCGGCCTATTTCCCTAATGAACATAGATGCAAAGATCCTGAACAAAATACTTGCAAACCAAATCCAACAAAACATCAAAAGCATTATCCACCTTGACCAAGTGGGATTTATCCCAGGAACACAAGGGTGGTTCAACATATGAAAATCTGTCAATGTAATATACCACATAAACAAGCTTAAACATAAAAACCACATGATAATTTTGATAGATGCAGAAAAGGCCTTTGAAAAGATACAACATCACTTCATGATCCAAACATTGGAGAGAATTGGCATGGCAGGTTCACATCTTAACATAATAAAGGCAATATACAAAGCTCCAAAGGCCCAAATAATACTTAATGGAGAGAGACTGGAGGAATTCCCATTAAGATCAGGAACAAGACAGGGATGTCCTCTCTCACTTCTGCTTTTCAATATAGTTCTGGAAGTCCTAGCTCAAGCAATAAGACAGGAGAAGGAAATAAAAGGGATACAATTTGGAATGGAAGAAGTTAAGTTAGCTCTATTCGCTGATGACATGATTGTATATGTAGGAGACCCGAGAGACTCCATACAAAACTCCTGAAGGTGATTAAATCCTATAGCAAGTAGCAGGATACAAAAATCAGTAGCATTTCTGTATGCAAATGGCAAAGGAGTGAAACTCTTCAAAATCTAAGAACCTATAGATTCCAACCCAAACTACTCTACCTGGCAAAAGTATCCCTCATAATAGATGGTGAAAGAAAAACTTTCCATGACAAAATTCAGCTTTACAATTATATGAACACAAAACCAAACCTACAGAGAGTATTTCAAGAAACTTTCCATAAAGAAGAAACAAATAACCAAACTCAAATGCCTACAAGAAGCAGATAACAACAACCAAACCCAGAGTTGGCACAAAAAATTTCAAAGCCCATGAAAACACCAAAACACATCTACAACCACAACATGGCAGGGATCAAATCAAATCTCACAGTCATTACCCTAAATATTAAAGACCTTAATTCACCAATCAAGAGACACAGCTAACAGAATCGATCAAACAATCATACCTCTCAATCTGTTGCCTTCAAAATCCACCTCGCCACTAAAGACAGACACCTCCTCAGGGAAAAGGGGTGGAAGACAATATTCCAAGCAAATGGGAATAAGAAACAAGAAGGTGTAGCTATATTATTATCAGATAAAATAGACTTCAAACCAAAAGTAATCAAAAAAGACAAAGAAAGCCACTTTCCACTTATCAAGGGAACAATCCACCAAGAGGATATTACAATCATAAATCTGTATGCACCAAACACAGGGGCACCACACTTCATGAAGCAAAACCTATTTGACAGTAAAACAGAAATAACCACAAACACCATCATAGCTGGGGACTTCAACACACCATTATCAGTAATAGACAGATCATCCAAACAGAAACTCAACAGGGAAGTAAGAGAGCTCAACAAAACCATAGAGCACTTAGACCTAACGGACATCTACAGAACTTTCCACCCCAAATCCACATTCTACACATCATTCTCAGCAGCTCATGAAACATGCTCTAAAATAGACAATATACTGGGTCACAAAGACTGCCTCCACATATTTAAGAAAATTGACATAATTACCTGCATGATATCTGATCACAGTGCTATATTGCTAGAAATCAACAACAAAAGACTCACCAAAAATCCCAATGGTAACTAGAAACTGAAAAACACACTATTAAAAAATAAATGGCCGGGCGTGGTGGCGCACGCCTTTAATCCCAGCGCTTAGGAGGCAGAGGTAGGAGGATTGCTGTGAGTTCGAGGCCACCCTGAGACTCCATAGTGAATTCCAGGTCAGCCTGGGCTAGACTGAGACCCTATCTCGAAAAACCAAAAAAAATAAAAAAATAAAAAATAAATAAAAAAAATAAATAAATGGATAGTGGATGAAATAAAAATGGAAATTGCAAAATTCCTGAAATCGAATGACAATGAGAACACATCATACCAAAACTTATGGGACACAATGAAGGCAGTCCTCAGGGGAAAATTCATAGCACTCGAAGCCTTCATAAAAAAGACAGAAAGATCCCAAATAAATAACCTAACCATCCACCTACAGGCACTGGAAAAACAAGAAAAATCCAACCCAAAGAGCTCCAGAAGGAAAGAAATAATAAAAATCAGAGCAGATTAATGAGTTGGAAACCAGGGTAACAACACAATTAACAAAACAAAGAGCTGGTTCTTTGGTTCTTTGAAAAAAAAAAAAAAAAAAGATTGACAAACTCC
Organism: Jaculus jaculus; assembly: GCF_020740685.1. Taxonomy (NCBI): domain Eukaryota; kingdom Metazoa; phylum Chordata; class Mammalia; order Rodentia; family Dipodidae; genus Jaculus; species Jaculus jaculus. Next base: position 122,412,925 of record NC_059106.1, on the reverse strand, counting down.
TGGCCAATTTGATCAAGCAAAAAAGGAGAGGCCCCAAATTAACAAAATTCAAAATGAAGAAGGAGAGATCACAACAGACATAAATGAAATCAGGAGAATCATCAGGACATATATCAAAACCTCTACTCCACAAAACTGGATAATGTGGAGGAGATCGATACATTCCTGGACACATAACATGTATCAAAACTAAACTAAGAGCACATTAGTCACCTCAATGAACACATCACACTCATGGAGATTGAAAAAGTAATTAAAAAAAAAAAAACAAAAAAACCCCAAAATGAAGAGTCCAGGACCAGAGTACTTCTCAGCTGAATGCTATCAAAACTTCACGGAAGAATTTAAACAATCCTTCATAAACTGTGCCACACAACTGAAGAACACAGAAAGCTACCCAACTCCTTTTATGAAGCTAGTATCACCATAATTCCAAAACTAGGCAGAGATGCCACAAGAAAAGAAAACTACCTGCCTATTTCCCTGATGAACTTAGATGCAAAGATCCTGAACAAAACCCTCACAAACAAATCCAACAACACATCAAAAGCATCATCAACCTGGACCAAGTGGGATTCATCCCAGGAACACAAGGGTGGTTCATCATACAGAAATCTGTCAATGTAATACACCACATAAACAAGGTTAAACAAAGAAACCACATGATCATTTCAATAGATGCAGAAAAGGCCTTTGACAAGATATAACATCACTTCATGATCAAAGCATTGGAGAGAATTGGCATGGCTGGTTCATATTTTAACATAATAAAGGCAATATACATAGCTCCAAAGGCCCAAATAATACTTAATGGAGAGAGACTGGAGGAATTCCCATTAAGATCAGGAACAAGACAGGGTTGTCCTCTCTCACATCTGCTTTTCAATATAGTACTGGAAGTCCTAGCTCAAGCTATAAGACAGGAGAAGGAAAAAAAAAAGGGATACAATTTGGAATGGAAGAAGTTAAATTAGCTCTATTTGCTAATGACATGATTTTATATGTAAGAGACCTGAGAGACTCCATCCCAAAACTCCTGAAGCTGATTAACTGCTATAGCAAAGTAGCAGGATACAAAATCAATGCACAAAAATCAGTAGCATTTCTATATGCAAATGATAAAGATACAGAGAAAGAAATAAGGGACAGAGTCCCATTTTCAATAGCAAAAAAGAAAATAAAATACCTTGGAATAACGTTAACCAAGGAAGTGCAAGATCTATAAAATGAAAACATAAAAACACTCTAAAAAGAAATTGAAGGGGACTTGAGAAAATGGGAAGACCTCCCATGATCCTGGATAAGCAGAATTAACACTGTGAAGATGACAATCCTACCAAAGGCAATATATTGATTTAATGCAATTCCAATTAAAATCCCTAGTGTTCTTCACAGACATAGAAAAAAATGATCTCAAATTTTGTATGGAAAGGCAGAATGCCTTGCATATCCAAACATATCCTCAGCAAAAGAAATATCTCTGGTGGCATCACCATACCTGAACTAAAGCTATATTACAAAGCCATAGTAATAAAAACAGCATGGTACTGGCATAAAATAGGAGTAGAGACCAATGGAAAAGACTTGAGGACCTGGACTTTGGGTCAAGCAACTATAGCTACTTGATATTTGACAAAGGCCCAAACAATATAGGCTGGAAAAAAGATAGCATCTTCAACAAATGGTGCTGGACAAACTGGATAACCACATGCAGGAAACTAAAACTTGATCCACACATTTCACCATGCACTACACTCAAATCCAAATGGATCAAAGACCTCAACATAAGACCAGAAACTCGAATACTACTGGAAGAAAATTTAGGAAGTACTTTCCATGATATAGGAATGGAAAAAGACTTCTTGAACAAAACCCCAGTAGCTCACAATGTTAAACAGTCACTCAACCAATGGGATCATATGAAATTGAAGAGTTTCTTTACAGACAAGCATACAATAAGCAAAGCCAATAGATTACCCACAGAGGAAGAAAATATTTGTGGGTTATCCAATTGTTAATCTCTAGAATCTACAAAGAACTCAAAAATCTAAACAGTAAGAAGTCAAACACCCCACTCACAAAATGGGGCAAAGAGCTGAACAGGCAGTTCACAGAGGAAGAAACACAAATGGCGAACACACACTTAAGAAAATGTTCATCATCCCTAATCATCAGAGAAATGCAAATTAAAACAACTATGAGATTCCACCTTACCCCAATAAGAAGAACAAACATCAAAAAAATCAAATGAAAATAAATGCTGGCAAGGACGTGGAGAAGCAGGGATACTCATCCACTGTTGGTGGGAATGTAGGATGGTACAACCACTTTGGAAAGCAATATGGAGACTCCTGAAAAAGCTGACTATAGAGATACCAACAGACCCAGTTATTCCCTTACCTTAAAACCTTCAAACCACAGGCCAGAGAGATTGGCTCCACCAAGTTTTAGCGGCTCAATTCCTAATAGCTAAGAGCTGGAATCAACCCAAACATCCATCACTAGAAGAATGGATAACTAAGATATGGTATATCTACACAATGGAATTCTATACAGCAGTAAGAAAAAATGACAGAAAGAAATATGAGGAAAAATGGTTGAACCTGAAACAGATCATTCTCAGTGAACTTACCCAATTCCAGAAAAAAAATTGCCACATAGTCTCACTCATCTACAGCACCTAACCTGAATCTACCCATGATACCTTATATACCCAGCAAGCATTTCATGGACTAGGCAGTAGATGGGGTGGGAGGAGAGGGAATCGAAGGTGTGGAAAACACTAATCTAGACCCAAATGGCAATCCATAAAATTCTACTTCCTAAAAGGTACACCAAATGTCTGAACCTTCACCAGGTCCTTACAGGAAACACCTGAACCACAAGACACTGGAGAGTGTAGGATCGAGTCTAACCTAAATCCTCTATATCTTCTCTCCCTCCCTCTCCCTCTCCCTCCTTCTATCCCTCTCTCTCTCTCTCTCTCTCTCTCTTTCTCTCGCCTCTCTAACTCATATATATTAGTTACCTTTTTCCCTCATTTTCTTAGGGGGCACTGACCTATAACTGCCACTACCAGCATGGGGCTATCACCCACAATGAGCTATTGATCAGAGAAACCTACAAGGTTTCCTAAAAGATTGACAGATTTCTGTCAGAGTACTTGATGACCTACCAAAGGTTAGTGGTAAGACCCTATTACTGAAGACACCATATGCAGATGACACATAAAATGGAACAGCATGGCTGGAAGCCAGGAGAGAGTCAGTCCCCAGACAGTCAGCATGTCTAGTGCCCAGAAGGTGCTACATGGGCGACTGGGAGAAATGACCAATATTTGTCCAAGCAACTCATGGTCCAACCTACATAGTAGCAAATAACCCATTGTGATGCCCACACAAGTGCAATAGTGGCACACAGCCATGGTGGGGAACCAACTGCTCTTGATTTGGCTAACTGATCCCCTCAGTGGTACCAGACCCATAGCTGGATCTGGGAAACAAGTCAGAACCATATCCAAACATAAGCCCACTCTCCAATATTAAGTTGCCATCAATCATGGGGTACAAGAGGGACTATCCCTATTAAACTCTCTATAAAAAAAGTAAGGGTTATCTCATTTGACCTGGGGCTAACTTACTCTCCATTGGAGAATCTGCTTCTCTTTTTCAGATAGATGCAGATCTTAAGGAGACAGCAACCCCATTATACCTCAAAAGGGCCCCGGCTGAAACTAAGGAAAATTGGCGAAACAAGCAAGGGTGCTATTTTCCTGATGAACCGGATACCAGCACAAGGGGGAAGGAGACCAATGCAAAGAAAAATAAACTCCTACCAAATCAGAGAGCCGGAGCCCCAGAGGCCCCCAACACCTCATCACTGAAGCAGACCAAAAATGAACCCAATATGGTGGCTCAGGGAAATTTTGCGGAAGAGGGGGCAGAAAGAATGTCAGAGCCACATGCTGGGTCATGATATACAGAGACATTTATCATACCAATTACTGTGGGCTAACTCCACAATGCACCACCCATATACCTCAACAAGGAGGAGCCAATGGTGGCGGTGGAGGGGGGGTAGGCCATGGATGAGCCTAATAATGGTACCAAACTGCCTGTACTTGCAGAATTGAAAACTAATAATAAAAAATAAAGTATCTGTGGCTCTGAAACCACCACAGACTGTTATAACTTTTAACTTCTGTTTTTTTAAGGTCTCTACATTGGAAATAACTTCTTAGTGGGACTCAATTTATGGTTTATATGACAGTTAATGAAAATAAAAGATATTTCTTCATAATTAAGAAATTAGACATATGATTGTCCAAATATTCAGACTGCTGGAATATGTTGTCCGAAGAATTGAAAATAACAGACTCATAGTCTGTGTTGTTGGTTTTAGATTTGCTATTTGGCCAGCAAATCAATTGGCTTAACCTTGGAAGTTTACTTCTAGAAATAGTAATTTATATTGGAAATTTTCTGAAGGTAATTGCCATATCTAAGTATGAGAAAATGCTCCCTTCAGAAGAAAACTTATATCAGGCTGACTTTCTTAAAGGAAAAATTGAAAGTACAAAATACACTTTAAGAAAAATTTAAAGTTCCTATTTAAACTGATGAAAATGTATATTCAGAATTATTTTATGATGAACTTTTTCTAGTCTTAGTCAAGTAAAAAATATTAATAACTTTTGTAATTATGCTTTATTATTTCAAAGATATTTTGGAAAAATGTCTAAGCAGTAAATATATGTATATTATCTAGACCTAAAAAAAAGGGGGGGGATGGACATGATGCAAAACAACACAATAGAAAACAAGAAGCAGGGCTGGAGAGATGACTTAGTGGTGAAACACTTGCCTGTGAAGAATAAGGACCCCGGTTCGAGGCTTGATTCCCCAGGACCCACGTTAGCCAGATGCACAAGAGGACACACACATCTGGGTTTCTTTTGCAGTGGCTGGAAGCCCTGGTGCACCCATTCTCTCTCTATCTGCCTCTTTCTCTCTCTGTCTGTTGCTCTCAAATAAATAAATAAAAATAACAAAAAAAATTTTTAAAAAGAAAACAAAAAGCAATTAGAAATTATAAAATCCTCACTAGATTCCTTCTCCGACGGAGTTAATCATGTGGAAGACAGAATGAGGAAACTGTGGGACACCTTAAAATGACCAAACAGCCAGATCATGGGTATACCAGAAGGAGAGGAAACAAAGGCCAGAGGCATAGAGAACATATTCAACAAAATTATGGAAAAAAATTTTTCCAAATCTCTCAAAAGAAAAGCCTATTTAGAAACAAGAAGACCATGGGACCCAAAGACAAACTCTCGGTGACAATCATATTAAAACTCTTAACAATGAAAATAAAGACAGAGTGTTAAAAGCAGCAAGAGACAAACAACTCACAACATACAAAGGCAATCCAGTCAGAATTGCGTCAGATTTCTCATTGGAAACACTGAAAGCCAGAAGGGTCTGGAATGGAACACTTCAACATCTATAAATTATGGCTTTTAACACAAGGTACTCTACCCTGAAAAATATCCCTCATTATAGATGGTGAGAGGAAAATGTTCCATGAAAAAAGTTAACTCTATGATTATATGAATACTTAAAGGAATACTCCACACAGACCAGTCAAACAACCAATCTCAAGAGCCAAGAAGAAGAAGAAGAAGAAGATCAAAATAACCAAAAATAGACAATGCTCAACAAAGTACGAAATACAAGAAAGTACCAAGCGGCATAAAATATCTCACTGTGGAAGGGATTAATCCAAACATCACAGTAATAACCTTAAATGTTAATGATCTTAACTCACCCTTTAAAAGACACAAATGCACTGGGACAAATGGGATAACCCTTACTTTTTTCATAGAGAGTTTAATAGGTGTAGGCCCTCTTGTACCCCATGATTGATGGTAGATTGATCTTGGAGAGTGGGCTTATGTTTGGGTATGGTTCTGACTTGTTTCCCAGATCCAAACTGACTGTATTTGCTGAATAGAAAACATAAAAATAAATAAATAAATAAACTCACCTTTCAATGACTTACACTCTTCCATAAAAAAAATAATAAAATAAAATAAGACACAAATGCAAGTCATCAGGGTGGATCAAATAAAAGGACCCTTCTATCTGTTGCCTTCAACAAACCCACCTCACCACTACAGGTAGATACTTCCTCAGGATTAAAGGATAGAAAATGGTATTCCAAACAAATAGAAATAAAAAGCAAGCAGGTTTTACTTTATTAATACCTGATAAAATATACTTTACACCAAAAGTAATCAAAAAGGACAAAGAAGGCCACTTCTTACTCAACAAGGGAATGGTCCAACATGAATACACCACAATCATTAATACATAAGCACAAAACACAGCTATAATACCCATAAGCCTACCCTCAACAATACACTACCTCTAGCAGATATTAATTCCAAATTAGAATCATCTGGGGAGTTAGCATTTAAAACACCTACATTTATGGGGGACGCATGAATCAAACTACCACAAAGCTCTATAAATCCATTTGCACACTTCTGCTTCTAGGAACCTACCATGATAAATATGCTTTTTTTCTTCATTTTTCAGGAATATCTGATCTTCAAACCAAATATGTCTAATGCACCATAAGTCCCTGGCTGTTAGATTTGCAAAATCACTCTAACGATGTTATTCATACTTTATTCATACTCAAATATACTTTCCTGATATAAACACTGCACATGAGATAATTACAGTCTAGGAGGTAAAATAATGAAACCTAGCTACAAGGTAGAAATTTGAAGTTAAGTTTATCTCACTAGAAAAATAACTATGTTACCTTTCCACTATGCTCTTATCAATCACAAAAAATGACTTTTTTGATAACAAACAATCTAAAAACTAACAAGCTTCCCTTTTTTGCTGAGTAGGGTTTATATAGCTTCTTGTATTTAGTGGATCTGCAAGGCAGGCTGTAGTGGAGCAGGCTGAGAACAGCCTGGTGGGTGATCATTGATGAAATGGTGCTCAGCAGCTGCCTGTGGACCATTTCAATCTGTTCCTTCTTTGTTCAAACTCACTAAACTCACATGGTCTCATGAGGAAGACTTTTTGTTGTTGTTGTTCATTTTTATTTATTTATTTGAGAGAGAGAGAGAGAGAGAGAGAGAGAGAGAGAGAGAAAATGGGCATGTCAGGGCCTCCAGCCACTGCAAACGAACTCCAGATGCATGTGCCCCCTTGTGCATCTGGCTAACGTGGGTCCTGGGAAATTGAGCCTCGAACCAGGGTCCTTAGGCTTCAGAGACAAGTACTTAACTGCTAAGCCATCTCTCCAGTCCTCATGAGGAAGACTTTGAGAGAAATGACTGAAAGAGAGCAGGACTCAAAGAAAGGAACAGTGATGTGAGACAATAAGGAACGATGAAGAAAACAGTGAAGGTATAAAAACAGACATGGAGGCAGCCTTTCTGTTCATCAGTTATTGCATATTTCTTGTCATCAACACTTGATAAATGGATGACCTTAGAACATCATTTGAGCCACAGATTCTGCTTATGTAAAATTTATTATAGGACTAGCACTGAAGCAATGGTAAGACAATTATGAGGAAATCAGTTCATAATTTTTATCCCCCCAGGTATGTATAATGCCTTTGTGCATTAGACATAAGGAAAATAAAGGGGTGCTTCATGTCCACGGGAAGAGAAAATAATAAAGAAGACAAGATATTTGTGGTCAGAAAGACCTAGACTTGATTTACAGATTTCATTCCAAGCAGTATTTTATTTACTTATTTGTTTGTTTAAGACACAGAGAGAGGGGGAGGGAGGGAATTACCATGGGATATTTTTTTATAATCATGGAAAATGCTAATAAAAATTTTAAAAAAAGACACAGAGAGAAAATTAATGTGTGTGCCAGGACCTCTTGCTACTACAAATGAACTCCAGACACATGTGCCGCTTTATGCATCTGGCTTTACATGGGAACTGGGGAATCAAACCTGGGTCCTTTGTCTTTGCAGGCAAGCACTTTAACTGCTAAGCTATCTCTCCAGCCCCCAATCAGTATTTTTGCTGAGGGAAGAACCTTACTTTTTCTTCCAGAAAATGATGTCAGTGATGCCTACCTCTCATGGTTGTTATAAGCATTGAAGATATAATTAAGACTTATATTGCTTGAACTAGAATAGTCTATTAGAGTCATCATACCTCTTCCTAAACATCATAATATAAATAATCAAAATAATTCTAAAATAAGTATTCCCTTTTGGGTCCTACTTTTATAAGTTTGCTGGGGATATTCTGTCATTTTTTCCTTATCCATACTCAAATATTCTTTCCTGATACAAACACTACACATGAGATAATTACAGTCTAGGAGGTAAAATAATGAAACCTAGCTACAAGGTAGAAATTTGAAGTCAAGTTTATCTCACTAGAAAAATAACTATGTTACCTTTCCACTATGTTCTTATCAATCACCAAAAATGACTTTTTTGATAACAAACAATCTAAAAGTATGGCTTTGCCTAGGAAGAATGACAGGCCTATTTTTCTAGAACCCAAACATACAAAGTCTGTGACAACTCTTCTTTAGCACTCTGGAAAAGTTTAATGTGTAAAGGAAAGTTTATATTAAATGACTGAAAGACATAACACAGCCATAAAGAAGTGGCCACAATCTGCTTTTGTAGCCAAGCATTTATTATTTTTGGATTAAACCAATGGCACTAAGAAAAATACTGTTTAGGCCAGGTGTGGTGGTGCACACCTTTAATCCCAGCACTCAGGAGGCAGAGGTAGGAGGATTGCCATGAGTTCAAGGCCACCCTGAGACTCCATAGTGACTTCCAGGTCAGCCTGGGCTACAGTGAAACCCTACCTCAAAAAACAAAAAACAAAAAACAAGAAAGAAAGAAAGAAAAAAGAAAAATACTGTTTAGATTGCATCTTTTCTGTGCAGGTTCCTTTATCATTACCCCTTAAATGTTATAACAGCTACTTAAATAGCATCCACATTGTATTAGCACTATAAGGATATGTGTGTGTGTATATATATATATATATATATATATATATATATATATATATATATATATATATGATAGAAAGGATACCAAAACAGTTATGGGAGAGAGGTTAAACAGTTAATTGCTTCCTTGAAAGTATAGACTTGAGTTTAATCCCCAAAACCTCCACAACAAATACATAAAACACAGATACCATTTTGTGTTCTTATGACCCAGCACTTAAGGAAGTAAAAGCAGGTAAACCCTTACAAGCTCACTGTCCAGTCAGGATAGTCTGAGTTGAGCTGTCAGCAAATAAGAGAACCTGTCTCACAAAAATGTGAGGCTAGCCTGAGGCGTGACCCCTAAGGTTGTCATCTGGCTTCTACATAAGCACACATGCTCACTGGCATACATGTGTACCTTCACAAACACACACCCATACACATACACACACTTCTGAAGAGGTACATAAGATTCATTCAAATACCATTTTGCACAAATGACTTGAGCAACTGAGGATTTAGATATACAACGAACTTCTCAGAATTCTTCCGTTATGTATAATGAGGCCAGTTGCAATTACAAAACTTTGGAATGTCTGATGAAAGGAGGACTGAGGAAGCTTGAGTAATCATTTTAAGGTGGAGACACATATGTGGCTAAAAACAAAGAAATTCTGAAAACTGACCTTTCATAATTTTATGGGGACATCAACCATGTTCCTTAGAATCATCTTTGAAACCTTTTTCAAAATTTTTTGGTTCAGACTTAAGTTTTGCTATTTGGTCAGTGGATGCTGGTCATCATGGAAATTAAATGGGATCAAGGTTCTCTGGGCCTGTTTATCATCACAATCTTCCAGAATCTGCCCAGATCAGCAGCAAAAGGCAGTTGTGGAGCCAGGCCCTGCTCACAGGGCAATTTGGACAGTCCTGATGTAAGAAATGGATCCAAAAATTTGTGAGTAGTATACCGCATGCTCTCAGGCAACTCATGCCTGTGATTCTGTCCAGTGGAGATTCAACTCTTCCCAGGGTATGTATCTGAAAATTCTAAAGTGGAATTCATGGAGAAAGAATTTCCTTGGAATAGAAAAATCATATTTTCAAAGTATAAAGTGATTCTGAGTAATTTTACAAAGGAGGGAGATGACAAAGTTCACTGCCTTTTATTTTTCTCAATTAATATGAGAATAATGAAAAAAGCACAAGTTCATATTTTCATGCAACACGCATTTCATTGTTAGCTTATGTTTTTGAATCAGCCTTTTCCATAGATCCTTGTTTGGCCCATAATATTTGTATTTAATGTAAAGAAAATGCCAAGCAGACAAATAAAACCATCTAATTATTTCTTACATTTTATTATATACTGGTACATGATGTTTTTTGTGCTGCTTTGAAGGAGAATTTAAAAGAGTGAATTTGGGGCTGGAGAGATGGCTTAGTGGTTAAGCGCTTGCCTATGAAGCCTAAGGACCCCAGTTTGAGGCTCAATTCCCTAGGACCCACGTTAGCCAGATGTACAAGGGGGTGCCTGGAGTTCGGATGCAGTGGCTGGAAGCCCTAGCGTGCCCATCCTCTCTTTCTTTCTGCCTGTTTCTATCTCCCTCTCTATTGCTCTCAAATAAATAATAAAAAATAAACAAAAAAGAGTGATTTTAAGTTGGGGATAGCCATATATATTTTCTCTATCTTAGAAAGTGAAAAATCTTCATGAAAATACAGGTTATTGTGTGGTGGTGAGTAGTGAACTTGTGTGTGTAGGCTTACCTCAAGCAGGCAGTACTATCACCTGGCACATAGCACTAGGAGGGAAAATACCAATCAGTGGACACAAATACTTTGTAGCCTTTGTAACGTTTTTGAAAATGAGTGGGATACATTAATAAAAGGTAGAGAAACAATGAATCAAGAAACAGGCCCACCAATACAACTACTTAGCTATATGGAAGGGTAGATTCTGTCTACTGAATTTTCCACTCAGTATAGTGCTTGGATATTTCTTGTAGTATTTCCAGCCGTAACCAGAGTGACATACAGTACACAAAGCTCCTCAGAGAGACTTGACTTCCTACCTGGTGTATATGACCAGCTCTCCTGTCTTTGGGAAAGTTTTTACCTCTTTGGACTTTATGCCCTTAACTCTAAAATGACTCTCAGATGGTCTATAGCTGTTAAGTTCATTGCATCTGAAAAATGCCTATGGGAAGATAATATCTGGGAAGGTAGTGTCAACTTCCCAGTACTCTAAAAAATGAAGACAATTGGGATATTTAACAAAACAAATTATACCTCAGCTCATCAAAAGTATTGCTCTAGAATATCTGCTAAGAGTCAATATATTACTGCTACAACAAATGTCAGTAAGTCAGACACATGACATACATGCATAGACACCTTGAAGATAAAGTCAGACAGAGGTATATGGGATTCAATTCAATGTAACATTCTCCATTCAGAATAGATGGATGCTCTACATAACACAATTATAAACTGTTTGTGGAGATATGAGTGAGGAGAATGGAGCTATCCAGAATGGCATGGCTTATTCTCTTGTACTCTACTATGTGGATTTTGAGTGGTTCTAAAATTTTAATCTGTACATAATTTAACAGGGATACAAATATCCATAATATCCATGGGGAAATTCTGCCTTGCAATAAGAAGCAAAAAGAGTGGGCACATTTTATCTGAAACAGTTTCCAAAGCATGTGGCCAGCCATATTAATTGGGTCTGTCACACACTCATCAGGAGGTAGAGATAACAGCATTCTGATCCGTGATGCCTTATGTTATTTTATTTTATTTTTTTAGATTTTTGATGGTGGACTTTGTTTTTCAGAGTAGTGTTAAACTTGAAGGCAAATTAAGGTCAAACGCTCTGTTATCTACTGCCCTCTGCTATCACCCCAAGCTGTTTATCCCCATTACTACTCTCTTGTTTAGTACCATTGTTAAAATTAATTAATTTACATTAATATCCAAATGTTAACTAGAAAGAGATTAGATTTTATTCTGTAAGTTTTAGATGTCTATGAGTTTTACCAATATGTAATATCACATATCCATAATCATAATATAAAAAAATAATTTATGTATTCTAAAAGTCTTTTATTTTCTACTTATTCATTTCACCCCTTCATGCCTCCCACAAACCCCTGAAAAATAAGATGCTTTATTTTTCACTGACTCGTTGTATAATGTCTTTTAAGGAGCAGTAAGGCTGTAATGAGTTATGAGAAGAAAATTCTTTAGACAGAGGTTACTACTTTCATATCGACCCAAATTTAATATAAATTAATTTGAATATACATAATCTAGTATTTATGCCATGTAATAATGTAACACTCAGTTTTAAGTAGAGGCTCATAATTCAGACTGTCTTATTTAATCCACAACTGGATTGTGAAATGCCTCTATAATAATGTGTGCATGTTGTCTTTTCAAGATTGTGAATTTTTTCTTTTCATAAATGTTAATTATTATAATCTCTTACTTTATTGAAAGCTACATAGAAATGAACAGTGTCAGCCATATATCTAGTAAGACAAGAGAAATATATGAAGGATATGAAAGTAGGGCAGAGAAAGAAGTATTTGTTTAAAGGAGAGGAATAAAGAATATTTTTCCAAATAGATATCAAGAGATACAGCACATCATCAAAAAAGTGAGAGAAATAAAATTTCAGAAATTTTTCAAGTAATACTAGCAGGTACAAGCAAAATAATCAGACTCTAAGAGAATATATAGTTCACATGTTGCATATTTCTTTTCTTTACTTGTGTAAATATAATTAGGCTATATATAGTAAAATCTGTATCTTGGAAATTATTTTGTTAGCATAAATTTCTATAAAAATAATGAATTTCCTTATGGCATTTTAATAGATGCATCCAGCACTTCAAACATGCTTATTCCTTTTCTCTTTCCCTTATGCTGGCCATCCCTCTCCCATCAAATAATCTTACTGTTGCATTTATAGAGAATATAATCTTTCATGTCTCTTCTTTTCAATTTAGCTTTCACAACAGTAGAAAACATGTGACACTGTTTTTCTGATACTTTCTTATTTCACTTAATATAATGGTCTTTAATTACATCCATTTTCCTATAAAATTGCAGATTTATCTCTATTGTACATAATCTTCAATTCATATGTGTATATATATCCAAGAATAGCAAAGAACACAGGAGAAAGAAATAAACTTCTAATATGTCTATTAAATCTGTATGTCCTATGGCACATTGGTTTATTCTTTTGTTTATTTTTATTTATTTGAGAGCGACAGAGAAAAGGAGGGAGTGAGAGAGAGGGAGAGAGAATGGGCGTGTCAGGGCTTCCAGCCTCTGCAAATAAACTCCAGACACGTGCGCCCCTTGTGCATCTGGCTAACGTGGGTCCTGGGGAATCCAGCCTTGAACCAGGGTGCTTAGGCTTCACAGGCAGACGCTTAATTGCTAGGTCATCTCTCCAGCCCTCTATAGCACATTTAACTCTTAGGTTTCTTTACTGATTTATTTTTATTTTTATTTATTCATTTGGTCTATATGATCTAACTAAAAATGAAATCAGAGTGTTGAATCTACCACAGTTATTTCTTCTGCACCTATCTGTCCTTTTTTTGTACAGGAGAATATTTTTATTAAATTGGCTAGATTAAAGATAAGTACATATATTCCTAATAGGGTTATTACTAACAAACCCATGATAAAGTAAAATTTTAAGAGATATCCAAACAAATAGATGCTCAAACTGGAACACAGAATCAGAAAATACATGAAAAACTAAGTTTTTTATAGAACTGTTTCACTCTGCATATCACAGTTATCACTGGTTATGCTAAAACAGTTCTATATAGAATGTTTACAGCTCTAAATATTTACATCAAACAATCAGAGATGTCATAAAGAAATACACTAATGATATATGTCAAAACACTTGAAAAACAAGAACTTGCTAAGCATAAAGCAGTATATGGCAATAAATAATAAAGATAAAGGCAAAAATATTGAAATAACTACTGAAAAAACTATTGAGAAACAAAGAGTTGGTTCTTCTAAGAAATAAGCACTAAGTACAGACTTAAATACATTCAAATAAAAGGGAATAAAAACAAATTAATAAAATTAGTGATGAAAAGGAGACTGTTAAAATGACTCTAATGAAATTCATGGGATTGCTAAGATACACTGAAAAGTTACATTTAAAAGGCCTAAAAAGCTATTGGAGAAGTGGATCGACTTCTGTACAAATAAGACCTATCATAATTAAATCAAGAAGTCACAAAAAAATTGAACACATTCACAAAAAGCAAACTCAAAGCAGTAATAATCTCCAAACAAAAAAATGATAGGACCAGATGGATTCATGGCTCAAGTCACCAAACTTTTAAAAAGAACTGACATCAGAGCTCCTCAATCAAATCCATCAAATAAAGAGGAAAGATGCAACACCAATCTCATCCTATGTAGCCAGTCTTTCCTTGATAATAAAATCAGGATAAGAAACTATGAAACACAACAAGACTAGATCAATAGTTCTAATGAAAATTCAGAAAGTTAATATAATACTTACAAATTGTATTCAAGAACATTTTAAGAAGATCATACACAATGACTATCCCATCATTAAATTGGTTTCATACTATAGATGCAAGAATGGTTCCACAAGTGCACATCCATAAATCCAACCTATGAATAGAATGAAATATAGAAATAACATGTTCATATTAAGTGATTCAGGAAAAGTCTATGACAGAGTTCAACATTGCTTTATGAAAAAAGTGGTAAAGGAACTGGAAACAGAAGGAACAAATCCCATTGTGATAATGGGCTATGAATTACAAACCTATGCCAACAATATGCAAAGTGAGGAAAACCTGAAAGCATTTAATCTACAATCAGGAATGAGACAACTGTGCCTACTTTTACCACTGTTAGTATAGTGATTGGCATCTTAATTAGAGGAATAAGACTAATGCCAGAAGTAAAAGGGATAAGAATGCAAAAGGTAGAAGTAAAGTTATCTTTATTTGCAGATGTCATAATTATACATGTAAAGACCATATGAACTCTACCAGAAATTTTTAATCCAATAAACAATTATAAACAAATAACACTAGAAGGTGGATTTGGCAGGAAGACAATGGGCACTGGTTGAAGTGGGAGGGGGATAGGGAAGATAATGGGGTGAATATGATTAAAATATACTATACATAAATATGTGGAAATGTCATAATGAAGTCCATGTTTTAAATTAAAATTTGCTAAATAATATTTAAGGGAAAACAGAAAAGAATAAACCTATAACCATTGTCTCATCATGTTCAAAAATATTTCAAAATGAAGAAACAAAAGTCACTTATAGCCAACCCAAAACTCTAAAACTTGTACAGGGAAAATATTTCAATGTACAGATATAAGTAAGGACTTCCTAGAAATGTCCTCAAAGACTCACTCAGAGATCTGGAAGCATGTCCCTTGGTTCCAAGTAGATGAAATAATCCAAAAATATTACAAATTACTTTGAATGAAATTTAAAAGCTTCCAGTAAATGAAATCATCAAAAGAATAAGAAAATCCTACAGAATGGGGAAAATAAGTTCTTCGTCAACTATAAGTCTAACAGATGTTAATGTCTAGAATCTCTAGAGAATACCAAAAATTAAATACTCCCAAACAAGTCATCTGATCGATAAATTGTGTAATGAATTATATAGATACTTTTTCAGAGGAAGAAACACAAGTGGTCAATAATTATTTGAAATAGTCATAAACATTCTAACCCATGATGACAATGTAGCTGCTCACTCCATCATACCTCTGAAGTCCCAACCTGTCACTGAAAAACTAGAGGATTCCAAGAGAGCTTCTGGGTTTCAATCCACTTTGCAAGACTGAAGAAACTGGGTGCTGATGACAGGGAAAGACAGCAGAAGTACCAGAAACAACAACAACAACAGTAACAAAACAAACAAACAAACAAAAAAACCACAAAAAACAGGACTCAAGGGCAGGGAATAAATCAGCACTGATATTTCCATGGATGTCATTGTATTTAGGCTGCCACATAAAGATGCTGCTCACTACGAGGGGATAACTCACACCCTCAATTAATCCTTCCCAGAAATGTCCTCAAAACCCATACACAGACCTAGAGGCATATCTCTTAGTTGGCTCCAGACTCAATCAATTTTATAATTAAAAATGACCATCACAGGAAGATTCTACAGTAACCATTGTGCATTTTCTTGAGAAAATTTTAAATCAGATGTGTTATATTATACTGCTACACCACTCCTGGATGTATATATGAAAGGGGATCTTAGCATCCCAGAGATATTTACCCATATGTGTTTATTACAACACTTGTGACCAAAGGTATGCAACAGGGATAGAAACCAGCAACATATGAATGCATAAAAATGTGCTGCATAAATAAATAATGAAAATTTACTTAGCTATAAAGGACAATGCTGTGATATTCACAGGAGAATGGATGGTAGAGATGAGTATCTGAGGTAAAATAAGTAGAATTCAGGCCACTACTTTATGACCATATACATACACACACACGTATGTGTTTATGTATATATGTGTGTGTATATATATATATGGTATATGTATGTGTGTGTGTATATATATATATAATAATAAAATAAAATAAAATATAGACATATATATATACATACATACATATATATACCATATATATACACATATATGTGTACACACACGCACACATATATATGGCACATATATGTATATGTATGTGTATGTATATATGTGTATATATATATATATATATAGATATATATATATATATATCATGAAATTTGAAAGGAAACAATGAAATGTAAAAAAGGGAGGATCTTTTGTTGGAAGATTATCAAGATGAGAAAAATGACTGGCCATGGAAGCACACTCCTGCACCAGGGTTATTGCAACAGACACTAAAGATACTCAAAACATCCCAAAGCAGAAATGCAGAAATTTGGGGGGACAGGAAGGAGGGTAATTGTACATTGTACATGAAATTGGAGAGTAATTTTCATTTTACATGTTATGTCCATATAAAGTTTCTACTTAAAAAAAAGCAAGATGAGAAAAATGGGATGAGGGAGATGGCAGAGGGGAGAGGTGAAAACAAGATATAAAAATAAATTATAAAAGCACAATTTCACAAGATGAATAAACAAAATAATTGTATCTTGCTTTTAAATGTGTTTTTTTTTTTAAATTGTGTTATTCCTTTATGTGTGAAAGAGAGAGAGGCAGATAGAGAATGGGCATGCCAGGGCCTTCAGCCATTGCCTACCTTGTACATCTGGCTTATGTGGGTCCTGGGGAATTGAACCTGCATCCTTTGTCTTTGCAGGCAAGAGCCTTGACCACTAAGTCATGTCTTCAGCCAGTATTTTTTTATTATTATTAATCTTTTAATTGTAGATTTTTGGGGGTAATAGCTCAGATTTCTTTTCACTCATTTATTTCTTTTTTTTTTTAATTTTATTTATTTATTTATTCGAGAGCGACACAGAGAGAAAGACAGATAGAGGGAGAGAGAGAATGGGCGCGCCAGGGCTTCCAGCCTCTGCAAACGAACTCCAGACGCGTGCGCCCCCTTGTGCATCTGGCTAACGTGGGACCTGGGGAACCGAGCCTCGAACCGGGGTCCTTAGGCTTCACAGGCAAGTGCTTAACCGCTAAGCCATCTCTCCAGCCCCACTCATTTATTTCTTATGGACATATTTCATATGGACACATCAGGTATTGGTACCATCCTTTCTCTTGTCCCTGCCCATTCCTCTGAGTGCCTTCCTCTGTGGGGTTAGAGGTATTCCCCATGGGGTTGTGGGTTATGTGTTGTGGGAGCAGCAATCAGTTATTGAGGGGAGTCAATGCCTTTGGGCATGATATCCCAATCTGTGGCTCTTACTATCTTATTCCCCCTCTTATGAAAAGTTCCCTGAGCCTTGGTGGGTGTGGTTTAAATCTTCTTCATTAATGAGCTCTTAGGACTCTCTGGGTCTCTGCTTTGGTGGGTGTTGGGTATCCTCAGAATTTATCTCCACACTGGGGCTGATTGTCAGGCTTACCATGGAAGCTCCTTCCTTGCTCTTCTCCCCAATTCCTCTGTGATTTCAGCTGGGCTCAGCTGAAGTTCCAGTGGTAGTTTATCTCCTCAGGCCTCCCTATCTTCTGAAAAAGGAAAACATATTCTCCAATGGAGAGTGACTTCAGCACAGGTTGAATGAAATAAGACTTATTAATTTAGGGAGAATTTGATGTGTGTAGCCTCTCTTTTAGCTCAAGACTAGTGGGAGCTTGACATTGGAGAGTATAGTTTTATCTCCATAAGATCCTGACCTGGTTCCCACTTCCAGATAAGGGGTCCTTTCCACTAAGCAGATCTATTAGCCAATCAGAAAGTCATTGGTTACCCACCAAGGCTGTATGCTACTAGTACACTTGTGTGTACATCTTGTCAGGATATTTGCTTTTGAGTACCTTAGACCCTTGGTTGCTCAAGCTATTGTTGTCCACTGTCCCCCAGTAGCTTATGTAGTGCTTTCCAGAACTAGATTGGTTAACTCTCTGGGTACTGGCTCCCTTCCAGATTCCAGCCAGGTTTCTTCAAGTTCTATGCTGGCAGCATATGGTGTTTTCAGCAATAAGGTCTTACCTTTTACCTCAGGTGGGTAATCAAGTGCTTTGACAGATGCCTGTCTTATATTTGGGACCTTGTGGGTCTCCCTGATCAACAGCTCATTCTGGGTAGTAACCACATTCTTGTACCGGGTTTCACAGGTCAGAGCAAAACATAAAATAAAAGAAAGCTAAGGTTAGACTTCACCCCACCCACTCCAGGGTCCTTCTTTTCAGGTGGTCTCCCTATGCTCCTAATCTTTTAGTCTACCTTCAAGGATAATGATTTCTGGTTTGAATACTTTTTTCTTTCTCCTTTATACACTTTAGGAATATGCTGATTTGTTGTGTTGGATATGTTCTTTCTTCATCCTGTTATTCATATATTTTAACTTTGTATCTGAATTGGCATTTTCTCTAAATGCTCATAGCATTATTTTTTGTTATATAGTTTTAATGCTTTAACAACAATGTGAGTTACAGAAGTTGTTTTCTGAAAATGTCTCTTTGTTCTTCTACATATTTTTTTGTAGTGGAATAGTCTTATCTTTGTTTTTTTTTTTCTTTTTTTTATTAATGAGTTTTGTACTCAGTGAATACAGTCAGTTTGGTACCAATGTTCAGCTCATCCATGTCCTACCCCCTCCCCCTAGCCCCTCCTTGTTGAGGTATATGGGTCATGCCTTCTGGAGTTAGCCCATAGTTATGGGTAGGATCAATGTCTCTGCATATCATGACCCAACATGTGGCTCTGACAATCTTTTCCTAGCCTTAGGATTTTCTTTTACAATATAACCCTTTAAAAAGATATTATGTGCTTTCAGTTTGTATTTCAACCATGTATACTTGTATTTGGTTTCTTGATACTGTGCCAGGATTCTTGAAAGCTGGGATTGTATGTGAATGATTATTTTTATATTTTTAATTTCTATCTGAATATAAATTTTTCTTGGCCTTGGCTTCAGTCTCTAGTATTTTTTCTTGTGTTTGATCTAGTTTATTACTTATGTTATTCACTGTTTGTGTGTATATGTATATTGCATGACAATATATATGGATGTACAGAAAAGAAAACCCTTTTAGACTGTTGGTAGAAATGCTAAGTAATACACCTGTTGTGGAAAATATTAGAAAAATTCTTCAAAGAATACAGTGTTAGAAAATTTTGCAAGCTGTCTGTGAGGAAAGGAGCCACTTATCACCCAGGGAGATGTCAGAGACGGAGTGGGGAGATGGCACATGGATTTGAGTCAGAAGGACCTGAGAGAGCAAGTGATCACAAAAGAGAGAAAATGATCTTGGGCCAGGACTGGGAGATGGGAAAGAGGGAGTGGAGAGGCTGTGTGAGGTTCTGAGAGGGAGGGAGGGAAGGAGTGGAGAGGAAGCAATACAAGTAGCAATCGGTCTGCAAGTGACTGGGTGAGGAAAGGTAGGAAGTGGGGATGGAGACTCAATGTGAGTAGGAAATTCAATCCCAGATGAGCTTTCTCCCCTTTGCTTATCAGGTCCAACAACTTCCCTGAGCTGGGAACCAATACACTACTGTGGAACACCCATCCTGCCTGTGGTAGCAGACCTTGTGACCACAGGATTCTGACACTGATTGCATAGCAAGGGCCAATTTTGGGGCAAGGTTGAGAGATTATTCCCAGGACAGCATGCTCCCCTGAATTAAATGAAAGAGAACCAATAACCAGAAAATGTTCTCTGTACTAGCCTTCACAAAATTGAAGAGAATTTTTTTAAAAAGTCTTTATAGACATATAAATGATTAGAAAGAGAGCTCAGCAGTCAGTGATATATGCTTAATGAGGACATGATAGAATGCATGAATGAAACCTAAGAAACAACTAGAAAATTAAGGTAGGATATGAAAATGGAACTCAATAAAGGGATGAAAATGCTTGAGTATATGTAATAGAGAACAAAAATGAAAGAGCCTTGTTAAGTAGCTCCCTAAAATGCCTCACCAACAGAATAGATCATGTGGGGAACAGAATTTCAGACCCTGAAGACAAAAAAGAATAAATTGACAAGAAGACCAAAATTATGAAAAGTTAAGAAAATGTATGAACAGAATATGAGGGAACTGTATGATATCTTAGAAAGACAAAACATCTGAGTCATGGGAAAACAAGAAGGGAAATAATACAGTCCACAGGCATAGAGAACATCTTCAACAAAATTACTTAAGAAACATTTTCTACTCTCAGAAAAGAGAGACCCATCCAGATACAAAAAGCACACAGAACCCCAAACAGAGAGGATCAAAGAAGATACTCCATGATACATTACAGTTAAAAGTCTAAACAATGAAAACAAAGAGTGCTAAAAGTAGTAAGAGAAAACCAGTTCATTACACACAAAGGTAAACTCATCAGAATAACCTCTGATTTCCTAAACAAACTCTACAAGCCAGAAGGACTTGAAATGTAGTACTCTAAAGCTTAAAGGACTGTGGCTGCCAACCGAAAATCCTGTGTAATTATCCCTCATAATTGATGGTGAAAAATATTCCATGATAAAATTCAACTCTCTGAATATATGAGCACAAAGACAATTCTACAGAGACTACTGCAGGGAATACTCAACACAAAAGAAATAAACAACCAACTTCAAGAAGTTACAAGGAGAATAACAGTAACAAAAGAGATAATAGACATGAAAATACACAAAGCTCAAGAAAGTCCCAAACTTCACAAAGCTTTCACATGAGAAAGAGTTAGGTAAACCTCACAGTTATAACTCTAAATATAAATGAACTCAACTCCTCAATCAAAAGACACAGGTTGGCAAGTTGAATTCCAAAAATGGATACATCCAGTTTCTTGTTGACTACAAGAAACTCATCTTATCATTAATTATAGGCACCACCTTAGGATGAAAGGATGGAAAATTATTGTTCAAGCCAATGGAAAAAAGATACAAGCAGCTGTGGTGATACCTGACAAAATATACTTCATACCAAAAGCAATTAGAAGAGGTAATGTGGGCCACTTCTTACTCATTACAAGAACAATTCAACAAGAGGATATTATAAACATATACTTATATGTACCAAATAGAGGTGCACAAAATTTTATAAGAGAAAATTTACTGGAAAATAAACCAGAATTAAATCCTAATATAATCATAATCAGAGACTTTAGTACCCTCACTATCATCAATAGACAGATCAACCAAGCAGAAAATTAACAGTGGAGCTTAACAACACCATAGATCAATTGGACTTAACAGACATCTACGGAACATTCTTTACTAACTCCACAGAAAACACATTCTTCTCAGCAGCTTGTGGAACTTTCTCTAAAATATACCCCATATTGTAGCCTAAATGTTGCATCTACAAATTCAGGAAAATTGACATAATGCCTTGAATTATATCTGACCACAATGCAATAAAGCTTAGAATCAACTATAAGAGAAACAATGGAGTAAAAAACAACAAAACACCAACTCCTGGAGAGTATTAAACAATGAATGGGTCATTGAAGAAATTAAGCAGGAAATCTATAAATTTATAGAATTGAATGATAATGAAAATACAACATATTGGAACCTAAAGTATAAAGTGAAGGCATTCTTAAGAGGAAAGCTTATAGCACTAAAAACCTACATTAACAAGACAGAGTCATCTCAAGTTAATAACATATACAAGAACAAAACATATCTAAGAGTGCATATGAAAATAAATAATCAAGGTCAGAGCAAGAATTGGAAATTAATAAAGCAATGTAAAGAATAATAAAATACAGTGCTGGTTCTTCAAAAATGAAATCAATAAACAAGAT
Organism: Jaculus jaculus; assembly: GCF_020740685.1. NCBI lineage: Eukaryota > Metazoa > Chordata > Mammalia > Rodentia > Dipodidae > Jaculus > Jaculus jaculus. The sequence goes on along the minus strand of NC_059106.1, from coordinate 122,390,475 downwards.
TAATAAACTCCTGGGCAAATTGAACAAAGGGAAAAAAAAAGACTGAATTCAACAAGATTAAAAATGAAAATGGAGATGTCATAACTGATACCAATGAAATGGAAACCCTAATAAGACTATATTTCAAAAACCTATATTTCTATTTTTAATTGAATTTTAACCTTTCAAAGGGCAATTTCCAATGGCTTAGGCTCATAGCTACTATTTATTATTGCAGATGCTTTTGATAGCTTCTTGGCAGCTGTAGTATTAGTCTAGTTATTGTAAAGTTCTCACCAAGTTCTGGTTTTCTGCTTTGATATGGCTTGAGTGTCCTCAGTGTCTATCACTATCTCCCTGACTCAGTTGTCAGGCTTACCATCAAAGCAGCACTCATGCTTATTAATTCAACAGTCCCTCTGTGGTTTCACCTGGACTCTAGCTGATGTATAAGAGATGGCTCACCTCATGATAGGGAGCAACTATTTATTCTTGTCATATTGATCGATTCTTGTTCTTCCTAGTTACTTTTGCCTTCTGTAAAAGAAAAGACTTTGATGAGTGCAGTCTCTTTTTATGCCAAAGACTAGTGGGAGATTCTCAGTGGAGTCTATGACTATCACTGCCTTAAGGTTCTGACTTGGTTCCATTATCAGTTATGAGTTCCTTCCCATTGAATGGGTCTCTTATTCATTGAAAGAGCCATTTTGTTTATCCACCTAGGCTGAGTGTCACTATTGTATAGGTGTGTCCAACTTTTCTGGGTGGTTGACCTTTTATCAAATAGGATCTTCTGCATGTTCACAATGTTGGTGGCCATTTTCCCCCAGCAGCTCATGTAGCACTTTGCAGAACTATGAGGGCTGGTTTCCACCCCCCACCAATGGGTAGTTCTGGCTTTCTTCCAAATTCCAACATAATGTATAGATGTTCTGTTTAGGCAGCTTGTGGCACCTTTAGCAACAGGTTTTTTTTGTTTGTTTGTTTGTTTTTTTTTTTTTTTTTTTTTTTCTTAGCTCTGGCAAGTAATCAAGTGCTTTGAAATAAGCCTTCCTTGTTTTGGGGATTTCATAGGTCTCTTTATCCAGTGGTTCACTGTGGGGTGTAACCCATTACTTTCACTGGGAATTGCAAGACAGAGCCCATGGTTTTAAGATTAGGCTTCTTCCTGCATTTTTCACATTAATTATGCATTTATGTTATTTTATTACTCTGAGAAAATTAAGGAATTAGACAAAAAAGTGAGGTATTTTTAAAAGTGTATTTTATTTTTTTTTTAGAAAGAGAGAGAGAGAGAGAGAATGGACATGCCAGTCTCCAGCCATTGCAAAGGAACTCAAGATGCATGCACCCCCTTATGCATCTGGTTTATGTGGGTCCTGAAGAATTGAAATGGAATCCTGTGGCTTTGAAGGCAAATGCCTTAACCACTAAGCCATATCTCCAGCCCTGTGAGATATTTTATTTTTTAACTTAAGGCTGATTCTAAGTACTTAAATCCATAGTTTACTATAGGAAAGTTCCAAGGCCACGGGTAGTGCTATACTCCTAGAGAAAGTTGCTGGTCAGTGAAGCACCTGAAGCTATAAAAACAATACATGGCATTGCCAGTGCTCTTGGTTGCCCACAAGAAGTAAATGATGAGACCAGATTGCTGAAGACTGATGTTATCATGCTTCTGTTGTAGGACACTGATAAATCAAGCTGGAACTGAGGTGGGAGCTTCCTCACTGCTGGCTAGCTGTCATCAAAGTGCTGTGCAAGGTGTTGGAGGAGAAAAGGCATCAATAATCTTAACCAGCCGTGGATCCTGCAAGTTACATAAATGACCAGACAGAAAAGATGTGCCTTTTGGTATAATAGTGGTTTAGTGTTATACAGGTGATCACTTGTTCTCATGGATTTAAAGCCCATTCCATGGAAAAAAAAAAAAAAGTTCATATTTGGTACTGCAAACCTAACCTATGATTTGGAAAGTCAGAACCTACTAATGTTGCTTGGATAAATGTCCATCAGTTTCCATCTACATACTTGAGTTTATGCACACATAATACTGCTGCTCTCACTTTTGATCAGAGAAGCTTCTTTTCACAAATGTCAGTGAGTACTGGAGAATCTCAATTCATCAAAGAGGTGAGAAGATGCAACAGTGAAATACTTGACATTAAATGAGACAACTCTATCAGATCTGCAAAGGTCTGGGGACATTGAGGAGGAGAGGGAAGAAAGAATATAAAAGCCAGAGGATGGAGAAGAGGACATTGGAATGTTCTATTCCTGCCATGAGGTGGCTTTTGCATTCATGACCTCATCATGGACCCATCAAAATGTTATCAAGGATGGTGAAAAAGAAAGGAAAAAAAAGACATAAAATGGTTGGAGGCTGCAAGGCTGGAAAGATGGTTTAGCAATTAAAGGGCTTGCCTGCAAAGTCTATGGACCCAGGTTCAATTCCCCAGTACCCATGTAAGCCACAAGCACAAGGTGGTCCATGCATATGGAGTTCATTTGCCACTTGTAGAGGCCCTGGTGGGCCGATTCTCTCTCTCTCTCTCTCTCTCTCTCTCTCTCTCTCTCTCTCTCTCTCTTCCACTCTCTTTCTCTCTCCCAAATAAATAAATGAATTAAACAGTAGATGAATGAGTTAGAAGAAGAAAGGGGTTCAATGTGGAGGGTATGTAAGGAAGGGGCAACAACAAAGTTATGTTAGAAATTTATGATCAAAATAATTTATATACATTTATAAGGATTGTCAATAAAATGTTTAAAAAAAAACATAAAATAGGGCTGGAGAGATGGCTTAGCAATTAAGGCACTAGCCTGAAAAGCCAAAGGACCCAGGTTAGATTCCCCAGGACCCATGTAAGCCTGGTGCACAAGGTGGCATGTGCATCTGGAATTTGTTTGCAGCAGCTGTATGCCCTGGCATACCCATTCTCTCTCTCTCTCTTTCTCTCTCAAATAAATAAATAATTAAAAAAAAACTGTATTCCACAAAATTACAAAATCTGGAAGATTTGCATGAATTACTAGAAACATATGTGCTAACTAAATTAAATCCAGAACAGATAAATTACATAAACAAACCTAGGACATTCAAGAAAATTGAAAAGACCTTCCAACAAAAAATGATCCAAGCCCAGACATACATACAGATGAAAAAAAGAAATATCAAGTTTTACATACAATAAAATAAAGTGCAGAAAAAACATTGATTATTAAAAAAAAATACATAGGGCTGGAGAGATGGCTTATCAGTTAAGGCCTTTGCCTGCAAAGCCAAAGGACCTCGGTTCAATTCCCCAGGACCCACGTAAGCCAGATACACAAGGTGGCACATACTTCTGAAGTTCATTTGCAATGGCTGGAGACCCTGACATGTCCATTCTCTCTCTCCCTCTCTCCCTCCCTCTCTCTCTCTCTCTTGCTCTCTCAAATAAAAAAATTAAAAAAATACAGTAGAGTCAGAAAAAAGTCAGGTAAGCGGTACAGGGTACTAGAGCGTTACAGCACTCAGCATTATGCTGACTATGTACCACAGCTATACCTGTCACAATATTCTTCAAAAAAGGCTTTCACAGATATGCTGTCTGGTGATGGTGTCTAAGCATGTCACACTCAGTGACTCAGTTAACAACTAAGCCTTTTTGACTATACCACATTGAAGTACAATGTTACCAACATTTTACTTACTTTCTTAATATTTTATATCCAACTATTTTCCTCTAGTAAATTAAGTAAAACATGTGCAATGATGTATACTTTTTTTCCACCTGTTCTAAAGAGAATAAATTATTTCCCTCCAGGGTGCAAAACAGAATTGGAAAAACAATTCAATAATATCTCTTGTGGAGTTTTTATGTGAAAAACACTGTGGCATTTAAGGTTTCCTTCTCCAGAGGAAATAATAATTAGAATGAGATAAAAAAAAAGGCAAAAAAAAATCCTTTCTCTTTTCTCTCCCCAAGGTTTATAAAACTAGATAATGTAGGTATCTATGCATTTTAAAAAGTGGCATTCCTTGTTCAACAATGAGGCACAGGACCTTTAAAAAATAAAAGAAATGGGCTTATAACCTGCATTCTATCTCTTACCAACAATCTGAATGTCAATGTGCTTTGGGCCTGTGGCTACCTAATAAGCTTTTGAGCTCCCAGACTTCTAATTCTATATGATTATTATTATTTTTTTTAATTTCCAACTAACATCATTATACAAGCATGCTTGGAGTATATATGTGACTGTGCTCACACCCAATCTGCAGGAAATAGCATTGCTACTTCATTGATAGTGAAACTACAAAAGGAAAATTAAGGAGCTTGTTCCCTTTCCCTTCTCTAAAATATTAAAAAGCTAACCAACCAATCAAAAAAAAAACCCTCTTACCTTGCTTTGGGCCTTAAAATATTAAATGTTTTTTTTCTTTCATTTTGAGAACTCCTTTGCCTAGCTCTATATATTATACTCTAGAGTAACTCAGTCCCTGCCAGTTTCTTACACAGGCCTGTAACACAGGACACCTCCTCTTTGGCAGTATCCAGCATCTCCCAACTTGTAATTTGTGGTCACATATTTCTTTGCAAAAGGAAAGTTTAGCAAGCCATTTTAGGGTAATATTTTGCCCTAGTACCATGAAGGCCCCTTTTTTGTCTTTGAAGTGATTTCTGAGGTAAAATTCTACTTGCTATCTTATCTATGTACACATACATGTACCTAAAATTATGGGATATATGCCCCAAGCATGCACAGATTGCCCAAAATATGTAACCACTCATCTTTCAATCAAGATAAGATCAGCCCCACACCTCCCTTGGGTATTGGTTCCTCTATCTTCCTAAACTTACAAAAAGAACCTTGAAAAAGAGCTCTGGGCTCAGTGAGGTATGGTGATGCACACCTTTAATCCCAGCACTTGGGAGGCAGAGGTAGGAAGCCATGAGTTTGAGGCCATCCTGAGACTCCACAGTGAATTCCAGGTCAGCCTGGGCTAGAGTTAGACCCTACCTTGAAAAACCAAAAAAAAAAGAACTCTGGGCTCTTGAGCAGCATGCTGGCTGGAGCTGCCCCCTTGCTGTGGATTGTACTGTATGCTTTTACTGTCACTTTTAATACATTCATCCTTTCTCTACTGCTGCTCTAAAGTTTGTCCAGTTAGTTCTCCAGAGGCAATTAACCAAGACATTGCTTCCAGGACACCCCCAATAACATGTTCCTAACATACCTGCCTCAACTTTGCTCTTGCTTTATGGGAAAATTCTTCCCTTACCTCCCTGGTGTCTTGTACTACTCTGCTGTTTAAAATCCAGCATGGTTCCATTGTAACCACTCTCATGGTTTCAGTGAGTGACTCCCCACTCCTTTTCCCAGGTCACTCTCATTCTGCACTTTTTAATAGTTGCTGAACAGATTTTTAGAGAAACTTGCTAATATCAGAAAAGATAATAAACACAGAAGAAAAACTTTTACCAACAATTCAGCTTTGGAAATTAATGAATTTTCCAAAACTATGTTTTCGAAGGGATAATGCTCTAAAGTATATACAATGAACAGGAACCTAGTTTTTCTGTATATTTATGAAGGTAGGTTATTTTTTTTTAATTTTTATTTATTTATTTGAGAGCGACAGACACAGAGAGAAAGGCAGATAGAGGGAGAGAGAGAGAATGGGCGCGCCAGGGCTTCCAGCCTCTGCAAACGAACTCCAGATGCGTGCGCCCCCTTGTGCATCTGGCTAACGTGGGACCTGGGGAACCGAGCCTGGAACCGGGGTCCTTAGGCTTCACAGGCAAGCGCTTAACCGCTACGCCATCTCTCCAGCCCAAGGTAGGTTATTTTTTATGATAACATAATGCTACTGAAAACAACTATTGAACTTTCATATGTTTTTACATTCTTTATTATATTTTAGAATGCAGAACTTGGGAAATGATCTCAGGGATCTATAAACTTCCTTTCCACGAACACTCATTGTTTAACTTGGATGACAATTGAGAAAAACATCAACAGGGAGAAAAATGGCTTTTAATAACATGATCACATACTTATAAAAGAGCCAGAATATGAATTTTCCAAATACCTACTATTTTTGTCTTTTTAATAAGCATTTTGATGAGTATAATGTGCAAAAATCCAACCCAAAATATTGTTAATTAGCTAATATAAACCAAACTTTTGATTGAGGGCACAGTATAATAAATGATGAAGAGTGCTCAGGATTTCTGACATCAACTGCAGTTCTGATATTTCACCACACTTCTATAATTCAAGAGAAGTTCACAAAATACACTAAAAGTGGTGCCCATAGGATTTTTTTTTCCTACAGAAAGAAGAGAAATTAGAACCAAAAATGGAAGAGGAGCAGACAGATCTAGTAGAGTCCTTGCTATCATCACCTTGAGGATATAAGGAGGGGAATTTCTATCTCCAGTTATAGTAACTACATCATCCAGAGTATTTCTACTAAAGAAGCTCACTCAGGCTACAGTGTCCAGAACTTTTACTCATTAAAATGTGTAGTTGTGATCATTAGAAGTAGTACCAATCTATTTGAATTCACTCCCATGACTCAAAAGTAAAATTCCAAGGCTCTTCAGTTTGGATCCCAAGACCTTTTGCTTTTGTTGGACCTATTTAAAAAAAAAAATTTACTTACCATGCATACATATAAATCAGATACACAATATATCTATCAGTTATCTTCCTGTTGTTGTACAAAAACCCACCAAGAAGCTGCTTATGGGAGGGACAGATTTATTTCTGCTTATAGTTTAAAGGGGAAGTTTCACCATGGTGGGGAAAGCATAGCAGGGGACTGTCATCGCATTGTCTCACACACTGGCGGGGAGGGAACAGCAAGAATGAACTGAGCTAGCTCTAGCAAAGGGGAGTGCATTATCAAAATCCAAGGCCTGACCCCAGTGATGCACCTCCTCTAGTACAGCTCCATCTCCTAAGGGCCCCACGATTGTCCAAAACTGCCACCCAATCAGAACCAGGTATTCAAAGCACATGAGCCTATGGGGGAGATTTCATTCAAACCACCAAAACTTGCATGAGTACTCATTATGTACCATGCATATCCATGATCTTAACTACAGTTCATAAACACTATTTTACCCATTTGAGTGTGTATGAAGACATATTCTGCTATTGCAGTTTTTTTTCGTTGCTAATACTCTCAATAAAAAAAAAAAAATAAGAGGGAGAATAACAATTCCACCTTTCATATTTCCATATGGCACGTGCTATATTAGAGTGATGTTGCAGGGGACTCTTGGGCCTTTTATTCAGTGCCCCGGATAAGTAGGGGTGAATTGTGATTACTGAGTGTGATCTAAGGAAATGGACATGTTTGGCTCATGAATTGTTTCTGGGTTCTACTTACTCCCAAGAAGTATGACTTTTCTGCTCTTCAAATAGTTTCATGAGTAAGATGGACATTCTTACAGTCTACTTTGCCTACAGTTCCTCATACAATTCACAATTTGTCCCAGATTGTTTTATCATAAAGTTTTATTAACAGCTGAATGAAAATAAACCAGTGTATAGATGAAAGACCTCAGAGTGTTTTATTTTTCTATTGCCAGTACTCATAATATTCATAGTGTCAGACATGAAGAAAGAGTGAACCTTGTTCCCATTTAACACATAGTCAAATAAAAAAGACAAGCAATGGTCAATAACATCTCTCCAACAGCCTTCCAAATGAAAGTGACTGTGACTTTCTTTACTGCACAATCTGAAGACATATACCCAGGTGTGTGCAGCTAGAGACAGCAGTTTCTTCCAGTCTTGCAATAACAGGGAGAAAAGTATATGGTACCATCCTTTCAAGCTACCAGGAAATTGGGTCATAGCATTATGAGCTGTACAAATTCAATCAGGTTGCCAGTTGGACATCCCTACAGAAAAATGTGAGAAAGCACAAGTTAGATGAACTATGTGTGAAAACTGGAGATAAGGAATCTGACCAAAGTTGCTAAGAAAAATGACATTTTTTCTTGCTATGGAGCTAAATTACAATTATTCACTTTGTTGCTTGATACAATTTTAATTGTTTAACCAATTTTATTGTGTGAATGAGGTTTCAAAATATTAATGAAAACACACATATTCAAAGCTCATGTTTAGGAAAGATGATTGTGCTATACATAAGTTGCTGTCTTTCACCTCTAAAGTGACATTCAATACTTTGTGTTAGGATGCAGGGGTTGAGATTCAGTGAACCACATTTCTTCTTTGTTAGTTGGCTGCCTGAAAGGCTCTTCAGACAGGGATGCTTCAGAGTCATTAATAGGTAGAAAATGGAAAAATCCTTCCTCCTTCTTTTTCAGGTTCTGTTCCAGAAAAAAGTTCATCACACTTTCTCAGGAAATCTAGGACTAGCTGTCACTTACTTTCAAAAACCTGATTTTCTGCTCCAGGAAGTTGTCTTTCCTAGGTAGCATCGCCTTCTGGTTTCAATTCTTCTTCCCACACATCTGTGTAAAACTTATTATATAAGACCCTGAGTTCTAATAATGCCAGCATATCTCCTGTGTTCATATAGATGAGAAGGAGAATAGTTAATTCTTCAAATTATCATCCATCTTCCATCATTATACTTATTTCCCTCCTCTAACATGACTATACAACTACACAGGTTGATTTTCTCAGCTAAAGCAACTGGGGTTGTTTAAAATAGATGCAAATTAACTCTGAAACATTTATCAAATAAAAATAACCATAACAAAGCTTATATATACAAATGTGAGTCACAGGGATTTTTTATTACCAACAAATGGGAAGAAATGTAAAAGTTAAAGGCTGAAGGTTAAATCACTATTCAAGATTTACTTGGAGACTGACTTGTAATATTCTATTTTTATTAGTTATAGACATACTTAGTATGTAAACAGCACAAGTTTATCCTTTCCCTCATCCCTGCACCCAGTCCAAAGGGACCATCCTCCTTAGAGATGATGGTCATCTCCATGGCAATTGTGGGTCCCATGAATTGTGGAGGCAGCAGTCAGTTATGGGGAAGAGGCAATGTCTCTGTGCATAATGTCCCAACTTGTGGTTTTTATAATATTTCTTCCCCATCTTCTGTGTAAATCCCTGAGCCATGTTGGGTTGGTTTTAAGTCTGCTTCAGTGATGGGCTCTTAGGAGCCTCTGGATCTCTGGTTTGGTAGGTGTTGAGTGCTCTCAGTTTCTATCTCTTTTACCCTTGTGCTGATAACAGCTTCACCTAGAAAGCAGTACTCTTGCTCATTTCCTCAGTTCCTCTATGGTTTCAACTGGGGCCTTGCTGAAGAGCAGTGGGTAATTTCTCTCCTCAGGTCCTACTTCCATCTGAAAAAGAGAAGCAGATTCTTTCATGGAGAGTGAAGTCAGCAAAGATTAAATGAGATAACCATTTAGAGAGAATTTAGTAGGTGTAGACCCTCTTTTAGTCCAAGATTAGTAGAACGTTGATATTAGACAGCAAACTCATTATTTGGATATGATTCTAAAAGCATGTAGCTTTTACCAACTATGTGATAACCCAGAAAATACAAACTTAGAAAGGGGAATGATAGGGTGTTTTGTGATTTCCAATTTTCAACTCTGCATGTTTGTGCATAGTGAAAAGGATATTAATATTTTTTCTCAGAAAGATATTTTCACAAACAATTAAATGATAATGTTTTAGGTCATGTCATGAATAATTGACATAGACAATTAATAACTCCATTATAGGCTAAACCTTTTACACAATTCATGAAATTAAACTATTTGCTATCTAATTCTATTAACATTTAATTTATGAAATTAATTTCAGTGCTGTAAAATTTAGTTGACAATTCCAATTTCTGTTTGTTATGTATGTATAAGTGTAGCAAGGATTCTAGCCTAAATAAATTTTGTAATCTCAGTAAATGAACAATCCTGTCCTGTAAATTCACTTTGATTTTATTATGGCACATATGAATGCCATATTTGTATTCAAACAAGATATGGATAAAATTAACTGCAAACTAAAATTTCTGTGATGACTATGTTAAGGTGCACTCTGGTACTCACATTGAAAATAAGAATAGTGATGTTCAACACAAAAATCCAATACTTCTTTCCTGTTGCTACTGCAGCCAATTGAATTTTAGGAAACTTATGTCTTTGTAAAATCACTTATAAATTTATATGAATATGCTATAATGGGTAACCTCTAAGGAAGCAATATAAATTCTCTACATTCTTCCATATCAGTTAGATGTCTTAACTTAAAATATTTAATAAATGTAACAGAAATAGATGCAAATTAACTCTGAAACATTTATCAAATAAAAATAACCATAACAAAGCTTATATATACAAATGTGAGTCACAGGGATTTTTTATTACCAACAAATGGGAAGAAATGTAAAAGTTAAAGGCTGAAGGTTAAATCACTATTCAAGATTTAATTATCTTGAACTTCTATGTGCAGGATTTGAAATATTGAAAATCAAACAGAAGATACAAGGATGAGCTTGCAGTTTTAATTACATAAATATATATCCTAAATAGTAATGACATAAAATTAAGAAAGTCTATAATTTTAGAGCATTTCAATTCAACTGTGGATGAGTAGATTAATGTAAAAATACAACCATTTGATAAGATTTTTTTATTAGTTTTGTACTCAGTGAATACAATCAAGTTGGTGCCATTGTTAGCCTTCTCCCTGACCTCCCCCCTCCACAGGGACCCTCCTGGTTGTGGAATAGGTGTGGTGCATTGTGGCATTAGCCATAAGTTGTGAGTAGGAGGCAATGCCTCTGTGTATCATGACCCAACTTGTGGCTCTGACATTCTTTCCACCCCCTCTTCCACAAATTTTCCTGAGCCATGTTGGTTTCAATTTAGGTCTGCTTCAGTGATGAGGTCTTGGGAGCCTCTGTGTCTCTGGATATCTGACTTCATAGGAGTTGATTGTTCTCTGTGTCAATCTCCTTCATCCTTGTACTGGTACCAGGTTCACCAAGAAAACAACACCCTTGCTTGTTTCCCCAATTATTCTTAGCTTCAGCTGGGGCCCTGTTGAGGTATGATGGGATGGTTCTCTCCTTAGGATCTGCATCTATCTGAGAAAGAAAAGTAAATTCTCCAACAGAGAGTAAAGTTAGCACCAGATAAATGGGATAAGCCTTTTTTTGTTTGTTTGTTTTTAGAAAAAAAATGTTATATGTGTAGGGCTTCTTATACCACAATTGGTAGTAGCTTCATAATGGAGAATGGGTTCATTTTTAGATATGATTCTGACTTGTTTCCCAGATCCAACTATAGGTTCCATTTCACTGAGCAGATCAGTTAGCCAAATTAAGAGCAGTTGGTTTCCCACCATGGCTTTGCACCTCTATTGCACTTGTGTGAGCATCAAGTCAGGTTGTTTGCTGCTGAGTAGCTTACACCATGAGTTGCCTGGACAGATATTGGTCATGTTCCCCATTTGCTCATGTAGCACCTTCTGGCACTAGATGCACTAACTATCTGGAGACTGACTCTCTTCCAGCTTCCAACCATGTCACTCCATGCTACATGTCAACAGGATATGGTGTCTTCAGCAGTAGGATATAACCTTTGGTGCGACATAAAGTACTCTGTGTTCTTTTGGGAAACCTTGTAGGTCTCTCTGATCAAGAGCTCATTGTGGATGATAGCCACATGCTATTACTGGGAGTTACAGGTGAGTGCCCAAGGAGAGAAAGAGGAAAAAGACAAGTAATATAAAAGAGATAGAGAAAAAAGGGTAAGAGAGAGAGAGAAAGGACTTATGGTTAAGATGGCAGTGTAGGTACCACACCAAAGCAGCCTGGAAGGGGGGGGGAAACTAAAAAAAACTCAGCAAAATACACACTTTTACTAAAAAGTGATGTGTATAGGAAACTGAAGTGGCAGTGGAGAAGTAGAAAAGAGCCAGAGCATCCAGAGCATGCATAGGTTGGCAAAAGCGGCTCCGGCAGCTCCACCAACTGCAGCGGCGGTGCACCAGAAAGCTGCCAGGCTCAGCTCCAGCCACAGGAAAAGCCAGGTGCTGGGATTTTCTACTCACACCGGTGCTCTCCGAAACTCAAGAAACGTGAAGGGAAAGTGGCAGTGAGCAACAGAGGAGCAGATCATGAGGTAGAAGAACACATGGAGCAGCAAGAGAACTAGAGCAGCCGTGGCTCCCTCCCCTCCTCCACCACCTGAGCCCAGCTCCAGCAACAGAGCAGCGGTCTCGGGACCAGGCCACGCCAACTTGAGCTGACAGCGGGACCCAAGCAGGAGCAGAGTCCGGCAGCAACATCAGCAGCTCTGGCACCTGTAACAATGGTCCCAGCAGCAGCAGACCCAGTAGCAGCAACAGCGGCAGACCCAGCAGCAGCAGACTCAGGAGAAGCAGCAGTGGCAGATCCTGCAGCAGCAGCTTCAGTGGCAGCAGCAGCAGTCTACCCAGCAGCAGCAGTGTCAGCAGCGGTGGTGGCTCCAGCAGTGGCAGCTGCAGCAGTGGACCCAGCATCAGCAGCTTCAGCAGCAGCGGCTACAGACCCAGCAGCGACAGCTTTAGCAGCAGCAGTTCCAGTAGCAAGGGTGCTGATCTACAGGGCCACACTTGCTAGGCTTGGTTTGCCCCGCAGGAAAAGCCAGTGCCCAGCTCCAGAAATCAGAACAGCAGCCTGATGAACCAGGCAGCAACTTGACTGAGACCAAAATCATCCAAGGTAACTGGGTTTGCACCAGGGAAGGGTCTCACTTGGTCACAAGCTGACTTGGATCCCTCAACAGACCAGAAATCTTAACCTCTTTGTTGATAGAGGATCTGGTCATTATAATAACTACTCTTGCATACATACTTGGGGCTGTTTTTGATTGAATGTGTACAGTGTTTAGTTAAATTTCAGAATCTACCTGTATTTTATTCCACTCAGCCTACTTGAATACTCCCATAGCAGGGAAACTCAACCCCTAGGAACACTTTTGTAGGTACTCTGAAAGAGAGAGAGAAAAACAGAAACAAAAATAGGAGATTAAGGTCAGTCTTCATCATACCTTCTCCAGGACCTAGTGATTCAGGTGTTCCCTCTAAGGACCAGGGGAACTCAAAAACCTAAACAATAAAAAGCCAAGCAACCCACTCACAAAATGGAGAAAAGAACTGGATAGGGAGTTGTCAGAGGGAGAAATACAAATAACAAACACACACTTTAAGAAGATGTTCATCATCCTTAATTATCCGGAAAATGCTAATTAAAACAACTATTTGGTTCCACCTTACCCCAGTAAAGATATCAAACAATTAAAAAATCAAGTGAAAATAAATTATGGTGAGGATGTGGAGAAATAGGAACCCTCATCCAATGTTGGTGGGAATGTAAGATGGTACAAACACTTTGAAAAGCAATATGGAGACTGCTTAAAAAGTTAATATAGAGTTACCAACAGACCCAGTTATTCTCTTACTGGGCATGTACCCTAAAAGCTCCATGCCTCATTTCAGAGAGATTTGCTCAACCATGTTTATAGCTGCTCAATTCATAATAGCCTAGAGCTGGAATCAAGCCAGATGTCCATCATAGACAAACTGATAACTAAGATGTGGTATATCTACATGATGGAATTATGCACAGCAGTAAGGAACAATGACACAATGAAATTTGATGAAAAATGGTCAATTCTGGAACAGATCATTTTCAATGAACTCACCCAATCTCAGAAAGATAATTGCTACATAGTCTTATTCATCTATGGCTCCTAACCTGAATCTACCTGAGATGCCGACATACCCAGCAAGCATCTCTGGGACCAGAAACTAGGTGGGTGGGGAGGGAGGGGATAGTAAGGGAGAGCAAGGAGAACACAAAACTGGACCCAAATGGAAATGGCACCATAAAATTCTACATCCTAAGTGATAAGTTGTTTGTTTGTTTTTTTTAATAGAAAAAAACTTATTTAAATGGGAAAGAGGAATACTTTTCCTGCCATGATAGTTTATTTTGGTTATCAACCTGATTGAATCTAGAACTTCCAAGAAGACATATCCCTGGAAATGTTTGTGAGGGAATTTTAAGATTATGTTAACTGAGCTGAGAAAAGACCCCCACTAACTGTGATAACATCATTCTATGGGCTTGGATGGCATACTAACTAAGATTGAGCAGGTAGCTGAATACCAGTACTCCTCCCTTTCTGCTTCCTAACTGTATCTGCAATGTGCTCCTGCTTCTCCACCTTTCCCACAACAATGGATTCTATCTTCTTAAACCGTAAGCTGAAATACATGCCTGCTCTCTTAAGTTTCTCCTTCAGATATTTGGTCACAGCAATGAGAAAAATAAATAATACAACTATAAATCAAATTGTTCTGAAATATGTATGAGATGTCTACATGAATAAAAGTATAATACAAAATATGTATTATTTAGTATAACTTGCTTTGATTTCTTTTCAGGCATCTGTGAAGAATTTTTTGTTTGTTTGCTTGTTTTGTTTTTTATCAAGGCTATATTAACCAGTAAATTGAAAGGGTCATAAAATTCAATATCTGGTCATTACTAATGCAACTTTGAAGACCTTGAGAACTTATGCAAAATATATAAAAGTAATAATATCATGTTTTAAGGTATTTTCAAAAAAAAAAGAACCACAACAATAATATGACATTAAAATATACTTGGCTAAGATAGTGGTTGTCTATAAGTAAACAAGACAATGCTAATTTGCTTTGAATTATTTTTTGACTTTTTATTGACTATTTCCTTGATTATAGGCATTAAGCCATTTGAATTCCCTCCCCTACCCCACTTTTCCCTTCACAAATCCACTCTCCATCTTATCCTTTCCCCCTCTCAATTCTATGATGGCTAAAGATAGAGAAAGGCAAGCAAGAAACAGAGAATGGGGAAGAGTGCTATGGAATGCCATCGTCCAGACATAACCTGGCCATGGTAATCATCACTTCACAGTTGGTTTACCAAGCCTAGACAATATTGGTCCCATCAACATTACAACATGGGTGATGAAGGAAGAGTATGAATAAAAATGCAGAAAAACAGAAGAGGTTCAAGTTGCAGAGAAGCACAGGCTCATTAGAAGGAGAATAAAAACCCTAAAGAAGGTAACTGGCAGCGGAATTTGGTCAAATACATCTGTACATGTATGAAAATTGTCAGTGAAATGTAAGCAAAAGAAAAAAGGAAGAAAGGAACACTGGGAAAAAAATGATTGGCTATACACATGTATGTCTTCATCTCTATAGTGTTTTATTTTTTAATAATTATTTCATGTATTTATTTGAGAGAAAGGCAGGTAGAGAGAGAGAGAGAGAAAGAGATATAATGGGTGTGCTCAGGGTTTTAGCCACTGCAAACATACCCAGATGCATGTGCCACCTTGTGAATCTGGCTTACATGGGTGCTGAGGAATTAAACCTGGGTCTCTTGCTTTGCAGGCAAGTGAGTTAGCCATTAAGTCATCTCTCCAGATCAGTATTTTATTTTTAAAATATTTTATTACTTATTTATTTGAGAGATAGAAAAATAGGCAGGTAGCATGTGCATGAGAGAACCCATGTGCCAGGGCCTTCAGCCACTACAAACAAACTCCAGATGCTTGTGCCTTTTGTGCATCTGGCTTACATAGGTCCTGAGGAAATCAAACCTGGGTCCTTTGGCTTTTCATGTAAAAGCCTTAAACTCTAAACCATGTCTCCAGCCACAGTATTTTAATTTGTAAAGTGGCTTATAAATACAATTGCTATATAAGCCCAAGAATATAATAAAGTACAATGTTTTCTTATTTGAAAACAATTTGAGTGGTGTCTCTTTCCTTTGTTGGAACTTGCATTAAATAGGCTTAGTGTGGGTGGATAAGTCATTTTAGGAATAAATTATTGAAAATCTCAATTTTCTAGCAGATATAAAGTTATGTTCCAGTATTCTTGACTGCACTGTGAATATTACAATTGGATCTGAACTTAATTTTCAAACAAATAACAGAAAACAGTTACATACACTTGTTAATTTAAGCCTCCAAAGAATTGAAGTATGACTAAATGCATGCTAAAATTCAGGACTAATATAAAATATTTTTGATTCGATGTTCTTATGAACACTAGAATATAAATGATAAGAATACATGTAGAATATTGAGTGATGACAGCAAGACGGAGAATCAGGAAGCCAATTAGATCAACCATTAAAAAAATCTAAAATTTAAAGATGTGTTATTAAAAATTATTAAGGCCTAGGATATATTTTATTAATGAATAAGTGGAGAAATTCTCTAATGCTTCAATGAACTAAGAAAAACAAACCTAAGAAATAATAGAGTGAGCATTATGATTGGTCCCTCAGAAATAAAAATGTCCATAGGAAATGTATAAATAATAATCCATGAATAAATTAATAAAAAATAAAACTTTTGTGACATAGGACGTTTCTTGCAATTTTTAGTTTTGGAGGAATAGAAGTATAGGAAGAATATAACCATAACCACTTCAGAGACTGAATCCATAATTAAATCTTCCAAGCAAATGGCAGCTGAGTACAAGATGTCCACACCTGGACATTTCACCAAAATTTTAAAGAAGTGAATTTAAATAAATCACTACTTTATAAAGTTTAAAATAGAAGAGTTAAATCCATTTTTCCCAGATCTTTTAAAAACAGAAATAAAACAAATATTTCTAAACTCATTGGTGAATTCATCATCCCAAATCAAAGGAAGCTACTACTAGAAAGGAAAGGTATAGACTAGATTCCCAATGAATATAGATACAAAACTCCTCATGAAAAGAGAATGAATAGCTTTTTATTCAATGATGAAAACTGCATTTTTTTCTTTTAAAATTAAGAGTAATACCAGGGAGCTGACTCCTACCAATTCTAATTTATAGTATTGGAAACCAGTAGGGGAATTAGACAAAAATAAAAAATAAAAAAAAATCCAAGCTTTCCAAATTGGAAAGAATAATATTATCTATTTCATAGATAAAATGATCATATCTGTGGGAAATTATGAAGATTTTATATGAAATCTCCAATAATTAGTAAATGAATCCAGAAAAGTAGCAATAGATAAATATTAACTATCAAAAATCTGATTTGTATCTATAAATTAGCTATAAACTATCCATAAAAGAGATTTTATAAATTTTTATTCACAATAGCATCTAAAGAACAAAAACACCAATAAAAAAATGAACCACAAAAACAAAAGCTCTATATTCCTTAAACTATATATTATTTTTATAATAAATGAGTAGATACATACACAATATTCATTGAAAAAACAATACTAAAATGTCTATATTATACAAACCAATATGGAGATTTTACTAAATTATCAAGATGCCAATGACCTTTGATAAGCATAGAAAAAATTCTAAATATGATATTACCTTAAAGAACTTTGTATAGCCAAAATTATCTTCAGATAGAATAAAAAAGCTGAAAATTTAATTTCCTATTTTAAGTCTACTTCAGTGATGGAAAATTAGGAGCATCTAGATGTCTGAGTTATAGAAATCATGACACCATAGTACTAGAGGTAGAAGTGACAACTGATCAGAACAGAGATCTCAAAAATGAACCTAGATTAACAAATAGGTAGAAATTACTGATACAGACATAGATCTATGTTTGGTAAAATATTAAATGAAATAAACCACTTGAAACACACATAATGCATTATTTCATTTCTGTAACATATGTAAATATTCAAACCTGTAGGAACAGAATAAAACGGCTGTTGCCAAAGCCTGGAATTGGGGTTTCACAAAAAGGAACTTGTTTGCAGGATTTCAGATTCAGATTTGCAAGATGAAAACGTTCAAGAGGTCTGTTTCACACTGTTTACACAACTATTACTATTTACTTAATAATATTTACTTAACAAGGGTTATTTTTTCACAATCCATAAAATTAGTGTCTTGAGGAGTATTGTTGTTGTTTTCTTTCTAGATTATTTGCTGAGCCTCAAAACAAACTGTTATTATTCCTAAAACAGAGTTTCAGAAACTGGCAGAAATCACACAGCTGTCTATTAGGCTAACATCAAGCATTTTTTTTTTCCAGAAAGCTGTCCAGAGAGCCTTTGATATGCTTTGAAATTTTCCTGAAAATACTTGTGTCTACATTATTCTACAGATTTTTAACCAGCCACACTGTCCTGTGTTTGTGCTGTGACACTGAGCAAGAGTTAAGAGGCACACTGATTCCTCCTAGTAGAAATGGAGAACAGCCAAGACTAAGTAGCACGTGCCCTGCGAATGAGCCATGGAAGACAGAAGAGAAAATGAGGCCACTGGACCCATAGGAAGAAACAAAACAAAACAAAACTCTGAAAGGTTAATGACTCCATCATGGACAAAGAGAATCTGTGTACTGAAGAATAGCAGCAAAAGTCACTATTTTCTCTTTTTTATATCCTGATGGCTTATGAAGCTTTTAATCACAGAGAAGTATTTCTGGAATATTTTTGGAGAATTAAAAACATACAAACATTAAAAATATACAAACAGGGCTGGAGGACTTGCTTAGTGGTTAAGGTGCTTGGCTGCAAAGCCAGAGGACCCAGGTTCGATTCCCCAGGACCCACATAAGCCAGATGCACAAGGTGGTGCCTCATGTGTCTGGAGTTTGTTTGTAGTGCCTGGAGGCCCTGGTGTACCCATATTCTTTTTCTCTGTCTGAAATAAATAAACTTATTTTTAAAAAGACATTTTAAAAATATATACACAGAATATATGCAACAGTATTTGGAAGTAGTCTCTCTTCTCTCTTTCTCTCTCTCTCTCTCTCTCTCTCTCTATCTAAATATATATACTTGTACGAATATATGAATGTCACCTCATTATAAAACACTATGATAGGAAATGTTTAATGAAACAACTGTGTGGAAGGAAGAGATGTGAACAAATAATTTGAGCTAAATTAAGAAATGTATATCAAATATAAATAGTAAAATAATGATATAATTTATAAATAAAATTATATATGCCCAATAAGAGTAAATTGACATAAAGTGATTACAACTGCTATGAAGGAGAAAACCTAGATGAAAATCCAGAGTAGTTAAAATACCTTCTTATGCAGAATGTATTTCAGATATATTTCATGGGCCTTGATTCAAATGCATGTAAAACAGAGGAAGAAACAGTCCTCCCTAAACTACCAATCAGAGGAATCACTTTGCTATAACTTTGTGCAAATCAATGGACAGGTCAGCTCTTGGAATTGCAGTTCGTTTGGACCATGGTTATCTCTCACAGAAAAGAGTTTTCACCATTAGTTGCTGAGGAAAATGAAGCCCACACAAAAAAATCATGGTAGACAATAATATCTTTGATGTAAAGGTTGACTTTAAAGGAAGTCATTTCATCTTCTTTACTACAGAACAGACAATCTATTCAGCCAAGTGGATAAACTACAAAGAAAGAACGACTATTACCTATTATCAAATCAGAGAAATTCCATCTGTCATTTCTGAGGGCTTCATGTCTTTCTCAGGAAGTGGTGAGAAGGCATGAGTTTTTGGCAGCAAATAAAAGAAAATCCAACCATCTAATGCGCCATCATTGAAATAATGACTTAAGAAGTATCATTTCAGCCATTTCAGAAGTGAAATAGCTCAGTCGTTAATTGTGTAGCTACATTTACTTTTTCCACTGAACTTTCCGATATTTTTTTCATCATCTTTTACTTTGAGGTAGAAAGAAGTCTGCAATAATTCTAGATACAGGAAAATCATGATCCAACGAATGCATGGGCATAAGAAAGGGAAGAGGACAGGAGGGGGAAGATCCAAAAGGGAAGGAAGAAGATGATTTAATCTGTGCATCTCACATCATCAGCACCTCCCCCACAAGAAATACCCCACAAAAACAAAGCTATGATAAAGAAAATGAATATATATATATGTATATATTTGATATATACATTGGATATGCCAATTTTATGGTGCTATATTATAATTTTACTTGTTTTGTATATGTGTATATATGATGTATATCATATATATAGACACATACAAAATCAAGCATCATAACTTCCCTGTGCCTCACATAGAATGAGTACTCAGAACTGTTTCTTACTTTATGTATGCTGACCAACAAAGGACTTCTATGTCCTACAGAAGGTGTCCAAATGACATCTTACACTATAACACTTCCCTATGAGGATAAAAGTCAGTAAGCCTGTACTCTTAGGTGCCTCATCTATAAAATATATTACTTCAGCATATGTGTTATAGTATCAAATAATCACAAGTTTTTTTAAAATCTTTCAAGAGTTATAAAAATCACATTTAACATAACAACCTTTGTCCAAGTAAATTGCAGTCCATCATTATTCTCATAACATAACCATATACATCTACACATGTTCACACAGAGCTATTTTATGACTTTCTTAAGGGAGTAAAAATCACCATTATTTCTTCCTCCAAATGTATATGTCAAAATGAGCAAATTAATAAACAAGATTTTCATCAATATAGAATTGAAAATTGGCTTTGTTTTATTGGGAATATAAGCACAGAAAATTATTTGATACTTCCCAGAATCAATTACTTCACCACCAAAATAATGATGATGATATATATCTCAAAATAATTCCAGAAAACATGTAATATAAATTTACATCAATTAGCCTGTCCTTCTAGTAACAACACTTATCTTGGAGTGATAGAGATCAGGTGATTCTATGTAAAAGTAGTGAAGGTGTGAGATCATTTTCATATAAATGAAGAACGTAGTTTCTTATCCATTAAAACTTTATCTCTAGTTCATCACTCTTTCTGAAACAATATATGGCTTGAGATGCTAATATTCTAAACGTAGTGCATCATGGCTCTGTGCTGACTAAAGTGTAAGATAAAGCCATCAACAGATAAGGTCATTTGAGCATAAAGCATATATTTATCCTCCAGATTCTCTTCTCCTGACCTGTGAAGTCCTGTGTCAATATGACGTATCATATAAATTGTTTTCTGTTTAATGCTAGGAAACAGCATGCCTTTCCTCTCTTGACCTTGACATGTCACATCTATAGAATTTTGAGCACTGCTTTTTCAAAATACCTAATTAGGGCCTATGTCTTTTTTTTTCTTATAGTGGGTTTTCTAGTTGCCTCCTGACCATCACTGCTGGTTTGAATTTTTCAGAGTACTAACTTAGCCTGTACTTTTTAAAACTAACTTATATTCAAAGATATAATAATGTGCAATCTTTAAAAAGTATTTTTGTTTCTTTATTTGCAAACTGGAAAAGACAGAGAAGAGAGACAGAGAGGAATGAAAGAGAAGGAAGCAATCAGGGCCTCTAGCCCCTGCAAATAAACTCCATATGCATGAGTCATTTTGTACATCTAGTTACAGAATAATGGCTCACATAATTATTAACAGTTTAATTCACCCACTAAATAATCATTTGTATATTCCAGGGCAAAGACTATATACACTTATCCTGAGGTCCCAGAAGTACATGCCAAAAGCTGTGAAACCAGCAAGGTTTCACATCATTTTACAAATGATGTTTCTGAGAACATTGTGGATTAATTTTATAAGCATGATTATCAATAAAAATGTCCTTTATTGGAAATTGCTCTTATAATTTATTATCTAATTGAAAGACTTGAAAATAGAACGAGGCTATACTAAACAGTTATCTCTTAACATATCATTGAATTTATTCCAAAAACATAAAGTCAACTGGTTAATCACCAAGCTCATGTTCTTTCTACTGTGGCACATGGCCTCCACGCAAGTGTATGTTTTAATGCTACTCTTTAAAACACTGGACAGTATATGAGGGATGAAATGAATGTGTGTGTGTAGTAGACATTGCTTGGACAAAGGGATGGAATTAATAGTCCCCTGGTGAGCAGGGAATGTAGATTTTAGAAGAATCAGTTATGAAAGGGGTGCTCGTTTTAGTTTGATGACAGAGCAAGTAGCATATAAACATTTCCATGGCAATATATTTGCAAATCTGAAAACAAAACATTCCCTTAATCAAGTGACTACACTTTTAAAAAAAAGGTGAAAAATTTTCTGGGCCACAATATATTAGAAAAAAACTGCACTAAGTTCTCTGTGTGCTTGCTTGTCTGGGTGATTTTATTATCCTTGGACCCAAAATACTTGAATTTTCAGAAGTATAAGTGTGAAGATGAGACTTTGGGCTCATCTGAGACAGACGTGTAATGGAGACCATTTCCTGTCTCACTCTGAAGTGCAAATGCTCAGGAGTGTTTGTTCTCTTATGTGGCTGCTTTATTTTCTTGCTTTTGCAAATTAATGGGGGCACCATATATTTTAGAGAAATTATTACTTCATACAATGTAAAATAAAACAAACTGAAGTAGGGCATGGGGGATGGGCAAGAGTGCCTTTCAGAGAAGGATTGATTCCCCCTGAGTTCAATTTTCCAGCAGTTATTTACACAACTAGGTGCAGCTGTGCATGCACGCGACCCTAGTTCTGCAGGGAGCTGGGACTTGTGAATTTCTGGGGCTCTTTATTCTTCCAGTCTGACTGAAGAAATGTGCAGCACTAGGTTTAGTAAGAAACTCGGTCTAAAGTAAACACAAGGATAAGTTATAAGAGGAGAACATTTTAGGTTTTCCTCGGGTCTCCACACGTGTGAGCACAGGCACACATAACACACACACACACACCACAGAAAACTGAAATGTAAAGTATTATTTTAAAACATGAATATTAGAAATTTATTTGCTCATCAATTACAAGAATGGATCATAAAAAGAAATCCTTTTTAATTGTATGTGTTAATCACTATACACATGCAATTAATTATCAGTTTAAAATAAAAATTAGATATAATTGACTGGAGAGTTGGCTTAGTGGTCAAGGTGCTTGCCTGTGAAGCCCAAGGACTCATGTTAGACTCTCCAAGTCCCACAAAGTGATGCAAATGCACAATCCTGCATATGAACACAAGTGGATGCACAAGTCTGGAGTTCCAATACAGTGGCTAGAGGCTCTGGCATGCTAATTCTCTCTTTCTCTCATTCTTTCACATTAAAAAAAAAAAAAGTCCAGTCAGTCTGGCTTGCCTTAAAAACTTTACATATAAAATATTTAATCCCAACAATTCTTTATATTGTGTACATGCTTTGTATGGATACATGGTTATATCATGTGTTGGTACCATTTTTTCCTTCCTCCATGCCCCCATTCTACTGGGGGCACTCCTCAGTGGGGTTTCTGGTATTCTCCATGGGGTCAAAAATTTGCAGAAGTAATCAAATCCTAAAGCTCATGTGATAAAAGATGTATATTTTTATTAAAATATCTTAAATAATATACTTAAGAGACAAATGTATTTTAAATTTTAGCAACAATGCCATCTGTCCTTGAGAAGTTAAAGATAAGGGACTACAGAAATTAGCATATATCATCTGCGCTCTTTGATGTGTTTTTTTTTAGAGGAACATCTGTGGTATAAATAACAGCTCATATAAAAGCTCAGTCTGAGGTTCGCACTAATTAATATTCTGTATTCACAAAAATGTCAGCATTTTATTTTCTGCTTCCCTTTCTGGTAATCTTTATAATCCTCCCTGTGAATTATGTGTTAAATTTAATCATGAGAGAATATTCAGGGGAATTAATAATGGCATAGTGTTTGTAGTTGCACAAGTATCTGAGTATATAAAGCATGCCTGCCCTGCAGGATGGATCTACATACAGATTACCGACAAAGAATGAAAAAGATCTAACATGACCTAGGATTTCAGAATTAGTCTCTTACCATAATGATGCATCAGAATTTTGAAACTTTTATAGGTACTCATAATGTCTGGATATGTGGTCCATTTTGAATATGGCACACATCACAGGTAGTACCAGAGAACTTGTCATTTAGAGGTGATTGAGCCACTATGCACTGCATTTTTAATACTTTACTGTTCCCCTATGATTCCCAAGCTTCAGATTCTGACAAAGTTATTCCTCCTCTTCTTTCTCCTTGTCTTTCTTCTCCTCCTAATATTCTTTTTGTTTTGTTTTCCTCATCTTCTTCCTCCCCTTCTCTAACTCATTTGTAATTATTTCTATGAGTAACTTAACCTTTATTTCAGAAAATTGATTCCTTGCCATTGCAGAAGAATAGACTAACTTCAGGGAAATAATAAGACTTTACCAAGGTGATGGGTAGTAAGCACAGAATACCTGGTCTAATCCTATTTTAATATGTAGCATAAATGTCTCTTAACCTTTCTCACCAGCTGGATTTCTGGTTTGTCTGTTTACATTTCCCTGGCCTGTTTAACATATTTCCTTGTAACACTTTTCAAACATGTACTTTCTAGTTTTCTGAGTGTGGAGCACTAAAAGGAAAGAAGTCTGTTAGTCATTTTTTCTGTAACAATATTCTTTCTCTTCTAATTAATTCCAAACTGTAATTTGTTTCATTTATTGACTTTTGGGGAAGCAGTGTCTCACTATGAAGGACAAAGGGCAATGTAGCCCAACCTGTCCTCAAACTTGTGATCTTTTCTTCTTTCAATTACTTTATTTAATATATATGTGTGCATGGGTATATAAGTGTATATGTGCCATGATACCTGTGTGGAAGTCAGAGGACAATCTCAAGACATCTCTACTCTACCTTCTGAGACAGAATTTCTTGGTATACATTGTATATTGTCTTATGTGGGTGCTGGAGAATTGAACTTGGGCCATGGGAAATTGAACCTGGGTTATGGTAAAATGAGTATGTTCCAGCAGGCTTTGCAAGCAACACCCTATAACCACTGAGCCTTCACATCATAACCCTAAACTCATGATCGAATTGCCACAGTCTACTGAGTGCTGGTGTGCCCCAGTACATCAGCTACTTGTTGGGTTTTGCTATGCCTCTTTGGTCTGTTTGTCCAGGCTTGTCTTGCATTGAGGGACTATGCTACCCTTGAACAATACATAGAAACAATTTTATACTTTTTCTCAATTTAAGTAGGTTGGTAGTCATCCTGATATGATTCAAGTTGGATAAACTTGCAGAAATGCTCAACATTTAAGACAAGACTGTATCGATACCTGACAGTTACAGGATTTTCTTGGGACACACTAAATATGAGGCTTATATTCCTTTTTTTGCACAAAAAAGCATTGCTTTATTAACTGTGTTTTCCAACACATGAGGAGTACAGAGCTCTCTAAACACAGGCTCTGGAGGGGGCTGGGTCCAGAAACCCCCATGCATGAGCAGGACAGGTGGCACTGGGAGCCAGCAGCAGTGGCAAAATAAGATCATGCAAGGTGCAGTGGGCATTGGTCACATGGGGGCGATGATACATTTTATGCCAAACAAGGGTCGTGAACATGGACAATGTACAAAAGGAGAAATAGGTCTTTGCAGTGATGAATACACATTTTTTTTTTTACAAAGGAACTTTTCTAACAAAAAAAAAATGCAACATAAGCCAAAAATAATTTAAAATTGCTCTTTCCACTATATATTCAATATTTCTCTTGTATATTAACAAATAGCACCTCACTTTCTTTGACTAAAAGGCAGTGTCTCCTTGTGTGACATTCATATCACCTCCCCAACGCCACCCTCAAATGATTTGAAGCACAAAGGGTGCATCTGAGAAGGAAGACGGCAGGAAGTTCCTTAAAGAACAACAAAAGGTTTCAGAGTCCAAGCCTGGCTCTTCAGTCAATGTGGCCAATAGGGCCAAGGATACCAAAGAGGTGCCTTCTCCTCCTCCTCCTTATTCTCCTCCTCCTCCTCCTTCTCCTTCTTGTTCTCCTCCTTCTTTTCCAGAGCCTCATTACAGGGTTACAGACTGTTTGGCACAGCTTGAGGCATGGATGGGTAAAGGGTGGCCACAAGTAGCAAAGAGTAGGGAATTGCAAAGTCCAAGTGCTGCCGATGCTCTTCTAGAACTGAGCATGTGAATCTCTAGGCACTACCCCCACAAGCTCTATAGTAGTGTGTCTGTGCATGCACATGGATACAAGATATGCTCTGGTGCACACATGCACACACTCCAATGCCTATGTCTGAAAACCCTGGCAGCTTCTCCAAGGAACCTGAGGCCTTTACATTACAAATAATTGCACTTACTGTCATAAAGTCCAAGCTCATTTAATAACATAAATGAGCAGTCGACCTTTCTTCTCCTTATATGTTTCAAAATACATTTATGACACATAAAAATACTTTCCTTGGGGCTGGAGAGATGGCTTAGTGTTTAAGGCACTTGCCTGAAAAGCCTGAGGACATATATTTGACTCTCCAGAGCCCACTTAAGCACAAAGGTGAGGCAAAGTGCAAGGTCTCACATGGCCACTAGGTGGCGAAAGCATCTATAGTTCTATTGCAGTGGCTGAGGCCCTGGCTCACCAATTCTCTCTCTCTCTCTCTCTCTCTCTCTCTTTCTCTATCTATCTATCTATCTATCTATCTATCTATCTATCTATCTATCTATCTATCTATCTATCTATCTCTGTCTCTGTCTATCTCTCACTGTCTCAAAAATAAAATTAAAAAAAATACTTTCCTTGCACAGTATCCTCATGTCGTGTGATGAGAGAATGATGTGGGAGGCACCCAAAATAGGTGGACTGAGGAAAACTGTTAGAATTTTAATGGAAGTCTAGAAACATGTTTATCATAGTTGGCCATACAAGTTAAAAAAATATATATTTAGTTTATGTTTTATAATTATATTAATAATCAATGTAAAAATTACCTTCATCATAATATTTCTTATGTATTATTATGCAACATTTCTGTGATGATTAATGCTATCTAACTTTGTAGGGCAATGGCATTGAGGTAGGTGGACAAATATTAATGTGACAACTTGTATGAATATGTTTTTGGATGAGATCATAAAAATCATTGTACTTTTATACAGCAAATTGCCCTCCAAAATGTGGATAAACCTTACCCAATCAGTGGATAAAATGTGCCCAATCTGGGGAAAAAAAAAATGTAACAGGATGTAAAAAACTTCTGGGTGAAGGTAAATTGTGAAAAAGATAATGGCCCTGGATTTGAACTACAACACTGTTCTGCCACTTCTGCACTTGGCCTTCTATTTGACTCTGACACTGGCTTGTCTCTGGGTCTCCAGCTTGCTTAAGTATTCAGGGTTAATCTCCGTTATCAAACCACTACCTTAGAGAAATCAATATTGCATTCACATGTGCATGTATTCTGATTGCCTAGAACGCTGAACACTGCATTATATAATGTCTTAAAATAATAATTCTTCTTAATATCAGAGGTAATAGTTTAATAAAAGCTTGGCTTGCTAAAAACGTTTTCCTACAAGGAACAAATCTCTGCTCTTTGTAAACTTAGACACTGAATTCTCATTTTTCCATTGCCATAGAGAGCCATATGAATCTCTTTCTTTCAACAAAAGAAATTCCCTAAATGAAATTGCCATCAGATCCATGGAAAGAGGGTCCGCATTGCTACCTTACCCCCAGCAGAAGAGGCACCAACATCTGGATTCAATGAAAACCCACACAGTAAGCCAAACAGAACAAAAGAATAGAAAGCTACATCGAAACACTACCAGAGCCACCATTATTGCTGGGACCAACTAGAACCAATTTATGGAAGTAAGATGTTATTGAACTTAACAGTTTTAAGGGGAAGTTGAATTATGACTGGGGAGGAAAGTGTGGCAAGAACAGAGAGCCAGGTAACATATCTTGTTACTTTAGTTTGGAGGAAGTAGTGAGACTACACTACTAAATCTCAAGGTCTAACCCCAGTGACACACCACAAACAAGACTCCTCCTCCCCACCAGTTGAGGACTAAAGAAGAGATATAACCACAAACAATTAAGGCTATGAGGGAAATTTCACATTCCAATCACTATAACCACTCTCGGGAAATTTAAGAAAAATCGGTTTCCAGAAACATACGCTTCTGAAGGTCCCCACACTCAGCTCCTAATTTACCTTTTAGGGAATACTAGATCACCTAACAACTAATGGTATATTCTAGTTGGAAGATCATTTTTAGGCAAATATGTGAAGAAAATTGATTCATACACCAACTACAGAAGATAAAAAAGAGAGAGAGGGCATGGTTGGCAAGAAAGAACTGGAAGAAAAGCAAATTGACTAAGATGGGAAAGTGGAGAGGAGAGGTGCCCTGGCCTCTGAAAGGTAAGAACAATATACTATTGGGGAATGAACAAGAAAGATGTATGACATAGATTCTGTTGGAGTCACAAATCAATTTCAATGTCAAAAATGTAAGTTGGAGAATTTATAGCTCTTTGTGAAGACTTTTCTTTTCCTTGAATGAACATATACAGAGAAAGAAGAATTGCACTGAATTTTCTCATTCCTCATTCCATGTATAGAGACACACAGACTGACTAACAAATGATAAGACAGTTCAAAATAATTCTCGTGTTTTTAATGTGTTATAAGCAAAAAATTATAACAACAATAATGTAGGTATAAATAACAGCTTTTCCCATAAGATCTTACAGTAATGCAACCTGAATTTTAAAAAGTGTTTTTAAACTTCATGAAAATTAATTAATTAAATCCAGTTCTGATAGAATTTAATTCCCAAATTGTATTTTTTTAGGTTCATTCAAACATCCTTGAGTCTCAGTGAAACAAATGTATTACAGTTATATCTAGCTATGGGAAGCCTATTCATTGTAACACAAAGGCTCTAATTACTGTGTTTTTTAAACCATATTCATACCATGTAATGATTTTATCAAGCCTTCTTGCAAAGTGGAACACAAAGAAAAATCGTAATAAAGTGAATTAAGGCGTTTTCTTTTTCCTGTTTTACCAAGTATGTTTTAAAGTACTAAAAGAACATTTGACAAATGACCCACTGAGACTCTTATATGTGGTTCTTCAAATATATGATAAAAGGTTGAGGTTTAATTCCCTAATAACAGATCAAAAACTCAACATCATATGTATTGTATTTAGTCTTTGTGCTTTAAATAAAGTGGAGAAATAATGCCTTTTTTGGCAATTACAAATAAAGGAATTCATGTAATTATTCTGTAATAATGTAATTGCTGCCATGTAGACGGCAGACCATAAAAAAAGCATTAAGTAATTGCAGGGTTATTTATGCCTGAAAATTGTGTGGCAATTATTCTGGAGGTAATAGTAGCATAAAATTTAGAGCTTACTTGTTACTTGACTTTAAAGTGAAAATGTAGGTATCTTTTTATTATAGACCTAAGCAACTTACCACACAATAATATCACATGCTCCAAATAGACTGGGAAATTGGGAACGATCCAATAAAGAGCATATTATCCTACTTATTTTTGAGTTGAGTTCCTCAGAAAATTTGCTATTTTTTTTAAATGGCAATGCCAGTCAGTTCAACTCAGAATTTTAAAAATAAAAAGCTTGATTTAAGTGATTGTATTATACTGCTATTTGTGGTATGCTGAGTGTGTGTGGGGGGGGAGTGTGTATGCATGATGTTTGTGGTCTCAGGGGATAGAATATTCTGTTACTTAAAAGCATTATTGTGTGGGAGCCTGGTATTGTTCTAGACAAAATTTTGTCTAATAATTTAGTACACCCTATATGCCAAATTATCTGTACCAGGATAAACATTTATTTTCAGAGAATCATACATGCTTCTAATGGAAGACTTCTCTGAGAAAAGCAGAAAGAACTTAAATTTGAGATTCAGAAGTCCATGAGAATGTAGGGTTTGATGGCATGTGACTGTAATACCAGACCTCTAGAAGCTGAGGAAGGAAGACTGCAAGTTGAGGCCAACCTGGACTAAACATTGAAAGCCTCTGCCTCCAAAAACTAAGTACAATATGAAAAACACAAATGTGGGCTGGAGAAGTGGCTTAGTGGTTAAGGTGCTTGCCTGCAAAAGCTGTGAACCAAATTTGAATTGCCCAGTACTTGAGCTCCTTCAAGTAGATCCTGCTGTCAAGGGAGAGTCATTATAGGGACACCCAGGAGTCCAGCCTGGAGATGTGTCTGGGAGACAATTTTTATTCTGGCCAACAGGTGAGAAGAAAGTAGTTTGAGCTCTGGAGTTTTCTTGTGGTGCTGGCTGTTTTTGATATCTCTCTGCTTGGATCTATGAAAGGGAGCCTCCTTCTCCTGTCATTGATGGTTTCCCCTCGGCTCTCTGAGCCTAAAATAAATCCTTTCATCCTACTAACTGTGTTTTGTTGGAGTTTCATCTTAGCAACATGGAACTGATTACATCAGTTATTGGTATAAGTGGGGTATTGTTGCAATCAATCTGACCTTGTGGATTTTGGTCTTTTGTAACTTGCGTACTGGAGGAATGTGCCATATACTTGGTACTTGGAACTAAAGAAGTCTTAAAGAGCAGTAAGCCAATTTTTATGTGCTATTCTGATAAGAGTTTTAAAATGTTAAATACAGAGAGAATTGTGGACTGTGAAGACTTGGAATTGAAAGAGAACAGTGAGCTCTGTAGGTTTGTGCTTGTTCATGGGAACGGCTGTTGGTTTTCTTGTTAACAAGCTGGATTCTTCTTATCAAATTGCTATTCAAATGTTCCTTGTTACATAGGGCTCCAGATGTCCTGACTCTGCATAATGTGATCTTGACCAGAATTCTCTGTTTCTGCTTTCAGATGCATAGCTGGCAATTTGTCCTGTGGCATGAATTCTCTGATGGTCCAAGAAAACATGTTGGTTTTCAGTTTACTCAGCCCCTTTCTGCTTGTAATGATAGCAATGTTGACCTCTGATCTCCTCACCTCATGAAGAGCAGATTACATGGTGTTTCACTGGCAGTATGTCAATCTTTCTAAACTATTATTGTTGTAAGGAACATGAGAAGTTATTTTATTTAAAAATTATTAATTAATTTAATTCTTTATGTATACTGAAAGCCTAAGAGAATGCCTTGATTGGATGCATGTCATGGGAGATTTAAATCCAAACTCAATATCATTCCCACAATGTTTGGCTTCAGGAGTTTCAGAGAAAAAAATCATTAATTTTAATAGGGGGAGAGGGACAGCATCAGCAAACTAATCAAGTGACACTGTCAACATATTATTTAGTCACAATGAAGACTGTCAAAGCCCTGAGATATCTTTCTTGGAGCAAATTATTTACACACACACACACACACACACACACACACATGCATACTCACACCTTCCTGGAATATAACTCTGAACATCATGACATAGAAAATCAATCAAGAAAGTGGATTTGTGCAGACACTATCATAAAACAATGGTTACAGCTCTTTTGCCCACTACTATTAATTGTCTCAATACCTCATTTAGGTGGGTTGTCCATTAAGACTATAAATCACTTGCCACTTAGAACATAGTTAATAACTACAGAAAAAGCAGAATAAAACCTTTGTTATATTCATGTTAAATTGTGTTTATTATGTAGACTATCTTATTGAAATGTTTACTTTTTTCATTTTAAATACACATATATGTATATGCACATATATATTAATAAAATTAAGAAGGAATATGTTAATCAAAACCTATTTCATTAAACTAATGATTCATACCCACAACTAATTGCCTCATGCATGATTACAGGGATATTTGATAATGTGTACTGTAAAACTAGGCTATTATATTTGGGAGGCATTCTGAAGATCGACTCATAGAAAATATTTCTTTGTTTAAAGGTAAGGTTTAATGATGGGTCAAAGGTAGCTTATCAGGCATCTTGAATTACATTTTGATGCTTATATTTTGCATTCAGCATCACAAACTCTAATAAAGCATGTCATGGTTCTTTTGTATTAGTGAATATTGACAATATACTATCCTGCAAATTCTCAGATCTATCCACATCGGTATACACTAGTGGAATTCATTTATGAGCATAAAACATCACTTCAGTCCTTTCATTTGATTTGTTTATGCTAAGGGTGTTGTTCATTACAAAGAATCTTGGTTTGAAGAAATAACTTTTTTCAAAAGCTAAAATCTTCTTAGTGAAGTCGATTGGGGTCAAATTTAATGTCATTTTTGGATGGCCCTTTCCCAATGGTGAAGAGTATAAGTAAATATTCTTTTCCTATCAATGAAGTTGAAAATCAATGAACTCTTTAGTAAATGAGCACTGTGCATCATTCATTCCCAGAGGCTAACATGATAAAAATCACCTTATGGGTAAACTACATATATTCATTAATATATAAATAAATTAATGAGTAAATAATTTATCTAAAAGATATGTTGGTGTTTTTGGTATTCCTTATTGGTTGAGAATATGCACAAGATAATAGGTTAAATTTCTAGGACTCTACAAAATTGTGTGCGATATTTGAATCCCCATTCTATCATTATGTGGCATTTTACATTTTTTCACAAAGAATTTATGTTATTTTGCCTTAGTAAGTAAGGTTCATTCTGCAATATCTTTCTAGATTACTACTTCAATAAAGAATATGGAAATTTGAGCATATTGCTTGGACAATGACAACAATGGTATACTAAAGAGCTTATAGAACAGCAACATTTATTGAGCTGATAAGAGAAATAATCATTGTAAAGTAACTTGTCAAATGGATTTCATAGTGGCAAAGAGACTCTCAGAAGGACACTGAATCTGACACCTTTCCTGGATTTCATAAAGAAAAATAAGCACAAAAAGCACTTAGGGGTTGGAGAGATGGCTCAGTGGTTAAGTGCTTGCCTGTGAAGTCTAAGGACCCCGGTTCAAGGCTCGATTCCCCAGGACCCACGTTAGCCAGAAGCACAAGGCAAGGGCTAGAAGCCCTGGCATGCCCATTCTCCTCTCTCTCTCCCTCTGCCTCTTTCTCTCTCTGTCTGTCACTCTCAAATAAATAAATAAAAATTAAAAATAAATAAATAACAATAAATAAAATAAAATAAAGCATTTAGGAATGAAGTAAATGTTTTTTGATGAAATTTTAAAGGTCAGACCCAGTGAATGTGATCTGTTAACCTCTGGATGTGCCAAGCATGCCCCTACCAGCTGACTTATTGAATCTCTCATTTGGGTGCTCAGAATTATGGGAAAGACCATAGGTCTGATGGGCCATAAGATATAAATTTAAGGGCCATTGGTAGCATATTCTTGCAACATGCAAACCCAATCTCATGAAATGAAAGGTGTGTGTTCGTAAAGAAAGATTAGAATACTCTTCATATCCATACAGAGGAAAGCCTGACCACTTTTAGTGGAAGAAGAAAAGCCCAGTCATCTTTTTCTAGAGTAGAGTATAAGGAGTATCTCTGTCACCAAGGACTCTGCTCTAGAACAAAGCAGAGAGAGAGTGGAGAAAACTGCTAATCACCAAATACCTCCAAGTTCTAGTTTTTGAATATAGGAGGACAAAGTGAATAACTATCTTGGAAGTATGGGTTCATGGTGCCTGCCTGAGACTGAAACTGATGGAAAACCAAAATTACAACTGCATCTCTTCTACTGCCAACAGACTGCATCAGGTAAAACAAACAGCAACCTGTATTAGAAACAGGGTAGATGGAGTGAGTGCAGTTTTCCATGGCTGCCCCAACACTCCGGAGGATAAAGTAGGATTTTGTATTCGAGGTCAACCTGGCTACATAGTACGATTCTGTCAAAACAAAACATAAATGAAATAGAAAGTTAAAAAAAAAAAAAAAAAACCTGCCAAGTCTCAGATATGCTACAACACATCTGATGAGAAATTCTCACAGGTACTACTGAGAACACAATAAACACAAGTTAGAAGTAACCACTAATGAGAAATTTCAAGTCTGTTTTTATGGAAAATGACTTTAGCAACATTTAAAGCTGAACCTCCTCATGACTAGAAGAATATAACCACTCACAATAACAGCCAGATAAAAGGAACCATAACCACTACTGAATAAGACTAGCATGTTGCTCAATGTCTACTTAAGCTGAAAGCCTAAAATCTGACATTCAATAAACAATATTGTGTGTGTGTGTGTGTGTGTGTGTGTGTTTATTGTCAGAGGCCATCTGTCCTCAGTATTTCATTGTAACAATGATACCATGTCGTTGTAATATTACATCATACATATGTTCATGTCAGTTTTGATAAAGGTACTAAGATGCAAATGATATTTAACAGTTAAAAGACAATAATTTTAAAGGTACCAAAAATACTAGAAATTTTCCAGGCATGGTGGTGCACAACTTAAGCTCTAGCACTTTGAAGACAAAGGTAGGAGGATCACCGTGAGTTCAAGGCCAGCCTGGAACTACAGAGTGAATTCCAGGTTAGCCTTGTCTACCTTATAAAACAAAAATATATGCTACAAATACGCAATCATAAAGGTAATTATAAGTGTTGCTTTAACAACTGATAAAAATTTACTGAAATATTATCATAAAATTAAGTACCAAAGATAAAACTATGAGCCATTTGACCAGAAAATCTGACTTATGATTAGATATAAAACAAAGCGCAAATTTATTATTATTTAAGTAAGCATAACTAAAATTTCAATTGATACAATTCAAATTAATTATACTAAAAAATAAAATCACAGAATTAAAATAACAAATGCTGGGGATGACATGAAGAAATTTTTTTAAAAAAGCTTTACTAGTATAAATACACAGTTACACATAGGCTTAAGTTGTGTAATTTTATTATTTTTTAAAGTTAGTAGACAAAATAAGTTGTTTCATGATATCATTTCATACACATATATCATAATGTTTTATTTTCTTTTTTCTGCACTGTCTATCTGAAACTTTCTCCTCCAAAATAACACCCCCAAATGTCTTCATGCAGCACTTTTCCATTGCCTCCGCACCCCCTGCCAATTCACTTCCTTCAGATATCTTTCTCCCCTCTCATGGGCCTCTTTCTTGTTTCAACATACACACACACACAGATTCATACACATTCACATCTTGACTCTGCATATGAAGTAAATATTTGCATTCATCTTTCTGAATATAACTTATTTTTCTTAACAAATGATTTTTATGTGTGTTGTATTTCCAGAAAATGTCATAGCTCAGTTTTCTTTATGGTAACATAAATTTTTGCTATCTGTGCAAAAATATAAACATGTATTGTCTATGTAATCCAGTGAGTACCCTTCTAGTTATATACTCATGATGAGAATATATGGCAACACAACGACTTTCAAGTGAATAAACATATTATTTTTTGTTATGATAGCCCCAAATTAAAAGTTGTTTTTTACATTAAATGTAAAAAAAATATAAAACCTCAAAACTTGGAAACTTTAAATTCAAAGGAAGAGAAGGAAATATTGATAGATGAATCTAGTAACATGAATGATTCCAAAATCATTCTAGAAAGTGAGAGAGGTAGACACAAATTCTTCATATTAAATAGTTCAATTGTGTGCTATTTTGTAAAAAGGAAAATCTTAGGAAAGGAAGTAAATCAGTGCTTACCAATGCTAGAATAGGATCCAAATGACTTACATCTTGAGTGTAGAGTGTGCACCCCCTTTCTCTATATTTTTGAAAGGACCTGAACTATAAATTAAAAGATTTAAATTCATTGAGTAAGGCCTGGAGGGATGGCTTAGCAGTTAAGACATTTGCCTGCAAAGCCAAAGGGCCCATGTTCTATTCCCCAGGACCCACATTAGCCAGATGCACAGGGGGGTGCATGTGTCTGGAGTTCTTTTACAGTGACTGGAGGCCCTGGCGCTCACATTCTCTCTTTCTTCCCCTTACTCTGTCAAATAAATAAATAATAAAATATTTTAAAAATGTATTAAATTCATTGACTATGAATAACTACACGAAGAATTAGCTTTAACACTGACAAGGGTACATCTTATCACCCCATACTATTGTATCAGCATAGGAGAGTTTCATGTGAAAAAAGTTGTATTTTGGTCAATACTACTAAACACCTAACTAAAAACATCTATTGTAAGATATTTCTGACATAGGTTAGGTCATATTAAATATGGATCTGCGCCCTGTATATTATTTGGATTCTCATGCAGACCATTGTTTCATTAAGTTTAAAATGAATAGATATTTGATTTACATGTTAAATTATTTTATAAGTAAAAGTTACCAATGTATTGAAACTTAAAAGTTCTGATAAAGTAAGGTATATTATAGTCCAATGGTATATGGCATATATACTATGTAGATTATATATATTATATGGTATATACAATATACACTATAATTTCACAAAAATTATAATTGGTAAATATATAAGTGGTTGATGCTACATATTTTTAAGTATATACATTACTATATAAAAGATAAGTATACTGTGTGATAATAATTTTCATGAAAGTAAAAGGAAAACTCTTTTTCTTCAATTCAATTTGAAATTACTTAGTGGGTTTATAAAATGTGGATCTAACTCAGCTATTTTCAAAACCTAATAGTAATTTTACTGGAAGCTGAAATAATTTGTTTCAATTTTATGACAGATATTTAGGAATATTATTACAAAAACTGCAAGCCTAACTCAAATATGAAAATATTTTTCATAATTTAAAATGCTGGGGCTGGGGAGATGGCTTAGTGGTTAAGCACTTGCCTGTGAAGCCTTAGGACCCTGGTTTGAGACTCGATTTCCTAGGACCCACATAAGCCAGATGCACAAGGGGGAGCAAGCATCTGGAGTTCATTTGCAGTAGCTAGAGGCCCTGGCACACCCTTTCTCTCTCTCTATCTGCGTCTTTCTCTCTCTGTCACTCTCAGATGAGTCAATAAAAATAAACAACAAAAAAATTAAAATGCTGGTTTCTGCCTTTCTGTGTTTCAATGTAAATATTGGTCTAGCTCCATGTGCTATCTTGTTGTTAAAGGTTTGCTTAGTTTAATTCATATAGTTATTATTTTTATCTCCTCTCCCTCTAGTCTTTTGTTGTGTGTCTACTTGTTTACAACTCTGAGACTAAACAGGCCATCATGTATATGTTCATTTTCAGATATCTATGGAAATGGAAAAATAACTATAGAAAAGTTTTAAACCAGGAAGAGCTTTGAAGGTGAGTTAGTTACTATGGGGTCTTGTACATATGAAAGCTACTCCCTGCTTTTAGAAAAATTGGTCTGTCCATAATTTTATTCCTCTGTTCTGTTGTCTTCATTTTAACAATTATTCTTACCAGCTTCATAATAGGCATGAAATGAAACACATTATTAAGGCTCCTTGGCATGAGGCCTAGAACATATTTTATTCAGCTTTGCAGGTGCTGATTTATACTTCATGAAAAACTAAGTAGACTGAGTATTGTCTCTGACATTATAATTATTATCCATAGTATAGTAATGCCACACATCCCCCTCCCCTCCTGCGTGTTCTCTACTTTCTGTTGATTATAGATGAAAACCTGTGCTCTTTATGAGGTACACTACTTAATCCTAGACTCCTATTTCTCTGTTATAATTATATTCAGAAATACAAATTACAATGTGGGTACTTTGTGAAAAAGATAGATCTAAAACTAAGAACAAGGAAAATATTGGAAAGTGCACAAAGATCTGCTTTGTCTCTGCTTAGCAACAAGCACTAATATTTTAGCGGCACTCCCTAGTTATCTGTACACACTGCACTGTACGGGTTACTGATCCTAATACTCCACATGTATGCCATTGGACAGTGAAGACTATTTTCTTCATTTCTGTGTTGGTTTGTTTTTCTTCATGTATTTGGGTCGTGAGTTCCTTCAGATTATTTTTTCATTTCTTCCTATTCTTTCACCATATCTTTTCTGAGCCTCTGTGCCCCTAGATTAAAACCCTTGTCAGAAAGAAAGGGTGATAATTCTCTTCTGTCTTTAAAACTCCTCTGAGTGAATTTCCTCTTATTTGGTTTGGTGTTATGATATTTCCTTCACTTTGCATCATTAATTCGTTCTATATTGTTGAATCCTCCATTGTTGCATTCCATTGAATCACATTTATTAAAATCAACCTTATTTTAATTAATTAATTAATTAATTTAAGAGAGGGAGGAGAGAGAGAGAGAGAGAGAAAGAGGGAAAGAGAGAGAGAGAATGGGCATACCAGGGCCTCTAGCCAATGCAAGTTAACTTGAGACACGTGTGCCACTTCATGCATTTGACTTCAACAGATACTGGGGAAGGGAACATGGGTCCTTCAGTTTTGGAAGCAAGCACCTTAACCACTAAGCTATCTCTCTATCACTGAATCACATTTTTGAAGGTCTTTCCATAATGTAGTGGCTATCACACTCATAGAACATTTTTGAAAGTGATATTGGCTGCCTCTTTTCAAAGCCCATAAAACTACAGTAGGGATCCTAAAATGGAATGCATTTTTTTTCCATCAAGATCCAGATTACTCAGGCCAGGTTCAGTCAAAATTAGGTAGTTGTGTAACTGATGGATAAATGAGGAATCAACTGGCTTTCTAATACTATGTATGAACAAAGCACTGGTTTTAATGATGTCTTGGACTTTAATCTCATGTTGATCTCAACATTACTTCAAATATTAGGTTCAGAACCTGTCCCTGGGACCCCAACTCCTGAATCCCCTGCTCTAGAGGATGTGCTTGCTGAGTGAGTAGGGTAGAGCTCCTGCTTCATTCACCACTCCTCAATCCCCTGGTTCCAGTACTCCTGTTGCTGGCTTGGGGTGGCCTGTATCCTGCCTGTGTGTTGCAGAAGCAGGGATTTTCCTCCAGCTTCCTCACTTACTGGTTCCTGGATACCCAACTTCCTTTTCCCTGAGACTGAGGGTGCACATGCAACTGTGAGAGCTGGTCTCTTGTCCTTGGTTTTCAGCTACCCTGCTCTTGTTTCTCCATCCCCATTTCAGCTGTGTTAAAGAGTACAGGGAAGTGGAGTGAGTAGGCCTTAGCTCCCACTTTCATACTCCAGGTACCCTTGGAGCACTTGAATGAAACTTAACATTAAAAAAAAAAAAAACCTCACTGAAGATTCTACAAGGAGAAGTACTTGCTTCCTCCTCAATAAAATAAGACTTTTATCATGAGAAGAGTAGACCATATAACACACACAGCCCAAAACAAACAAACAAACAATGAAAGTAGAAAACAGAGATCTCTACCAAGGATGCCTAGTCCAACAATAGAAGCTGCCACTGACAACTTAGAGAAAACAACATAAATAGAATTCCAAAGTGAAAACAGGACAACCTGTGTGCTAGTGATCAAGAGAATTGATGAAACAGAAGCAAATCATCAAAAAAAATCAATGATCATATAAATGGAATTCTCTACAGAGAACACAGTTTTTATTATTAGGCTTAACATAATTGAAGAAAATCCAAGAAGCCACAAAACAGAGAGAAATTTAAGATGAGTCGATGCATAAATGATTCCAATAATCAATTTATTAAGCTTAATGAAGACATAAATTATGTAAAGATGAATTCCAGGAAGTATCAAGACAATCAGACCTTGTATTGAAATCTTACCTCAATAAAGTAGTGGACATGATGCATGGGGAAAAAAAGAAAGAAAATCAAATACAGCTTTAAAAAAAAAGAGAGAAAGTCAAATACAGATTACAAAAAAAAAAAAAAAAAACTCTCTAGAACCCCTCACTAAAAAGAGTCACTTATGTGGAAGATAGAGTCCCTGAACTTGAAGACAAGACAAAGAAATTGATCAGGAGTTCAAACACTGTGCTAAATTTAAAAGATCATGGGAACCAGATAGAAGTAAAGTATGGGATACCCTAAAATGACCAAGAGGGCTGGAGAGATGGCTTAGTGGTTAAGTGCTTGCCTGTGAAGTCTAAGGACCCCAGTTCGAGGCTCGGTTCCCCAGGTCCCACGTTAGCCAGATGCACAAGGGGGCGCACGTGTCTGGAGTTCATTTGCAGAGGCTGGAAGCCCTGGCACACCCATTCTCTCTCTCCCTCTATCTGTCTTTCTCTCTGTGTCTGTCGCTCTCAAAAAATAAAAATAAAAAAAATTTAAAAAAAATGACCAAGAATCTGAATCATACAGAAGGGGAAAGAATCCAGGCATAGAGAACATATTCAACAAAATTAATGAAGGAAAAATTTCCCAATCTAGCAAAAGTGAGGCTCATGCAGATACAAGGAGCTCAGAGAACATCAAGCAGAAGAAACTCTACAAGGCACATCATAGTTAAAACTCTTAATAATGAAAACACACAGAGTGCTAAAAACAGCAAAAAAGAAATAATGCACAATATACAAAAGCAATCCCATCAGAATTTCCTGACATTGCTCAATGGAAACCCTGAAAATGAGGTCCAGGAATGGAACACTTCTAAGTCTAAAAATCTATGGCTTCCAAACAAAACTATTGTACCCAGCAAAAGTATCCCTTATAATAGATGGAGAAAGGCAAATTTTCCATGAAAAAAGTCAACTTTATTTTAAGAACAAAAAGCAAACCTGCAGAGGATATTTTAGAGGGTAACTCTGTGTAGAAGAGGCAAATAACCAAACTTGAGACCCTAGACTAGACGAAGCTCAAAAATAAAAAAGGAAACACCAAACCATATACAACACCACATCATGGTAGGGGTTAAATCAAAGCTTACAATTATAATCTTAAATGCTAATGGTATTTAGACCTCTGGCTAATATGGGGGTGTAAGTACCATGCCAAAGCAGCCTGGGTGGGTGGGTGGGGGGAGCCAAAAAAACTACAGCAAAATACACACATTTAGTAAAAAGTGAGGTGTATAGGATATTGAAACAGCAGTGGAGAAGTAGGAGAGATCCAGAGCATCCAGAGCTCACACAGGCTGGCAGAAGTGGCTCTGGCAGGTCCATGGACTACTGTGGCACACACCAGCCAGCTGCCTGGCTCGGGTTGAGCTGCAGTAAAAGCCGGGTGAGGGGATCCTCCACTCACAACAGAGCTCTCCGCAAACTCAAGAAAGGTGAAAGGAGATCAGCAATGAACAAGGGAGGAGCAGACCACAAGGTAGAAGAACGCGTGGAACAGCAAGAGAACTAGAGCAGCATTGGCAAACACCTTCCCCCACCACCAATGCCCAGCTCCAGTTAACAGTGCAGTGGTCCAGGGACCATGTTATGCCTACTTGAACCAACAGAGGGACCCAACAGAAGCAGAATAACTGAGACCAAAATCAATCCAAAAGGTAACTGGGATTACACCAGGTCAGTACCTGCCTAATAAACCTTGTATATAGGCCTTAACCAGAAGTGCTAATTTCACGATCCATATCAAGATAAATTATATGTTAAATCTGATAGACGGTCATATTTGTCATTCTTAAATAAACTGTATTTTGGGCTTGTCATTTGTTACTTCTTGATTTATACTGGCTTTGTTTCCTCGTCTGTAGTACATTCAGGAAGGCTCTCACTGGTCACAAGCTGACTTGGAACCCTGGACAGACCAGAAATCTTAAGCTCCTTGTTGTCAAGACTAAGGGAGTGAGTGAGACACCACATAGCCTATGGGTCAGAGAGATGATCTAGTTGTCATAATACCTACTCTTGGACAAATACTTTGTGCTAATTTTCATTGAAAGTGTACATTGTTTAGTTAAATTTTAGAAACTATCTGTATTTGTTTCCACTCATCCCACATAAATACTCTCATAAGAGGTAATCCCAACACCTAGTGTCACTTTAATAGATACTCTGAGAGTATTGATAGCCACACCTAGTGACAATATATAACATCAGAATATTTGATACATCAAATAATAACCAGCTAACTAGAAATTTCCAATTATTAAATGATCCAGGATACAAAAATATATACATTATAACACAAGAAACACCAAAAATCAGGACAATATGATTCTGCCAAAAAGTATTAAGGCATCAGAAATGACCTCCAGTGAGAACGAGTTAAAGGAAATGCCTGAACAAGGTTTCAAAACAATGAAATCAAAGGAAACAAAAAAGACACAGGATGACAATTTAATGAAATAAAGAGGTCAATAGTAGATGTAAATAAGTAAATAGAAATAAAAAAGAAAAAACAGTTAGAATTGCTAGCAATAAAGAACACAGTTAATGTAATTAAAAAAAAAAAAAAAACCCTGTAGAAAATCTCATCAGTAGAATGGATGAAGGTGAGGAAATAATATCTAAGCTAGAAGGCTAGGTGACATATCTAATACAGCCTAACAAAGAGAAAGACAAACTAATAGAAAATTATGAGTGGGAATTTCAAGATATTTGTGACACTATAAAAAGATCAAACATAAGAATTAAGGACATAGTAGAAAGAGAAGAATTTCACTCCAAAGGCATAGTAGGTGTCTTCAACAAAATCATAGAAGAAAACTTTCCCCAAATTGGGTAAGAGGTGCCAATGCAGATACAGGAATCCTTCAGAACACCAGCTACACAAAATCTGGAAAGAACCTCTAATCACAATATCATAATCAAACTAACAAACACTAACCAAAGAAAAAATATTGAAAGCAGTCAGAGAGAAAAAGGCCAGTGGTAAGACCCTATTGCTGAAGACTCCATATGCAGCTGACACATAAAATGGAATGCCATGGCTGGAATCCAGGAGAGAGTCAGTCCCCAGAAAGTCAGCGTGTCTAGTGCCAGAAGGTGCGACATGGGTGGCTGGGGAAAATGACCAATATCGGTCCAAGCAACTCATTAATTAATTAATTACATTAATTAATTACATTAATTAATTAATAACAAATAACCTGATGTGAATCCCACAAAAGTGCAATAGTGGCACACATTCATTGTGGGGAACCAACTGCTCTTGATTTGTCTAACTGATCCCCTCAGCTGGAGCTGGGAAACAAGTCAGAACCATACCCAAACATAAGCCCACTCTCCAATATCAAGCTACCATCAATCATGGGGTACAAAAGGGCCTATACCTATCAAACTGTCTATCAAAAAAGTAAGTGTTACCTCAATTTTCCGGATACTAACTTACTCTCCATTGGAAAATCTGTTTCTCTTTTTCAGATAGATGCAGATCCTAAGGAAAGAGCTGCCCCAACATGCCCCAAAAAGGACCCAGCTGAAACTAAGGACAATTGGTGAAACAAGCAAGGGTGATGTTTCTCTGATGAACCAGATACCAGCACAAAGGGGAAGGAGACCAACCCAGAGAAAAATCAACTCCTACCAAATCAGAGAGCCAGAGTCTCAGAGGCCACCAACACCTCAGCACTGAAGCAGACCAAAAATGAACCCAACAAGGCTCAGGGAAATTTTGCGGAAGAGGGGGTGGAAAGAATGTCAGAGTCACATGTTGGGTCATGATATGCAGAGACATTTATTGTACCAATAACTGGGGGCTTACTCCACAATGCATGACCCATTTACATCAACAAGGAGGGTCTAATGGGAGGGGGAAGATCATAGATGAGCCTAAACAATGGTACCAAATTGCCTGTATTTGCTGAAAAAAAAAACTAATAAATTAAAATAAAAAATTATAAATCAGTAGCAAGAAAAGCTATAGAACATACATGAAATCATGGAAATTAAACAACAGACTACTAAAAGATGAATGGTTCAATGAAGAAATCAAGAAGGAAAGCAAAAAAAATATATATATATACAGTCAAAAGATAATGAGAACACCACATACCAAAATCTCTGGGACACAATGAAGGCAGTCCTCAGAGATAAATTTATATCTTTAAGTGCCTATATTAAGAAATTAGAAAGGTCCCAAGTAAAAAACCTAATGCTTCACCTTAAAGCCTTGGAAAAAGAAGAACAAGACAAACCAAAAATCAGTATATGGGAAGAAATAATACAGATCAATAATAAAGATTAGGGAAGAAATTAATGAAAAAGAAACCAGAAAAGCAATCCAAGGAATCAGTGAAACAATGACTTGGTTCTTTGAAAGGATAAGCAGATTGATAAACCTTAGCAAATCTGAACAAAAGAAGGAGAGACGAGACACAAATTAATAAAATTAGAGATGAGAAAGGTAACATCACAACAGATGCCAGAGAAATTCCAAATATCATAGGGACATAGTATAGAAGCATATACTCCACAAAGTATGAAAATTTGAAAGAAATGGAAGGATTTCTTGATTTATATGACCTACCTAAATTAAATCAAGATGAGATTAATCACTTAAATAGATGTATAACAGTTATGGAGATCCAAGTAGTTATTAAAAATCTCCCAACTAAAAAATACCCAGGCCCAGATGGATTCACTGCTAAATTTTACCAGACCTTCAAGGAAGAACTAACACCAGTGTTTCTTAAGCTTTTCCATAAAATAGAAAAAGAAGGAATCCTACCAAACTCTCTCTATGAAGCCAGCATCACCTTGATTCCAAAACCAGGCAAAGACAGAACAAAAAAGAAAATTATAGACCAATCTCCCTCAAGAACATACATGCAAAAATTCTCAACAAAATATTGGCAATAGAATATGTTGCAGTCCGGTTTGCATTGCTGGTAGAAATCACCCAACTGAGAGCAGCTTATGGGAAAAAGGCATTTATTTTGCCTTACAGGCTTGAGGGGAAGCTCCATGAGGGCAGGGGAAAATGATGGCATGAGCAGAGGGTGGACATCACCCCCTGGCCAACAGAAGGTGGACCACAGTAACAGGAGTGTGTGCCAAACACTGGCAAGGGGTAACTGGCTATAACACCGATAAACCTGCCCTCAACAATACTCTCCCTCCCGGAGGCATTAATTCCCAAATCTCCATCAGCTGGGAACCTAGCAT
Organism: Jaculus jaculus; assembly: GCF_020740685.1. NCBI lineage: Eukaryota > Metazoa > Chordata > Mammalia > Rodentia > Dipodidae > Jaculus > Jaculus jaculus. The sequence continues at coordinate 122,345,904 of NC_059106.1, read as the reverse complement.
TCAGAACACCTAAGTTTATGTGGGACACCTGAATCAAACCACCACATTCTGCCCCTGGCCCCCATAAACTGATATCCATACATGATGTAAAATGCAATGCATTCATCTCATTTTAAAAGTCCTCATAGATTTTATCAATCCCAATGATATTCAAATATCCCCATAGTCCAAGATCTTTTAACTGAGCTGTAATAACAAAAAATAACCTCAAAAAACCTACAATGGCACAGAATAAATATTCACACTGCAATACCTGGCATTGGGCATAGCAAAGAAACATTCAACCAATACAAGATTTGAAACAACCAGGGCAAACATCAAACTCTGTAGCTTCAAGTCTAGCAACTCTAACCAGTGACAAATCTTCAAGCCCGATAATTCTAACCAGCAATGAGTCTCTGGCATTCCAATTCCGCCCCTCTAGCTAGGCTACTCACAGTCCTGGAAAACTTCATCAGGGCCAGCAGCTCCTTGGCAGCCATCTCATGGCCCTGGCATCTCCACTGGGTCTCCACTGCAATCCACGGTTCATCCTCATGGCCCCATGGGGTCTCCATTCAGGCAACCAGCAAACCCACTTCACACTGCCCATGGCCATTTCCAAAACACAAGACTGAGTTGCAAACTCAATGACCTTCTTTCTAGCATTTCTTATACTCCACAAAACCAGGTAGGGTGACAATTTGTTAATCCAGGGGGGGAACAAAGCAGACTTTGAAGAATAGGACACTCCTTGAGCATTCAGGCCCCTTCAAAAGAGTCGACATTCTTTCTGTTGCCCCAGCACAGGTCAGCTAGCCCAGTCTCAAAAGTTGTAATCCCTCAGTTGCAGCTGAATGGGCAAAAATTCAGCCAAAGATTTTTATTTCTGTGCCATATTCCTCTGCTCACACCACTTCATTTCTATGCAAAGCAACCCTGCACAATTTCTCAGGACATGGGCACAAGAGCAAGCTTCTCACACAGACTGCTAGTCCAGTCCAAGCAAAGCTCTTTCTCACCCTCATAAGCCAAACCTCATAGTCCATAGTTCTTATTGCATTCAGGTCTTGCAGCTCAGACCAGAACAGTCCATCAAGCTGTACTTACAGCATGGCAAGGCATCTCTTAGGCCAAGGTTTCAAATCCTCCCACCTTCCTCTTGAAAATCAACTTCAAAAGGCTGAAGCCACATGGTCAGTTGCCTAGCATCAATCCCACTCCTCGGTACCACTTTACTGTTGCAGTCCCATTCGCATTGCTTGTAGAAATCACCCAACCGAGAGCAGCTTATGGGAAAAAGTGATTTATTTTGGCTTACAGGCTCGAGGGGAAGCTCCACAATGGCAGGGGAAAACGATGGCATGAGCAGAGTGTGGACATCACCTTCTGGCCAACATACAGTGGACCTCAGCAACAGGAGGGTGTCCCAAACACTGGCAAGGGGAAACTGGCTATAATACCCATAAGCCCACCTCCAACAATACACTCCCTCCAAGAGGCATTAATTCCCAAATCTCCATCAGCTGGGAACCTAGCATTCAGGACACCTAAGTTTATGGGGGACACCTGAATCAAACCACCACAGAATACCAGAATATATCAGAACCATCATTCATCCCGACCAAGTAGGCTTTATCCCAGAGATGCAGGGACGGTTCAACATATTCAAAGCAATAAAGGTATACATTATATAAATGGACTGAAGGAGAAAAATAACATGATCATCTCATTAGATGAAGAGAAAGCATTTGACAAAATCCAACATCCCTTCAGGATAAAAGTCCTACAGAGACTGGGAATAGAAGGAGCATATGTCAATATAATAAAGGCTGGTTGTGACAAACCTACAACCAACATATTACTAAATGGAGAAAAAACTGGAAGCTTTTCCACTAAAATCAGGAACAAGACTGGGGTGTCCACTGTCCTCACTTTTATTTAATATAGTACTGGAAGTCTTAGCCATATCAATAAGGCAAGAGACACACATAAAAGGGATAGCAATTGGAAAGGAAAAGATCAAGTTATCATTATTTGCAGATGACATGATTATATATGTAAAGGACCCTAAAGACTCTACCAGCAAACTGTTAGAGCTGGTAACCACCTACAGCCATATAGCAAGATACAAAAGAAATACACGGAAATCAGTATCATTCCTATATGCTAACAACAAACACAGGGAGGATGAAATCAGAGAATCACTCCCATTCACAATTGCATCAAAGAAAATAAAGTACCTTGGAATAAACCTAACCAAGGAAGTAAAGGATCTCTACAATGAAAACTATAAAACCCTCAAAGGAGAAATTACAGAAGACACTAGGAAGTGGACAAACTTCCCTTGTTTCTGGATTGGAAGAATCAATATTGTGAAAATGGCAATCTTACCAAAAGCAATCTACACATTTAATTCAATCCCAATCAAAATTCCAATGACATTCTTCATGGAAATAGAAAAAAAAATCCAAAAATTTGTCTGGAATTACAAAAACCTCTAATATCGAAAATAATACTGAGCAACAATATTGTCTGGTAGTATAACCATACCTGATTTTCACCTATACTACAGAGCCATAATAACAAAAACAGAATCGTACTAGCACAAAAGCAGACATGTAGACCAAGGGAACAGAATAGAGGACCCAGATGTAAGTCCAGGTAGCTATAGCTAAGTGATATTCAACAAAAATGCCAACATTACTCATTGGAGAAAGGACAGCTTCTTCAGCAAATGGTGCTGAGAAAATTGTATATGTATCTGTAGAAGGATGAAGGATTCATCTAATTTCCTTAGAAGTACGTGCTCAACCATGTTTATTGCTGCTCAATTTATAATAGCTGGGAAATGGAACCAGCCTAGATGTCCCTCAGCTGATGAGTGGATAATGAAGATATGGCACATTTATAAAATGGAGTTCTACTCAGTGGTAAAGAAAAATGAAGTTGTGAAATTTTCAGGAAAATGGATGGATCTGGAAAGGATTATAGTAAGTGAGGTAACCTAGGCCCAGAGAGCTAATTGCTGAATGTTCTGTCTCATATGTGAATCCTAGCTACAGATTAGTGGGCTTCTGTGGAGAAGGAAAAAAAGTCAGCAGCAGAGGCCAGTAAGCTAAAAAGGAGATATAAAGGGAAGAGAAAGGAAGGGAGGAGGGTATCTAATAGTTTGGTATTGTATATATGTAAGTAGAAGAATAGATTAATGGGGGTGAAAAGGCCCAAAGTGAGGTCAGCAGAAGATATTGAGTAAAGGAAAGGTCGAGGGACGGCTAATCAAACTCTAAGAGGATATAAATAGATCATATTGAATCCTCCAGATTTGTACAATAGAATACTCAGGAGCTGTAGATTGTTGCTGGAAAATTTTCAGTGCCAGGAATGGGATACCTTCCAGTGAGTATTTGGCTAAGGAGTTTCCTGATGCCCCCAAAATATTATAGGCCATTTCCGGAACTGTTGGTTTCCCACTAGGAATAGATGGTAAGACCCTATTGCTGAAGACTCCACATACTTGGGCTGCAAGGCCACTGGGAAATCCTGCTGGAACTGAGCTGATAATCTCCTCCATGTAGACCAGCTGACAGAAAGATGGAAGAAGCTATTCTGCATGCAGTTCAATATGAGAGAGAAGTACCACCAGTGAAGATACTCAACAGTGGACACTGCAATCCTTATAATTTGCCAGCCAGGCCAAATGAGCCAACGGGTACAATAGTGGCACATCTATAATGGTGGAAACCAACTTCCATCCAATTGGACTGGACACTCACTCCATGGAAAGGAATAAATCCTTGTTACTGAAAATTTAAAACAGGGCTAGTCATGAGCTCTAGGGGTATAACATATGCTGATTTCTGGATAAATGTATGTACTATGCTTATCAAACTGCTCAGTAAGCACTGCTCTTAATATTCATACCTTTATATTAATGCAACTCTCACTTTGAGTAGAGAATCTTCTCTTTTCAGATGGCAGTGACCTTGGGATGAGTCAGAAGGCATCATAGTGCTGGAAAGAAATGACTGGAGTACTGAGTAACATCTTGATCACACCTTCCATGGCTCAGGGTCTAATGTGAAAGAGGTGGAGGAAAGAATTTATGAGCCAAAGGAAGTGTAGGACTCCTTACAACGTGCTCCCTGCAGACATAAAATGGCCTGGATATCCATGACCTCATAATGCCTGACACTACCTATACGAAACCATAATAAGAGGAGGAAAAGATCATGACATCAAAATAAAAGAGAGACTCATTGAGGTGGGAGGGAATATGATGGATAATGGAGACTCAAAGGGGAAAATGGGGGGGGAGGGTATTACCATGGGATATTTTTTATAATCATGGAAAACGTTAATAAAAATTGAGAAAATAAATATATTAATGGTCTTAAGTCACCCATCAAAAGATATAACTTGACAGGATGGATGAGAAAAATGGACCATTCTCTCTATTGTTTTCAAGAAACACACCTCACCACTAAAGACAAGCACTCCCTTTGATAGGATTGAAAATAATATTCAAAACAAATGGAAATGAGAAACAAGCAGAGGCTTATTATTATTTATGGCATTCATATTATGATTATTAGTATTAATATATTACTATTAATATGTGATTGAACATACTTCAAACAAAATGTAATCAAAAAGGAAAAAGAAGGCCATTTCTTACTCACAAAGGGCACAATCCAATATGAGGTCATCACAATGATAAATCTATATGCACCAATAATAGGTACACCAGAGTTTATAAAACAAAACCTACTTGACAACAAAACAGAAATAAACACCTACACCATCATAATTGGGGACATAATTACTCCACTGTCATCAATAGATACATCATCCAAGCAGAAAATCAACAAGCAAATAATAAAGCTCAACACCACCCTGGATCAAGTAGATGTAATGGACAGCTAGAGAGCATTCCACCCTAACTCTACAGAATACACATTCTTTTCAGCAGATCACTGAACCTTCTCCAAATAGATTATATATCAGGGCATAAAGCATGCCTCTATAAATTCAAGCAAACTGACATAACTTCCTGCATATGAGATCACAATGCTTTGAAACTAGAAATTACAATACCACTCCCATTAGGAACTTCACCAGATACTGGGAACTTAACAACACACTTTTAAACAATAAATTGTTGCTGGAAGAAATCAAAAGAGAAATTGAAAAATTCCTAGAATTGAATGACAATGAAAACACAACTTACCACAACTTATGGAACATAGTGAAGACAATACTAATGGGAAAATTCATAGCACTAAAGACCTATATAATAAATACATAGAGATCTCAAAATAATAACTTAATCCAACCCTTAAAGGCATTAGAAAAAAAAAAAAGAAGAGTACAAATCAAAGAGCTCCAGATGGAAAGAAATAATCTAGATCATAGCAAAAATTAATGAATTGGATCTGGAGAAAACAATTTTAAAAATTGATGAAACAAATAGCTGGTTCTTTGAAAAAAATAAACAAGATTAATAAAACCTTGACTAATTTTATCAAACAAACAAAAAAGGAGAAGTCTCAAATTAACAAACCAGAAGTGAAAAGGGAGATGTCCCAAACAGACATCAATAAAATTGGAAATATCATCAGGTCATACTTACAAAACCTCTACTCCATAAAATTGGTTAACCTTGAGGAATGAATGAATTCCTATAAACATACCACCTACCAAAACTAAACTCAGACTAGATTTATATCCCAAACAAACCTATTGCATCCATTAAGATTGAAAATGTAATTGAAAAATCTAAATGGTAAAAAGAAAAGTATAAGAACACATGGCTTCTCTGCTGAATTGTATCCAACCTTCACTAAAGAACTGAAACCATTTTTTTTTCAAAATGTTTCTCACAATCACAGAACAAGGAATGCTCTTCTACTCCTTTTATAAAGCTCACATCACCCTAATGCCAAAACCAGACAAAGATACAACAATAAAAGAAAACTACAGGACTATATCCTTGGTGAACTTAGATGCAAAGATCATGAACAAAGTCCTTAAAAACCAAATTCATCAATGCATCAAAAGCATTATCCACCATGATAAAGCAAGATTCATCCCAGACATACAGTTCCACATGTTGAAAGTGGCCAATGTAATACATCACATAAATGAACTTAACATAAGAACCACATGATCATTTCAATAGACACAGAGAAGGCCCTTAATAAAATATAACATCACTTCATGATCAAAATGCTGAAGAGGGTAAGCATGGAAGGTTTACATTGCAATATAGTAAAAGCTACATATAAAGCACCTAAATCCCAAATAATACTTAATGGTAAAGACTCAAGGAGTTCCCATTGTGATTGTGAATAAGACATTGGTTCCCACTTTCACTGTTACTCCTTAACATAGTAGTCCTAGTCCAAGTGGTAAGACAGGAGAAAAACATAAAAGGCATGCAAGTTTGAAAGGAAGAACTCAAATTAGCCTATTTGCAGATGATATGATCCTATACATAAGTGATCTGGAAGTCTCTACCTCAAAATTTCTAAAGGTAATTAATTCCTTCAGCAATGGAGAAGGATACAAAATCAACACACAAAAATCAGTAGCCTTTCTCTATGTAAGGGACACAGATACAATAAAAGAATTCAGGTCTGTTAGTTGGGTGTGGTGGTGCATGCCTTTAATCTCAGCACTCAGGAGGCAGAGGTAAGAGGATCACCATGAGTTCAAGGCCACCCTGAGACTCCATAGTGAATTCCAGTTCAGCCTTGGCTAGAATGAGACCCTATTTCAAACCTGCCCCCCCCCCAAAAAAAAATCAGCAAGGCTGTCCTATTACCAATACCCACAAAAATTCACTTGTCTTAGAATAATATTAACCAAGGATGTAAAACACCTATATAATGAAAACACAGAAACAGTCTACTTATAAAATAAGGAGAATTTGAAAAATGGAAATATCTCCCATTATCCTGTATGGGCAGAATTAATATTTCAAAAATGGAATTTAATATATTACCAATATAACTTCCAGCATCATTCTTAATAGAGATTAAAAAATAATGATGTCTAAATTCATATGTCATGGCAGCAGACCTCAGATATCCAAACATATCCATAGAAAAAGATCCTAAAGAGAGAACTACCCCATCACACCTCAAAAGGGACCCAGCTCAAATTAAGATTAACTGGGGAAATAAGCAAGAGTGTTGCTTTTTTGGTAAACTTGGTACCAGCACAAGAGTAAAGGAAATAGACACAGTGAACAATCAGCTCCTACCAAACCAGATATCCAGTGACAAAGCAGCTCCCAAGACCTCATCACAGAAGCAGACCTGAAATGAACCCAACATGGCTCAGGGAAATTTGTGGAAGAGAGGGCAGAAAGAATGTCAGAGCCACACATTGGTCCATGATACACAGAGAAATAGGGAGAAGTCTCCATAACGTAGGACTTGAGAAGGACTTCCTGAATAATACTCCAACAGCCCAGGAAATTAAACAGCTTCTCAACCAATTGGATCTCATGAAGCTTAACAGCTTTTGAACAAGCATACCATAAGCAGAGGCAATAGATTGCCCACAGAATAGGAGATATTTTTGCCAGCTATACCACTGACAATGGATTAATCTACAGAGAAGTTAGAAAACTAAACAACAACAAAAAATATATCAAACAACCAACTCAAAAAATGGCATATTAAGATGTAATGTATATAGCTATCAAAGGAAGAAATACAAATGGCTAATACACACTTAAGAAAATGTTTAATATCCCTAACCATCAGGGAAATGCAAATTAAAACAACTATGAGATTTAACCTTACTCCAGTAAGGATGACAATCATTCAAATATCAAATGAGAACAAGTGTTGGTGAATATGTGGTAAAAGGGACCCGTTCACCATTCACTTTTGGTAGAAATGTAACCCTGTACAACCACTATGGAAATCAACATAGATATTAATGACATGATGAATATGGAATTACCAACAGACCAAAATAGGGTAAATAGAACATTTACCCTATTTGTTCCATGTTTCACTAAAGAAATATTGCTCAACCATGTTCATAGCTGCTCAATTCATAAAGCTAAGAATCAGAGTCAACCCAGGTGTCCATCATTGGATGAATTGATAAGAATGTTTGGTACATTTACACAATAGAATTCTACTCAGCAGTATGACAAAGATAATACAATGAAATTTGTAGGAATATTGATGAACTGAAAACAGTTCATACTCATCAAACAAACACAATCACAGAAAGACAAACACCACATGTTGTCACTCATCTGTTTCCTAGCCTAGATCAGCCTGAGTTGCTGGCATACCAGAGAGGCATCTTGAGATCCAGACAATATGAATGGATGGGTTTTGGGGGGAAGTGGCCAACAATGTTGCGAACAAGTAGGGGTCTCAGTTACTCAAGAACAAGAAGACTGACAAGAAGAACACAGCAGTGCAATGATGGCGCACCCCCTTGGTGGGTAACCAGTGATCTTCTGGATGGCTATAAGATCCGGTCCATGGAAAGGAACCTATAACTGGAACTGGGAACCAAGTCTGAATCCTATGGAGACAGCGATTATACCCTCCAATGTCAAGCTGCCACTAGTTTTTGGATAAATTAGATACATTCATCAATATCTCCCTAAATTACAACACTTATCCAATTTAACCTATTCTGACTTCACTCTCCATTGGAGAATCTGTTTTTCTCTTTCAGAAGGTAGCAAGAGCCAATGAAATAAACCACCCTTGCATCTCCACAAGATCCAGGAGAAACCACAGAGGACTTGGGAAGGCAAGCAAAAGTGCTACTTCCATGATGAGCCTGACAATCAGTGTCAGGGTGAAGAAGACAGACACTGAGAATACTATGCCCACTCCCCTGAATACCCTGGCACACATTTTGTTGCTCATGAGCTTCAGGCTACTATTAGTTCTCTAATAGTACCCATATGAGATAGCAACCACACAATTGGTCAAACCTGGGATATGCTGGCAATGGAGTTTTTTTCATACTTAAATTTTCTAGGTAACCATGTCTCTTTCCTTATAAAACTACAACACAGTAGAGGGTCTGGTTACTGTGCCTTACACACAAAATTTTCCGGAGTTAATTAGGAGACCAGGTAGTAACAAAACCTCTGTTCTTCAGCAGATTATTTTCTCTGACTGTTCTAAAAACTAGGATGATCAAACGGTATTTGGGCTACTGGGATAGTTGACATAAATAAACTGCATTCTCAGTTTGAGAAGAAAACACTAAAAAAAAAACTTTTTTTGTTGTTTGTTTTTTTCAAGATAGGGTCTCACTCTAGCCCAGGCTGACCTGGGATTCACTATGGAGTCTCAGGGTGGCCTCGAACTCACGCAATCCTCCTACCTCTGCTTCCCGAGTGCTGGGATTAAAGGCGTGCACCACCACGCCTAGCTTCATTACTACTTTTTTTTTGTGAGATATATTAGACATATGTGCCACAAAAACATGATAAAATTATTCAAATGGCTTTATGTTGTGCCTAACAGAAACCTAATGTAACTACTACCTAATGACTGCCCTGATAATCAAGAACTATTTATTTCAATCATGTTCTTTATTACCAGGAAAGAAGACTCACACCATTTATCTACCTTCCTAAAGTCACATGTTAAGAAGAAATAACCAACAGAATGTTATAGTCACAGTGTGTCCCTTGGGATAGACCCAGCATCAACTTTAAAACCCCAATTTTTATCATCTGAAGAATGCTGTCACTTGCATATGCTGTGCATATGCTATTTAATAAAAAAATAATTATCATTAAACAATTTGTGAGAGTTTCTTTTCCTTGGTGTGATTGGAAAGTTACTTATATTATTACCTATGTTAATTCTAGACTCCTTGTAATTAATGATGCATGAGCCCATGTATAGCATGTGTGGTTTGGTGTGGTGTGTGTGTGTGTGTGTGTGTGTGTGTGTGTGTGTGTATTCTATTCATGTTATGTGTGCAGAAGTAAATAGTCTTCTACTATTTCTGGAACTTGCCATTTTTGTGAGCCCCTGTGACTGTCAGTTCTCTGCTCCCCACAGGACTAACAGGTGTGTATGGCCATCCTACTTGTTTATGTGGTTGCTTTGAATAAAAGTCAGACAGTCTCAAGCTACCTTAAGAGCATAGGTTCTTACACACTGAGCCATTTCTTTAGACCTCATTAGAAGCTAGTAATTTTTCTTCTACCTAAAGTGCTTCTGTACAAACTTATATAAATGAATATAGTTTTTTATTTGAAATTTTATCCAGAAAATTCTGTAGAGATTTATAATTGCAGAAGCTCTATATTTTTAGGAAGTTCAGAGAGAACATTAGCATTTAAGTTAGCATAAATTTCACTCTAAATTATTATCCAATTTGTGATAAACATATGGAGTTTTGAGTAATAAAAAGAAGTTGAGGAAATATGATATATAAGTATAGTTTTTGGGCTGGAGAGATGGCTTAGCTATTAAGCATTTGCCTGTGAAGCCTAAGGACCCTGGTTCAAGGCTCGATTCCCCAGAACCCACATTAGCCAGATGCACAAGAGGGCGCACACGTCTGGATTTCATTTGCAGTGGCTGGAGGCCCTGGTGCACCCATTCTCTCTCTTTCTCTTTGCCTCTTTCTCTCTGTCTGTCACTCTCAAATAAATAAATAAAAATGAATTTAATTTTTTTAAAGTGTAGTTTTCCATGTTGTTTACAAATTGAGAATAAGTTTTCATTTATTAGGAAAGAGTTGTTTATAATGTATTCATTTATGCTGAAAATTGAGATTTTTCTACTCATAATTAGACTATGTGCTAGTAAAGGGTAAGAATTAAATTTTAATTTCTTATTAAGCAATGAATGTTCTCATGAGTGATTTCCATGGGAATTCTTAAAGTTTAATTATAAAAATTGTTCTCTCAAATATATGACATAAATGCATATCTTCATCTCATTGAATATTGTACAAATTTGATGGTTTTAAACAGTCATATGGATATATTTAGGATATAACATATTTAGGTAAAGTGTTCATTCAAAAATACTTGAGATTTGATATTCAACTGGCTAATTACACTATACCTTATTTATATAGTGCTAAGAAAAGGAATTTAGAGGAGAGTGTGAGTTGTCCTAAGGAGGTAAATGGCATAAATATCTAAGAATAAACAGATTTTCTTATGATAATATGAAGATCTGGCTAAATGCTTCCTTTAGAAATTATCAAATTCATTTTTACAAGTAAGAATAATTGTCAAATATGGACAAAATCTGAGTAAATTGAATATGTGTTATATTGTTATGAATAAATATATGCTTATTCTGGATGTTGGAACATTTTTCAGAAAGGAAAAGAAGAAATCACTCTCTCCATATTTCCTAAGTAAAGTTTCCTCCAATCAAATTTGTTTTCTAATGTCATAGTAAGACCATATAACTTAAGAGAAAAATCAATAAATAACCAAAAAGGCCATTTCTCAAATAGATTCTAGGAAAATGATGACTCATAAGCATCTTTTTTTCAGCCAAACATTATCTCTGCCAGCTATGCTAAGACAGCAATTTCTGTGAGTAAGAAGTGCTTTGGCTCCTCAGGAACTGAGAGGACTTAAGGGGTGCTCTGTGCCTATGATGAGGGCTAAAATGAGAGGGCACACCTCAAAAGTAGTATACAGAAAATAAACAATGTTGTCATGGATAGCTTCATGTCCTAGAGAGAACAAGTCCTATAGAGAAGTAAGTACCACATTAGTGTTAGGTGAGTTTATCTAATGTATTTGGTTCCCATGGAGCAAACAGTGTTTAAATCGTCCTTGTCAAGAGGCCTAGAACAATTAGTGGGCCGGGGGGCTGGTGCAATGTTCCTCTTACTAGCTCATGAGCTGTGCAGGTCTTCATCATGTCCTACTTGCAGAACTGTCACCACATGAGGCAGAAAATCAGAAGACCTGAGCCTCACATGTACCACACTCCAAGATGTAAGGGGAAATATTTTCTTCAATAGAAAATGGTGAGAGTTGTATTACATTGTTCACTTGTCACATGTCAAGCTAAAATGTATGCAAGAACATTAAAATAAAATGATTAATGCAAAATGCTACACCCATCAAGGTTATTAACATCACTCTTTGAAAAAAAAAAAAGGTTTGTGTATTTTCCTGGATCTAACATCTATGGCTGTGATCAAAGAGAAATACGTGAATGAGGTCTCTTAATAATATTTAAATATGGGGCTGGAGAGATGGCTTAGAGGTTAAGGCACTTGTCTGCAAAGCCTAAGGACCCAGGCTTGATTTAGTACCCACGTAAGCCAGGTATACAAGGAGGCACATGCTTCTGGAGGTTCTTTGCAGTGGCTGGAGGACCTGGTGTGCCCATCCTCTATCTCAAATAAATAAATGAAAATTGGATTTAAAAAGTATTTAAATAAAAATCTGCCTATGAGGAAAAAATATAACCAGAAGAAAATGGTGAGTAAGAAATATATAATTTAGGAGCATATAATTTATATAAATGATAGCATATATATATATATATATATATATATATATATATATATATATGTAATGTGAAAGTGTAATGTAAAGACATATTTTCAAAAATAACTGGGGCTAACTCCACAATGCACCACCCATTTTCATTAACAAGGAGGGTCTAATGGGAGGGGGTAGATCACAGATGAGCCTAAATAATGGTACCAAACTGCATGCATTTACTGAAAAGAAAACTAATAAATTAAATTAAAAAAAAATAAAATGTAAAGAAAAGAAAATTCACAGACTGCACAAAATAACATTCTATGTAGACACTAGTACTGAGAGAAAAATAGGAAAGCAAAAATCCCTATGAAGCTCTCATGTTGAAATATAGAAGTAATACCATTAAAGTGCATTTGTGGGAAAGTACTTGGTTACTTTTTATGATTAAAAGGAAATTTATGTTTTATTATTATCAGAAACAATCTGAGAAAACTTCCATAACTATAGCAAATAATAGACATGTTCAGTATCCAACTTTTCACACGATTTATTATTTTGTTCTTTATGACATACCTTACTTTGCCACATTGAGCAGAGTCCATGGAATGAATATTTGATACATCTCAACAGAATGTTGGTAGTATCAGTCACCTTAATTGTACTCTGCACATGCTCTGCTTCTCTGGACCACAGAACAATTGATATCCAAGCTGCAGCCACACTCTTTTGCATAAACAGTATCCTGTTGCCACGAAGGGTAGAAGACCATGTTCCTCACTCATCAGGCATTGGTACCCAGGCATAAAAGTTCAGTGATGCATTATTAGTGGATGGGAATTAGAGGTGCCTTCTGAGCATCTCTGATGTTTACCTGGGTAGAAGGAACAGTAAAGCCTCATTAGTACTCTCACATTCATAGGAAGGGAGTCTTTCTTACATTGTTAACACTGTGAACAGTTCGAAGCACTGACTGACTTTGTATTTCTGCATGCTCACACCTCCCCAAATAGAAGAAGGAGGAATGTCACATTGCCACCAGGTACAAGTGGAAGCTCACAACCTCATGTCTTCTTTGTTGACATAATGAAAAAGAAGTTCATTCAGTATCACTTAGCAGTACAACTTTCACTCCCTAATTTAGCTTCTATCTAGATGATGCTATAAAATAAGTCTCAATACACTTCAAAATGCCAAAATATCAAAGTTAAGAAAAGTATTTACTTTAAGATCTGAATTAATCTATTGAAATCTAGTTCTTCATGTTATGACTTATTTGGATATTTCAAGCTAGAGTACCTATTCCTATTGTCTTGAATTCAATGGGATGGTTAGATCATGGATGAGCCTAAACAATGGTACCAAACTGCCTGTATTTGCTGAAAAGAAAACTAATAAATTAAATTAAAAAATAAAAATAAAAAAAAGATGTGAGTGTACTTTGACTATAAGTGAATAGCTTTATACTGTACAATTCCACGTTTGTTTGAAATTTCAATTATCCTGAGTAAACTCCTTTCTAGCCCACAGTTATCCCCAGTTACTTCTTCTGATAGCATTTCTCTTATAGCATTTTTTTATTTCCTAAGATTTCTCTTCCTGAGAATGAACTACTAACATAATATATTTTGATTCTTATTCCATTTCTTTTAAATTTTAAAATATTTACATCATATTTAGTATTTAGAACCACTGTAAAGGTAGTACTGATTTCCTAACTACTGATATCCAGTTTATCTTACCATTAAAAATACATACCAACATCTGCCATTTTTATTACTATTGCCCATAACTTTACTCAAATAGTCTTATTGCTCTGGATTACTCTAGTTTCCTTACTGTGTTTCTCGTGTTACATTTATGGTGTTTTAATTTTGTGTGGCCATATTGTATATATGGTGTGGTATGTGTGATGTACATGCATATGTATGTGTAGATATAAACACTGATCAGGTATGTGAACACCGGAGAAGATTGTCATGTGCTCTCCTCTGTTTCTCTTATATTATTTCTATGAGATGGATTCTCTCACTAATCTGAGGTCCTGGAAGCCCTGTATATTCTTCTGTCTCTGCTTCCTAGAGGACTGAGGCTACAGGTATACAGGTATAAAGAATTTGAAAAACTCAATGATGAAATAAAAGTAAAGGAATACTAAATTACTCCTGCAGGACTTAAGTATGAAATAAGTAACAATGTACTCAATCAAGCAATGCACAGAGGAAGGAATGAATCAGTGAAACTAAAGATGAGGCAACAATAATCACCAAAACTAGAAGATACAGGGAAAATAGCTGAAAGTTATTTGATCAAAATCTCAGGAATAAGATATTAATGGTTTTGATATGACTGAGACTGTCCCCACTTGGGGTGACCTTTGCTTGATGGTTAGAGCCCAGCAACTCAATGCTCATTAAAAGCCCTCAAGCCAGTGGCTGTGAAGTTATTTCTCTCCCACTTATGGAAAAGGGAAACCAAGACAAAAGCAGATCATGCAAAGAAGAGTTTGCTGGCAAAAAGCCATGGTTGGGGGAGGGCACAAGGGCTGGGTTTCCAAAATGAGTTGCTTAGTGGTAGTCAGGATTGCAGTGTTTTTGTTGTTGTTGTTGTTGTTTGAGGTAGTGTCTCAATCTAGCTCAGGCTGAACTGGAATTTACTATGTTGTCTCAGAGTGGCCTCGAACTCATGGAGATCCTTCTATATATGCCTCCCCAGTGCTGTGATTTTTTTTCTTGAATATGTCTAAATGGTGACCCTTAAATAAATTAGACTCTGACATGATAATCCAACTGCTTGTTAGTATCCACAAGACTAAGCCATGAAAGAACAGACCCAGTAAGATGGGAAAAGGCAACATTGCCACAGGGAAATGCAGGTGCAGAGCAACTATCATAACCAGAGGACTGTCCACTCTATTGTTGTAATAAGCGTTGGAGATGGCCAGGCATGGTGGTGCATGCCTTTAATTCCAGCTCTGGGGAGGCAGAGGTAGGAGGATCACTGTGAGTTTGAGGCCTCCCTGAGACTACATAGTTAATTCCAGGTCAGCCGGGACCAGAGTGAGACCCTATCTCAAAAAGAGAGAGAGAAAGAGAAAGAGAGATGGAGGTGGAGGAGGGAAACCTGGAAGTGGTACAGTTATTGGAATATGTGGTGGTGGAATCAGACAGTCGGAGGAGGTGGGAGGAATGGAAGAAGAGAGAAAGACCAAGTCAGAGACCTACAGCAAGAACAGGACCCTGGACTGAGAAAGAGAACTCACCAGAGAGAGAGAGGGAGGGAGCAAGATCCCAGCCCCACCGCAAGTGTTTTCAACAGTGTTGCAGAATGCACAGATCCAGGGAATATGCTGAAGGAGGCTAGAAAGCAAGTATCCAGAAAGAAGAACGACATACAGTAAGACTACACTGAGAGAAAGAAGACCAGGCACAAGTCATCCCGCAGTCATAGTAGATGTGGCATGAAAGTGAGGATGGTAGTGTAATCCTTTAATCCCAGCTCTTGGGAGGCAGAGGTAGGAAGAGTGCATTAAGTTTGAGGCCACCCTGAAAATAAAATAAAATAAAATAAAATAAAATAAAATAAAATAAAATAATAAAATAGAAAGTGGGGAAGGAGACAGTCGCTGAGGCACAAGCACAAGAAGTCGAAGAGAAACAAGGAGGGGAAAGAGACTGGCAGTCCCCCCTCCTCACTAAAATAAAATAAAATAAAATAAAATAAAATAAAGTGTGAATTTTTCATGTTAAAAAAAAAGAAGAATTTAGGCACTGAACAGTTGCAGATCATGGTAGGTTTACATAAACACATCTGGTAGTCCTTGATTGGTGAGGAGGTAAAGTGAGATTCACAGGCAAAAGGGAAGCCCACCAATATTCTAAGGAAATCAGGAAATGGAAATGGCCAAAGCCATGAGTCAGCAATCACCATTATGAATCTAAGTTCATTTAGAATTTCTACCCCCTTCCTAGGACTGCATAATTGTCAAATGACAAGGCACATTGATGTTTATTATTTTTTATTATGTTTATTATCAACCATGTTGAGCCACTTATCTGCTAATCTCTATTAGGGGGATTGGAATATAACAAAAGAGCTAAGACAGTATTCAAGTATGGGAAGGAGGAATAAAGCCTGAGGTGAGAATGAGGTATGGGGCTAAGACTATTATGAGTTAGTCATCACACACTAAAAATCTTGAATTTGTTATAACCTATAAACCCACAAACACAAAAAGTTGAGTTAATCCTATATATTGAGCCTGAATTTTAAGCCTGAAACTGATTAACTACTAACCCAGAATTTTAAATTTTCATTCAAACTAATGCAATTTTGCCCCCAGTAGATATAATAGATTATAATTATGTAATGTTAAGACTAGAATAATCATTAAAATATGTATAAGCAGATTTACACAAAAACTCTCCAGGTAAATGAAAATGGAACTTGAAATGTTCAGGTCACATCTCAGAAAATGGAACAGACAATGGAGATATAAAAACATGAAGGATAAATAGAAAACAATAAATGCAGCAGTAGGTGAGCTATGCCAAATAAATAATTTAGGGGTTCTAAAATGCTCTATAAACATCATTAAAATTCAGAAGTTGGTAGAATGCAAAAAAAAATAACTTTATGATTTTAATAAGAAACCCATTTCAAAGTTAGTAATTAATCTAAGTTAAATAAATCATGTGAAAGATGTACCACTTAAAAATTAATAGCAGTAAAGGAGGCATGGCTATTGAAACTAGGATAGAATGATGTTTACTGGAGACATAAGCAAAAGTCTATTCATCTCATACAACACACTGATTACAGGCCAAAGAATAATTCAACCCTAGTGTATCTCAAAGACCCGGGTTGTTCACTAGGACCTCTTACAGAAGCATGGGTGAATCAAAGGCAGCTGCATCACCAAATCATATGCTACAGCATGAGTGAGCACCCAGGAAAGCTATATGCCCAGAGCTTTCAGCAGAATGTGGGCCAGTCTATTGGAGCCTCCTCTCACCAGCCACTATACTGCTTTGAGTAAATTTGAAGAGGAGCCTTTTGAAACTTATAATTTCTCTCTGAACTTTCTGAATTTCTCATTTTTTGGGGTTCCTGAGTTTCCCTCTCCATCTGGGCATTATGTTGTAGTTCAAAGGAAACTTTTTAAACTTATAATTTCTCTCTGAATTTATTTTATTTCTGAGGTTCCTGAGTTTCCCTCTCCATCTGGGCTTTATGTTGTAGTTCAAAGGAATTAGCTGCACAATGACAGAATTTTATGCAAAAAGCTCAATATACAAACCCCCAATTTTGTGTGTATTCTACCTTAAAACTAATAACCTAATATAAAATCTCAAAACATAAGGAAACAAAGCAATACATTTATAAAATCCATGATGTAAAATAAATTTTAAAGGGAAATTAAAAATGCATAAAAGTGAAAAATTATGGGATTTCATTTATCAAACTCTGTTAGGTTAGCTAAGTTTTATAAAAAGCCAAATATATCTCTGCCTTCGGCTTGTGCTTCCCTAGTAAGGATGACTGAATTAGGCCATCCTGGAGCTGATTGTACTCCTAATCCCAGACATGTGTGAAGAAGACTGTCCAGCTTTGAATAGGCTACCCAAGTCCAGAGGAGCATTCCTCCTATGCCCATTCAGTCACCCAGGCATAGCCTCTACCTTGCATATATGGATTGGGAAATAGTCAGGATCAGGCCTATTTGGTACGACCCTTACTCATCCATTGCATGTCAGCCCTAATCCTGAATAAGACCAAGTAGACTAGGCCCTCTCCTCACCTTACTGGTTGAACTGATCATACTCTCTAGGACACCCAGTCTAGACACCTGTGGAAAATTCCCACACACAAGAGCAGGTTGCTTAGCTTCAACTATGGTTGGACCATCTCCATACCCACTGGGATCAAGACTGAACAAGCCACTAAATACAGAACCCACTGGAACCACTATTGCTGCATTTTCAGCAAGACCAAGGGATTATCTCCATATAAGCAAACCCCAATGCAAAACAAACAACACAAGAAAGTGAGGCAAGATCCTCACAAAAAATGCCTAGTCTTACAGAGGAGGCCTCCAACTGAAAGCATTTAAAAGAAAGTAGGAAGAACATTCCAAAATGCAATCAAATAAGCATATTCAACCGTGAGCAAATGGCTGAATGAAATTACAAAATCAACAAAACCAACTTAATAAGCAGGGGCATGAACTCAGAAAGGAAATAATAAAATCATTAATGAATAAATTATAAATGAATAAAATCAATGCAACACTAAAAGAAAGTCAAACAAGGAATGAAAATGGAAGTCAATGAAGAGATATAGACATTCAAAAGAAACCCACTTGACATTAAAAATGAAATAACTCAATGAAAAAGCTCCCAAGAAAGCTTCATGAACAAAATATGTCAGTGTTTGAGGGTAAGAGAGAGGAAATAGATTGAAAGGCCAGAATCAATGACAAGTTAAAAAAAAACAAACCATAAAACATAAAGGAAATGTAGGATAACTTAAAAATAGCAAAAATTTGAAACATGGGCATATAAAAACCAGAATATAGGCCAAGGGAATAGAGAACAATTTCAATAAAATTATAGTAGAATATTTTCCAAATCTCATAAAGGAGAGGTCCATCCAGGTACATGAAGCAAACAGAACACCAAATGAACAGAGCCAGAGAAGAAATCTCCCACATTACATTATGCTAACAACACTAAATACAGAAAACAAAGAGAGTACTAAGAATTTCATGTGAAAAAACAGATCCTTACCTATAATGGTGTAAGCCTATCATAATTATATCCAACTTTTCAATGGAAACACTAAGAACCAGAAAGGCTTGGAATAGAGTATTTCAAATATTAAAAGAATGGGGCTAAAAGCCAAAACTACTATTCCTAGCATGGTACTGGGAGAAAAGAAAGAAGAAGACACCAGACACACAGATCAATTTAATAGAACAGAATAGCTGTCTATAAATCCAAGCAACTACTGCTACCTGATCTTTGACAAAGGGGCCAAAAATACACACTGGAGAAAAGATAGCATCTTTAACAAATTGTGCTGGAGCCATTGGAAAACCACCTGTAGAGGAATGAAATTAGACCAACTTCTCTTACCCTGCATATATGTCATCTCTAAGTAGATTAAGGACATCAATATAAGACCTGAAACATTAAAACAACTATTAGAAAAACAGGGAGAACATTCCATGATAAGAAGTAGGGGAAGACTTCCTGAATAAGACCCCAGTAGCACAAGAAATAAGATCAACACTCAATCACTGGAACATCATGGAACTAAAAATCTACTGTACAGACAGACAAACCATCAACAGAATCAACAGACAAACCACAGAATGGAAGAAAATTGTCACCAGTTATACCTCCCACATAAGTTTAACAACTAGAATTTATAACTCAAATAAAATTTATAACTCAAATAAAAATACCTACACAATGAAAACAATAAACAATGAAAAAAATCAAACAACCCAATCCAAAAATTGGATAGAGAATTGAACAAAGAATTATCAAAGGAAGAAATGCAAATGACCATTACATATTTAAAGAGATGTTCACCATTTTTCATCATCAGAGAAATGCAAATCAAAATACTTCAAAATTTTATTTCACTCCAGTCAGGATGACACTCATCCAAAAATTGAATGACAACATGGGCTGGAGAGATGGTTTTAGTGGTTAAGCACTTGCCTGTGAAGCCTAAGGACCCTGGTTCGAGGCTCGATTCAAGACCCACTTTAGCCAGATGCACAAGAGGGAGCACACATCTGGAGTTCGTTTGCAGTGGCTGGATGCTCTGGCATGCCAATTCTTTCTCTCTATCTCCCTCTTTCTCTGTCTGTTGCTCTCACATAAATAAAAATAAGTAAAAGAAAATTTTTAAAAAGATTGAATGACAACAAATACTTGCAAGCATATGGAGAAAAGTGCACACTCACCCACTGCTGGAGGAAGTACAAACTTGCACTACTACTATGGAAATCAATATGGAAACTTCTGAAAAAGATGAAAATACATCTACAGTTTGATCCAGCTATATCACCCATGGGCATATACCGTAAAAGAT
Source organism: Jaculus jaculus (assembly GCF_020740685.1). NCBI lineage: Eukaryota > Metazoa > Chordata > Mammalia > Rodentia > Dipodidae > Jaculus > Jaculus jaculus. The sequence goes on along the minus strand of NC_059106.1, from coordinate 122,325,341 downwards.
CCAATATTAACTAAGAGAGATTTGGCCAGCCATGTTTGTTGCTACTCTGTTCTGTAAGACCTTATTGCTGAAGACACCACAGGCTGTAGCCACAGTGCATTGATATCACACCAGGACTGAACTGTAAATAGCTCCTTCCTAGTTAGCTCTCATAGTCCTGGAATGCCTTAAGAGAGCTACTAGGAATAGTCACCAGAAGCATGGATACTCAGTGGACCTTTGAGGGGTTGAGTTACATTAGGAAAATGCATTCATTGAGAATTATACAAAAAATAATAAAGTTAGCACTTTTGTGGGAAATGTAGTGCCAAAGAAACATGAAGTACAGATTAAACTGCATTTGATGATTAGAAAGCTAAAAGAGTCTTGATCTGGCATTCTCTGGGTAGAAACCAGTTTCCACAGACCAGCACTTCACATGGAACAGCAATATGTGTGTAAAGAGGATGAGTGCAGCAGCCTGATCAAGAAACATCATTTCCTCAGAGTGAAGCCAAATATAATATAGACATTTCCCTGTAGAGCCAGAGAGAAATATGAATATATATATATATATATATATCCTCATTCACAGCTTTTTTTAAAATCACGATGCCTTTCATATATGATTGTTTTTGACTACTTTATTATTTAATAGCAGTAGAACCTCTAGAATATGGAATAAAAAACATATTCCCTAAAATAGCTTAATTTTTATTTTTATTTATTTATTTATTTATTTTAAATTCCAACTCTTTATTTTTTTCACAGGAATATAATTTCACAAATTCTTCAATGAACATGGATTGTTTATGACAATGCCCACCTCACTTAGAGATCAATAAGCCTTTGGGAGATATCTAAATGGTTCCAAAGATAGAGACATATATTTCCACTCCAATAACTGCCCCTAATGCCCACAATTTCACAGGACATGTGTGAGGGGCCATCATTCATAAGAAGAAATGGACAAGTACCTGTGCTAATCATACAGAACTCAGCTTTTCTTTATTCTACACATACCAATGGCCTGCTTTGTTGTTGTTGTTGTTTTGTTTTCTCAAGGTATGGTCACACTCTAGCTCATGCTGACCTGGAATATAGTCTCAGGGTGGCCTGGAACTCACAGCGATCCTCCCACCTCTGCCTTCCAAATTCTGGGATTAAAGGTGGGTGCCACCACGCCCAGCTCTAATGAATTACATTTTTTTTAATTTAATTTATTAGTTTTCTTTTCAGCAAATACAGGCAGTTTGGTACCATTGTTTAGGCTCATCTATGATCTACCCCCTCCCATTGGACCCTCCTTGTTGATGTAAATGGGTCGTGCATTGTGGAGTTAGCCCACAGTTATTGGTATGATAAATGTCTCTGCAAATTTTTTTTGTTTTATTTATTTATTTTTATTAATTAGTTTTGTATCCAGCAAATACTGTCAGTTTGGTACCATTATTAGGCTCATCCATGACTTACCCCCTTCCCTTGGCCCCTCCTTATTGAGGTATATGAGTCATGCATTATGGAGTTAGCCCACAGTTATGGGTAGAATAAATGTCTCTGCATATCATGACCCAACATGTGGTTCTGACATTCTTTCCACCCCCTCTTCCACAAAATTTCCCTGAGCCATGTTGGGTTCATTTTTGGTCTGCTTCAGTGATGAGGTGTTGGGGGCCTCTGGGACAATGGCTCTCTGTTTTGGTAGGAGTTGATTTTTCTCTATGTTGATCTCCTTCACCCTTGTGCTGGTATCCAGTTCACCAGGAAAACAGCACCCTTGCTTGTTTTGCCAATTGTTCTTAGTTTCAGCCGGGGCCCTTAGGATCTACATTTATCTGAAAAAGAGAAGCAGATTCTCCAATGGAGAGTAAGTTAGCCCCCAGACAAATGAGATAAACCTTAGTTTTTTATATAGAGAATTTAATAGGGGTAGGCCCTATTTGAGCCCACGATTGAGTCCACCATGGAAGGTAGCTTGATAATGGAGAGTGGGTTTATGTTTAGATATGGTTCTGACTTGTTTCCCAGTTCCAGCTATGGGTCTTATACCACTGAAGGGATCAGTTAGCCAAATAAAGAGCAGTTGGTTCCCCACCATGGCTAGGTGCCACTATTGTACTTGTGTGGGCATCACAACAGGTTATTTGCTGTTACATAGGTTAGACCATGAGTTGCTTAGACAGATATTGGTCATTTTCCCCCAGTCACCCATATAGCACCTTCTGGCACTAGACCTGCTGGCTATCTGGAGACTGACTCTCTTTCAGCATCCAGCCATGCCATTTCATTTTATGTGTCTACCACATAAGGTGTCTTCAGCAGTAGGGTCTTACCACTAATTATTGGTGGGTCATCAAGTACTCAGACAAAATCTGGCTTTCATTTAGGAAACCTTGTAGGTCTCTCTGATCAAAAGCTCATTGTGGATGATAGCCACATGCTGGTACTGGGAGTTACAGGTCAGTGCCTACTAAGAAAAGGAAGAAAAAGATAACTAATATACAAGAATTAGAGAGAAGGTGGGGGAGAGGGAGGGAGGAAGCTGTAGAAGATTAAGGTTGGTCTTCATCATACCTTCTCCAGTGCCTTGTGGCTCAGGCATTCCTTCTAAGGGCCTGGTGAAGGTTCAGCCATTTGGTCTGCCTTTTAGGGAGTAGAATTTTATGGTACCATTGCTGTTTGGGTCTATATTTGTGTCTCCCACCACTGAGATGTCCTCCCCTCCTTCCCCACCCATCCTATTGTCTAGTCCATGAGATGCTTGCTGGGTATGTAAGGCATCTTGGGTAGATTCAGGTTAGGTGCTGTAGATGAGTGAGACTATGTGGCAGGTTTTTTTTTTTTTTTTTTTTTTTTCTGTGATTGGGTAAGATCACTGAGAATGATCTTTTCCAGGTTCAACCATTTTTTCCTCAAATTTCATTGCATCATTTTTTCTTATTGCTGTATAGAATTCAATTCTATAGATATACCACATTTTAGTTATCCATTCTTCTAGTGATGGACATATGGGTTGATTCCAGCTCTTAGCTATAACAAATTGAGCCACTACAAACATGGTTGAGCAAATCTCTCTGGCCAGTAGTTTGAAGGTTTTAGGGTAGATGCCCAATATAGGAATAACTGGGTCTGTTGCTATCTCTATAATCAGCTTTTTCAGGAGTGTCCATATTACTTTCCAAAGTGGTTGTACCATCTCACATTCATTCCTACCAACAGTGGATGAGTGTTCCTACTTCTCCACATCCTCACCAGCATTTATTTTCATTTGATTTTTTGATGTTTGCTATCGTTATTGGGGTAAGGTGGAATCTCATAGTTGTTTTAATTTGCATTTCCATGATGATTAGGGATGATGAATATTTTCTTAAGTGTGTTTTCCATTTGTATTTCTTCCTCTGTGAACTGCCTGTTCAGATCTTTGCCCCATTTTGTGAGTGGGGTTTTGGACTTTTTACTGTATAGATTTTTGAGTTCTTTGTAGATTCTAGAAATTAGGCATACATCAGTTGGATAACCTGCAAATATTTTCTTCCATTCTGTGGGTAATCTATTGGCTTTGCCTATTGTATGCTTGTCTGTCAAGCAACTCTTCAGCTTCATGAGATCGCATTGGTTGAGTGACTGTTTAAGATTGTGAGCTACTGGGGTTTTGTTCAGGAAGTTGTTTTCCATTCCTATATCATGGAAGGTACTTCCTAAATTTTCTTCCAGTAGTATTCGAGTTTCTGGTCTTATATTGAGGTCTTTGTTCCATTTGAACTTGAGGGGTGTGCAGGGTGAAATGTGTGGATCAAGTTTCAGTTTCCTGCATATGGTTATGCAGTTTGTCCAGCACCATTTGTTGAAGATGCTGTTTTTTATCCAGCCTATATTATTAGGGCCTTTGTCGAATATCAAGTAGCTGTATTTTCTTGACCCAAAGTCTGGATCCTCAAGTCTATTCCATTGGCCTATACTCCTGTTTATATGCCAGTACCATGTTGCTTTTATTACTATGGTGTGTAATATAGCTTTAGATCAGGTACGGTGATACCTCCAGAGGTATTTCTTTTCCTGAGGATATATTTGGATATGCAAGGCCTTCTGCCTTTCTCTATGAAATTTGAGATTTTTTTTTTTTTTATCTCTGTGAAGAATACTGTAGGGACTTTAACTGGAATTACATTAAATCTACATACTGCCTTTGGTAGGATTGTCATCTTCACAATGTTAATTCTGCCTATCCAGGAGCATAGGAGGTATTTCCATTTTCTCAAGTCCTCCTCAATTTATTTTGAGTGTTTTTATGTTTTTGTTGTATAGATCTTTCACGTCCTTGTTTAAAGGTATTCCAAGGTGTTGTTGTTGTTGTTGTTACTATTGAAAATGGGACCATGTCCCTTATTTCTTTTTCTGTATCTTTGTCATTTGCATATAGAAATGCTACTGATTTTTGTGCATTGATTTTGTATCCTGCTACTTTGCTATAGGAGTTGACAACCATCAGGAGTTTTGGGATTGAGTCTCTTGGGTCTCTTACATATACAATCATGTCATAGGTGAATAGAACTAACTTAACTTCTTCCTTTGCAAATTGCTTCCCTTTTTTTTTTAATTTCCCTTTCCCCTGTCTTATTGCTTGAGCTAGGACTTCCAGTACTATTTTCAAAAGCAGAGGTGAGAGTGGACAACACTGTCTTGTTCCTGATCTTAATGGGAATTCCTCCAGTCTCTCTCCATTAAGTATTATTTGGGCCTTTGGAGCTTTGTATATTGCCTTTATTATGTTAAGATATGAACCAGCCATGCCAATTCTCTCCAATGTTTTGATCATAAAGTGATGTTATATCTTGTCAAAGGCCTTTTATGCATCTATTGAAATGATCATGTGGTTTTTATGTTTACCCTTGTTTATGTGGTGTATTACATTGACAGATTTCTGTATGTTGAACCACACCTGTGTTCCTTGGATGAATCCCACTTTTTCAAGGTAGATAATGCTGTTGATGTGTTGTTGGATTCAGTTTGCTAGGATTTTGTTCAGGATCTTTGCATCTATGTTCATCAGGGAAATAGGCAGGTAGTTTTCTTTTCTTGTGGCATCTCTGCCTGGTTTTGGAATTAGGGTGACACCAGCTTCAAAAAAGGAGTTGGATAGCTTTCCCTGTTCTCCAATTGTGTGGCACAATGTGAGGAAGATTGGTTTGAGTTCTTCCATGAAAGTTTCATAGAATTCAGCTGAGGAGCCATCTGGTCCTGGACTCTTATTTTGGGGGAGGATTTTTATTACTTTTTCAATATCCATGAGTGTGATGGGTTCATTGAGGTGATTAATGTGCTCTGAGTTTAGTTTTGATTCATGGTATGTATCCAGGAATATATCCATCTCCTCCACATTATCCAGTTTTGTTGAGTAAAGGTTTTTGAAATAAGTCCTGATGATTCTGCCAATTTCACTTATGTCTGTTGTGATCTCTCCTTTTTCATTTTGAATTTTGTTAATTTGAAGCTTCTATTTTTTTTTTTCTTCATCAAATTGGCCTGGGGCTTGTCAATCTTGTTTATTTTTTCAAAGAACCAGCTCTTTGTTTTGTCAATTGTCTTAATTGTTTTTGTGGTTTCCAACTCATTAATTTCTTCTCTGATTTTAATTATTTCTTTCCCTCTGATGCTCTTTGGGTTGGATATTTGTTGCTTTCCCAGTGCCTTTAGGTGGATGGATAGGTTATTGATTAGGGATCTTTTTGTCTATTTATGAAGGCATTGAGTGCTATGAATTTTTCCCTGAAGACTGTGTTCATTGTGTCCCATAAGCTTTGGTATGATATGTTCTCATTGTCATTTAATTCCAGGAATTTTGCAATTTCCTTTTTTATTTCATCCACTATCCATTCTTTATTTAAGAGTGTGCTGTTCAGTTTCCAGGTGCTATTGGGATTCTTGGTGGTCTTTTGTTTTAGATTTCAAGCAATATAGACTTGTGATCTGACATCATGCAGGAAATTATGTCAATCTTTCTAAATATGTGGAGGCAGTCTTTGTGACCAGTATATGGTCTATTTTAGAGAATGTTCCATGGGCTGCTGATAAGAATGTGTAGCCTGTGGATTTTTTATGGAATGTTCTGTAGATGTCCTTTAGGTCTAAGTGATCTATTGTTTTGTTGAGGTCTCTTACTTCCATGTTGAACTTTCTATATGGATGATCTGTCTATTACTCATAATGGTATATTGAAGCTATGATGGTGTTGGTGGTTATTTATGATTCATTGTCAAGTAGGTTTTGTTTTATGAACTGTGGTGGCCCTGTGTTTGGTGCATACAGAATTATGATTATAATATCCTCTTGATGGATCATTCCCTGGATAAGTAGTAAGTGGCCTTCTTTGTCTTTTTGATTATTTTTGGTTTGAAGTCTATTTTATCCAATATTAATATAGCTACACCTGCTTGTTTCTTATTCCCATGTGCTTGGAATATTGTTTTCCACCCTTTCACCCTGAGGAGGTGTGTGTCTTTAGTGGTGAGGTGGGTTTCTTGAAGACAACTGATTGAGGGGTCTAATTTTTTGATACATCCTGTTATCTTGTGTCTCTTGATGGGTGAATTAAAGCCATTAATATTTAGGGTAATGACTGTGAGATTTGATTTGATCCCCGACATACTGTGATGGTATATGTGGGTTGGTGTATTCATGGACTTTTAAGTTTTTTGTGCCTACTCTGAGTTCAGTTATTATGATCTGCTTCTTGTAGGCATTTTTTATTGATTATTTGTTTCTTCTGTGTGGAGAATTCCCTGAAATACTCTGTGTAGGTTTGGTTTTGTGTTCATATAATTGTAAAGCTGAGTTTTGACATGGAAAGTTTTCCTTTCACCATCTATTATGAAGGATACCTTTGCTTGGTAGAGTAGTTTGGGTTGGAAGCCATAGGTTCTTAGACTTTGCAGTGTTTTATTCCAGGCAATTCTAGATTTCAGGGTTTCCACTGAGAAATCTGAAGTAATTCTGATGGGGTTACCTTGAAAGTGGTATGTGTTTTTCCCTAGCTACTTTTAGGATTTTCTCTTTGGTGTCAATATTTAGAATCTTAATGACAATATGTCTTGGAGAATTTCTCCTTTGGTCCAGTCTGTTTGGAGTTCTGTTGGCTTCTTGTATCTTGATGGGCCTTTCTTTTAAGAGACTGGGGAAGTTTTCTTCAATTATTTTGTTAAATAAGTTCTCCATGTCTTTGGTCTAAATTTCTTCTCCTTCTGGTATTCCAGTGATCCTGATATTAATATGTTTAAGTGTATCCCACATTTCCCTAATGTTGTATTTATAGAAACTTTTGAACTTACTGAAAATTTTGAACTCTCAAACTCTTTCTTCCATCTTTTCTTCAGATCAGAGTTTCTATCCTCCACATGGCTGACTCTATTCTTGAGAGCTTCTAGAGAGTTTTTTACTTGTTCAATTAGATTTGTATTTTCTACTACCTTTCTATGTATAATTTCCATCTCTCTGTCAAACTCCCTTTTCCTATCATTTTTCTGATTTTCTTGATGATTCCTGGAATTCATCCTTGCATTTCTTTATGTCTTCATTTAGCATGGCCAGCTGATTTTTGAGGTCTTTTTTTCAGTCTCCCTCAAATCTCTCAACTCTTTCTGAAGTCCTTCCATTTTCTTATCTATTAGTTCTAGTTTAGTGATAGCAGCTTCCACATGATTATCGGTCCTTTGTTGCTTTTCTGCAAGTTCTTCCAGGAGCTTGGTCAAGGTTGCATTGCTCATCACTTCATTTTGGTGTTCTAACCCTAATGACTCTTCTATGTTTTGATTAGAGGTGTTCATTTTAGGGCTGGGTGATCTAACTGGATTTTCTTGCATTTGATTTTTCATGTTATTTCTTTTGTGCTGTGGTCTGCACATCACAGGGTATGGGCACTTAGATGGGTGGGTCAGCCTGGTCTCAAGCACAGGGAGAACCTGAGGCCACCTGAGGCAGTTGCCACACAGCCTGGGCTTTGGCTTTCTCTTGCCAAAGCTGCCTGACCTACTGCCTGTCTGGGGTGCCAATGTTGCCTTATCTCTCAAGTGTTAATGTGGCAAAGCTGCCTGTGTTCAAGGTAGGAGGGACACTGAGGCACCAAGCACTAAAGCACCCCAAACTCTGGAGTGGGGACACAGAAGCAGTCTGCACTCCCCCATCATAAGACAATGGCAGATGGCTGGCATGTCATATGGGTAGGGGATGGCATCTGAGCTGGTGCAAGCCACAGACACTTTCTCAGGTTGTGTGGCAGTTGCTGTGGGCCTAGATTAGATGAATGTGCAGTGGCAGGAGCAGTAAGTGAGCAAGTGAACAGAGCAGTCAAAGCTTCCACATGTGGGTTTCCATAGATGCACAGGGGTGTTGCCATGGCTACTGCAGCTACTTTGGGGGAGAGGTGGGCTACCAGCCCCTGAGGGAATCAGTGATTCCCTATTTATGCCTGGACCCACTGAACCTGTGGAGGTGGGAGCAGTAAGTGGGCCAGTGGGCGGAGCAGTCTAAGCTTCTAGTGCAGGGATCAATTGGTGCATGGAGGTGTTGTGGATATGGCAGCTACTTGGGGGGAGGGGTGGGCTACCCGCCTGCAAGGGAATCAGCGATTCCCTGGTTTCCCCCCTCTGTGCCCTCTCACTGGCAATCTTTTGGAGATTGCTCTTCCCTAAAAGACCCAGTGAACCCTTAATGTCTTTCCTTTCTTTCCCCAGGATCTCTAGTACAGCTAGGCAGTCACCATCTTGTCCGGAAGTCTTAATTTTTATTGTATTAGACTAAGATATAAGCAAAAAAGGAAAGAAGAAAGAAAGATTAAAATCCTTGCTTTATATGAAGAATGTGTTTTGAGAAATATCAGTCCTAATTTTGACTGGTGTGTATTCATTAGTGTAAATGATATTTAAATATGTGAGATTTAGGGGAGTTGGCTTAGCAGTGCTGGGCGCCAGGATCCTTAGTGTATGTAGTTTGGGAAGTCGGGATGTGGGGTCGCCCCTCCTGTGTGTCTGCTCCCGTGCTTCCGGAGTGTCCGCCCCTTGGCGTGGGGCCTCATGACCACTCCCAGCACTCCGGGCCCTTTCGGGCCACAGCTTGAGCGGTGCCTTTTTTGTTTTCCTTTTTTGCGAGTTACTCATAAGTACATCTTAAAGCTTTTAAGATGGTTCTAGCAGCCCTTGGAAGAAAAATATAAGCATTACACTCATTGAGCAATGCCACCATTATCAATGAAGAGGTATTAAATGCTATGCTAAAAGAAGTATGTACAGCACTATTGGAAGCAGATGTTAATATTAAACTAGTGAAGCAACTAAAAGAAAATGTTAAGTCTGCTATTGATCTTGAAGAGATGCCATCTGGACTTAACAAGAGAAAAATGATACAGCATGCTTTATTTAAAGAACTTGTAAAGCTTGTAGACCCAGGAGTTAAAGCTTAGACACCCACTAAAGGAAAACAGAATATGGTTATGTTTGTTGGATTGCAAGGGAGTGGTAAAACAACATGTTCAAAGGAGCTTTTGACCAACTAAAACAGAATGCTACGAAAGCAAGAATTCCATTCTATGGAAGCTACACAGAAATGGATCCTGTTATCATTGCTTCTGAAGGAGTGGACAAATTCAAAATTGAAAACTTTGAAATTATTATTGTTGATACAAGTGGCCGCCACAAACAAGAGGACTCTTTGTTTGAAGAAATGCTTCATGTAGCTAATGCTATACAACCGGATAACATTGTTTATGTGATGGATGCCTCCATTGGGCAGGCTTGTGAAGTGCAGGCTAAGGCTTTTAAAGATAAAGTAGATGTAGCCTCCGTAATAGTGGCAAAACTTGATGGTCATGCAAAAGGAGGTGCAGTTGCTGCCACAAAAAGTCCAATTATTTTCATTGGTACAGGGGAACATACAGATGATTTTGAACCTTTCAAAACACAACCTTTCATCAGCAAGCTTCTTGGTATGGGGGATATTGAAGGACTGATAGACAAAGTCAACGAGCTGAAGCTGAACATGGTCAGTTTACATTGCGAGACATGTATGAACAGTTTCAAAACATCATGAAAATGGGCCCCTTCGGTCAGATCTTGGGGATGATCCCTGGGTTTGGAACAGATTTTATGAGCAAAGGAAATGAACAGGAGTCAATGGCCAGGCTAAAGAAATTAATGACAATAATGGATAGTATGAATGATCAAGAACTGGACAGTATAGATGGTGCCAAAGAGTCGCAAGAGGATCCGGTGTGTCAACAGGAGATGTTCAGGAGACTTTGACCCAGTATACCAAGTTTTCACAGATGGTAAAAAGATGGGAGGCATCAAAGGACTTTTCAAAGGTGGTGACATGTCTAAGAATGTGAGTCAGTCACAGATGGCAAAATTGAATCAGCAGATGGCCAAAATGATGAATCCAAGAGTTTTTCATCACATGGGTGGCATGGGAGGACTTCAGTCAATGATGAGGCAGTTTCAACAGGGTGCTGCTGGCAACGTGAAAGGCATGATGGGATTCAACAATATGCAAAGAAGATGCCTTAATGTAAACTGACTTAGTTGATTACATTATTTGCTGAGACCTCTGATTTTTTCCTCCTTTTTGCAACTGGAGGGAAAAAAGTATTTTCTTGCCTGTCTTGCCCTCATACTTTTTCTTCTCTTTTTCCCTTTTCTTTTTTTGTTTTCCTTTCTTTCTTCCTTTCTTTTGATATAAGGGAAGAATATATGGTTTTTGTGGAAGTCATTATATTTCTTTCGATTTTCTTTTAGGCTTCACCATCATAACATTTTCTTAAGTTAAACAGATCATGATGTAAAATTTTAGTACCTGAAGATTTTTAATTATCTCAAAGGCCAAACATTACATTTGTAAAAAGTCCTGGTCAGTAAATTACATGATGTCTGAATAAAAGTGCTGTAAAATAAACTCCAAAGTGGTTAAAATAAACAAATGAATATGTGAGATTTAATGATATAAGGGACGGAAAAAATTAAGCAGACATAGACACCTCAGAGTTCTCAGAGTTGCCATTATTTCACAACAAATCTTAAGTAAATTGCTTTCCAGAAAGTACTGGAAGCTAATGTTTGCTCAACACAATTGAGTGCTATTTCTGATGCTAGATACCCCAGATATTTCAGGGAAACATGCAAATAGAAACACTGGGATTGGGCTTAGACTAGTAAAAGAATAAAGAAAAAAGTAAATCCATTAAAGTTATTTGTATTATAGTGAACTCCTGGAAGGAACAGATGAAAGAACACATATAACGTGTAAACAGAAGGGGCCGAGGGCTGGATATCTCAGTGGTTAAAAGCATTTGATTGCAAAGCTGATGATCTTGGTTCAATTCCTCAGTACCCACATAAACCCAAATGCAACACAGAGTGACACATGTGTCTATAGTTTGTTTGCAGTAGCACTAAGCCCTGGCATGCTCATTCTCATTCTATCTCTGCTTGCAAATAAGTAAAGTATTTTTTGAAAAGAGTGGATGAGATCATACTAAGGGAAAAAAGAAGTTTGAGGAAGAGTAGGAATGTGGAGAAGAGGAAAAAGATAAAATCAACTAAAACAAATGGTGTTTAAAAATGCCCAAGTGAATGATACTGAAATTTCTGTATGCTACTTAAAGCAGCATAAAATTAATTTAATAAACAAATACATTATCTCATTTTATAGTACAATATTATGTATGAAAGTGCCATGTGTACTTTGTTTACTAAATTAAAAATATAATTGTAAGTATTACAATAAAACAGTAACTTGGGTAATTTCCATATTACTGATAGGCAGTTGAGATTTGGAGAATCAAGCACATATTTCCCACTACTGTAACCCTTATTGTCCTTACATGCTAATTAGCAACATAAAGGTAATAAATTATAGACATTTTTTGAAAACCAGATTACCAGATATTTTTTGTTCATTTTATTTATCTAGTTTAATTTTCAGTCCAATAAGTATGCTTATTTTTTTTTCCAAGACAAGTGGATAGGCAAATTAAGGGAAAATGTGAAGTTGGCATATTATTTTTCATACTCTTTATCTCTGCAAGATAATAAAGGATAAGAAAAGATGTTAGGGTGATAGCATTAAAATTAAGAATGGAATAAAAGCCAATTATATTTTATCTGTATTTTTTAGACTCCAAATTAACAATTTTTGATTAATATATCATGAATTTAGATAATAATCTGCCATAGAATTTTAGTATGATGAGAAAAAATTCTTACTGACAGATTTAGCATAACTAGAGACTATTCCATGTTTCCAATTAGAAAATCAGACACACCATGTGTTTAAAGGAATATTGGAATATTTTAATGTGCTCACAATCAGTGCTTATTTTAAAATTTCATCTTGAAAGCTATAAATGCTGATATCTTCTATTTTGCAATTTTGCACAATATAGCTAATAATAGGTGCTTCAATTCAAGAATAAAAAATTCTTGTATCGGTCTTTATTCTTCCATTTTCCATTATGTACATAATTTAAGATTGCTACTTTTTATTTAATTTGACTTACCAAGTACCAATGACAACATACTCATTTAAAATTGTTGAATTAAAAGTGATATAAAATTTGAAAAAAATGCCCTATGATTTATAGTTAATGGTTAGGGAAATCCACTCTCCATTTATGTTGGTATGCAGATTATATGCAGATGAGTATATATCCTGCCTTGATTAAAATTTCTACTTTAGGCTTTTAGAAAAAAGTGATTCCCAAAGATATTTTAAAACTGTTTTTCTTCAGTTCTCATAAATTGGAAAGTGATTTGTGCTTCCTTCTCCTCCTGCTGTTCTTTCCCCAATTGTGGATCAAACTCTCTGGAAACTCACCTGAACATAGAAAAATCAAATACATTATCAATTCCTAAGAATTGTGTGCATTTATACACTTTTTATAATTTACCTATCAATACTTTATGTTCTTCCTTTTATTCTAGCTATCTGGACTGATAATACCATGATTAATAAGGATATAGAAAATGACTGGCATAATTTTAGACTTGTTCATTGTCACCAGGCAGGATTCTGTATAAACTTTCTTTAAAAGTTATTAATGTTGATAAAATAAGTCTCTTTTATTCTTTTATCTACAAAATTAGATGGTCATGACTTCTATGATCAACAACTAGCATTTCTTTCATAGTATGTTTACATGGTTACCTGTTTTTTTTTTTTCTTTTTACCTCTTTTGAAGGTTTATATTCATTAAGGCCATGAGTGAGTCCGCACCTTTACTTTTATGAAAATATTTATGAGGTTTGTGGTATTTAAGAAAAAAGTTATATCTGAAAACAAAGGTATAGGAAAAAAAGAGAAAGTTTTAGTTGTATCTTAGAGACTGCAGTGGTAGGTGCAGTGGATGGATCATGAGCAGGGGCTTGTCTGATGGAGGAGGTGAACTTACTCATTCAGATACTCACAAGCAGAATGCAGTCTGATTAAATGCCTCACATGAACCTTCAGTACTGACGCATGTGCTGCGCACTTCATAGTTACCAGGTAATTTCAATCACGTCTCTGTTTAGTTATTTCTAAAATGCTATAAATGAACTGCCAAGTACTTCATTCAACAGATATTTTGATTTGCATGTTTTCTTCAGTTTGTTTCCAGCCCCAAATCTACTTAGTCTTCAAAAAATACAAATATGTCACTGTGTTGTTACACAATTATGGCATTACATAGTTTAGTTATTGTTTTTAATCTTTTTTATTGAAAATTTAAACGTGTTAAGGCCTTCAGGGCATATTTTACACCTAGAAAGTTTATTAAGTAAATGTGACCTATATGCCTACATTTTGTGCAGTAAATTTTCAAATGTGTTTATTTCATATATATTTAAATTCATGTATTTACTATTATGCTTCTTAGTTTTTTGAAGTAGGGTCACATGAAGCCCAGGCTGCACTTGAACTTAATATGTAGCCAATAGTGTTTTATACTTCTGTCCTCTTGCCATGACCTCCCATGGATTAGAATTAGAGGCATGTGCTACCATGTCCAGTTGAAATTTTATGCTGACTTTAATGAATTATGCAAAATACTATGTGGATATGTTATGAAACCATAAAAGAAAAGATAAAAAACATGTCAAAGATTTTGTCAATATTGCTGAAATTTATATGAAACAAGGTAGTAATTTGGCATGCTGGGAATAAATATTTAGTGACATGTGTCACACTTCATCCATTGGATGGATGAATTACATGAACTTGTCATGGTCATGATTTAGACTGTCACAGAGACAAGGCCAGTCAAGAAACAGATGTTTTTCAGCTTAGTAAAAAATGCTTAGTGTCTTGGTGGTAGCTTCATAATGCATTAATAAGAAGTAATCAGCAAGCGTCTGAGGGAGCCAGTAGTTATCATACATGTCTCTAGTTTCTCAGAATCAACTACCCAGAGAGCAAATGAGTCATCCAAAATATGAGTGTATTAATATAGAATTAGAACGAGGGAGATAAAGAGTTTTAATAAAAGCCAGTAATAGTAACAGTAGCTTTTAATGATTAAGCATTCACTATTCACTTGCATATTTATTATCTCCTTCAAATTTAACAGCGGTTCTGAAATTAAAAAAACAAAAAATCTATTCCCTAAATTGAGTTAAAAGAATTGAACAAATTAACTAGTCTGTTTTACTCACTATAGGATAATTTCCTTAACAATTCATGACTTCCTATTTTACCTCAGTTATTTTAGGCATGATAAAATTACTTTAGTATTTATGTGATGAAACAGAAGAGACAGATTCAAGAATGTCCATAACTAGTGCCTTGATATAGCTTTAATTTTCATGTAACTTTATCAGTCAATGCTTTTTTTTAAATATTTTTTTTAGTTATTTATTTATTTGAGAGCGACAGACACAGAGAGAAAGACAGAGGGAGAGAGAGAGAATGGGCGCGTCAGGGCTTCCAGCCTCTGCAAACGAACTCCAGATGCGTGCGCCCCCTTGTGCATCTGGCTAACGTGGGACCTGGGGAACCGAGCCTGGAACCGGGGTCCTTAGGCTTCACAGGCAAGCGCTTAACCGCTAAGCCATCTCTCCAGCCCCAGTCAATGCTTTTGAGGTAATACTTCCTGGGATCTGGATACTTACTTGCTTCCCCCATGCAGATGGTTAATGGGAAATATGAACCAGTGTCCCCTTAGTAAGAAATGTTACCTTCTTTTGAACTTTGGGTCTTTCCAATCCATTGTAAATATTTTCTGGCATTACTTTCCCCATCTGAAAGAAGTAGAAAGTAAGTGCGTGCTTTCC
This sequence comes from Jaculus jaculus, assembly GCF_020740685.1. Lineage (NCBI taxonomy): Eukaryota > Metazoa > Chordata > Mammalia > Rodentia > Dipodidae > Jaculus > Jaculus jaculus. Next base: position 122,310,072 of record NC_059106.1, on the reverse strand, counting down.
CGAATGTGCAGTGGTGATGCAGAACTTACACAAGTACACTGTGAAGAGGAAGCAGCAGTGCATGAGGGGTTGGGAAGAAAGAGTAAGCAGAGGAGAATGTGGAGTCAGTTTCTGAGTAAAAAATGCAATCTTTTTTTTTTTTTTTTTTGTTCTGTGGAGAAAGTATTGAGACCTAAAGAAGCTGAAAAAATACAAAGGAGTAACTGCCAATTTTAAAAGCACTGAAACTCAACTGAAGCTACTATTCACATAAACATAAACATAAACATAAACATAAAGGTACTATTCACATAAACAGAAACTCACTTCACTGTACAAATCTATGCTCTCTTGGACAGTTCACCAATGGATATTATTCTTCTCCAGAACCCAAATATCACTTCCTCTGTTAAGTTGTTTGGATGTTTTTATACTTCTGCCAGCAAGATGATGACAATGAAATTGCAATCATTCAAGTGTCTCTCTCTTAATTTCCAGGGTAGTCTCTCTTTACAGCCTATTTATTGCACTCCTTTGAAAAGGGGCACAGTGTATGCCTGCTTGTATATGATCAATGCCTCCACTGTGAGCTTATGCAGCAATGCTTAATTTGCTCTATTAGACTGAAATTCTATGTCTCTACTTTTTAAACAGATTCATTTATTTATTTGAGAGGGCAAGAAAGAGGCACAGAGAGAAAGAGAGAGAATGGGTGTGTCAGAACCTCCAGCCACTGCAAATCAACTCCAGACACATGTGCCACCTTGTGTATCTGGCTTATGTGGGTCCTGGGGAAAGAAACCTGGGACTTTTTGGCTTTGCAGGCAAGCACCTTAATATCTAAGCCATCACTCTAGACCTCTACTTCTTCTTTCTCACCATAAAAGGCTTAGGTCATTAAAATCTTACAAAAAATAAATTTAATTAGAGCACATTCTTGATTATAGGCAGATAATCTTGGAACTATGAATTTCAGTTTTACACTTCTCAAAATGTCCTCAGTTTGTATTCTCTTCCAGTAATAAAACCACTTTACTGGAAGTGCTCATTAAATAAAAAGAGTAGGATATCAGTAACTTTTCTTGAGTTTGTGATTTCAGTGTTAATATAACGAATATATTTAAATATATTAAAGCTTCAATTAAAGATTTGTTTCTTTCTATGTATATATATTTAATATTTTGTCTTCTGACTGTTTTCTATTATGAGTCTTGTTTTCCTTTTAAAACACACAGACAAAAGTTTTATCTCCCCATCTATGTTCTGTTTATGTATTTTTTTTATTAATTTTCCACAAGGGATTTAATTTTTTATTTTTCTAATATCAATAACCCCAAACCTCATCTTCAGTTTTGGAGATCCTTTTATTCCTGTATGCTGAATTTCCTTTTATATTATCCTGTTGATATGCTGTTAATAAAACAGCCTGTTAAAAATGAACTTATAAGCCCTTCATTATAAAATTCATTATTTTCAATAAAACTACTTGAGATTTCATTAGTATTATACTGAAATTATCTCTTTATTTTAAAACTCAAATGGTCCCTGGAATTGTTTTGCACACTGCTACAATTTAAATGAATAATCATATGAGCATGTTGTAACCCATGAATAAATAATCCTCTCCATCAATGCATTGCCCTGAGTGTTGGAATAGTGCGGCAGATGCATAACAAGAGACCAAATGCCATAAATCAGAATGCCCTGAATAGTCAGGTGAAGAAGTGATGGTGGAGGGAGCTGATGTCTAGGTTCAGTTTGCCTGGTCCTACTATTAAAAAAAAAAAAATGGAACCTGCTTTGTACAGTAATGAGTTTCTATCCTGGAGGAACACCTTCACTATTATTGAAAATAAAAGAGACCAGTATCTGGAACAAAAATTGTTTATATTAATTTATACAGGACACACAATGCTGTAGTGGTAGACATCTCTGCTTCCTGTGACATGTCACTTTGGCCCACCTCAGAGGCAGCCACAGTCACATGAACTGCTCTTGTAAGAGCTGAGGTACTTGCTTTACCAGGTGCTTATCTCAATGCTACTTCCCAGCCTTTTCCTCTGATTCCAGGGTTTTTGGCACAAATTACAAACATCATAGGCAAGAAGTTAGCAATCCCCAAACCACCTTCAATTAACAGGGAATGTAAAACGTGAGTAAAAATTACATTTTAAGCAGGCAATTCTGAGAAAAGTTTACCATGAGCTTTGGAACTCTCAGGCTGCCTACAGATGAAATAACAACATGCCTCACATTGACTGTTTCTCTTTCCTGTACTGCTTCTTCCATACTAGTATTCCTGTAACTAACCCCCTACAAGACAATTTTGAAGTTCTTTTGTGTCTACATTTTTGATAGCCCTAAATTAAGTAAATTCTGATAATACTTTTGCCTGTAATTCAACAAAAAATGTGGAATGACAATTTATGCAAATGGTGTTTTTCTCTAAGCTACTTTAGTTTAATTTTCTTCTAAATTCTAATTTCACTATGGCCTGTTTTGAGGCTTCAGTATTAGGAATACTGAAATTAGACTCGACACTGGAGGCAGAAGCAACTATGGAACTTTACTTTGTCTTTAGTCTACTTAGCCTCTTTTGTTGTTTGCCTTATTCATGTGCATTTTCCATTGCTGTAGTATCATCTGCAACATCTTTAAACTTAGTCATGGAACTTACACATGGAACATTTTAAAGAGACTTCATTTTATATCAATCTCTTTCCTCTCTAAGGGACTAGGTTTTTTTTTTTTGTAATTTTTTTTATTATTTATTTATTTGAGAGTGACAGACACAGAGAGAAAGACAGATAGAGGGAGAGAGAGAGAGAATGGGCATGCCAGGGCTTCCAGCCTCTGCAAACGAACTCCAGACACGTGCGCCCCTTGTGCATCTGGCTAACGTGGGATCTGGGGAACCGAGCCTCAAACCGGGTCCCTTAGGCTTCACAGGCAAGCGCTTAACCGCTAAGCCATCTCTCCAGCACCGGGGACTAGGTTTTTAGCATACACATTTTGTTTTTCTTCAGCTATATTTACTTCTGTCATAATCAGTATGTCTCAGGCTGTGGAAATAAGAAGAAAATTGTTGACATTATCCTCAGAAACGATTCACTTTTTTGTGTGTCCTGAGCTGAAAATGTACTCATTGTTGCGAACTGAAGCAGGATAGAAAGACAGAGACAATTATGGGAGCATTAAAAAGAGCCCGTCAGTCCTCTGACTTACTTAGTTGGAATCTTCCAGTTTGAGAGCCATGATCTCAACATAACAAATGATCAAGATTTTCCAAGACTGATGACAAAAGAACTGTACTCTGTTTTATTAGAAATATCACAAACCAAAGTTGAAGACAGATAATGAAGTATGTTTGATTGAAAAAATACATGTTAAACCATTGTCATTCTTATGGTTTAATCTTTTCATACTTGTAGACCTGTACCTCTCAGAAATCACCATTGTTTTTCTTGTTTGTGTGTTTATAATGTGGTGTGTTGTGGGGGAGGGACTCTGGGGTTCATAATTGTACTTGTGACCATGTGATGACCTATGAGCTCAGAACATCAGGTTTCCTGTTCCATCTTTCTTTTATCTTCTCTTGATTCAGCCAGTATCTTACTGATCTTTGAGCTTTCTGTTATGTTTAAGAGCTCCCGCTCTCTTGGTTCTTTGCTGCCCTACAGAACTACAGTTAGAGATCTGCATGGCTGTACTCAGCTTTTTATGTGGGTCCTTGCAATCAAACTTGGTCAGATCCTCAGACCTTAAGAGGCCTTCATTCTTACATAGGAAGTGCTCTTAACTCAGGAGCCATTGCTCTAGCCCATAAATCATCTTTAACCTCAACCTGTAGCCATCTTATTTTATTTAATATTTAAAGTTTAATTAAAATATAGATTATAGGGCTGGAAGAATGGCTTAGTGGTTAAGGTGTTTGCCTGCAAAGCCAGGTTTGATCCCCTGGACCCAAATTAGTCAGATGTACATGTTCCTGGAGTTAGTTTGCAGTGGCTGGAGGCCCAGTTGTGCCCATTCTCTCTCTTTCTCCTTCTTTCTCTGTCAAATAAATAAAGATAAAATATTTAAAAATATGTAGATTATATATTTTGAATAAGGTATTTTCAAAAACCACAAAACACCTCTATAGCTACAAAAACCTTTAAACATGTTTGTTTACAAATTCACACACTTCCATCAATTAAAGCATGTGTTCTACTTTTTTTCAGAAATCCCATCAGTATTTCATACTCAGCCTTCCAGAAGTTCTTTTCTGGGGTGTGTGTCAAAACCCTGCTTGCACCTGTGTAGAGGTTTCTGAAGAGAACTCCTCAGCCACATACCCTCAACACCAAGTTCCATCTCTTGCTTGTTGTGATAGTCCCGTATTTCTGTGCGTAGAAAACATACAACTATTTTGTGGCAATGATATTATCTAGGTGCATTCACCAGGTAAACGCACAAATGTGCCTCCAAAGGGAATCTCTGGGCTGAGGAGAAGAGATCTAAGCTGCTACTTTTGATAAGCTTTGAGTTCATGTGTATGTTTTTGTCTTTTTCATTTCTATAAATATTATTTTGTGGTCATCTTTGAGCTAGAAACTAACTTTTTGGTTATATGAAGTTTCTTTTGTATTATTATCTTTTCTTCATTTTCTAGATTTTACAGGGACTTTTCTCTTCTAACCATGGTTTTTCCATCACTTTAGGGATAAGCACCAGGATAACTTTTTCTAGCCACTCCAAGTTCTACTGATATATCATGAAGTTACATAGTCTCTAGATGTTTTAACCCAAGAACTATTCCATCTGGTCACCCAGTTATCATCCCACAGCCTTACTTCATTTTTATTTTTCTGCCTCTGCTCTAAGTAGGACTAAATACAGTAATTATATTTCATAGCTTTACCTAACGTATTTTCTCTGCAACTTGTCAGGATGAGTTGTGCGTCTGCCTCGACCAGCAAGGAAAACACAACCACCAGTTCTTCTTACAGCAGTTTATTCAGGCAACTTCAAGCTTCATCTCCCCCAAGCCTTGGGCGGGCCTTCCTTATAAGCGCACTCACTCCGCCCAATCACCCCAGGAGGCAACGCAACCTCTCCAGTCAACAACCTCTCCAGGCAAGCATCAGAAGCCAATGAGCAGCAGTGAGGGCGAGCTCCTCCAAATATGGACTTGTTTGTCCCAAGCATAGAACTTTCTGTCAGGCGCCATCTTTAGGGCTTGGCCCAGGAGCTCTCCACAATGTGTTGTCAATATTTTCAGCACACTGAATCAGATTTTTTATCTCCCCTAAATTTAGTTTTACTTAATTGCATCATTAAAAAAAAAATTCTTAGGATTTTAGGTTAAAAGTTATGCCTTTGAAAAGTTGGGATTTAGGGGATTACCATCAAACCATTTGGTTCTCACTATTACTAATCTGAACTTTTTCTATCTGAGATTGTGGCTTTTCTTTATTTAAAAATAAGGAAATATTTATGTGGAACACTACAAAAGAAAATGGTAAGTAATTTATGAAGTGACTCAGAGAAAGACTAGTATATATGTTGTTAACATACATGAGCTCTTATTAAAAAAAATCAATGTATTCTAGTTCACAGGAATAGGAAAGAAAGAAACAAGCTTTATACCAGCTGTAGCAGATGTTGAACTGTATAATGGTGTTTTAGAGCCTGGAGAAAGTGTAGAAAAAAATCCAAATCTTGGACAGAGCCAGGATCATTCTCTTGTCTGTTACTTGCTAGACAGTTGCCCAGAGGCAAATTTTGTGGATATCTCCCACCCCAGTCTTCCTGATAAAGTAGATAATTTCTGATAATAAAATTAGGCCCAATAATATACAAAATATGCCAAATTGTGCATAAGTAAGACAATTACTACTGAATTAAATATTAGCTAAATATGCCTGATGATGTCAGTTAACCTTCAAAATGATACATGTTTCCTGTTAATAAGCTGAAATGTAGACTTGCTGGTGGATGTCACTTAATAAAATTTATATTTGTAGACCTGTTTTTCCATATCATAGTCAAAGCTAATCCTGACATTATGGCTGGTCAAGTTTAGACCCCAGAACTTGAAGTCATGACTGGCTTCTTCCTGGTCCAGTCTGTAGCCCAGATCAATCAGATGTCTTTCTGGTTTACCTCACTGAAAAGGTGAAATCCACTACAATAAGGTTATAAATATCTTTGCCAAGTGAGGGCAACCTCTCTCTGGGCTATCTAACCAATTGTGAAACTCCAAATTCTACTGAGTATACCCTCATATCAGCCCAGCTCAGGGCTGAGATGAGGTGAGAATGCCCTGACCCCTGTTTCCCACATCCACTCTCTACCTTCTCCTGCCCTCTACATGCAGGAGTTCTTTTTACTTTCTTTTCTTTCCCCTTTCCCTTTCTTTTTACAGTTTTTCTAGGTATACCATGTGTGCTCTCAGACAACATGAGTGTATTCATTTTCCTTCCCTTGGTTCTGTACTTCTCTCAATAGATATAATAATTTAATAATTATCCTTCTCAGTCTTATTTCATTCAATTTTTTGTTAAAAGTAGACACAAACCTAGGGTTTGGGGTACAAGGACTTTCCTGAACCCCTAATACCCTACTTGATACTCACACAAACGCACTCCCTCCATGTTGTACCATGCTTGCTAGAGGTCAAAACGAATGTGACTTGGTCTTGGACTAGAGGAATGTCAGAGCCACAAGTTGGATCATGATACACGGAGACATTGCCTCCTATCCATAACTGATGGCTAATCCCACAATGCATGACCCCTATTCCCCAACAAGAAGGGTCCCTGTGGAGGGGGTAGGGCAGGGAGGAGGCTAACAATGGTACCAACTCAATGGTATACAATGAGTAAAAAACTAAAAAAAAAAAAGTTCTAGCTAGCCAAACCACTTCCTCACTTAGCATCTTATCTATTTCATTATAATGATGCAAAGATGATTAATACATAAGTATTCCATTAATTTAAATAAAATATTCCTTAAGTAATTCTGTTTCTTTTTCCTCTATTTGGCAGATCTCAATTACCAGGTAATCACAGCTGTTGTTATACACATGAAGAAAATGAAATTACAGAGATGGCAGTGGTAACAGACCACTTTCAGTAGTACATGATGAGTTATGCAAACAATTGTCAGATTACTCATCTGCATGCCAGATACTAAGGAATGGGTGGCATGAGCTACATTTGAGACCTCATTGCTTGGAGTCAGAGTCTCCATGTTAAATTATCTAATTGGCACACTGATGTATGTATTAATGTTAAGCTATCAAGAGATGACTAATTACTGAGGTTATAATTAGATATCTGAGTGGAATAAATAACATATGCAGATGAGTCAGAACAAGAATAATTTCAAAGAAAGAGGCTTTAACTACTTTGGGATCAGCATCAAGATTAGAAGAACTTAATAAGAATTCTATAAAAAGGAATACATTAACTACTTATTTGCCTTTTCCCATTCTTTTTTATAAGTATATTTAGTTTTCTTTTAGTTTCTTTAAAGAAATATCCCCTTATAATCTGAGGTATGACGTGAAATTCAGTGAAGAACACAATTCAATGAAATTTATGTAAGCATGTGGTCATTTAACCACTAGTCAGAATGATGTAGAGAAGATTTCTACCAATTCCACTGAGAAGTCAATATATCTAGGACCTCTTCAACTCCATCATACTCTGTTCTTAAACTTTTTTGTTGTTGTTGTTTATTTTATTTATTTATTAGAGAGTGACAGAGAGAGAAACAGGGAGACAGAGAGAAAGAAAGAAATGGGCACACCAGGGCTTCTAGCCACTGCAAACGAACTCCAGATGCATGTGTCCCCTTGTGCATCTGGCTAATGTGGGTCCTGGGGAACTGATCCTTGAACCGGGGTCCTTAGGCTTCACAGGCAAGCACTTAACCACTAAGCCATCTCTCCAGCCCTCTATTATATTCTAGAATAATTCCATTCCCACTTGAGACACATAATTAATTATACAAATATATCACTTTTTGTCATCTTCCATTCAACGTGGTTATTATAAGGCTCAGTAATGTTAAGCCTCACCACAGCTTAGTTATTTTCACTTGAGATACATTGTATCACTATTTAAGTATACTGTAATGCAGTTACACAGAGGTCATAGTGCAATTATCTGCATTTTATATATACTATAGGCTGCTACAAGCATTCTTGTACTAACTTTGGATTTACTTACATACTCATTTCTGTTGAATGTATAACCTCAGAATAGGAATCTGGGATGATATTCTTGGGTTATATTTAGCATTTTCTGAAAGTAGAAATAATATATGTTTTATATTTTCATCCTAATATAGATAGTCTCTACCACCTGTACATCTTCTGTGGCATTTAGGTTAACTCCCTCTTTTTTTGCTGCACCAAAGTCAACATTTAAGTAATAATTAAGCACTATGTTAATTTTCTTATTGTGTATTTTACTACTAAATACAGCATTTTTGTTGACTTTTTAGGAAAATGCACTTGCCTTAAAAAATAGGGTTCCACCAGGTGTGGTGGCACACGCCTTTAATCCCAGCACTCAGTAGGCAGAGGTAGGAGGATTGCTATGAGTTTGAGGCCACCTTGAGACTACCTAGTGAATTCCAGGTCAGCCTTGGCTAGACCCTACATTGAAAAACTGATTATATACATACATACACACACACACACTATATATATATATGTCCTTTGAATGCCAGTGTACGTGTTCTGAGTGTTTTCATTGAATTATTTATGACAACCAACTTTTTCTTCTGAACAATAGCATTTAAGCAGTCTTTATTTGAACTGTGATTAAATATAAACTACTTTACAATTTTCCATTGTTTCATAAGACTTAAGGATTAATATGTCATATTTTAAAAATCAAATCATATATCAGAGTAAAAACACATACAGGTTATGTAATTATTTTAATGAAAAAGTTACTATTATACATTGTAACCTATCAAGTGAAATAAAACATTTCTAAGTGATTAATAGTTTAAAAAAATCACTGAAATGGTTTAAAGTACCATGAAATAAGATACTAACTTGGCTGTCAGACAACTGTGATACATCTCACCAATAAGTATCCTATTTTTTAAATTTTATTTTTATTTATTTGAGAGAGAGAGAGAGAAAGAGAGAAAGAAGCAGAGAGAGGGAAAGAGAGCATGGTGTGCTAGGGCCTCCAGCCATTGCAGACGAACTCCAGATGCATAAGCCCCCTTGTATATCTGGCTTATGTAGATCCTGAAGAGTCAAACTGAGCTCCTTTGGCTGTTTAGGAAACTGCCTTAACTGTTTAGTCATCTCTCTATCCGAGTATCATATTTTTGTGCCCTTGGGTGTTCTCAACTATGAAGTAAATAAAATTTCCTTCATGGCTATGTTGCATGTCTAGTGTTCAAAATAGATGTACTTATTTCTAAACATAAACAACAGTAGAGGAAAAAGGAACACTAATTTTCAGCATGAGTTTCTGTGGCTAATGGATTCTGAAAAATAGAAGTTAACTATCATCTTAGCACATAATGCCTTGGGCTGTTTTCCAAAAAGACATGAAGAAAAGCACTATAGAATTCTGTTTCAAATAAGAAAATATATTTTGTTATCACTGAGATGTTTTTATCCAAAATTTCTATCACTGCTATGACATTTGCATTGAGGAAAAAAATGTAATTTGAAGTGTGTTCTTTATATGATGCAGAAAGTTCCATTTTTTTTTCTCCAAATGGGTAAAATAGTATGTGTTGGTCAGCAGGGCTAAGCAATCCAGAACACAGACACCAGATATACGTGATTTCCTGCTTCAGCTAGTGAGATTCTTACAGCATTCGCTGCTCAGTTTGTAGAGTAGCTTCCATGTTTCCATAGCCTGGTCCCTGTCCTTTAACTCTATGCATATACAGACCGCATAGCTCAAACAACATACAGTAGTAAACACCTTAATCAAACCTGGGTCCATATGTTTTGTAGGAAAGCACTTTAACTATTGAGAAATCTTTCCAGCCCCTCCAGTTATCTGTATGCCACTCTTTTTCCTGAAAACTCTTCAGTACTATTTTTATTTTGAAAAAAAGCACTTTAAAACATACTTTTTTTGGCAGAAAAATAAATGTGTGTGTGTGTGTTTTTTTTTTTTTCCACATTAGTTGCTAAGTTCTTGTGTTAGTTTGCATGTAAAATGTCCCCAGAGCTGTATGAGTTGGTAATAAAGCCACCAGACGGTGGAGCCTTTTGGAGGTAGAACCTTGTTGGAGGAGGTGTGTCTCATTGAGAATAGCTTCAGGGATTTTTATTCTACCCCAACTTGCCAGTGCTACTACCTCCCTGATGCTGATCTGTAGAGATAAGAGCCAGCTCCCTGCCTATACCATGCTTTCCCTGCCATGATGAAACTCACTTGAAACTGTAAGCAGATAAGCCCTTTCCTTCCATAAGGTGATTTTGGTTGGCTATTTTCTCTAAATGAGAAAGTAACTGCAGCAGTACTAAACTAAAAATCTTTCTTTACCCCCCAAATTACTCATATTTGATATTTTAACCACATTTGTTTTGGAAAATAGTGAATATATTATGTTTAAATTTTAATGGATATTTATGCTAATTCTAAAATACAAGTAGGGCCATGATACATTTTGGAGAATATTGTCATTGCTGACTGATTGTGAGCATGAGTTGAGAATTTCCCCACTAGTCACTACTTTCTGAAGAAAAGCTTATCAGACCAAAAGTGAACGCACCACTAATTATGAAATCTTGATTCTTTTGGTGTGGATTTACGTACATTGTATGAGAAAAGAACCTAGGTTCATTCTTCTACATGTAGATATGCCATTTTTCCTACACTATTTGTTGTAAAACTGTCTTTGGGCCTCTGTGTCAAAATAAGTTAATTGCAGTTACATGGATTTATACTAGGATCTTCTACTCTATCCCAATGATCTATGCAGCTGTTTTTCTATCATGGTCATGCTGTTTTTACTACTATGGCTCTGTAGTTTGAATGAACTCAGGTGCAGTGGTACTTTGGGCAGAATTCTTTTGGCTGTGGATAGTTTTGGTGGTCTAGGTAATCATGTGGTTTGACATAAAATTCAGGAATTTTCTTTTCTATTTCTATGAAGAATGGTCCCACAATTTTGATTGGGATTTCACTGAATCTGTGTATTACTTTTGGTAGGATGGATCTTTTCATGATATTAATTCTTCCAACCCACAAACATAGGAATTTGTTATATTTTCTAGTGTTTTCTTCAATTTCCTTCCATAGTAATTTAAAGTTGCCATTGTTAGAAGCCTTTTTTAGTTAGGTGTATCTAAGAGAGAGAAAGACATACAGAGGGAAAGAGAAAGAGGAGAAAGACAATAGACATCAGAGTTTCTTCCTGTTGCAAATGAACTCCAGATGCATGTGCACTTTGTGCCCCTGGTTTATGTGGGGAACGGAGAACCAGGCTGACAGGCTTTTGTAAGGAAGCATCTTTGATTGCTGAGCTACCTCCTCAGTCCAAGGGTAATGCTTTTGATTTGTTCTTAAAGTTGGTGTGCAAGTACTTTACTGATAATGTTTAATCTCTGTTCATCAGAGATATTAAACAGTACTTTTATTTCTTCTTGTTTATTTTCTTTCTATCTTTTTTCCTTCTTTCTCCTCTTCTTCATCTTCTTCTTCCTCTTCTTCTCTTTCTACTTCTCTTTCCTTTTCCTCTCTTCCTCCTCCTTCTTCTTCCTCTTCCACTTCTTCTTCTCCTTCTTATTTTGCTATGTATCTATCTGGTTTTGTTATTAGTGTAATGTTGCCTTCATAGCAGCAGTTAGGGAGAATTCCCTCCTTTACTATTTTATCTTTAATAAGAAATATTGCCGTTCTTTAAAGGACTCAGAATTCTTTAGTGAATTCATCTCACCTGAATGTTTGTGATTGAGAAATAGCTTAATTATCTTTTCAATATCTTTGCTTGTTATAGATCTGTTTATATTATTTCTCTTATGTCGGTTAAAATTTTGTTAGTCATATTTGTCAAGAAATTCATCCATCTATTGTAGATTTTCCAATTTGGTCAAATATAGGAAATAATTTCAATTTGTAATTTGCATTGGTATCTGTTGTAATGTTTCACTTTTGATCCCTTGTTGTTGAGCATAGTCTTATCTCTCTTTTTTCTCATTAAATTATCCAAGGACTTGTCAGTCTTCTTTAACTTTTCAAAGGACCAATTGTTTTTTCATTAATTCTTTTAATTTTTTGTTTGCTTATATTTCACTGACCTCTACTTTGATCTTAATTTTTTCTTTCCATCTGGTACTTTATTAAGTTATTTATTTGATATCTTCAGTTCTCCACGTTCATACCACCATTTGGAAAGAGAGACTGTTTGAGAGTTTCTGGATCTCCTAATAAATATGATAAGGAGATCAACTAACTTTTGACTACAGTCTTTCTCCCTCTGAAGTTGTATCAATGCACTGTGACATCAAAAGTGGTTATATGACACCTCAGAGGGTAACAGGTTGGCAGACTAGGCTGCCAAAACCACCGCTAAGAATCTTTTTCCCACAAAACTCATAGAGTCACCCATGGTTTGTGAAGGTGCTCTAGAACAAATTCACCCCCAATATTCCCAAGAAGAAAATCTTTTCATAAAAGGAAACTGACAAAGTCCTGTAAAAGTATGTTGGATCCCTCTCTAGAAATTATTATCTCAAAATAGAAAATGACCATAAGATGGCCATTTTAAAATATGGGATACATATATGTGGATTACTCTATTTCAAAGTTGCTTAAGTCAAAAGGCTCCCCTATGGTGGGAACAAAGGATCATACTCATTCAAAATATCCAAGTGGTGTCTGCTATCTAACATGAATCCCTTCTCACTTATGACAAAATATTATTGTTCTTCACCCATCAACAAATTGTTCCTGAGGCCAAGGAAACATTATGCAGCCCCTGATGACACCAAGTGGCTCTGTGGCACTAACATTTAGCCCTAGATACCCCCAGGATAGATAAGAAAGTGTACTCTAGTGTTTCCTTGAATTCAGGGATGACAAATGACAACCTAGGTTACCGTGATAATTTACTTATGCTACAGCACTAATGGATCAAAAGTGTGTTTCAATAGTATGATCATGTAGCTTCCATGTTTATGACATCTATAGATTTAAAAATATCACTTGGCATATAGAAATACTCAGTAAATATATTAAAAAGCTTTAAATGACAAAATTCATGGAGCCTTCCTTCTTAACTCTGAGGTTCCAATGATGATCAAGGCAATTATATAAAATTTTCGGTTTTACAGTCCCAGAAACCCAAGCGCTGTACATTCTCTCTCCAATGTGGACCAGATGATTGGGCTTTTGTGTGAGAAGGAAAAATCTCAGTAGCAGAGGCCAGTAAGCTAAAAAAGAGATACAAAGGGAAGGGAAAGGAAGGGAGGAGAGTACTTAATAGGTTGGTATTGTATATAAATAAGTAGAAGAATAGATTAATGGGGGCAAAAAGGCCCAAAGTAAGATCAGGGGAGATTGAGTAAAGGAAAGGTGGAGGGAGGGCTAATCAAAATCTAAGAGGATATAAATAAATCATAAGGAATCCTCTGGTTTTGGATAATGGAACACTCAGGAGCTGTAGATCATTGCTAGAAAATTTTCAGTGCCAGGGATGGGATACCTTCCAGTGAGTTGTTGGACAGGGAGGTCCCTGATGCCCCCAAAACATCATAGGCCATTGCCGAGGCCCTTGGTTTCCACCAGGAATTGATGGTAATACTCTATTGCTGAAGATTCCATGTACTTGGGCTGCAAGGCCACTGAGAAATCCTGCTGAAACTGAGCTGAAAACCTCCTACATGTAGACCAGCTGACAGAAAGCTGGAAGAAGCCATTCTGCATGCAGTTCAATGGGAGAAAGAGATACCACCAGTAAAGAAACTCAACAGTGGACACTGAAAGCCTTATAATTGGCCAGCCAGCCAAAATGAGCCAACAGGTACAATAGTGGCACATCTGTCATGGTGGAAACCAACTGCACTCCAATTGGACTGGAGTTCTGCTCCAAAGGAGGGAATATATCCCTGGTACTGGAAACTTAAAACAGGGGTAGTCATGAGCCCTAGGGGTGTAATATCTGCTGATGTCTGGATAAGTGTATATACTATGCTTATCAAACTGCCCAGTAAGCACTTGTCTTAATATTAATAACTTTATATTAATGCTACTCTCATTTTGGGTAGAGAATCTTCTCTTTTCAGATGGCAGTGACCTTGAGACAACTCAAAAGGTATCATGGTGCTGGAAAGAAGTGACTAGAGTATCAAGTAACATCTTGAGCACACCTTCCAAGGCTCAGGGTCTAATGTGGAAGAGGTGGTGGAAAGAATGTAAGAGCCAAAGGAAGGGTAGGACTCCTTAAAATGTGCTCCCTCCAGACAAAAAATGGCCTGGATATGCATGACTTCACCATGCCTGACACTACACACACAAGACCACAATAAGAGGAGGGAAAGATCATGACATCAAAATAAAAGAAAGACTTATTGATATGGAGAGGGGATATGATGGAGAATGAAATTTCAAAGGGGAAGGTGGGGGGGAGGGAGGGCATTACCATGTGATTTTTTTTTTAATTTAACTTATTAGTTTTCTTTTCAGTAAATACGGGCAGTTTAGTACCATTGTTTAGGCTCATCTGTGATCTGCCCCCACCCATTGGACCCTCCTTGTTGATGTAAATGGGTCGTGCATTGTGGAGTTAGCCCACAGTTATTGGTATGATAAATGTCTCTGCAAATCATGACCCAACATGTGACTCTGACATTTCTTCTGCCCCCTCTTCCACAAAATTTCCCTGAGCCATGTTGGGTTCACTTTTGGTTTGCTTCAGTGCTGAGGTGTTGGGGGCATCTGAGGCTCTGGCTCTCTGGTTTGGTAGGAGTTGATTTTTCTCTGCGTTGGACTCCTTCCCCTTTGTGCTGGTTTTCGGTTCACAGGAAAACATCACCCTTGCTTGTTTCGCCAGTTGTCCTTAGTTTCAGTTGGGCCCCTTTTGAGGTATGTTGGGGCAGCTCTCTTCTTAGGATCTGCATCTATCTGGAAAAGAGAAGCAGATTCTCCAACAGAGAGTAAGTTAGCACCCGGAAAATTGAGATAACACTTACTTTTGTGATAGACAGTTTGATAGGTGTAGGCCCTCTTATACCCCGTGATTGATGGTAGCTTGATATTGTACAGTAGGCTTGTGTTTGGGTATGGTTCTGACTTGTTTTCCAGCTCCAGCTATGGGTCTAGTACCACTGAGTGGATCAGTTAGCCAAATCAAGAGCAATTGGTTCCATTCCATGGCTGTGTACCACTATTGCACTTGTGTGGGCATCACATCAGGTTATTTGTTGCTAATTAGGTTAAACAATGAGTTGCTTGGACAGACCTTGGTCATTTCCCCAAGTCGCCTATGTAGCACCTTCTGGCACTAGACACGCTGACTGTCTGGGGACTGACTCTCTCCTGGCTTCCAGCCATGTCATTCCATTTTGCGTGTCAGCTGGGTATGGAGTCTTCAGCAACAGGGTCTTACCACTGGCCTTTGGTGGGTCATCAAGTACTCTGACAGAAGTCTGTCATTGTTTTGGGAAACCTTGTAGGTTTCTCTGATCAAAAGCTCATTGTGGATGGTAGGCCCAAGCTGGAAGTGGGGGTTACAGGTCAGTGTCCACTAAGAAATTGAGGAAGAACATAACTAATATACAAGTGTTAGAGAGGAGAGAGATAGAGGGGAGAGGGGGAGAGGGCAGGAGGGAAGATATAGGAGATTTAGGTTAGTCTTGATCCTACCCTCTCCAGTGTCTTGTGGTTCAGGTGTTTCCTGTAAGGGTCTAGTGAAGGTTCAGACATTTGGTCTGTCTTTTAGGAAGTAGAATTTTATGGTACCATTGCCATTTGGGTCTGGATTACTGTTTTCCACCCTTCGATGCCCTTCCTGCCCTCCCATCCATCCTATTGTCTAGTGCATGAGGTGCTTGCTGGGTATGTAAGGTATCTTGGGTAGATTCAGGTTAGGTGTTGTAGATGAGTGAGACTATGTGTCCATTTTTTTTTCTGTGATTGGGTAAGTTCACTGAGAATGATCTGTTCCAGGTTCAACCATTTTTCCACAAATTTCTTTATGTCGTTTTTCTTACTGCTGTATAGAATTCCATTGTGTAGATATACCAAATCTTTTTTATCCATTCTTCTAATGATGGACATCTGGGTTGATTCCAGCTTTTAGCTATTACAAATTGAGCCGCTACAAACATGGTTGAGCAAATCTCTCTGGCCTTTGGTTTGAAGGTTTTAGGGTAGATGTCCAGTGAGGGTGTAACTGGGTCTGTTGGTATTTCTATAGTCAGCTTTTTCAGGAGTCTCCATATTGCTTTCCAAAGTGGTTGAACCATCCTGCATTCCTACCAACAGTGAATGAGTGTTCCTGCTTCTCCACATCCTCACCAGCATTTATTTTCATTTGACTTTTTGATGTTGGCTATCCTTATTTGGGTAAGGTGGAATCTCATAGTTGTTTTAATTTGCATTTCTCTGATGATTAGGGATGATGAAGATTTTCTTAAGTGTGTGTTTGCCATTTGTATCTCTTCCTCTGTGAATTTCCTGTTCAACTCTGTGTCCCATTTTGTGAGTGGGGTATTTGTCTTCTTATTGTTTAGACTTTTGAGTTCTTTGTAAATTCTAGAGATAAGGCCTCTATCCATGTGATATTTTTTATAATCATGGAAAATGTTTAAAAAATTGAAAAAAAATTAAATTTTAAAAAATATTCAAAAATAAAATAAAGTTTTTGTGTTTTAGACATTCTCACAGCAGCTCAGGGTCACATATGTGACATTGTTATGGTTGAATATTGTGTATATATTCCTAATTACTTTTCTAATGTCTCATTTGTCTCATAAAATCTTCAAAAGCAAATTCATACCATATCTGACACCGCCATGACATTGGTGTGTGCTGTTGGGAATGGATTTGTAGATATTCATGGTTAAAGGGAATTATATCTGTTATAATTCTAAGAGTATTTTGTTGATTCTTGGACCCTGTATTAACTTTCTCAATTGCTGTGTTCACATTATCTCCTCTCCATTATGGTCACTCCACACTCAGATAGTCCTGGGAGATTCTAACACCATCTACCTGGGTCCCCTTGATAGCCTGAACATCAGTTTAACCCCATCTCCAATTCTTTCTGATTTCTCTTGCTTTTATTTTTTTACCAGAAATATATTTATCCAGGAATCATTTGTTTCTTCTCAAACTATAAGATCACCACTATACATTTGAACTCCTGTAGAATAGGCTTATTGGAGGGCTGCCCAACTGCCACACCTGATGACACCACTCAGAATGAAGAAGCCAGATAGGGCTGCATCCCACCTCCCTAAAATCAGTTAGGGCTACCTCCAAAGAAGGGGAAAATACACCCAAAAAAGAAGAAGAAGAAAGAGGAGGAGGAGATTATAGGAGATAGAAATTGGCAAGCAGTTAAGGTAACAAACCCCCCAAATAAGTATTTGTTTTTCCTTTGATTTAAAGTGGTAAATACCACTAAGTCTACACAGAATATCTGTACCTTGTCCTTATCTCTTTCTTCCCCCAGGAAATTTACACCCTCCAGAAAATATTTCTTGATTAAGCTTTCACCTTTCATAGATGTCAAAACCTCTGATTCTTACCTAACATTTAAAAAAAAAAAAAAAAACCTTTTTATTGCCAATTTTATGTAGGTACAAATTGTATCTTTTTAAAAAAGATTTTATTTTTATATATTTATTAGAGACAGGGAGAGAGATAGAGAGAGAGAGAGAGAGAGAGAGAGAGAGAATGGGCACACCAGAGCCTCTAGCCACTGCAAATGAACTCTAGATGCATGTGCCACCATCTGCATGTGGCTTACGTGGGACCTGGAAAATTGAACCTGGGTCCTTGGGCTTTGCAGGCATGTGCCTTAACCACTATGTCATCTCTCCAGCCCATCAAATTGTATCTTGATCTTCATTCCCTTGCCTTCCATATATCCCTCTCCCATACTCCTTCCACTACATCTTTCCTCCCTACAACTAGTCCCTCTACTATTTTTTTATTGATTATGAATTTTATTTTATATACCTACTGGGAGTTGGTCTTAATCACATTGGGTTATATTCTTATAACCTCTCTCCCCTCACCTCTAATCAGGTTAGTGTCCTTTTCAGTGGAAAGAGGATTTCTAAAGGAAATGCAGTTGTTGGAATTTAAGTGCCAGTCCTAATCACAATGATGTGTGTACCTGCACAGTTGAAAAGAAGATGACTAATGAAAATCTGGGTGATGGAACTTATGTGCAAGACCCAATCAGGTATGAAACACAATACCCTATACAATATTTAGAGTGAAGAAGAATTAGCCTCAACATAAAGAGGATGTTAAAGATGGGAAGAGTCTTTTCTTCAATTCCCAAATTCAATTCATGAAGAAGTCAGTATTTTTTGTGTTTTGACCCAATTTTGTCCAACAGATTATCTTGTTTTCCTGAAGATACAACTTTGACTTTCCTTTACAAGTAAAACCATGATGTGAAAGTAATTTAATATCTCTGAAAATCATTTATTGCTTCAAAATAAACATATGTTAAATGTTGAAAAGACAAATATGAAAACATACTAAGGGCCTCACTCATCCCTATCTTATTAAGTATCCATTCACTCAATAGTTTTTATTGAATAGTATCTTTATGCCATATTCATTCCTAAGCGTTGCATGTACTATGGTAATAAATAAAAGCAATGTGAATTCTTGCCCTCAAGCCATTTGTATTCTAGTAGAATGAAACAAACAATAAGCAAGATAAATAATGAAAGCAAATAAATCCTTGTAGGCATAAGATCCTTATTTTGCCTTGAATTGCAACATAGTCATGAAAGTATTTGAGTTCTCCTTGTGATTATGATGCAGATAAATGCATAAAATACTACTGTCAACCTAGATATAATAAAAAGTCAAAAAGTCTGTAAAATTATATTTTATTGACCCTTTCAAAAAGCTGAGGACATAAGGTAACAAGAGAAATTGAATTTCAAAGTATAACAAGTGTCTCCAAGGAAAACAGATACATAGAACTATTTCATCTTTAACCAGCATGGTGTGAGTACCATGGCTGAGGAGGGAGAGAAGAAAAGAGGGAGGGCGTGAAAGGGAGAATTTCCAAAAGATCAAAGAAATAAAAGCATTATTAATAAAAGACACAAAATATAGTCACATCATAATATAACTGCACCTGTCAAAACTGAATTTTTTGGGGGAAAACTTGAAGAGAAAAAGACATTCTACTCAGGACTAAGAGATAAGACATTCAAAGGACAGTGTTGCAGTCAAGTTTGCATTGCTGGTAGAAATCATCTAAGCAAGAGCAGCTACTGGGAAAAAGAGGTTTATTTTGCCTTATAGGCTTCAGGGGGAAGCTCCATGATGGCAGGGCAAACGACAGCATAAGCAGAGGGTGGACAGCACCCCCTAGCCAGCATCAGGTGGGCAACAGGCACAGGAAAGTGTGCCAAACACTGGCATGTGGAAACTGGCCATAACATCCATAAGCCAGCCCCTAATAATACACTGCCTCCAGGAGGTGTAAATTCCCAAATTTCCATGAGCTGGGAACCTAGCATTCAAAACACCTAAGTTTATGGGGAACACATGAATCAAACACTACAGATAGCTATGAAACAATCTCTTAAAAATGAGATAAAGAACACATTTTACCAATGTAGGTATAGAGGTAGAGAAAATTTCCTTCAATAAAGAAAGGGGAATATTTATTTTTCATAAAAATAAAACAAAGATAATTCATGCAGTCATGTGGTAGTAGATATAAAATGTGATTATATATAGGAAGCAAAGGAAATAAATGATAAAAATTGAAATGATAAATAAAAATCAAAATTATAATTGCAATCTTCACCACATTTTTAAAGTATCTATTAGAAAAAGTTTCATACATAATTCAAGAATACACAGGACATATAGGACTATAATATTAATATCTAACATTCTCTAATTGGGAGATGTAGGGCAGTTTACAATTGTCATGTACATTGTAAAATATTTAGCAATAGTCTGCTGGATTAAATATTCAAAACATTTGTAAAAATCAAATATAAAATTGTGTTTTCTGATAACACAGAATTAAATTTAAAAACCAATAGAGAGATCTCTAGAAATACTTTCATTACATATAAATTAAATAACCTCCAAAAATAATAACCAGATCAAAAAAGAAAATTCCCTGGCTAATTTTTTTTTTTTTTTTGAATTTAGATAACGCAAAAGAACAAATTTTAAAGGAGCCGGGCCTGATGGCAGAAATCATTAATCCCAGCACTCATGAGGCAAGGTAGAAGGATCATGAAGAGTTCAAAGTCAGCCTAAGACTATGTAGTGAATTACATGCCAGCCTGGGTTACAGTGAGACCCTACCTCAAAAAACAAAACAAACAAAAACAATCAAGGTTACAAATGATCATAAATGCTGGCGGGGATGTGGAAAAAGAAGAACCCTTCTACACTGCTGGTGGGAATGCAATCTGGACCAGCCATTGTGGAAATCATTGTGGAGGTTCCTAAAACAGCTAAAGATTGATCTTCCATATGACCCAGCTATAGCATTCCTAGGCATATATCCTAAGGACTCATCTCATTTCCTTAGAAGTACGTGCTCAAACATGTTTATTGCTACTCAATTTATAATAGCTTGGAAATGGAACCAGCCTAGATGCCCCTCAACTGATGAGTGGATAATGAAGATGTGACATATTTATACAATGGAGTTCTACTCAGCGGTAAAGAAAAATGAAGTTATGAAATTTGCAGAAAAATGGGTGGATCTGGAAATGATTATACTAAGTGAGGTAACCCAGGACCAGAAAGCCAAGCGCCACATGTTCTCCCTCATATGTGGATCCTAGGTACAGATGATTGGGCTTCTGCGTGAGAAGGAAAATACTTAGTAGCAGAGGCCAGTAAGTTACAAAGGAGATATAAAGGGAAGAGAAAGGAAGGGAGGAGGGTACTTAATAGGTTGGTATTGTATATATGTAAGAACAATGATTGAGATGGGGAGGTAATATGATGAAGAATGGAATTTCAAAGGGGAAAGTGTGGGGAGGGGAGGTATTACCATGGGATATTTTTTATAATTATGGAAAATGTTAATTAAATTTGTGAAAAATAATAATAATGAAAAAAAAAATCAAGGTTATATCTTTCATATTGCTTAGAAGCCACTAAATACCTACATTAAAAAATAAGAAAAGTCTCAAATTATTCATAGAACTCCAATAAGGAGGAGAAAAAGAAAGATGAAATCTGAAAACTTAAATCTTAAAACTATGCAAGATGATAACAATGATAAGAGTGTACATCAGTCTAAAAGGTAAACCAAGGCAACAAATAATTCCTTCACTATATTAATAAAACTGATAACCCTTTAGTGTTGGGCCCTGAAAGGCACAGGCGTGAGGCCTAGTGGAACTTCCTGAGCCTAGCTAAAGTTTGGCGACCTGTCTCTGGCCAGCTATGACTCAGCAGGATGCCTAATGGCTTCTGGCCTGCTACTTCCCTGTGTTAATTGTAATTACCATTTCAATAGTTAAAGTTTACTATTGGCCCTTACCTCTTCCCGCATCCTAAAATCCCCGCCTTCGTCCCCAACATGATATAGGCAACTGCTCAGAGTAATAAAGTGAGTTGTTTCTGCATGGAAAAGACTCCCGACTCAGTGTGGTTTTTCTCCGGTGGCCAGGAGAGGTTTCTGAGTTGTCCAACACTCATCATCCTCCTCAACCCCTAGGGAGGAACCAGCAGGCCTAGTCCTTCCCTCGGCGCTACCTGAGCAGGAAGGAGCCCCGCACTTCAGCAATGAAAATGATAGATATATACAGAAAATATCAATACATCAATATTATCTATAAAAATGGCTTCATAGTAGCACCTCTGGTCATCAAAAAAATAAGAATACTTAAGATAGGATTGGATACTTTCTGTCTCTGGTTGTTACTGGAAAAGGAAATTGGTAGTTATTATTTCTATTGCTCTTCATACTAAAGATATGTCCAGTGTGATAAGGTTAAATAAATTAATGAATAAATGATCTGAAAAGACATGTAGACAGAAGCATTCAGATTTCTAGAAAGCAAGGAAACTGTGGAGAATAAGTAAGCAACTACTAGAATTATGTGTAACTTCCTGTCATACGAAACAATATTGAAATTACTGACTAGCAAGAGCAGTGGCAATGAGCCTGTTCTCTATTTTGATTACACTTATGATAAATGACTATGTTAATTTGCCAAAATTGCAGAACCTGATAATAAAGTGAATTTCAGAGAGTGCAAAGGAACCTTAAACAATGAAAATATAAAGGCTGAAGCAGATATGAAAATAGGTGGAATGAAACCCCTAATTCTGTTTCCATAGCAAATTCGTTCTTTCATCCTCTACAGTCTTGTGTAAATTCCTTGCCCAGGCTGGGGAAGGTAAACCAGTGATATGTCATCCAGCATATGCAGTGCCCTAGGATTAATTCCTGTTTCAATGATGTGCATTAGTAGTGTGTTTTTGTGTGGATGTTTACATACATATGTGTTTGAGTAGAGGCAGAGGTAAAGGTGTTAAAATAACCAGTGAGTTGATATTTATGTGATGAGTTGGTTTCTAGTGTGTCTCAGTACTTCTCAAGCTCATTTTCTGAATATAAATGTAACTTATAAAGACATTTGCAAGTTCACCAGGTATTATTGAAATTCTTTTTTTCACAGTATTTTTATGGATCAAATAATACCTTCTAAATTAATTTTAGCAACTCCTTTCTCACATTTTTCTAAAATCCAAGGTTATTGATGGAATATAAAGATTAAACAGATAACTTTTATTTCAAAAGAGAGACTTCTATTTTATGTTTATTACATTTCATCTTTTGCCATCTGTCATTCATGTTATGAGATCTTAAAGTTGGAAGGAATTGCAGATGACTATGGCTCTGGTTATCTAAACTTAGATCATCTCACTAGTAGTTTCCCAAAGCCCATACTCTGCTCTCAGCTGAAAGGTGGTGGTAAGTGGTGTCCAGGTCTCCTTTGGGTGGTGCATTCTACATCAAGAAGCTGTTCTGGCACAGTTTCTGGTTAGTTTTTCATTCTATTTCCATGTCAGTCTTCAATTTTATGTTCTCTTGCATGATTCTAATTCCCTTGGCAACATGGTGGTCATTTTCTGTATCTGAAAGCTGGTAATTCAACACAGGGCTACAGGAGATAGGCTTTTGTGCACCACTAGCCCAAAGTAGCTCCAATGACCAATGACTTGTTCTTCTTTTTACCTTTTTTTCTTGAGGTAGTGCCTTGTTCTAGCTCAGGGTCACCTGGAATTCACTATGTAGTCTCAGGGTGGCCTCAAACTCATGGCAATCTTCCTACCTCTGCCTCCAGAGTCCTGGGATTCCAAGCCTGGCTCAACTTCTGTTCTTTTAGTGATCTGATTTTAAGACATTTTGCATATATTGTACATTTAATTCCACTTAATTTGCATTCACTGGTAGATTAGCAGCCAATCCTGAGCTCAGTCTTCTGAACCAGAGCGAGTCTATATTCACATTTCATAATATATCTCACCATCACTGTCACTATAAGTGTCCCCCTTTCAATTTGTATAGTTTTGTGCTTAGAATAATTTTTATTCACATACTATCCCATACCCTTTTATTCAAACTTTAAACCAAGAGAGAAAGAAAAATTGCCAATACTATCTAATGTTTAATACTTTAATGAGATTTTTTTTTAATTTATGAGAGAGAGAGGAAAGTAAGTGCACTGCACACTACAAATGAACTCTAGACACATGTACCATTTTGTGTGTCTGGGTTTAAATGGGTACTGGGGAATAAAACTTTGGACATCTGAGTTTATAAGCAAGTACCTTTAACCACTTAGCCATCTCGCCAGCCCCCATGTAAGGTTTTATTGTCAGGCACTATGCTACAACTTCTACCTATAATTTATTTTTCATTCTTAAATCATCCCTGTAAAGTACATTTATTTCCATCATAAAAGGAAAATTAAGCTCAAATATCTAATTAAGCTGATTAAATTATAGAAACTATAAAGATGATTTAAAATGTGAACCAATATCTGTTATCTTCAAATTTCAATGACATATATGATTAAAAACCTTAAGAAAGAAGTAACTTAAGATTGTTTGTATATATGTTATAGATATTTTAAAATGTACCTGTTATGATCATGTTTCATGTATCCACAATAATGTATATTGCCTTGTTCTTTAAATGCTCTGTAACATTTATAAGAGATAAGACTTGCATTTTCTAGAAGTGTATGGATGGTTATAAAAAACATTTTATACTTACTAAATTATGACGATCAACATATAAATGATTCCTGAAATAATATCTTCTCTTCAATAAATTACACATATTATTAAGGAGCAAGTAATGAAATACCACTTAAGCAATGAATGTGTGCTCTGCATCTGATTTTGTGTGCTGTCACAAACCTAGTATCTTCAGTTTTCCCTGAGAGCCATTGGAAACTCTCAAACTGTGTTTTGAGTTAAACATGATCTCCTAACCCTAATCATGCCTTTGGTATTTGTAGAATGTGGTACATGTGGTTTCTCAAATGGGTACTTTTATAAGATGTATCTGTTTAATTATAGCACAGTAGTATTCACTATTTTTATCATATTCTTGAGCACTGCCCGCCTCGCTCACTCAACACTGCCCAAAGACTAGATAGACACTCCATTTCTTGACCCATGTTCCTAAAAGATGTGGGAGTACCATATTGAGGAACAACATTATCAATTGGCTAGTGTAGACATTTCAGTTCTTTTATTTAATTTTTTTTTTTTTTGTTTGTTTGTTTGTTTTGTTTTTCAAGGTAGGGTCTCACTCTGGCTCAGGCTGACCTGGAATTCACTATGTAGTCTCAGGGTGGCCTTGAACTCTCGGCGATCCTCCTACCTCTGCCTCCTGAGTGCTGGGGTTAAAGGCATGCGCCACCACGCCCGGCTTATTTAATTTTATTTTGAGAGAGAGAATGCCAGGGCCTCAGCCACTGAAATTGAACTGTAGATGCTTGTGTTACCTAGAGAGCATGTGCAACCTTGAATTTGCCTCACTTTTGTGAGTCTGGCTAAAGGTAAGATCTCGAGCGTAGATCATGGGTTCTTAGGCTTCACAGGCTAAGCCATCTTCCATGCTCTCTCCTTTTTTGATAAAAGCTCCAGTCTTCTACTTCCAAAGTAATAGTATTGGCTAAAATATCTTATCAAATTGGTCTACATACCTATGTGCTACTCCTGATACTATTTCTAAACCACATTATATATGTCCATGAAATTAATTGTTGGTGTACTGGACTGTAAAGGCCATTCCACAAAAATTCTTTCATTTCTACACTCACTTTTCAGAATTTGGAAAAGAAGGTCCTTTTCTTTCTTTCTTTCTTTCTTTCTTTCTTTCTTTCTTTCTTTCTTTCTTTCTTTTTTTTTTGAGCCAGAATTAAATTTTATTTCACATTGACAGAAACCATGAAAAACATTTACATTTTCACAAATTGTAGCACAAGTCAGTAGAATATTTCTTGCTATAAATAAGAACTTAATGATTCACATAATTGAAATACATTTATGTTCTTCAAGGTAAAGCAAAATGATATATTAAATGACTGTTTAAAAATTTAAAACTGCAGGCTGGAGAGATGGCTTAGCGTTTAAGCGCTCTCCTGTGAAGCCTATGGACCCTGGTTCGAGGCTCGGTTCCCCAGGTCCCATGTTAGCCAGATGCACAAGGGGGCGCACCCATCTGGAGTTCATTTGCAGTGGCTGGAAGCCCTGACGTGCCCATTCTCTCTCTCTCCCTCTATCTGTCTTTCTCTCTGTGTCTGTCGCTCTCAAATAAATAAAAAATGAACAAAAATTATTAAAAAAAAATTTAAATGAGACAAACATATGGCTTAATTATTAATATTCTATCTAGTACATTTTTAAATAATTTCCATTATCAATTAGCACCCAAATGCATTCTTAGCATTGTTTTGGTAAGTTGAAATACAGCAGGAAAATTAACACAGTTAAAAAATATCAACTGTGCATTTCTGCTACATATTAAATTGTGTGATAAGTATTATATTAAGGTAGTTTTTTAATTTTATTTATTTATTTGAGAGCAACAGACACAGAGAGAAAGACAGGTAGAGGGAGAGTGAGAGGCTTCCAGCCTCTGCAAAGGAACTCCAGACGCGTGCGCCCCCTTGTGCATCTGGCTAATGTGGGTCCTGGGGAACCGAGCCTCGAACTGGGGTCCTTAGGCTTCACAGGCAAGCGCTTAACCGCTATGCCATCTCTCCAGTCCCATTTTTTTTTTTTTTTGAGGTAGGCTCTCACTCTAGCTCAGGCTGACCCAGAATTTGCTATGTAGTCTCAGGGTGGTTGGGAACTCATGGCGGTCCTCCTACCTCTGCCTTCTGAGTGCTGTGATTAAAGGCGTGCATCACCACACCCGGCTGTGATTAATCTTTATTACCCATAAGTTTGTTTTAAATATTTTAGCAGCAATCTGGACACTCTGACAACTGAAAAATCAATAAATTGCTATTTTATATCTGCACAAGACAACTAATCTTAAAAAAACTCATTTGTCTAAAATGAAAATTTAAATTAATTTCCCTAACAGAAAAAAAAAGCAAAAATTTCTAATAGATTGTTCTTCTACAATAAGTTGGCTTGAAATATCTTAAGCTTAAACTACAATATAAGTAGACCTAATCATTTTAGAAATTCATAGTATTTCTAAACATATCAGAACATGATCTAACCTTTCAGTTGTTTACAGAAAACAAACCAAAAAAAACATTTAATTATTACTATTACCTGTCTTGAAGATTCTAATAACTATAGAGGTCTGAATTTGGACTGAGGAGCAGTTATTTGAAATACATAATGTTTGGTTTCTTGTAAAGTGTACTTAGATTTTAAATACCATATGTTTGTGATTGAGATACCATTGTATTTGTGTCAAGTTATAGTATATATTGGCAGATTTCTATGGTAGGGAAATAGTATTCTAGAAAGTAACATTTTTTTTTTAAATGACAAGAGTATTAAATGGAATTATAAAAGAAAAGAAAAGCCTAGTCCCCCAATAAAAGGACTATTACTTGAAGAAAATATTACTCTTTTTGACATTAAAAAGCATTATTCCTAGTATAAAGAATAATGTCATGGCATCTAACTTATGTATTATAATCCTTACATACATATGGATGCATATAAAAAAATACAGATACTGCATAGTGACTATGCAACTGTGGTCTAACCCATAGTCTAGGTCACAGCATGAACAAGTCATTTATATCTGAACCACTTAAGGTCTGAATAGATGTTCTTTAAGCATACTAGTAATTTTCAAATGATATTAAGAACTCTGATTACAGTATTCTGCTGAATTACATTGGGAAAAGGAAGCTAGCTGCTTCACCTTACTTTAATACTAGTATGTTCTGGGTATGCAAATTAATGTATAGAAACTTAAAGATGGTAAGTTTCCCAGGAGGGGCTATCATCTAGTCTGTATCATTGGCATGTAATTGCAAAACATTATTAACACTGCAAACATTAGGGAATTTAAAGATCAGAAATGGGAAAAGGTGTATATTCTAGGCTACTACAATGATGCTGGTGTAATCTACACAAGGCTGCTTAGTGACCTCAATCAATTGGAGGTAGGAGTTTATCAATGAAATGCTTGACATCCATCATTTCCTGTTGACACTAACTGTGCATCATGCCTTCATAGATTTTGAAGGTTATATTATCTGGGTTTACCAATGTTTTTAGTTTTTCAACAGTCAGAGAACCAAACACTAGGGGAACTAAAGGGTCACTATCTCCATGACACTGAAGAATAGATATTTCTCTGTTGATGCCACTGATAGGACCCAGTGTAAAGGAAGATCGAGGTGGAAGCCAACAACTGAGGGCGGTGATGCCTGCCAGTTTCTGTTGTGTTGTGAGAGCAGTATACAGAGATAATGCTCCTCCTTGAGAAAATCCTCCCAAAATAATTCTGTTAGAAGGAATGCCATTCTTCACTTCTTGATCTTCACTTCTTGATCTATCAAGGCTTTTACATTTTCTGCTGCATGTTTAATTCCAGATTCATCCTCCTGAGAATCTGGTGAAAGCCCAATAATATCAAACCATGAAGGCATAGCCATGTTCATATTTAAGGTAACAGGCATAACTGGCGCGTGCGGGCAGATATATTTGATATGCCAGCTTCTGATAACTGCAAATGCTTCTGCCCATCTGTGCTCAGTATCTCCCAATCCATGGAGGAAAATAACCGCAGCGGTGGCCTTGCGGGCGGCGGGCACGACGACAGGCAGCGGAGCAGACGTGGTACTGCCGCACATCCACCGGCTCGGCGGACAGCGCGTCGGAAGCGGAAGGGACAGCGGGCGCCCGGCTGCCCAAGGGCGTGCTAGCGAGCAGCCCGAGTCCCGGCACGCCCCCAAGAAGGTCCTTTCAATGTGTAATTCCTGCGGCCCCTTTTCCAGGCTTCTATCCGGCACATAAACTTCATTCAGTTAATGTGACATTCAAAGCCCACAAAATCAACAGAGTTCAGAGCAATGGTAAAATTATGTATGCCCTTTGCAATACAATGCTGATAAGGCTGTCAGAAAATCTACAGGACATTTTATGCCTTTATGAAAAGGAATCTATCAGCTTATTTTTTCTTAGCATTTTATGTTTCCATTAGTGTATGTTAATTATATGTAATGGTTTTCATATATGTACATAATGTATTTCAATCACATTCATGAGTCATTATCCTCTCCTGTCCCTCATTCACTCCTGATGATGCCGTTCTTCCTTCCAACTAGTCCATCTTCTGCTTCTCTTTCTTTATTTTATGTATAATTTTGTGAGACATTGGGGTTGATAATGATCACTTTCAGGAACATGGATAAGGTTTGTTTACAGGGACATGGGCACATTACCAGTGTCTTCATCACTAAAGAAAATGTCTCTCCTCCCATTCAAAACTGTTAACTAGCACAGATCCTCAAGAAAGGGTGAAGGAGATCGACACACAGAACCATCAACTTCTACTATATCAGATATCCAGAGACCCAGAGGCCCCCAACACTTCATCACTGAAGCAGAACAAAAATGAATCCAACATGGCACAGGGAAATTTTGCAGAAGTGGGGGCAGAAAGAATGTCAGAGCCGCACGTTGGGTCATGATATGCAGTGACATTTCTCCTACCCATAACTGTGGGATAACTCCACAATGCATGACCCATATGCCTCAACAAGGAGGGGCCAGGGGGAGGGGGTAGTACATGGATGAGCCTAGAAATGGTACCAACTTGACTGTATTCACTGAGTACAAAACTAATTAGTGAAAAGAAATAATAACAAATTAATTAAGAAAAGAATAGTGTTTCTATTATATCAAAAAAAAAAAAATTAATGGCTTTTCTCCCTCAACAGTTTGTGTAGCACCTTTTGGCATTATAAGGGCTTGCTAGCAAGAAGGAAGCTGACAACCTATGTCAAGTTAGATCTCTCTATGCCTTAAGGCCAAAGCCTATGTGGTCTTTAGCCATAGGATCTTACTATCTAGTTGTAGTGAAAAACCAACGGACATGGCAAATTTATTGATCTCTCTGACCAACCACTGACAGGGAGGTAGCCCTCCCTGGGCATGGGGAGTTTCATTTAACTACCTCATACATCTAATTACCTTCTGGAAGCAGCTTTATTCACCCATGCATTCTATTTGTGTGTGTGTGTGTGTAAATTTTTCATTACTTTACCAAGTATCACATTTCCTTATGACATTTTCATGCATACTTGGTTTTGGTTGACCCTGCTATAATTCCCTTCATTATTACATATTTCTTTCCTGTATTTTCTTAAACCTTTTTAACCTGGTTATCTCCCTTGCACTTTTGTATCCCATGCATTAATAAGTCTTTGGCTAATTTTTATGCAAATATTTTAAGGAAAAGAAGATCCATTTTTAAAATGAATTTCTGGATTCAGATTAGAGTTCTGAGTTAATGAATGATTATTATTAATAGGGGAACACTATGGCAAATAATTTTGTCATATTTATAATAGATACATAAGAAAATGATCTTTGTCCATGATTTATTGCTTTATCAAAATAACAAAATTGTACTTGGTTTCTGGAAAAGTTTAAAGAAATGGCCAGCTGATAAATGACCATGGGATATTAATCTCATTGTTCTATATTCTGTCTTCATCCATCTAATGTCTTATACAACAAGGACGAATTTCCTGCTGAAAGCTTGACTGTGATGTAAAAGTTTCTGAGCCTGATAACAGAAATAGGGAACATTTTGATCTCACTTTCCTCAGAACTCTGACCATCATCATCATAATCGCCACCATCACGATCTGCTTTACCATCTTCTTTGCAAGGGACACACTTGGATATCTTGACAATGATATATTTTTTTTAATTTTTTAAAATTTATTTGAGAGCAAGACACAGAAAGACAGATAGAGGGAGAGAGAGAGAATGGGCGCCCCAGGGCTTCCAGCCTCTGCAAAGGAACTCCAGACGCGTGCGCCCCTTGTGCATCTGGCTAACGTGGGACCTGGGGAACCAAGCCTTGAACTGGGGTCCTTAGGCTTCACGGGCAAACGCTTAACCACTAAGCCATCTCTCCAGCCCGACAATGATATTTTTACACTTGTATGTGTGTGCATGGTACATGTGTGGATGCTGTGTATATCTTTGTCACACAGACATTCTAATTGCTAAATAGTCTGCGGTACTATAGTGAAGTTTAAGATGGCCAAGTGTGTGAAGTGCTTTTCTCTTAGGAAAGATCAAATAAGGCTGAAGAGATGGTTTAGCAGTTAAGGGGCTTCACTGAAAAGCCAAATGACCCACATTCAATTCCCCAGGACCCAAGTAATCAAGAATCATAGGTGAATGCTGGGTGTGGTGGCATATGTCTTTAACCCCAGCACTTGGGTGGCAAAGGTAGAAGGATCACTGTGAGTTCGAGGCCACCCTGAGACTACATAGTGAATTACAGGTCAGCCTGAGCTAGAGTGAGACCCTACCTTGAAACACAAAACAACAACAATAAAAGAATCATAGGTGGTACATGTATCTGCAATTTGTTTATAGTGTCTAGAGGCCCTGGTGGGCACATGCTCGTGTTCTCTCTCCCTCCCTTCCCCCCCCCCCCGCTTCAATTCTGTGAACTATTTTAAAAGTATTTAAAAAACAAAATTTAAAAGAAAGGACAAATGAGGTATGGACTCCTGTGAGTAAACTCAACCTGTGAATGTAGGGAATCTTAGCAGATCAGTGCCTGAAAGTGTAACATGGCTTCTATCTAAGTATATTGTATATCCAAAACTATTTGTCATGTTAAGCATCACTGCCCCTGACCCGCGGGACCAATCTAACATGGGGTGGTCGAGGAGGGCTGCAATAGCTCTTTTATAATCAACCAGAAGGCAGGGCAATAAGGAGGGGAAAAAGGGAAGGGGATACAAGGAAGGAGGAAGTAGGGCCACCTGGCCGTAATCTTCTGGAACATCTTCTCAGAATCTCTCTTGTGACGTCTCCCAGAGCAGCTGTTTCTTCTTGGGGGAGGAGCTGCATGAGAGCGGCTAGTTCTCTTTTGTCCTTAGGGCAGCCAGGTCATGGTCTCTGACATTTCCTCCCTCTTTGTATAATTGAAATGGGCATGGCACCCTGTCTTAGGCTATATGGCATGCTTCCAATCCCAGCACCAGTTACTGAAGATGGCCTGCCTGTCTTAAGCTAT
Organism: Jaculus jaculus; assembly: GCF_020740685.1. NCBI lineage: Eukaryota > Metazoa > Chordata > Mammalia > Rodentia > Dipodidae > Jaculus > Jaculus jaculus. Next base: position 122,278,155 of record NC_059106.1, on the reverse strand, counting down.
GAGGGTTGCCTCCACTCCTGGATCCACAATAATCCCGTCATTGGCCGTGATCACAGCTCATGGAAGGTGATCCGCCTGTTTTAGGCTATGTGGATGGCCTCCAGGGAATGGGCCCTACAATATTCTCATCTCTGGCTGAGGCCATAGCTTATCAGTGTGCCCCTGGGCTTGGTAGCATAATAATCCCATCATTGGGAGCCTCAAAGCCATTTATGGAATTGAAACCATGACCTATCGTCAGCCAAGGGAGAAAAATCAAGTCAGTCTGAAGGAGAGCTGAGGGGTGTCTCATCTGTTTGGCCCTCTTCTTCTTGTAGCTGCAACCTGTGGTAATGGACAGACACCGAATTTCTGGTGGCAGAATCAACCTGTTCTTTGACAAAAGAAGTTAGTCGTTTAAATGCCCAAGGTCCAAAGGAAAGAAGAAGGAGGAGTCCTAGGAAGGGACCAAGAATAGAGGGGAGTAATGTGGAAAACAGAGGAGAAGTGGAGAACCAGTTTTGGTACCATGACTCCTGCTTTTCCCGGTTATCCTTTCGTTCCTCCAAGCTGGAACGGACCTTGCCAATATTATTTTGAACTAGACCAGTTTTGTCCGCATAAAAACAACATTCTTCCTTAAGTGCAGCACAGAGTCCCCCCTCTTGTAGAAAGACTAGGTCTAGCCCACGTCTGTTTTGGAGGACTACTTCAGACAAAGATACCATAGAGTCCTTTAAGTCTTGAAGACCCTTTTGTAATTCCTGAAAGTCCTTATCTACTGCCAAAGAGAGTTGATTATATTGTTGTTGGGAGGTGACTAATGAAGCTATGCCTGTGCCTGCTCTGGCTGCACCCAACCCCAGGATAACAGCAAGAGTGATGGCAGTAATAGGCTCCCGTTTGGCACATGATGGAGATGTTCCTCCCTCCCAAAAATGGAGGAACTCATCTTTGGAATGTATTGTTAGCTTGGGGAAGAGTTTTACAAGGACACAATAATCTTTCTGAGCTAAGAAGGTGGAAGTTACAACGTAAGGAGTGAGACCAGTAGAGCATGCAAAGTAAGTGCCAACAGGGGCAACAATATAGAGAAAGCTAGAGTTAACAACTTGAGTGAGATTGCAGGTTGTTTGAAGATCTATAGGGGGAAGCATGGAAGGACCCAGGAGACACATCCCACACCCAGATACCTGGGTGACCGTGAGGCCAACCCCATCTTGCCGTTGCCTCCATAAAGCCATGGTGTCATTACTCACAGTTCTGCATATAAGGCTATCCCTTCATAAAAAGGGGGCCAAGGTGAATAACATACCCAGCATTCCTGAAATTCAGATACATTGGTCTGATGTATGGCCTCTATAGAGGCATAAACCATGGTCAGAATAAGGTCTGCTGATGAAGGCAACCCTAGTGGTAAGGTAGGTTGGAACAGGGTGATGCCGGTGACAGCTTGTGGGGTTGCGGTAGAAGGAGGGATTTTTTTTTTCTTTGCTTGGTTGGGAGGGGGTTGATGAAGAACGGGATTTGGTCCTATGGCAACCTTAGGGAATTGAGGGGGTGTTTTAAGAAGTTTAATTTTATTTTTATTTTTATTTTATTTTATTTTTTTTGAAATATTTCTTTTTTTTTTTAATTTAATTTATTAGTTTTCTTTTCAGTAAATACAGGCAGTTTGGTACCATTATTTAGGCTCATCTGTGATCTAACCCTCCCATTAGACCCTCCTTATTATTGAAAATGGGTCGTGCATTGTGGAGTTAGCCCCCAGTTATTAGTATGATAAATGTCTCTGAAAATCATGACCCAACATGTAACTCTGACATTCTTTCCGCCCCCTCTTCCGCAAGATTTCCCTGAGCCATGTTGGGTTCATTTTTGGTCTGCTTCAGTGCTGAGGTGTTGGGGGCCTCTGAGGCTCTGGCTCTCTGATTTGGTAGGAGTTGATTTTCTCTGCATTGATCTCCTACCCCTTTGTGCTGGTATACAGTTCACAGGAAAACATCACCCTTGCTTATTTCGCCAGTTGTCCTTAGTTTCAGTTGGGCCCCTTCTGAGGTATGTTGGGGCAGCTCTCTTCTTAGGATCTGCATCTATCTGGAAAAGAGAAGCAGATTCTCCAACGGAGAGTAAGTTAGCACCCGGAAAATTGAGATAACACTTACTTTTTTGATAGACAGTTTGATAGGTGTAGGCCCTCTTATACCCCGTGATTGATGGTAGCTTGATATTGTACAGTGGGCTTGTGTTTTAGTTTCCTGCATGTGGTTATCCAGTTTGTCCAGCACCATTTGTTGAAGATGCTATCTTTTTTCCAGTCTATATTGTTTGGGCCTTTGTCGAATATCAAGTAGCTATAGTTTCTTGGCCCAAAATCCGGGTCCTCAAGTCTATTCCATTGGTCTATACTCCTGTTTTTATGCCAGTACCATGCTGTTTTTATTACTATGGCTTTGTAGTATAACTTTATATCGGGTATGGTGATGCCACCAGAGGTATTCCTTCCAGTGTCTTATCATATTGCTCTAGTTTAGTGATGGTAGCATCCATACGATTATCTATCCTTTGTAGCTTTCCTGTCAGATCTAGCAGTAGTTTGGTCAGGGTTGCATTGTTCATTGCTTCCACTTGATGTTCTGATCCTAAACACTCTTCTATGTTTTGGTTTGTTGTGATCCTTGTTGGACTGGGTGATCTGTCTGGATTTTCTTCCATTTTATTTTTCGTGTTATTTCTTTTGCGCTGTGGTCTACCCATGTCAGTGTATGGGCGGGTAGGTGGGTGGAGCAGCCTGGGATCTAGCTTAATGCAAATCCAAGGCAGCCTGGGGCAGTTGTAAGCAGCCTGGGTTTTTGCTCACTCTTGCCAAAGCTGCCTACCTATAGCCTGACAGGGGCACCAAAGTTGCCTGAATTCTCACCCAGTAATGCACCTAAGCTGCCTGCCTTTGAGCTTGAAAAAGGACTGAGGTAGTAAGCCTTGAAGGTGCCTAGATTCTGGTTGGGTACACTGGGATCTGTACAGGTAGGGGATGCCACCTGCGCTGGCACTAGTGACTCAGTGTGGACTTATGTGGCTCTTGCTGTGGGACTGGGCCCACTGCACGTGCAATTGTAGTGCAGAGGCAGATGATGTGGGTACGGAATCAGGACACAGCAGAAACTGACCGGCGGCAAGTGATGTGAGAACAGCAGGGCGTGAGGGGAGGGGGGGCAGCTAGGAGAGTGGGGCGCTGTGGGATACCGTGGGGTGCTCTGGACTCGCAGGGGGGGAGGGGGTGGATCGCATGGGGGAGGGGGGGGGAGGGGGTCCAGGGGGTCGCGGGTAGCGCAGGGGGCGTCGAGCACGCTGAGATAAGATGGAGTGCTGGATGCTGTGGGACGCTGGGGGGCAGTCTGGATGCGCGGCGGGGGTGGGGTGCACGGGGGGGGGGCTTGAGGAGCGCGGGGGTGGGGCGCGGGGAGTCTCGGGGCACGCGGGGGGATCGGGGCACACCTGGGCGCCCGGGCGCTGGATACTGCGGGGCGCTTTGAGCACCCCGTCGCATATGGGTAGGGAGCGTTGGGCGCGCTGGGGGGGGAGGCGGGGGCGGGGCGCGCGGGGGAGGGCTCGAGGCGCGTGGGGGTGGGGCGTGGGGGTCTCAGGGTGCGCGGGGGGCGCGGGGGTGCGGGGCACGCCTGGGCGCCCGGGACGCGGGGCGCTTGGGGCGTGCCTGCTGTGTGTGGATAGAGAGCACGGAACGCGCGGCGGGTGGGGCGCGCGGGAGGGTGGGGCGGGCGTGGTGTGGTCTCGAGGCACGCGGGGGTGGGGAGCAGGGGTCTTGGGCGTGTGGGGGCGCGGGGCAGGCCTGGGTGCCCGGGGCGCGGGAAGCCTTGGTTCGCTTGGGCCGCGTCTGCCGTGTGTGGATAGGGAGCGTGGGGCGCGCTGGGGGGGAGGGGCGTGCTGGGGGGGTGCGGGGGGTGCGGCGGGTGTGGGGCATGGGGGTTGTGGGGTACGCTGGGCCGCCGGGGCCCATGGGGCTTGGTGTGCACGGGGCCCTGGGTCGCTGGGCGCGGGGCCGCGCCCGATGCAGTTATTCGCGGCGGGCTTGGTGGCGGGGCGTGGGTCGCGCGGGTGTGTGCTTCCCTCTTTTACCCGGATCTGTGCCCTCCCTCTTCAGAAAGTTCCTAATTTCCCTTGAATACTTGCCTTTTTTTCCCTCGTTGTTTGTAGTGCAGCTAGGCGGTCGCCATCTTTGAAATATTTCTTAGAAGTTTAATTTTAAATGTAAGGCCGGGGTCTGTCCCGGAGGCATATAACCTAAGGCCCCACTCAAAGCCTCTGTTGGTCCAATCCTGTCTTTTGCCTTCTGGCGTGAAGCTGATATTGAGTGGATTATACCACCCTTTTCTAGAAGAATCATGTCCACATTCCAAATTTAGCGGTTATGGATCAGAGACAATATAAGACTTTTTGGGGGGATTTCCTCTCTTGACAGTTATGTAATCCCATGTGGAGGACGGTTTCCAGTATGTGTCTCCTGTTGTCTCACATCTCCAGGATCCGCAATAGAAATCTGAGGAAGCTCATCCACATTTGTAATTTAGGTCTTTCCGTCTATGTCCCCCAGGGCAGACATAGAGTCCATCCCGCTGTAAAGCTAGTATTGCCTGTTGTGTGTCACTTCCATGTCCAGGCCCAGTCCCTGATGTATGTTGTTTAGGGGCCCAGTCTTGCGGGGCAATTATATCTGGGACTCCCCAGGCGGGAGGTCCCCCTAAAGCTAACTTGCATAGGTCCGGATGGAGTGAAACCCAGGGAATGTGTGGGGAAACCTGTGAATAGCTCCAGACGGTGGCCTCAGCCTCATTGACGATGATCCAGGTGTAATTAAAAGTCTGGTATATGGGAGTGCTAGACACCAGGGGGCAGGCGGTCAGCAGGAACACGGCAAGGGTCATCCTTCTCCTAGAATTAAGCACAATAACAATCTTTCTCAGGGTGGACCCTGGGTGAGTTATATAGCTTTATGAGTCTTTCAGGTAGCCACCTGGCATTGTTAGTTTGTGTGTCATAGACACATGCATGTCCTTTGCCCCAAATAAGCCCGGGGTCAGGCCCTTGCCACTTGAATGTCAGAGGGTCCTTCCAAAGTGCTTGTGCATAATTGTCGGTGGTGGAGGGATGCCACAGGCGATCTGCAGCAGATCTTCCTTCTTGATCTAATGTAAGAAAATTTATTACAAATAGTGCATGATTAAGCAGATTTTTGTAGTTTCCTGTAAGTGGGTATGGTATTCCCACACTCGACTGTAGTTAGGTAATGCTATTTTTGAGAGTTTGATGAGCTCTTTCAACAATTCCTTGTCCCTGTGGATTATAGGGAATGCCTGTGATATGTCTGATACTGAGCTGTGAGCAAAATTGTTTAAAGGCATTACTGGCATACCCAGGCCCATTATCTGTTTTTATCTTTTTTGGCTGAGGGAGAACTGCCAAACAGGTCAGGACATGATTAATAACATTTTTTGTGGCCTCTCCAGATTGGAGGGAAGCAAAGATAAATCCACTATGTGTATCAATGGTCACATGGATAAACTTTAGTTTGCCAAAAGCTGGCATGTGGGTAACATTCATTTGCCATAGTTCCCCAGGAATAACCCTGCGGGGGTTTACGCCTAAATGTGCCTCAGGTAAGAAGGTTAAACATCCTTTGCATTGGCAGACTATTTGTCTGGCTTGTTTTCTAGTGATGTGAAATTTTTGCCTAAGTGTTTGAGAATTGAGATGGTGTAAATTATGGGCAGCCTGTGCTTGTTGCAGAGGGTCCGGTGACTTAAGGTCAGGATTCTGCATGAGGCCTATAAGTTGTGTGGCTTGGTCCACCTGTCTATTGCCCTGAGTTAGGGGTCTTGGCAACCCAGTGTGTGCCCTTATGTGTCCTATAAAAAAGGGGTGAACACGGTTATGAATGAGAGACTGGAGAGTGGAAAACAGGGGGTCTGCATTGGTTGTGGGCTTAATACAGGGGGCTGTTTCTAAGAGGGGAACAGAGTAGGCTAGATATGAGCTGTCAGTGTACAGATTAAAAGGCGAATGTGGTAAGACCCTAAAGACTTCAATAAAAGCTTGTAACTCAACTAATTGAGCTCAGAAATATGGTGTAATCAGTGGAGTTACTTTACCATTAATAAATTAAGCAGCTCTGCCATTGGAAGAGCCATCGGTAAAGACCAGATTAACACCCGGGATGGGGAGATGTTTTGTAATAGTTGGAAAAATAATAAGTGTTTTATGTAGAAAGTGGATTAATTTGTCTGGTGGGTAATGATTATCCATCCTTCCCTGGAAGGACACACAACTTATTGCCCATTGATCATCATTCTGAAGTAACCACGATACTTGGGATGTATTGTATGGGGTTATTATGACTTCTGGATCCTTCCCAAATAGTTTTTGAGATTGTTCTCTCCCCAAGCAAATCAATTGTGCTACTAAGGACATATAGGTGGGGAGGACCTTGGGAGGGGTGGTGGAAATCATTTAAGGTATGAAAGGAATCTCTTCTTAGTTGTATCTTTTCAGAGACAATCTTATGTGGAAATAATTCAAAGCCTAAAAACAAATGGGGGGGAATTTATCTGAACCTTATCAGGAGAAATTTGGAGGCCTCTCTGTTTTAAAGCTTTTATAAGCTGTTGTGAAACAGCATGAAGTTGGGAGGCATCAGATCCTGCTAATAAAATATCATTCATATAATGAATAATATAAAGAGAAGGCCAATGGAGGTGAAATGGATCAATGGTTTGGGCGACATATTTTTGACAGAGCGTAGGGCTGTTAGCCATACCTTGAGGTAGGACCCTCCATTGAAATCTAGGCAGGCTTGCCCTCCCCTGTGGCTATTCCTAAAGGGTACCAAAAAATAGTCATTGATCTCAAGGATTTCTTTTTCTCCATTCCCCTACACCCAGAAGACTATAAATGCTTTGCCTTCAGCCTTCCTGTTACTAACTTTGTTGGACCTATGCCTACCTTCTGCCATTTTCCAGGATGGATATCGGGACCAGAAATTATAAACCATAGGCAGACCTTATCAATAAAGACAAAGAATTTAATGAGGTCCTTTTTCTTAACGCTTATCCCTCTTTCCCTGAGAGAGCTCTTTAAATCTTTAAGAAAGAGAGCTTCCTTAGTAAGCTTTTGGCCCATTCTAAAAATTGGACGAGAATGAAGAATAAGGATCCTGACTTACAGTGAGCCGTAGCCGAAATTGTGAGCGATGAAATGGCGGGCACTCTTCAAAATGTCTCTCGGCGTCCCGAGGAGATTTCTAATGCGGTCTGTCCTCCAGTCGAGACCCGTGCCTCGAGCCCCACATTGGGCGCCAATTGCCCCCGACCCGCGGGACCAATCTAACATAGGGTGGTCGAGGAGGGCTGCAACCTGAAAGAATGGGTGGGAAAGAAGAAGGAGACCAAGAGGAGGATTTGTCAAGATCTCGTTTAATGTCGGATTTTTTAGCTCTTTTATAATCAACCAGAAGGCAGGGCAATAAGGAGGGGAAAAGGGGAAGGGGGCACAAGGAAGGAGGAAGTAGGGCCACCTGGCCGTAATCTTCTGGAACATCTTCTTGGAATCTCTCTTGTGACGTCTCCCAGAGCAGCTGTTTCTTCTCGGGGGAGGAGCTGCATGAGAGCGGATAGTTCTCTTTTGTCCTTAGGGCAGCCAGGCCATGGTCTCTGACACATCACAGTCACAGTATTCTGCTTTTGGCACATCACCCAAGGTTTCCCAGAAGGCTCTTTTACACTGGCTTCATTTGCATTCTTCCATAGGAGACCTTCTGCTGTGCTATTTCACCACTGATTCAGTGGAGGCCCTCCCACACAGCCATAGTTATCTGCTATAGTAATGCTTCAGCTTTAACAATGATTCATCAAGTGAAACCTGTACTACTATGAATGAAAACAAAAAGTTACATTAGGAAGTAAATACAATAATGATATAGGTTGGATTGCATGCTATAAAATTATGTAGATTTAAAATATATTTAACTTTAGTTCTTATCTTCAATTTGACAAGAACTATATAGTTTCATAGATAATTCATGATATACAAAATAGAATAATTTGGTTAAAAAAAAAAGGTGTTTTATGCTTTATCTGACCTCACCTGTGCCTCTGAGACATTTTTCTACATTTTCTCATTTAATTATTCTAGCAAAATTATCCAGCAAATATTCATATACAAGGACAGACAGAAGGTTTTTCAGGATGAAAATGATGATGAACAAATCGTAGCTAGACTCTTATATTTTAGAGTTTATAGGACTAAGTATGAGAATTTTAAGGTCTAAGAATGCTCTTTTCCATTTTGGTATTCTATAATTAACTGGATTCATTTTCAGCATTGGATATTTTCACAACTAAGAATAATAGAAGCCTTAGGATCATAGCCTACCAAGGTTGTAATGACATCAAATATTTTTAACAAATGACATCAAATATTGTTAACAAATATTTATTTTTATTATTGTATATAATTTTATTTTACAAAGGAATTTTCTGGCATTCATAAAAGATGAATAGGAAAAGAATATTTTAAGGATTCCACCTTCCAAAGTTGCAAGTCTTTATACTACATACAAATGTTATATTTTACATTGTTATCTTAGGTGCTATTGCAAAAAATCACACGATTTATTGACACTTAATTGGTGTTGTTAAGGGAAAAACTAAGACATGAACTACTATATAGCAAAAGATAGGTCTCAGATGGGCATTGGCTAGTTATATGTTGGAACACGCTTTACAATTCTATTGATCTTAGTTTCTGAAACATTTGTTGAACATAATGATACTAATCACACATTAAAACTGAGTTACAAACAAAAATTATATTTGAAACAAATATTAAATACATATTGTTCAGTTCAAGACTAATGTAAATTCATTTATTTATTGTCAATGGTTCAAAAATCATTCATTGAACTGTGTGTTTGCCACATACTGGGAATGAAGCATTTAAAAAGGAAAGTTATCTCTCCTTGTGTTATGACTTTAATATCTGTAATTTAAATAGTTTCCAAATATTTTCAAGTATCATGTTTCATTGAATTCTAATTTATTTCTACATCTGTGTTGAGAAAACATTGTAAGTATCAAGGTTTTATAAATGAGAAATTATAAGATTTTTTAGCTACACCTAAAATTAATTTTGTACCAATATCACATAAACTTTAACAGCAGATTTTTTTCAATTATCAATGCACAATGTACTCAAGGTAGGTTCTCATACTTGTCCTCTTAATGTTACTGCTTCCTTAATTTGAGGGCTCACATTAGAAGATACATTGTCTGTTACCAGATTGAACATCACTTCTTTGTACTTGTCATTTCCACTTGTCTGCCTTGTCTTCCACCAGTGCATATAATTGAGAGCTGACTTGCAGCTAGAGAAATATCATATAGAACAATTTCCTTAATACAAAAGAGTTTCCTTCACTCTTATAATTTTCTGCTTATTGCTTGAGCTAGAGAATAATAAATGCTTGATTACTTGCTCCTTTATAGCTTCAAGTATTGTCTGTTTCTAGAAAACAAGGCTATTTGTATATTCCATTTTACAAAGCATTAGATCTATCACCTCATTACCTGGGGAGTTTGCTTTCATACATAATGTTTATCTCACAATCATTTTTCTGTCCTACCCACTTCAATTATCTTTCTCCTCTCCTTATTGCTTGGCATCTATTGCCAGAATTACTAGGCCATGAAATGTTCTCTTTCCTATCACTCAGTCTCTGACATTTCCAAATCTTTCTTGTGAGACATCAAAACGAAGTGCTCCATCTCATTACAAAATTGATCAGATGTATGGTCTTAATTTCAACCTTTCCTGCTAATTGAGATGTAGTAAGAATCCATGTGGTAGAGATAATGTCTGAAACTACTGTGAGAAATATTCATGACATTTAAGTTTAATGCTTTGGGAATTATATTATTATTTGTTGACTCAAATATCTTTCAATATAACAAGTCTTTTTGCACAAAACAATGATAGAAAAATTAATTTTATTTTTCCTTGTTGTTTGTGGTACTCTTCCATATTTATCTTATTTTGTCATTGTAATTTCTTATTAATGACACAGACATTTATGATTTTTACTAAAAATATTTATTTCATTTCATTTCACTTGAACAATAAATGTTTTATCTTTAAAGTACTAGCTCACAATTTCTTGATATTAAAAACTAGCTTAGGGGCTAGAGAGAAGACTCAGTGTTAAAAAGTGCTTGTTTGAAAAACTGACAGCCTTAATTTGATTCCCCAATACCCATAATGCCAAAGGCACAAAATGGTGCATGCATCTGGAATTGATGTGCAACAGCTAGAGGTCCTTGGACACCAACCCTTTATTTCTCTCTGTTTCTATCTCTGTCTCTGTCAAATAAATAAATATTTAAAAATAATGAATTAGCTTTTAAAAAGTAGCTTAAATGCTTAGTTTAATGATATATGTATATTTATATAGATAATCATACATATCTTTATATATTCATATAAATATATTTACTTAGCAACTTGAACTCCACCCATATGCATGACCAATTACATGCATGCACACACATACACACACACACACACACACACACACACACACACAGAGAGAGAGTGAGAGAGAAAGAGGGAGAGAGAGAAGGAAAGACTAGATTATATTTAGAATTAAATTACAAATAAGTGTGAGTTAATTCTGGTTTCTTTCTTGTCATTACAAAGTTCAGAAAATAATGCCAATGTCTACCTCAGGGATCTCTTACAAGGTCACTTTCATCTGAAAAGAGAAAGTTCTTTGACTAATAATGACAAATATTTTCAAGTAGTCCCATAAAATGTGTTTGAGTGACCACCAATGAATATACATTCTGCGAGAGAGAGAGAGCCTTTCCAGAGGAGTGTGCCTGCTCTATTTTCTCTCCTCAGGTTTTCAAATTTTAGAGTTTTCTCTTTCTTAAGCATACTTTAAAGTATGATTTAGATTTGATTTTACTTAATTTTATATGATTAGCGGTAATTTTTAGGTGCTTGAATTCACAAATTGGTGAGGGGTGGGGCTTGCATTGACATGAAAGATGAGCAGCTTAAAGACAATTTCACATTGCCCTAAAGACAGCTGAGAATCTCCAAATCATCTTCATAGATGATAAGTGTTATTCAATGGGGTTGTGTCAAAATATCTTCTTTACTGTGCCATTAAAACCTATCCATGGCTCAGTAGGAAGGAAATCCAAGGAAATTATCAACAAGAAAAAAGGAGAAAAACCACGTAGGAGTATTTCAATGGGAATATGAATAAGATACTCAATAGGTTAGAACTATAAATCACATTTTATTCCAGCTTTTTATATATATTGAAAAATAAACAATTCATTTTTTTCCATTCGTTTATTGTCACAATACTTCTAGAGGCTTAACTTATTATTAGAAGAATGGATGAAAAATTGAAAGAGATAACACATTTGTTTTGAAAAATACTTATAAACACAGTTATGGGTTTTATAATAAGGTTCATTTTGAAAACGTCAACTGTGCAGGTACAAGCCAAAAAAAAAACAATGATGTATTTAATTTACTTCTTTTTTTCAGAAAACTGAACACTAACATGTTCCTCAAATAATGAGGACAAGATAGTCATACAGGTAGCACAGTTATCGTTAGCTCCAGATGTCATTTTGTTTCCTTTTATGATGTTTTCTATTGAAACATGACAGAAGAGAGCCCATTTCAATTTTCTCTACTATAAGAAAATAATTAAAGGGGAAAGTCTAGAAATACAATTTTCAAAAACATTTCCAAATTTCTACCATAACCCCTCATTAGCAAAGACTTGGAAATTATAATTCCCAGAGTTACAAAAGCAAAAACAAAGCCAGGACAAATAAAAAATAAAGTGACATTTTTTGGGACACTTGAGAAAACTGAGGCATCAAATCAAACCACAAGGAGACTTGGGAAGCTCCAACAGGCTCAAAGTGTCAGCCTAGATTTATTCCCCACAGAGTAAGTGATAGATCAGTGGAAGATAGAAGCACTTACTTGCTACTTACGTAGCTTGCATGAAGGCTGTGTGTACACAACTGACTTGAACAGCAATCACCAGCTTGGGGTAGGTACATACCACCATGCTCTCTCTCACTGTGAGGCTTCAAAGAGTCTCTTGTGGGTTTGGCAGGAAGATAGACCAGGTGAAGCACAGTCTTCTAAGGTCTTCTCTTCATGAGAAAGGCAACAAGTCTGCTTATGTCCAGTGAAGGAAGGATCTTTCCCTCTCCCTTTCCCTCTCCCTCTCTCTCCCTGTCCTTATCCTGCTTCTGTTTTTTGTTTGTTTGTTTGTTTGTTTCTGTCTCAGGTATGATGGGAAGAAAATGCAATAGGGTCCAGGACCTCAGGAATATTGCAGCTAATCAGAAAAGAGAGTAGAGTCCAGAGGAATGAGAAGCTAAGCCATGGAGGAAATCCTGGCAGACACAGCAACCACGACTGTCAAGAGTTTGGATCTTCAACACCCATGTATATACAAGGTAGGGATAGTGGCCTGTGTGTTTTATGAAAACCTGAGATTAGGTGGAATAAAAGAGAACCTTTCTTATTCAAGACTTCTAACCATAATACCACTAGCATTCCCAAAGAGGAAGAACATTTTACATCTGAAAGAACAATACAACATGGTCTTTTCTTAGGAGGAGCACTTAGTGAAGTTCATAATCAAAGATAAGGAAGCTGGGCATGGAAGACACTGAAGGGGCTGAGGTCGCAGGATCGCCATAGTCAGCCTGAGACTACATAGAAAATTCCAGATCAGCCTGGGCTAGAGTGAGAACCTATTTTGAAAAATCAAAATAATAATAATAATAATAATAATAATAATAATAATAGTAAGGGAATAGGATTCTAGAGGTGTTTGAAGTCTTCAAGTACCGCATGCATAAACTGTGACAATCTATAGCAAAAGCAAATATTACACTGAAACAAACTCATGGACAGGTAGGTTAAACTGTGTCCCCATGCTGCTGTCACCTTTCACATTCAAGTCTTGTTCTTTTGCATATGTGTATGTATGTGTGTGTACTTGTGTATGTATTCATGTTCACTTGTGAGTGGCCACACATGTGAGTGTGCATATATGCATATCTATGCATGTGGAGGGCAGAAGTCCACAATTTCTGTCATCCTTGATCACTGTCTACCTCATCTCCTGAGGCAGGGTCTTGCTAGTTAGCTTGCCCAAGTATCCTTTGTCTGTCTCCTGAGTACTGCGATTACAAACTGGCCACAATGCCTACCTTCCATATACATGGATGTTGAAGCTCTGAACTCTGACACTATGGTTGTACAACAGGGTTTTTACCCACTGAGCTATTGCCTCAGCTCCTCTTGGGCTCATTTTTTAATAGAGTACTTGATTTTGGAGAAGAAAAGAAGATGAAAATAACCTCAAATAAATAAATAAAAGAATATGCATTGTGAATTGAGAAGTGGTCATCAGAATTGGTCTCAGATGTGATTATCAGGGGAAGGATTTTTAAATAATGATAATGATTATTAATGTATTGGAGGAGTCTCTGAGTAGACTACATGCAATAACAGATGGGATAGACATTTTAAGATAAAGTCAACAAAAGAACAAATTGAAAAAAAAAAAAGCCTTTTATGTGCTTATCCACATTCCAAATGTTGTCCAGAAGGAAACAATGAACCAGGTAATGAGCAGCTCAAATTTCATACAATTAATTAAAAAATAGAAAATACGAATTAATTGTTTAAAAGTTGCCTATGAAGTTGAGGCAAATTTCAAAAGGTATGATTTGGACATAATTTGAATATCAAGATAAGGGGATTATGAGGCAGAAGAAATAATTAGGGCTATAATTGCCAAGTTTTCCCAAATTAGTAACCCTTAATAACCTACAATTCTAGAATGCTCAATCAATGATGACACACCTGGAATTTCCTAAACATCCACTTATAGAGTGAATAGGATTATTTTCCTCATTCTGTACTTCAGGAAAAAAAATGATTTATCAAATGCCTATCAAATGCCTTATACTTGCCAGGCACTACTGTCAAAGAGGGACAGAAAATTGGACACTAGTTATCATCCACAGAATTATAAGTAAATAAACAAAATGAAGGATGTAAATTATTAAAGATGGTATACTAGAATTGTACATGAGAAGTAAATTCAAAATTATCTTGAAGATTTAATATATTGGTCTCTCACTTGCATGGAACACTGCTAAAATTCAGTACTTACTCCATGGACATGGAATAAAACATTTCCCCAGAGAACCCTTTGACAGCCTGAAATTTGCCCCCTCCCCACTTTCATGATGTTGGCAATGTCTGGAGTTATTTTTAATCCTAGTTACTGATATGGCAGAGAGTCAAGGATCTGCTGCACATTTTGAAATATTCTATTGAGTTTAAAATGACAGTAGAAAGAGGACAAGGAAAGGGGATATAAGAGTATATATCAATAATTTTTGAAAAATGACAATAACATTGTGGTCTGCAGTGTGTGGGTGGGGTTGGTAGGTGGTAAACATGCCTTTGTAATCTAGAATATATCGTTGGTCCTGACAATAGAGAGGTGGAGCAGCAATGCTTAACTATCTCTGGAAGGAAGAATAGGTCAGCATGTGGGTCTGGAGAGGATTTGGTGAAAGAACAAGCCACTGGAGGCAGCAGTTCCATCCCCATCTCCAGACAGTATGAATACATATTTATTTCCTGCTCAACTTATATTAAAAGTAATTTGTGTAATCTCACTTGTTCCTCTGTAAATGATCCTCCAGTTAATTCCAGTATTTCACACCATTCCTTCATTTCTTAGTAACACTTTGATGTTCCAAACTAATAAAATATTCTAAGTTCATATATTGCTTAGTAAAATATTTTTATTTAGGTAACCATTTTTTCACCAAATTTTCCTAAATATTATTGGCACCATTTGTGACTCATGTGCAGATTTAATTTAATAACCCGTATCTCTTAAACTTTCTTTTTGACAACCCCATATACATATAAGCAATATACCATTAATGCAATCTGACCACCCTCCATTTTTCCCTTTCCTGAGTTCTACTCCACAGAATCCCTTTTTCATTCCAACTAGTCTCTCTCCTATTTTAATATTATCATTTTTCCTCCTATTATGCAGATCTTGGGTAGGTAGCATCAACTACCTGGGAGGTCATTAATGCAATGATCACATTCTGTCTGGGAGTCAGAACACTAGATTTTTCTTAAAATACACATTCCTCTTTTCATTTGGGTTGAAGCCAAATTAGCATCAGTATATATTAACCATAGCAGCAAAACTTTCTTTGAATTTCTGTATTCCCTTTCAGAATTTATTAGGCTTCTGAATTTTCAAAAAGTTGATAAGGCATATAGCCAAGATTTTATGAGGATTTATAACTCCATATTTCATTAAATATATATCTGAGCCTAGTGCTCAAATAGGAAAGAACAGGCTTTTAAATTTTAAGACATGGTAATATAATGGCACAAAACAGAAATAGATGGAAATTCTAAAATGTATTAAAAATTTATTTGAACACATTGAGAGCAATAGGAATAAATTTCATTCTTAAGCACCAAAGAATTATGTTTGTTAGTTTGAACTTGAGAAATTTAGCTTTAGGATAAAGTATATATAGTTGTAGGAAGGCTAAGCACACAGTACAAAAACTTACAGATGTACTAAGAAGGGAAAAGGAAGATGAAATGCAAGTGAGACAAGTAGCGTGGATGAGGAGGTAGAGGAAGTGCAGGGGCTGTTTCAAGAACTCTGAAAACTGAGCAGCACTGCCACTTTCCACATCATCAAATGTAGGCTTAGTGGATCATCTGAGATATATTACATGTAGAGAAAAATAGTCAACATTACTCTTTTTGAAAGGATTTGTAAAGCTATTGGACTAATACAGAGTAAGAATTAAAGTTATATATTTCATTATTATCTCTCATGCCTAATGTCTCTCATTAGAATTACAATATCAGGTTATTTAGATATATATCACTGTTGAATGCAAACCTGTATCAGATTAGTGACACACTGTTAGATTAGCATTTCACTGTACCATTTGGGCCTTTTATCCTCCTTGTTTTCTCAGAAATGCTCATTTAGTAATCCTAGTATTAATATATAAGATGCAATACATGTGTGTTTTTGTGTGTATTTGGGTGTGTGTGTGTGTAGATGTGTGCTTGGATAGGTGGGTGTGTTTGTATGTGCATCTGTATGTGAACCAAAATTCACATTGAAAATCTGTACATGGCTATATGATATGTTAGGAAATCCATCAATCTATAATCATGGGAAATGCCTTTGTAGTTACCAAGAGTTTGCAATTCTTAATAATGATTGTAAAGAAAAGTTGCATTCTATGACAAATTCTTTCAATGGAAAAGTATTTTTAATTCTGTTTTTCTATGAATGTGGAACATTATTTTAAAACAAGTGTCTAACCATTAATTACTGTGATAATATATTGATTGTCAAACCTGACATGACCTAGAATCACCCATGAGAGATTTTGTAGATTAACTTAGTCTTCAGGCAGGTCTTAACTTCAGGCAGCAACATTTCATGGACTGAGGTTCTGAAATATACAAAAAGGAAAAAGCTGGCTCAACACTAGTATTTATCATTCTCAGCTTCCTCACTCTCAGTTCAGCCTTGGATGGTCCATAAATTTGTAAATGGGCTGGCCAGCTTGCTTCCCAGTGGACACCTAGGCCTATATTTCCATGAGCTAGAAATCATCTTATGCATTATGTAGCTGACTTTGGCCACTAGCCACCTAGTAGGGGTTAGAACTCTACAAAGATGCAGGAGACCTTAAGGCATAAATGTCAACTTCAGGATCTTGTCCAGATGAACAGGAGGTGAAAAATACTAATACAGAGTAGGGTAAATATAAGACATATTTTGGGGAGAATGAAGGTAAGAGAGAAAGCATTCAAGTTAAAAGAAGTTCTCTGCTTTGCCAGCCTGGCTGCGAAGGGAAACAAAGACTGAGAAAATATCCCTCATCAAAGGAAAAGACTCTCCTGGAAGGGAAGGTCAGAGAGGAAGCTCACTCACAGTCCCATTTATAATATATCAGATATCCAACTAGAATGAGCCTCATCACCAAGCTCAGTCATGTAGGGAAGGACCTGATTAGCTGGTTGGCCCTGGGGAGGTGAGGGAGGAGGATATTGACTTATGAAGGGCCCCCACACAGGAGCTAAGTCTTTGAAATTGGAGAAGGAACAGGAAGTTATTGCTGAGTTGTTGCCTTGAGACATCTAATCCTGCCAAGTCATGTTTCTGTGGACCATTACCTATCAGGAATTGTATCATTACCTGTATAATTCGAATGGATGATGAATAATGCCACACATAGCAAATAACAGGCAGAGTTTGAAATAAGTATATGACCACCCTTGCTGCTACTCACTGAGCCTTCTTTCAATTTGTAATCTTACCTCTTTCATCCTCCCTTGTTGTAAGAGAGCTCATCTCCTGTTTCCATGCCTTCTATGCCATGGTGGGCTGTAACACGGAACTGTAAACTGAAATAATCCCCTCATCCATTAAACTGATTTCTGTCAGACAATTTGTCCAGGCAAAAGGATATAATAATAATAATAATAATAATAATAATAATAATAACTAATACATCATCTAGTTAATAAATATATCAAAATAAAATAAAAAATTATTCTCCCTCATCTTCATCTTATTAGACTTTTATAAGTAAGCAGTATCTTAGGAAAGCCTTTTCCCAGGGAGAGTTGCTACAGCTGTTGTTGTTTTACATATGTTTAACAGTTTTAATTAAATATTTGTTGTACATATTTTTGTGTGTGCATATATGCAGTGTGTTTATATGCTGTGGATTTATAAGTAGGGGTGTGTATGCTTGTGTGCATGTGCATGTAGATGTCACCGGTCGACTTTCGGTGTTTTCCTCTAGTACTCTCCACCTTATTCTTAGAGACAGGGTCTCTTACTGAAATCAGAGCTGACTTATTCAGCTACATTAGTTAGCCATCAAGTCCTGGAGAACATACTATCTACCTCCCCATCACAGGAGTTACAACTGTGCTAAATCATGGCTGCCTGCCATTTTAGCTAGGTATTGGGGTCTGACCTCAGGTTTTCAGGCTTATGCAGCAAGCACTTTAACAAATGAGCAATCTTGCCATCCCTGTTGTATAGCTTTTGTTAAATGTCTATGTGTCAGAAAACTTATCTCTAAAGTCCATGTTTGCATTATGTCCAATACTGGACATAAGTTATGATCTCATCACCCATACATCATAAGAGAATGAGCCTGGCCCCCATTCTGGAGGGGTGCACAGCTGGTGTCATATTATAATACTGACTCTCCCAGGTATGATGGACCGAGTACCATGATACATTTCATTGTGCCACTTTCAGCTACTTCACACATTAGGGCAGATTAATCACCTCTCTCCACCCTTCCCCCTTCCTTTCTCTCTATCCTAATGAGAAAGCATTACATGCAAATATAAAAAGATGAGGAGTTTGTAACAAGCCTCCCTTGATTAACACTAATAAGAGAGAAGGCGGGCCAGGAAGTAGAATTCTCACCCCATCATTTGATTCCTTTTCTAAATGTATCTCCCCAGGGTTCAGAAGGCTTTATCTTGCTAAATGTTAGAAGATTATGCTAATTAATAAACAAGTGAAGATAACAGAAGGCTTGAACTGAACAATAGTTCATCTTGCGTGAGGCTTTAAATAAAAATCTTATGCTTGGAAAGCATTAATAACACATAGCTACTAATAAAATGTTCTTTTCTATCAATTATTTTTATTCAACAACACAAAAAAATAAACATGTGAAATTCTACACCTTCTTTTAAAGCCATAAGAAAATTCTAAACCCAGTTCTGTAGAACAGGACATTTTATGTTTTATTTTATTTCATCTTGTTTAAGGCTTGGTGGGTTAGAATTTGTTAGCTCATTGGATTGTAAAAAATACCACTGTAGGAAACTATTATTGAAGTACTTTGTCATTGAGGCATAGAGGCTGACATCCTGTAGGAATAGCCTGCCAGTGCTTTCCTATGCAGGGCCTATGGGAGCCACATCTATTTGGTCTGCTGACAAGCTGCAGAATCAAAACTTTTAAAAGAATTGAGTTACTCTTAGTACTATCTCTGCATTTTCTAAAAAGAAATGAAATATTCAGAGGAGGCCTATCGTTTCAGAAAGCAGCAAAGAATTGTCTGGAAGCCACCGTATTTTCATATAATGAAGCATTGGGCTTATGTGACGCACTTACCAACTGAAGGCGTAACCACAGACAACTTGTGGATTTGATAAAAATCACTAAATCCTATGATGTTACTGTGCCAGAGAAAGAAGTCCTTTGGCTTCTTTGTATAAATTGTATGGAAACATATAGACTGTTGCATAATTGATAGCTATCTTTGCACCTTAGGAATAATAAAAAAACATCATAAGTCAGACTTGGTCATTTTATGATAAGGTAAAGAGCCCTACAAGAAGCAAGAAAGTGGTTATGGGTGTTTAAGGAAGAAGTGAGGGACAGGTAGAGTGATGAAAAGTCAGAGAATTGGCCCAATGGGAGAAAGAGATGAGCAAAATTCTTTACAACTTGAAAGAGAGAAGGTTGAATGGATACCTAATCTTCAAGAAAAAGAAATATTACTTCTGGACACATGTGCAGTGATGGCCTTTTGTGCTAAGTGAGGGGATGTTAGAACTTTGGTACGAAGAATTTAGCTGAGCCTTGAAAAGAAATTTATGTGCAGATTAAGAAACAAAGAACCCACATTACCAAGTCCAACTGATTTTCTTCATGTGTTTCTAAGATTTTTGTGGGGGTCATTCCTGCCAATAATATTCAAGCATATAAATTTGTTTTCCAATTTCTTTCTAACATCTAACTGCATGCCATATACTTTGAGAGAAGAAGGCTCACAAGTGACCACATTTTATTTATTTATTTTTTTGGTTTCCAAAGAATTTAAGTTTGAAAATTATGGTAACAGAAAAATGACTATAAGGAGTAATGCCATTAAAATCAGTCATGGGCAGGCTAGTGGTTAAGGTTTTTCCTTATGAATCCCAAGGACCCATGTTCAATTCCCCAGTACCCAGATATACCAGATGCACAAGGTGGAACATGTATCTGGAGTTTGTTTGCAGTCACTACAGACCCTGGCATGCCAATTCTCTCTCTCTCTCTGTCTCTCTCAAATAAATAAATAAAATGTTAAAAGTTCTTAAAAAATCAGTCATGGTTAATTTTCAGAATTCTCTCAATAAAACATTATACTCATATTAATCCTAAGTTATTTTAACTATAATCAATATCCATTAACAGAAAAGTAATTTCAAAGACTAGTCTGTGCTTGGGACTTCATTCTACATACCTTGCACTGAAGAAGTCAGAAGGAGCACAGGAAATAACCATCTATGTCATGATGTAAATATTGTAAGTGACTATAGGCAGGAAAGGAGCTGTAAATTCTAGTTGTGCTATAGGTATATGATATGCTTTTGATCATGAGTCATGTTGCTATAAATACTGAAAGCTATTTTACATACTACTAATTTGAAAATAAAATGATTGTTTCAAGCCCATCAAAAACTATGAAGCACAGAGTGGTGACTAATAGTTGGTGATAACTATTGGCAACTGGTAAGACTAGGTGAATTTGGTGATTAACCACAGCAAAGTTGTTGGAGTTGGAGGGAGAAAACAGGATGAAAGGAATGAGTGAATGCTCAAAGAGTGGACTAAATAGGAAAATTGCAATCTGGACTAAATTCATAGAGATATGATATACTGTAAAAAAATGTTAAGAGTTTTTTTAACCTTTTGACTTTTTAAAGTATTTTATTTATTCACTTTCAAGACAAGAGAGAGAAGAAAGGAGAGAAAGGGCAGAAAAGGGTATCTTATGACTGCAAATAAACTCCAGATACATATTTCATTTTGTTCATTTGGCTTTTTGTGGGTACTGGAGAAAAAAACCTGGCCATCAGGCTTCACAAGAAAGTACTTTTCACTACTGAACCATCTCCTCTGCCCCCAAAATATTAGATTTAGTTCTGCATACCAGAAAATCTTTAAAAAATATTTGAGATGAAAATGATCAGCCCAGACATAATTTTACAAAGGTGACTGAAACTGAATTGGAGAAAGATAGAAAGTGAGGCACAAATGACACAAGTTATTAGAGTGGTCAGAAAGATGAGGAAGTAGACTTAAACAAGCTGGTCAGCAGTCAGTCAGCAGCAAAGAGTTGGAAGTGAGAAAGCCAGGTAAGCATACATCTGTGCCAGAAATCATCAAGCACAGGAAAATACAATTAACATTTCAAAGAATAGTTTATATTCAATCATGTCCAATATATCACACTCAATATAATCTGTAGCACAGGTACCATTAAATATTAAATATTGGTGATATGCTATAGTTCAATCTAATTCAAGTAGATGTTATCTATGAGATACATGGGAATGGAGTGGGAAAAGTGAACAGTCATGAAAAGAGTCTTAAATGTGGAAGTTGTCTTCTAAAAGTTTCAATTCTCCTATGGCGTGGAATGGGGAAAGAAGACAGAAAGCATAACTGCACCAGGGGATCCATGAAAATGCATTTGAAACACATCATTACCAAGTCAAATTAAGTTAAATTTCTTCAAGATGTCCTTCATGGGATTTGTGAGCCATTATATTGTGGGCTGACAGAATGAACTTGGCCTGAAGATGCAGTCATCATTTCATCAGCAACATTCTGGTAAGAACCTACTGTAATTCACTATTTCTAGTTCCTTGTTCTTTTAAGAGAACATCATCCAGTTGTTAGCAATTACTCATTTCTTTTTTCTTGATATTTTTAGGCTCAGTATTGTAATTTTTCAATAAACAGTTTTCTATCAATCTTTCTATCTGTTATGGACTGAATTTCTTTTCCCATCCAAATTCATATATTAAAGCCTTAATTCCCACTGTATTTGGAGATAGTTTTCTAAATATTTTATTTTTCTCTTTTGGTGTATTTATTTATGAAGGGAGAAACAGAGAGAGAGGTAGGCAGAGAGAGAGAGAGGGAGAGAAAAAATGGGCACACCAGGGTCTCTAGCCACTGCAAATGAACTCCAGACATATGTTCCACCATGTGCATCTGACTTATGTGGGGTCTGGGGAATAAAGTCTGGTTCTTAAGCTACACAGGCAAGTGCCTTAACCCCTAAGCCATCTTTCCAGTCCTGGAGATAGAGATTTTAAGATGCAATTTTAGTTAGAGTGGAGGATTTCTAAACTAATGGGTTGTAGTCTTCCTAGAATCAGCAAAGAGAACTCCTTGTTTTTCTCTACAAGCTCAGTCACCATAAAAGGACCTTGTCCATAAGCAGGAAAGGCAGTCACCCAGAAGCCAGGTGGATGCACCTCACCAGGACCCAACCATAACAGCTCATGATCACAAATTTTTAGTCTCTAAAACTGTAAGAAGAAGAAGGGTAAGAGAAAGGAGAGGAGGAAGATGAGAAGGAAAAGAATAAGAAACAGGAGGAGGAAAGGAGATGGAGGAAGAAAAAGAGAGTAGGAGAAGGTGAAGGAGACACAAGAAGGAAGAAGTAGTTCTGTAACTTCACTATCTAGTTTACAAGATGTTGCTATGACAATCCTTGTAGTCTAAGACATTATTGAGGTAATCTATATATGAAAAAAAAAGGCTAGAAAAATGAGGGTGGAAGCTGAGTTTGTCTCATAAAGTAAGAGAGGAAGGGGAGCCTCATGTGAGTCAGTGTTGAGATTGTGGCAAGGGACAAAGAAATAAAGTCTTTCCCACTTGAGTCTGAGGTTGCTTCTGGGCCTTTCTGCTGCTGCCTCCCTCTCTCTGGGTATTGCTGTCTTCCATTGTAAGAACAGCCACTTTTATATTATCACTCACTTTAAAAGTCACCTTCATTCTCCCTTACAAAAACACATTTTACATTGCTATCCTGCTTTAATTAGATATCTTATGCACTGTGAGCTTTATGCTCTACACAACCCTAAAATTTTTGAAATTTTCTAACTGATTGACTGTCATGCACAAAATTCTAAATTTCTTGAGGATTTTCAGGTGAATAGAGTGTTTTTCCTTTACTGAATGAGGATGAGTTAAGACCTTAGAACATTCATCACTAATTCCCCATTCTCCAGGGATAGAGTGGATATTACACTGATAATTTATTATACATGTGAAGCCTTCATGAAAATGTTTAAGTACTGAGGTTCAAACAGTATCTTGTGTGTTGAATGCATTCATACAGCAAGAAGGTGGTATCTCCTTTGAAAAGGGAATCCCCTGTGCTTAGAGCCCTTCCAAGACCTGGTTTTATGTATTTTTTCATCTATCCATTTCTTACCTTTATAATAAATTGGAAATATATATGTAATAAATATAAAATGTATATAATAAATTGGAAATAGCATAGATCAATGATACATTCTAGCTGGTTATCCTACATAACACTGAGGAGCTATGGGAACCTTTGAGTCTGTAGCCAAGCTGGAGACATCTGTGGGTCCTCTGGGGAACCTATGCTAGTGACCAATGTCTGAAGTGAGAGAATCTAATTTAATTCAATTCCTACACTGAGTATCTATTAAGCTAGATGGTATGAGAATTAAGTTAAATGAAAAGATATCTGGATAAGGTTCAGTGAAATGGCAAAAAATTAAAAAGTGAAAAACCTTATGCATTTGGCATTAATAATGCTGTGAGCTGGGAAATGGTTTTCCTTTAGAGACTTCTGTGGAAGTTTTGTTTACCATGTATTGAGTAAAAATTATACAAACATTGCAAATTTAGCAAATGATGAAAATCAATAATACACTAAAACTGAGAAAATAAATCATGATTATTACTATCATTTTCATCTTTGTTTTCCATCAGATTTTCATTGGTTACATATTTTGACAACATAACTTTTATGTTGATGGTTTTGGCTATCAGTCCTGAATTGTTGACCAAACTGTATCAAGACTGATCATGTAGGAAATTTTCTAGACTAACTTAAGGAAGAAGTTAGCAGTAATGGCAGTGAGAATGGGAAGAATAATGCTTTTACACGCACCATAAATGTATGATATAGGAATATAAGATGTATATAGTTTTTGCTTAAGGAGGAGGGGTAAACATGGACACATACAAGGTAAATGTACAAATGCACAGTATGTATACTCTACCTATGTACTTTCAAAAGCTATTTATAATTTTATAGTCTCAATAAAATGTGTACTTTTACAGCAGCATGAGCACTTTTAAATCACGTCCTGTACATAGCTCTGAATAAGAAATTTAACAGCTGAGTGTTTTTAATCAATCTTGACTTACAACTTTCCCTGTCTATCTCTGCATCTACTTAGAAACTCTGCATACACTTATACACTGCTAATATGCAAATTCTCTGCTAAAGCCTCCTGAATTCTAATCAGATGAATGATGTAGGTGGAAAGCACACTGCATCTGACCTTGAATAGGACCATACAGAAATAAGATGCAGAAACAGAAGATAATAATGTTAAAAAACAAACACAAGGTCTTGCTTTCCAGCTATGTGTGAATAACAAAGTATCAAACATCAGAACTAGGTAATCATTTTGACACTCACTATTAATCCCTAAAAAAAAGAAAGAATTCCCATTTGAATACATACAATGAGAATTAAAAGCATTATATACAGAGCTTCCTCTTGTTCTTCCTTTACCTCAATCCTTAGGTTTTACAAACTATTCAAATCTTAACTTTGCACTTACCAACTCTAAGAGACTAGATATAGATTATCTGTTATATTTTGAGTCTCATAATTGATTCATGAAATATACTTATGTGAAATCCATGATTACTCTGAATTTATTGTGTTTCAATCATTTTTAGGGAACAAATAATAACAATTAATAGAATTTTGGGTGAGGATTTAGCTTAGTGGATGAACACTTTCTAGCAAGTCCAAGGCCCTAGGTTGAGTCCTCAGCACCAAAAAAGGGGGGGATTATATGTATATAGGTATATACACTGAAAATACCCCAAATGATATTGATCTAAGTGGTAAACCATAATGAAATGGGTCTGTCAAACGAATTCAAAATTAGAGCACTAACAGAGTAATAATATTTGAATGAAAACAGAGGTTTTCAATATAGTAAGGAAAACAATAATAATTGCTTGACTATATCAACATAAAATCATTTTTCTGAAAGCAAACTAAGAAAATGAATCTTGCTTATCTCACGAAAATTTGTGACTGTGCTCTGGCCCTGAATCTAGTATATAGGCCAAATGCAAAATGCATAGAAAATGCAAAAGCTGTACTTAGCAAATTTAGATGTGAATTCATGAATCTATAGTGATTGCAGGAACATGACAGAAACAAAGAAAATATTGTCAAGACAGCAAGACATCTTCACCTAAAATCAAGCACAGCAGAGAAGCTCAATAAGGAAAATAAACCACTATTATTCACATTCAATAATAAATGCATGAGTCAATGTTAGTAGCAAGCACAGATAATTAATTTAAGAATGCTTTTGTCGAATCTTGCCTCCCCAAAATCCATGTGATAAAAGCCTGGACCTCAGGGCAGCATAGTTGGAAGGTAACGGGTCATTTAAGATCTGAGCCCTGCCGGGCGTGGTGGCGCACACCTTTAATCCCAGCACTCGGGAGGATGGCCATGAGTTCAAGGCCACCCTGAGATGACAGAGTTAATTCCAGATCAGCCTGGACCAGGGTGACACCCTACCTCGAAAAGCCAAAAAAAGAAAAAGAAAAAAGATCTGAGCCCTGATAGGATTTTTTTTTTTGTAATTGTACTTGACTGGGAATGGGTATTTTAGGAGATGATGGGACTTTGGCTACTTCTTCCTCTCGGTTGCTTACTGACCTTGATGTTGGTGCCAGATTTGGGGATTGAGGGAACTATGGACTTCAACTTTTGGATCTTTATCTTATTAGCAAATAATTGATAAAACAGACATTAAGAAGGGTAAATTATGAATTGTGAGGTTTATTGTAGTAGTAATTAAGATCCAGGGAGGAGGTAAACTGAAAGACTGAGAGAGAATTCTCTTTGCTGGGCTAGACATCTTTTTAGGATG
The DNA here is from genome assembly GCF_020740685.1 of Jaculus jaculus. Lineage (NCBI taxonomy): Eukaryota > Metazoa > Chordata > Mammalia > Rodentia > Dipodidae > Jaculus > Jaculus jaculus. Next base: position 122,251,983 of record NC_059106.1, on the reverse strand, counting down.
AGCCTTGCCATCAGACTCAGGTGTGTGAGGGAGAGACCTTGGTTTATGGACTCAAGGAGCTGACTCAGAAGGGACTAAGACACCTAGACGTGCTGAGTTGAGGAAGAAACAGGAAATGCTATTAGCCAGTACTGCTTGTAGCCATCTCCAGTGAGACTGGTTTCTAGTCTTGCCAGAACAAGTAAGGTAGCGTTCCCTTGTCCTCTTTGGGCCTTGTCCTTGACAACTGCCTATTAAATAAAACTATCTTCTGCCCAGGTGTCTTCAATGTGAGTGATTTTATTCCTCCTTACTTTGCCTGCCATCCTGTGCTGCCTTTTTTCAGGCCCAGCAACAATGAAGCAAACCGAATACGGATGGGATTACATTTTTTTTTTTCCTTATAAGTAGATTGACCCAGGTATTTATCATAATAACAGAATACTGTAAAAATTCAAAATATGCCTCCTCTTCCTCTCTTCCTCCCTCTTGGCCATGCTCAGATTATGTTTGAAAGTTTTGAAACACCTTCTTTTGCTAAATTATTTAATTATTTTTTTTTATTTTTTATTTATTTGAAAGAGAGAGGGAGAGAATGGGTATGCCAGGGCCTCCAACTACTGCAAACAAACTCCAGGCACATGCTCCACCTTGTGAATCTGGCTTATGTGGATCCTAGGGAATCAAACCTGGGTGCTTTGGCTTTCTAGACAAGTACCTTAACCAATCAGCCATCCCTCCAGTCCTGAAACACCTCCTTTTATGGTAATTGAGTATACGAGGGCTGAGAAGAGGGAATGTCACACCTCCCAAGCCTCATCTCAGATGCATCATAAAATAAAATAGGGCTGGAGGGATGGCTTAGTGATTAAGGCATTTCCGTGCAAAGCCAAAGGACCCAGGTTCAATTCCCCAGGACACACGATAGCCAGATGCTCAAGAGGGAGCACACATCTGGAGTTCATTTTCAGTGGCTGGAGGCCCTGGCATGCCCACTCTCTCTCTCCCCCTTTCTCTGTCTAGTAAATAAATACATAAATACATACATACATAAATAAATAAAAATATTTTAAAAATGTGCTTCCCTCATAGAGTAGCTCCTCTCTTCCTCTCCCCAATAACCCTGGAAAACCCTTTCCCTTGTTTTACTCAGTATTCTGAATTTTCCTTTGTCTATTTGTAATACTGAAACCTTTTTATACCTCCTATAGTTTCAAATACTTCCAGATTCTCTTGGTGTTAAAATCAAAATCTTGTGCCAAAGAAACCATTTGTCCCTAGTTCCTACTAAATACTAATGTGAATAATAATCCCAAAAATGTCATTAAAATATTACAAACATAGAATTTCAGGCTGGAGCAGTGGCTCAGTGGTTAAGGTGGTTGCTTGCAAAGCTTAACAGCCAGGTACAATTCCCCACATGTGTCTGGAGTTTGTTAGCAGGGGCAAGAGGTCCTGGCACACCTATATTTTCTCTCTGTTGTTCTCTATCTCCTAAAATAAGTAAAAATATTTTAAAAAGTAGAATTTCATATATTTTAGTGCACTTAAGGAAATAAAGAATAGACAAAAATGATGAGCAAGGATAATTTCAAGAAATTTTAGCAGAAATCTAAGACATGAAAATTTAATAACTAAAATGAAAATTTCAAAATTTAAATTCAGACTACATGTAAGTGGAGTAAATATGTGATCAAGGAAAGCACAGAGGATTTTCACTGTGGCCTGACACACTTAATACTCATGTTACCAAAATGGCTCCTTAACTTCCTCAAGGCTTGCCATCCATGTCTTTGAAAGACAACTGTTAATCAACTCATAAAATCAGAAAGTATCTAAGGTATAGGCTGATATGTTTTAGGCATCAATTATGTATATTAAAAATTAAAAGAGGGGCTGGAGAGATGGCTTAGTGATTAAGCGCTTGCCTGTGAAGCCTAAGGACCCCGGTTCGAGGCTCGGTTCCCCAGGTCCCACGTTAGCCAGATGCACAAGGGGGCGCATGCATCTGGAGTTAGTTTGCAGAGGCTGGAAGCCCTGGCGTGCCCATTCTTTCTCTCTCCCTCTATCTGTCTTTCTCTCTGTGTCTGTCGCTCTCAAATAAATAAATAAAAAATTAAAAAATATATATATATAAAAAAAAAATTAAAAGAGTAAACTGGGTTTGGTGGCACACACCTTTGATCCTAGCACTCATGTGGCAGAGGTAGGAGTATCGTCATGAGTTCAAGGCCAACCTGAGACTGCATAGTGAATTCCAGGTCAGCCTGCACTAGAGAGAGACCCTACTTCAAAAAACTAAATATTATATATTAAATAAGTAAAAGCAGTGTGTCCATTTGTATACATACATGTCATCAGCTATGTTTGTCTAAGAGAATTTTAAAGACATCTGATAATTTTTTCATGTGAGATTTTTAAAATTTTTTTTGTTTATTTTTATTTATTTATTTGGGAGCAACAGACAGACAAAGAGGGAGAGCAATAGAGAGAGAGAGAGAATGGGCAGGCAAAGGCCTCCAGCCACTGCAAAAGAATTCTAGATATGTGTGCCCCATTGTGCATCTAGCTTATGTGGGATCTGGGGAATCAAGCCTTGAACCAGGGTCCTTAGGCTTCACAGGCAAGCACTTAACTGCTAAGCCATCTCCCAGCCCAAGATTTTTAATAGTTAATATTTCAAAGCTTGAAGGACTCAATTGTTTGGTAACCTATCATTGTGTATCATGTCAGACTTTTGCTTGTTTGATAACATATAATAAACAAAACTTCTACTACCATAGCTTTGAGATATTTTTGAAGTTGTTGTATGATGGAGAAGTCATTATTGTTCATAAAAAATTTACTCTGAAGTTAAGCTATCATTTTTTTTCAATTCAAAGTTGGTTATAAACCTAAAATTAATTCCCAACATGTAAGCTCACAATATTCCTTGTGGTGAAAGAACTACATTTCACTGGATAGCTGTGCTCATGAATGCCGCATAATTTATCACTTTTAAGGCTGTGGGAGCTATAGACACACAGAGATTTCAGTGTTTAGTGGTATCCAAAAGTAAGGGAATGTTGACAAGCTGGTACATTACATAGATGGTCCACCCAATGATTGATTCCCATGGAGGATCTGTGACCAAAGGCTATGTGAAGACAGTTATAAGTAAGGAATTTGACATACTGGTTGATGTTACTTATCCACTTGACTTTTCTATGCTACTTTAGATGTACAAGAAGAAACCAATAAAGAATCATGTTATAATCAAAATAATTACACATATATTTATTTGAGGGACAGAAAGAGAAAAGGAAATGAGACGGGGGAGGAGGTAGGTATGACAATGCCTTCTACTGCAGAAAATAAACTCCAGATATCTGAGCCACTTTGTGCATCTGGCTTTAGATGGATACTGAATTGAACATGGGCTGTTAGACTTTGAAAGCAATCACCTTTAACTGCTGAGCCATCTCTTCAGCTCCAACATTAACAGGTTAATAACAGAAGCAACAAAAATTTGAATAATGCTACCCTTACTGATATAGGTCCATGATGAACATTTTCTTAAGTGTGTGTATGCCATTTGTATTTCTTACTCTGTGAACTGCCTGTTCAGCTCTTTGCCCCATTTTGTGAGTGGGGTGTTTGACGTCTTACTGTTTAGATTTTTGAGTTCTTTGTAGATTCTAGAGATTAGGCCTCTATAAGTTGAATAACCCGCAAATATTTTCTCCCATTCTGTGGGTAATCTATTGGTTTTGCTTATTGAATGTTTGTCTGTGAAGAAACTCTAGCTTCATGTGATCCCATTGGTTGAGTGACTATTTAAGATCATGAGCTACTGGGGTTTTGTTCAAGAAGTCTTTTTCCATTCCTATATCATGGAAAGTACTTCCTAAATTTTCTTCGAGTAGTATTCGAGTTTCTGGTCTTATATTGAGGTCTTTGATCCATTTGGATTTGAATGTAGTGCATGGTGAAATGTGTGGATCAAGTTTCAGTTTCCTGCATATGGTTATCCAGTTTGTCCAGCACCATTTGTTGAAGATGTTGTCTTTGACAAGACACAACATCACTTCATGATCAAAACATTGGAAAGAATTGGCATTGTTGGTTCATATCTTAACATAACAAAGGCAATATACAAAGCTCCGAAGGCCCAAATAATACTTAATGGAGAGAGACTGGAGGAATTCCCATTAAGATCAGGAATAAGACAGGGTTGTCCTCTCTCACCTCTGCTTTTCAATATAGTACTGGAAGTCCTAGCTAAAGCAATAAGACAGGAGAAGGAAATAAAAGGGATACAATTTGGAAAGGAAGAAGTTAAGTTAGCTCTATTCACTGATGACATGATTGTGTATGTAAGAGACCCGAGAGACTCCACCTCAAAACTCCTGAAGGTTACTAACTCCTATAGCAAAGTACCAGGATACAAAATCAATGCACAAAAATCAGTAGCCTTTCTATATGCAAATGACAAAGATACAGAGAAAGAAATAAGGGACATACTCTCATTTTCAATAGCAACAACAAAAAAATAATATACCTTGGTCCAACATAAACAAGGCAGTGAGAGATATATACAACAAAAACATAAAAACACTCAAAAAGGAAATTGAGGAGGACTTGAGAAAATGGAAATACCTCCCATGCTCCTGGATAGGCAGAATTAAAATTGTGAAGATGGCAATCCTACCAAAGGCAATATACAGATTTAATGCAATTTCAATTGAAATCCCTACAGTGTTCTTCACAGACATAGAAAAAATGATCTCAAATTTCATATGGAAAGGCAGAAGGCCTTGCATATCCAAACATATCCTCAGCAAAAGAAATACGTCTGGAAGCATCACCATACCTGATATAAAGCTATATGACAAAGCCATAGTAATAAAACAGCATGATACTGGCATAAAAATGGGAGTATAGACCAATGGAATAGACTTGAGGACCCAGACTTTGGGTCAAGCAATTATAGCTACTTGATATTCAACAAAGGCCCGAACAATATAGGCTGAACAAAATGACGATATTTATTTTATAGTCAAGACCATGGGTCTAAGAACTAAGAGGAAATGAGAGTGGCACCCCTCACTTTCTCCTGGTCATCTATTAGCAAAATGTTTGATGCTGAAACAAGTGAAAGAACGCTTCCACTAGCAGATTAATGGGTAGTTAGAAACTTCAGCAGAAAATTTGGGCTCCTAAGACTGTGAGTTACAAGCAAAGAAGGAAATTTCTCTGATAGTTCTGTTATCAAGGGGAAATTGGAACACTGTTCAGTAGGTCTGAAATGCCATAGTTCCTGGTGTTTCTTTGAATATTATGAAGATCTGCCACTATGGTCCATGGAAAACTACAGCACAATGCTGACAGGTTACACGAGGCCTACATATTTGAGAAATGAACGCTCAAGTCACCTTGTTAGACAAAAATTTAGGTAGAATCAGCTGAAAGATTATCAAAGGCAATGGTAATAAAGAAGTGTACTGAAAAAGAGTAACTATCAATACTAGTGATAACTAAATCACCTACTCCAGAAAGTTGGACAAAATCCATGAGTATTTTTCCATATTTTTATTAATATATTGATGTACATATATTTTTCTCTTATGCACTTAAAATATGTATGGCCTTATGTAATAGCATCTGTATAAAATTTGTATAATGTTGTTAACTTAATGTTATGGTATTTAGGTGAAAATGTTACAGTATCAGGTTAAAGCATAGACATTTGGAAGTACTTTTACCTCTTATGGAGAAAAGACTATGCTGCTTTTGGTTGTATGTGGGCTAGTTATATAACACTAGAATGCATTATTTTTATTCTGAGATAAAGCAAAATTTAAGGGGATGTTTGTAGACTCTTAAGTTGAAGAGGGGTGGGTGTGTAATGGTTAACTTCCCTAGGCCAGGGTACCTAAATATTTGACCAAATCCAGTGGAGATATTGCTGGTATATTTTCAGATGAGGTTAACATTTACATAAGTAAATTTGTTTCATTTTTTTGAGACAGGATATGATTGTAGCCCAGGCTGGCCTGGAACTCACTCTGTAGTCTCAAGCTGTCTTCAGACTCACAAAAATTTTCCTATCTCTGCCTCTTGAATGCTGGAATTAAAGGAGTGTACCACCATGCCTGGCATAAGTTGACTTCTGAGTAAAACAGATTACATTTGTACTTACCATTAAAAGGCATATAATATACTGCTTATTAACAGAAAATAAAATTGTGGAGGTTATAAACTAAAAGATAAATGCATATTTCTTGGTTAATAAACAGTGATCTCTCTGTGTGTCCTTACATGACGAAAGTGGAAAAGAGTCTTCTCAGATTGAATATTTAGGGGCTACAGTCCCACTCATGAGCACTATGCCTTCTCACTATTCAGAAAAGTGCAGAAGAGAACAGATAAATTGAAAAGTCATGTGGGAGATGCTGAAAACATTAGAATATCAACTGCATCTATTGCTATGCTATTGTCAAAGCAAAAATGAAATTAGAAATTTTCCTATGAAATATTTGACATGTCTTCAATATTATCTTGGGGTGGTAATTGCCTCATAGTTAGGCTTGTAATTGACTTGAAATTCTCTTTGTTTTGTTTCTATTGAGGTTATTGTTGTCCAAGACTACTGCTGTTCAAAGAAAGGAGTAGAACAAAACATCTTTGTTTGCTATTACTTGATTAAAATTGCATTATTTACTCACAATCCCATTCTTTCAATGGGTTAAAATCACATTGACTTTATTCTTTTCTAATAGTATTCTTTTGTATGTGGTTCTTCCCTATTTGAAATAAAATGTAATTCATTGTCATTGCTATGCTGTTCATCACGGACTCTCTCAAGATTCTCACTTATTTTTACAAAAATGCTCCATCATCACTTTCTGTACTAAACGAGGCTATGTGCTGAGACATTGATTTAGATTATCTCAGTTCTTGCCTTTCTTTTTTTTTTTTTTTCTTTTCTCTTTGGTGTACTGTAATGGTCCTCTTTGCTCAATTCTAAATGAAGACTTTATGTGTTTTCATTACATTATTCACATTCTCTTATAGTAATCAGTCATTGTCCTTAAAATGTATTTTTCAAAACTCTACTCCATTAGTAGATATATTGATAATTGTCACCTGTCTGGCTTCTGCCTCTGGTGCCCCGAGGCTTCCTGCAGCTGCTCTCCAGTTGAAAGGTTCTGTGGTTTGAGTGCCCAATTTTACCTTACATCTCTATATTTTGAATTCTTCAATATACTTTGGTGGTAAAACTGCTACAATAATTTTCTCTCGTTGATGAGATGTACTTGCTTGTTTGTATTTGAGCCAAAGATGAATTCTTTTCATATATACAAATACTGATACTTGCCTCTTCACACAGAGCATCATTAAACATACCCTCAAGCTGCAAGAGTTCAGAGGTGTGCTTTCTCATTTACCATCTTTCACAGCATACCCTTTGTGATCTGATTTATCTTGAATGACATTGACATTTTAAAGAGGAATAGCATGGCTTTTAATTGTCATGTTGCTCGAAGTATGGCTTTCAAAAGTCTTTTCCTTGCCTTTTACGTGGATATGAATGGCATAGTACTCAACCCTGTTAATCATCTGTTTTTGTATGTGGTATGCATGAATATGTATATTACTGTGTATAAGTGTAAGTGTGCACATGTGTGTGTTTACATATGTGGATGCCAGAGGTCAGCATACAATGTCCTCCTCAATCATTCTCCACTTTATTTTTTTTCACAGTGTCTTTCACTGAACCCAAAGCTCACCAATTAGTTTAGACTAGACAGCAAATCCTAGAGACCCTCTATCTCTGTCTTCTTAGTGCAAGAATGGCAGGTGAATACCCCTCACCTGAATTCTACATGGATGCTCAAGATTTTAACTCAAGTCTTCATTTTACCTATCGGTTCTTCACAGCCCTAATTCTTTTTTTTTTTTTTTTTTTGTTGTTGTTTTGTTTTGTTTTGTTTATTGAGGTAGGGTTTCACTCTAGCTCAGGTTAACCTGGAATTCCCTATGTAGTCTTGTAGTCTCAGGGTTGCCTTAAACTCAAAGTGATCCTCCTACCTCTGCCTCCCGAGTGCTGCCTAATTCTTTTTTTTTTTTTTTTTTTTTTGTCATTTAACTACTGCTCAAATATCTCCTATGTTCTCTTGGTGTATTACTATAAAAGTTAAAAAAATTCAAAATCATGATTCATATTTTGAAATAGTTGAGCAAGTGATATTAATGAACAAAATAAATAATTTTGATAGGGCCTTAAATGTATGAAACAATGGGAAGAGTTTGCATAGGAACAGACCAAAGTGCAGTTAGTAGATGAACCAACTCTTGCAAGATGTGAACTTAGCCAGGCAGAGCATGAAGCCAGGCTTACATAACACAGGCATGGGTATAATATAGTAAGACAAACAGAAGAAAGCAGGGCATGTTCAGGACTTTAGAGCACTTTAAACATCTTATAAAGCTAGCATCACTTTCAATGAGGTTACTGGCTTCACAAAGCATTAGTGAGGAACTATAATTATACACAGTCTTCTTCTGAGGGAAACATGAAACTTGTAGCTGGCAAGGTACCATTAGAAGTAGAATAATATACATATAAATTTTATGCATGATTCTTTCTAGAATGTAAAAGGCTTTAATGGTCATTCAGTAATGATAGAACAACACTTAAACAGTCGTAGGAAAAAAAAATCTATCTATAGAAGCTGCCTTTCACAATATACCTGGGCAAAAATATAAAACATTTATTTCATCAATAAATTTAAGAAGAGAGATAGCTGGAATAAAATTTATCTTCTAGTCCACACTTTAGGTCACTTCCAACTTCATTCTCAAAGGAATTAATTATAAATCTGTTGTTTTTCTGGGAGCAAGGATAAGGGAGATATCACCCTGCTGCACCATGCTCATTCTTTTTTTTTTAAAATTATTTTATTTGTATTTATTTATTTATTTGACAGAGGAAGAGGGAGAGAGAGAATGAATGGGTGCACCAGGGCCTCCAGCCACTGCAAACGAACTCCCGATGCTTGCGCCCCCTTGTGGATCTGGCTAACGTGGGTCCTGGGGAAGCGAACCTGGGTCTTTTAGCTTTGAAGGCAAATGCCTTAACCATTAAGCCATCCCTGCAGCCCACTATGTTCATTCTTTACCTTCTGAACTTCAGTTTTCTTGAAAGAAAATATGAGGATTTACTGGTACCATAAACCTTAATTTAAAAATTTCTACTCTACCAAACACTTCTATGATCCACTAATATTGTGTCAGGGCTTTGTCTTGTTTAATTTCTGATTATTATTATTATTACTATTTTTTGATATCTTACCCATATTGGTGTCAAATGATCCTATTGTCTCAAGTAGCTAATTTCTGGAATCTTAAACCTAAAGTTCATTACAACTTCTTTTTTTTTTTAAATTTTTATTAGCATTTTCCATAATTATAAAAAAATCTTGTGTTAATTCCCTCCCTCCCCCCACACTCATTACAACTTCTTTATATGACTTTTTTAAAATGTGGTAATCATTTTGCAACATTGGTACAAAACCTTGAGAAAACCAAATTAAATAAGAGCTAAGTTTGATATCATAGCTTCAGAGGTTTCAGCTAACGGTCACTTAGCCAGTTCCTCTTAGGATTGCAGTAAGGCAATGCTCCCCCCCCACCACCAGCAACTCATGGTAGAAGCACTTGTGATGAAGGAAACCGGCCAGGGCCTTGACAGAGGAAGGAAAGAAAGGAAGTGAGAAGGGCCAAGGACACACATGGCCTTCAAGGACATGATCCTGCAACGTACTCCCTATAACAAGGTCCTATCTTTCCATGCTTTGAATACCTCCTAAAATCTTGTTATTAATTATTCATCCATAGATTAATCTGTTCATGAGGTCAGTGCCCACAGGATCCAATCACTTCCTAAAGACCCATTCTCTGAGCACTGCTGTGTTGAGTGACAAGCATACCACACGTGAGCTTTGGAGGCAATTTCTTATCTGCTAAATTGTTTCTGAGAAATGTCATGATGTGCCTTGATGTAAAATAAAACACATAAAATTTCATATAGAACATAAAATTATATTTGAAATTCTCCATTCCAATTAAATATGTGCTTTCTAGAATCATGGAATATATCTAAAGAAAGAACTATGAAGGAAAGCCATACAAAGTTCAACTCTCTTCCTCTGTAATATCCTTCAGTAAGAAAACGAAAGTGAAATATTACATCTACACAGACTTTCAAACCATGGATGGATTGCAACCAGCATTGTTAATTGTTTCAAATAATGGAGAGCCTGTTCTGTGCTAAGTTTTCTGCTTTATATTCCTTATTTTCAAAACCTTCTGTTGGTTAAAAGGTTGAAATCTCTTGTGCAAGTGAAAATTGTTTGCACAGTTATCATCAATTAGCTATAATCAATTATTAATTATTAATAACTTCATTGCATGAAGTCTGTCTTAGATGGGTTAGTTTCAATTATAGTTCATTTAATAATTTTACCCAGGAAAATAAAGAACATTATTTAACATGGTTTCACCCTATTGAGATAATTTTATTAGTTAAAAATACTAAGTAATTCAATAAACTTTTTCTTAATAATTTGATATTTACCTTACATCGTTGTGACTGAAAGCTGTTTATATTTCTTCATACTCAATTTTTAAAATTTTGTTGTTGTTGTTGTTCATTTTTTATTTATTTATTTGAGAGCGACAGACATAGAGAGAAAGACAGATAGAGGGAGAGAGAGAGAATGGGCATGCTAGGGCTTCCAGCCACTGCAAACGAACTCCAGACGCGTGCGCCCCCTTGTGCATCTGGCTAACATGGGACCTGGGGAACCGAGCCTCGAACCGGGGTCCTTAGGCTTCACAGGCAAGTGCTTAACTGCTAAGCCATCTCTCCAGCCCTCATACTCAAATTTTAAATTAAGAAGACCTTATCTTCTTTTTAGTCTGCATTTTTCCTATTATCCAATATTTTTCATGGAATCTCTAACAAACTCTTGTACAGTTATAAAACTGCTTTTGACCTATTACTAGTCATACTATCTGACACTCTTCAACAGGTTCTTTGTATTTTTAAATACTTATTTTTTTATTTACATAGGATATCATGATGTATATGGTTTATATTCCCTTATATATCAGGAATGGCCAAAACTGAAATAAACTTCACTGAGAGGTTTATCAAATACAGAAAACTGTGAACACAAAATAAATTGATCTACAGAGTTGTGGATTGTGCAGACACAATGAATGGAGCATGTCTGAATTACCCTTCTACCCATCTGCTCCCTAGAGTTTCCTTCCTTTACTGTCAGGAAAATACAGTTGTATAGTTTTAGAGAATTCCTCAAAGGTTCATGAGGACAAAGGAAATTCAATAGAGATCGATAGAAACAAGTTAGATATTTAAGTAATAGGGCACATGCTGTCAGGAAAGAATAGATATAATTCCTAAGTCACATTTTTTTGAATTACCTGTGATGATAAAAGTTTAGAGTACAGGCTGGGGTGGGAATTGCTTTATTTTCTTAGAGCGGCTGGCCATTTGCTCTGACATGTAATATGGCAAATCAATTCAGTGGGTATTTGTGTTGGAGAGGAGTAGTCTATGAGCACCTCTGTAGACACAGAAGCTATGAATTACAGTGAAATCTAAAAACCTGGTAAATTTTTGCCTTAGGAAACAAATTGGCTGATGGCTTTTTCTCATGACACGAGTATTTTGGCACAAATGACAGATATCACTGCACAACTGAACGGACAATTTGGTTAGTCATTTAAATGTTCCCTGATTCTCAGGAGAATTAACGCTTCCTTCTCAAAGTTTGTACACATTATAACCTGCCTTTGAAGAGTCACTTATAGGAAAGCATAGACACAATTCTTCTAAAAAACAGTCTTAATTAGAGAGAAAAGCGATAGAGATAGAGATAGATAGATAGATAGATAGGGATAGAGATCAAAGGCATGTCAGGGCTTCTTGCCATGTCAAACAAACTTCAGATGCCTGTGCCTCTTTTTACATCTGGCTTTATGTGGTATTGGGAATTAAACCTGGACCAATAGGTTTTGCAAAAATGTGCCTTTAATCTCTGAGCCATCTCCCCAGCCATATGGACATATTTCATAGGTGTCTGTCACATATGCTTTAGATAATGAATTATTTCCAGAATGAAAATAAAAACACATTTTATACAAACCTATTCTTACATGTATGTATATGTCTTTTTTTAAAAAATTTTTTATTTATTTATTTGAGAGCGACAGACACAGAGAGAAAGACAGATAGAGGGAGAGAGAGAGAATGGGCGCGCCAGGGCTTCCAGCCTCTGCAAACGAACTCCAGACGCGTGCGCCCCCTTGTGCATCTGGCTAACGTGGGACCTGGGGAACCGAGCCTCGAACCAGGGTCCTTAGGCTTCACAGGCAAGCGCTTAACCACTAAGCCATCTCTCCAGCCCTGTATATGTCTTTATATATGCTGACTTTCCGGTTTTATACATTTCTTTGTATACTTAGCTAAACATTATTTAATTTTAATTTTTGAAAATTAAAACAGCAAAATCAAATCCTACATGCTGCCATGGAGCCTTTATGAGTATAAAAGATACTCTAATATTATGCTTAGACAAACAGCCTCACGATAAAGGAAGGTTACAATGAATTAAACTATAGCTGTACTTGGAAATCATGATCTATACTCCTATTTGGGGGTTTTGAGTGCAGTTATTTCAAATTCATGTATTGTGTTCAACTGAACACTTTACAAAAAAAAAAGGAATGAATAAAGTTACTAATAGGTTTGTGCAATGACATACAGTTGAATGATAGTGGATATCAATCTGATCCCACATAATATACCTAGTCAGTACAACAAATTCCAGTAAAGACTCCACATTTTAGTATATTAGTTTGGGGTCTTTAGAGAAATAAAACCAAGAAGTTTTATAAAAAAATTACAAGGGGTTTTATGGAATTGACTTGCACAAGCAGGAAACTTTAATAGTGATTGTCAGAAGGCTAAAGAGCTGAGTAACCAAGTAGCTGCCCAGTCCAGGAAGCTGAAAAACCTAGCATAAGGGCAATGAATGAATAAGGTCCAGACCTTCAATGGCACTTTGTCCACGCAATCAAACATACTGTTAAGTCTCTTCTTATAATACAAAATATTATGGCTTAAAATGCTAAGCAAAGATCTTCATTGTTTGTATGTTGGAGTGTCAAGCTGATTATCTAGCACACTTACCTTGTTGCCTAACTGAAGCTTGCTCGCATTGGCAACCCTGACTTGGTGATCCAAGCTGGGAACTGAACATGTCCAAGAGTCAGTTTAGTACCATAATCCTAAATGGGAAACTTCAGATTACCTAGTAAAGTCTGTGTAATATTAACACATACAAAGCACTTGAGGATTGTTTAGTACCCACAGGCCCAACAAGTCTGCATATTGCTAGTAATTAGTATTCTTCCTGATGTGGGCCAGTGATCTCTTGTCTTTTAACAATCTATTTAAGTTTTCTCTCTGCACATCATTCCTGGAAACCTCTTTATTTTTATACTCTTTAAGATGAGTCTTGGTACTAATTTTTAATCTTAATTTTTTAACATTCTCTAGGTCATACAAACAGTACCTTTTAACAATAACCACAGGAGAGAATTAATCAAAGACACTTAAAGTAATTGTCAGGAAGTGAGAAAGTTGTCATTTCCATTGTTTTTGTTGTTGTAATTTGGTTATTTGGAATTTTTAAATACTCATTTAATTAATTATGAGAGAGAAAGAGGTATAAAAAGAGAGAGATAGAGAATGGGGGTACCAGGGCATCCACCTACTGCAAACAAATTCCAGACATATGAACCACCTCTGTGCATCTGGCTTATGTGAAGTACTAGGGAATCAAACACATCTCCTTAGGCTTCATAGGCAAATGCGGTAACAGCTAAGACATCTCTCCAGCCCATTGGTTGTTTTTTTTTTTTTATTAAGTAAATTTCATTAACCAAAATAATTTTGGCTTTACTGAAGGTTTTGTTGTTTTTTATGAACTTCTGTGTACTCTGATTCTCCATTGGCTGGTTTCTCAGGAACATATATACAAAAAGAATATTTATTTGAGTGCTCAAAAGAGGGCAGTATTTCCAGTGTCTCACTCATTCTGTTATTACTTCTGCATCTTATCAGAGATATTCCAAAATATTTTGATGTTAGGAATGTGAACCACTTCACTTCATTGCCTGGTTTCAAGGTCTAAGAAGAAAGCACACCAGTGTTCTGGCCTGAACTACAGAGTGTAGACACTCAACTGTATGAAGCAATTGACTAAGTATTGAAAGAATCACATTTTGTTGTATGTAATAACTTTTCTATCAATTCCAACAATCAAATAATACTACCTCTCAGTATATATTGCTTATGTACTATATTTATAGTTTAGTTCTATTTGATTTTCACCCATTTATCTAAATATTAGGCTTTGCCCACTCAATGATGCTCAAAATTGGAAGAAATTCAAATAATAAATATTAGGACATCATGTTTTAGAAGGTTTACAGAACATTCAATGATCCTACAGGCTTGGGTACATTCTGAAAATTTTTCTCATAAATGAGTATTTGGACAGAGCTGTTGAAATCTATAGAAAAAAGTTGAATAGTATGATAAAAAATGATAAAATGGAATTAAGTAGAAAGTACAAATATCAAACAAGAAAATCAAATCTCTTCAAAAACAAAGAAAAAAGCCTGATGAGCTAATTTAGGCATTTACCAGTGTCTCATTTATAGAGATCATATTTGTGTATTCACTGATCAAAATTAGATCAATATTATTGTTCTAGAAAAGTTTGCCATATTCTATGCAGTTAGAGTGGTTGATCTTTTTCCTTAATTATATATGCAGACAGTCATATGTTACTTGGAATAAAAGTAGAATGGGTTCTGCCTGGGATGATGGCACATGCCTTTAATCCCAGCACTCAGGAGGCAGAGGTAGGAGGATCACCTTGAGTTCGAGGCCACTAACAAAAAAAAAAAAAAGTAGAATGAAAGCCAAAATAATAATAATAATAATAATAATAATAATAATAATAATAATAATAATGGAATGGATTCTCTGGATATCTGTGGTAAGCATTTAAACCTAGCACTCTCAGAGCTTTTTACCAAAAGCAAACAGATTATTAGAAGATAAACATGGATTTATATTTTAAAATTCTGCTCCAATTAATATATCATATACAAACTAAATTAGTAGATGACTAGAGAACCCAAAGGAATGTTATATAAAAAACAAGTTATATGAAATATAATGATAATGGATGCCCCAAAGCCTTTACAAATCAAACATTAGATTGATTATTCTCTACACTTTGAACCAAAGATTTCATGTTGCTAGGAATAATATATGGAGCTAATTTTATTAACAATGAAACTTGCATACTGCAAGACTGATACTTATAAATATGCCAAGACTATATATTAGAGAATATGTCATTGTTTGTCTGATTTTCTAGTAGATAATTGTATTTTTTCTCTCAATACATTAGGCATTAATAAATTTAGAAGCATGATTATTTCAAAGTAATCATTTCTACTATTCTAAGAAATTTAAATTTTAAAAGTGTAGCTTTCTACTTGTATTAACATCATTTTCTAAAGGAAACAAAAACATGTTTTCCTCACTGAATTAGTGCTATTATGGTATAAATTCCACTGTATTTTTTAAACACTTAGCTTGCTGTTTTTAACCCAAATCTTTAATGTTCAGAACCTTGTAAAAATCGTAACTCTATGTTAATTATTTGCTGTCTACTAGAATGTATCTTTTAAGATTGAAGTAGTAATACTATTAGAATATCCTTTAACTTATATAAATATATGCATTCAATTATACAGATATACAGCTAGATAGATATAGATATGTATTTTTATAGTAATAGACTGTTGTAGCCAGTTTTGCATCGGTGGCATGAACATTCAAACAAGACACAGTTTAGGGAGGAAGGAATTTATTTCAGGCACAGCTCAAGGGAAATTTCCATCAGTGGTGGAAGAGGTGCTTCCATACATACAAGCAGAGAGACTATCACCGGCCATCAAACACCAAAAATGAAAACATAAATCTGTCAGCAAACACCAGGGAACCTGCTAGAGCTCAGACTCTTCTCTTACATCTTTGGGCTGAAAATCAGATCCACCCCATACATGCTTTAGGGCTGGACCCAGGATTGGCCCCAGTGACACCTCCTCCAGCCAGCTGGCTGCCAGATGGCTTAAAAGCTTTTATGAAATTCCTGAGTCTATTGTGGACATACATTCAAGCTACCACATAGAATACCTGGAATAATGTTACTTTCTAAAATTATTTTGCTATTAATGTTTAAAGAATTTAAGAATTGTTTTATCTAGTTCTTCAAGAAATAGCATTATGGTGAGTACCAGCATTAATGAAATAATAAGTTAGTTTTGTAAGAATGTGGTGCACGTTTTCATCTGTTAATTATTTATTTTACATTATTTCGATAAAAGACTTGATCTCGGGCTGGAGAGATGGCTTAGCGGTTAAGTGCTTGCCTGTGAAGCCTAAGGACCCCAGTTCGAGGCTCAGTTCCCCAGGTCCCACGTTAGCCAGATGCACAAGGGGGCACACGCGTCTGGAGTTCATTTGCAGAGGCTGGAAGCCCTGGCATGCCCATTCTCTCTCTCCCTCTATCTGTCTTTCTCTCTGTGTCTGTCGCTTTCAAAAAAAAAAAAAAAGACTTGATCTCAAAATTAGATCAATTTCAGAGCTATACTTAATAATATTTTCATCTATAATATCCTCAAAGCATATTCTCTGATTGTGAGCTAAAGATGGAGAATATCACAGACTCATTCACAAAACAATGAAACAGATACACATTAAAGTCCATCAGACCATAGGGAGTTGTAGAGTTCAATGAGGGAACTCAATCCAGACAGATGAAAGAAGTGATTGCTAATTTAAATTATGCAGTTTAGCACTGCAATGCAATGAGGATGTATTTTTTATTTTACTTTTGAAATAGGATTATGAAAGTTAGACACCTATGAGGAAGTATACAATTTCATTAAACCTGCCTTATCAAAATAACACAAACTGAGCGGTTTAAACAGCTAGCAGGATGTGTTCCCTCATTCTGGAAGAAATGAAGGCCTAGGTGTGGACAAGGTCAGTTTCTGTTAGGGTTCCTCTTCTTGCCATCTGTTCTCTGGTACTTCCCTTGTATCACTCTCTGCTTTAAGAATACATCGTCTCTTACCCGTAACTGATGGCTAACCGCACAATGCACGTCCCACATTTCCCAAAGAGGAGGGTCCCTGTGGAGGGGCCAGGACAGAAATAAAGCTAAGAATGGTACCAATATGCCTGTATACACATTGTATACATAGTTAATAACAGTAATAAAAAATAATTTAGCCATATTGAATTATGAGCTTCTTTTTCTTACATGATTTTACCTTACTAACATTTGTAAAATCCTTCGTCCCCACCAAAAAGATGCTTAAAATGGTTATGAAGGCTTTAAGATATAAGTTTTAAAGAGGTCTCAATTCAATCTCTAAAAATCATATATGTTTAAATATATATAATGCTTGTAATACTTATGTGGAAGAATTCCAGGTAAGATACCATGGTAAAAGCCATGTTGGAGAGAGTAGTGGAACCAAGACAGAAGCAGAGGTTCCATCTTCTGTCCAGCCAAGTCACTAGAGTGGACTCTAAGAAAGACAGATAATTATAACCAGGAGTATAGCAGAATCCCTGCCTCAACCCCAGTGGCCAACTAGGCCCACACCACCATGGGTCACAGCAGAGCCACAATCCAGGTGTAGGATGTCCCCAACATACAGAACAAAGACATTCAAGAAAGTAACTGGAACAATCTCAGAACCTCTCCTCAGCCACATCTGACTACATTGTCCACCAAACTCTAACCCCACATTTTTCTCTAACAGCAGAAAGCCAGGCTCAGGCAGCCTAGAGGAGCGATAGACACACAAGTAAAGGCAAGCTACAGACACACTCCAGGTTCGGTAATATTCTGAATGCCAGGGGGATGACCCCTAGCACATCATTTGGGCATCCCCATCTCCTGGAGGCCCAGCTGACAAGTATGGGCCATTAGCCCAGTGACAAAGGCCTCCTTGGGCCAAACCTTGTCAGTTTTGGTTTGTTTTTCCCTTTTCCACTTTGTCTTGTTTTGTTGTTGTTAGAATTTATTATTCTTTTCCTCTCTTCATACTCTTCTTACATTTTCAGTTTATGCTTAAATTTACTGATTGTGCATTGGCATTTTTTTTTTTGTTAATATTATTGCAGCTGCTCTAGTTTGTGGATGTTAGTGCTTGAGCAGTGCAGCCACTATAAGAGCATGTTGGGCCAGGCGTGGTGGCACATGCCTTTAATTCCAGCACTCGGGAGGCAGAGGTAGGAGGATCACTGTGAGTGCAAGGCCACTCTGAGACTACATAGTGAATTCCAGGTCAGCCTGGGCTAGAGTGAGACCCTACCTTGAAAAAAAAAAAGAAAAAAGAAAAAGAGCATGTTGGTATGAATCCCTAAAATCTGACATATAAATTGTTAGGCAACTATATTTAAAACCTCTGTCCAGCTGAGCATGGTGGTACATGCCTTTAATCCCAACACATGGGAAGTAGAAGTAAGAAGCTAGTTGTGAGTTTGAGGCCACCCTGGGACTACATTGTGAATTCCAGGTCAGCCTGGGCTAGAGTCAGACCCTACCTGTTAAAAGAAACAAACAACAAAAAGAAAGCCCTCTGTCCCAACTGTGTTCCAACAAAGTAGCTTTCGATGTCCTTCATGCTCAAAACCCACAAAAGACAGTAGTTAGCATGCTTACCTGCAAAGTGTAAGGACAAGTGTTCAATTCCCTAGGGCACAATGAAGCTAGATGAACAAGATGGCACTTGTGTCTGAACTTCATCTGCAATGGC
Source organism: Jaculus jaculus (assembly GCF_020740685.1). NCBI lineage: Eukaryota > Metazoa > Chordata > Mammalia > Rodentia > Dipodidae > Jaculus > Jaculus jaculus. The sequence goes on along the minus strand of NC_059106.1, from coordinate 122,233,011 downwards.
AAGAGGCCCTGGCTTGTCCATTAACTGTCTCTATATTTTAAATAAGTAAACAAAACATTTTTGAAAATATATAAATCATACTCTCTCCATCCAAGAACTAATGACAAAAGGAATTGATTGACTATTCAATAAAACTATAGGTGAAAATCTCCCACACTTAGAAAAAAAATGCTGGCCATCCAAACAGAAGAAGAATATTAACACAAAATAGACATTAATGGAGAAGGGCCTCTATATGACCCATAATTTTAATAATGGAAAACATATGTAGTAAAGAAATCTGGAGCTGCAGGAAAAGCCAGGTGAGGGGAGCTTCCACTCACAATGGAGCTCTCTGCAACTCAAGAAACGTGAAGGGAGAGAATGTGAGGGGACTTCCGGTCAAGATGGCAACCTCCTAGCTACACTACAGACAACAAGGAAAAAAAAAGGCAAGTATTCAAGGGAAAATAGGAAATTTTTGCAAGAGGGAGGGCACAGATTGGGGTAAAAGAGGGAAGCACACACCCCAACGACCCATGCCCCGCCACCCAGCCACCTGCGACCCACCCTGACCTGCCAAATCGGTGACCCGGGGGCCCCCGCGCGCACCAAGCCCCACACGCCCTGGCGGCCCCCGCGCCCCACACCCGTGCACCCCCCGCCCCTCCCCCCAGCGTGCCCGATGCTCCCTATCCACATGTGGCAGGCGCGCCCCAAGAGCCCCGTGGCATCCCGCTCCCCGGGCGCCAAGGCATGCACCGCGCCCCCGTGCACCAGACCCCCGCGCCACACCACCGAGCGCCTCGAGCCCCCCTGCACCCCCCCCACTGCGCGCCCCACACTCACTATATACACGCGGCAGACGTGCCCTGAGCGCCCCACAGCGTCCCAGGGCCTGGGTGCCCAGGCCTGCCCCATGCCCCTGCGGCCCCCCAGCGCCCAGGGACCCTCGCTCCCCACCCCCACGTGACTCGAGCCCCTCCCCCTCGCGCCCCGCCCTCCACCCGTGCGCCCCACACTCCCTACCCACACGGGGCAGGTGCGCCCCAAGAGCCCCGCGGCATCCTGCTCCCCGGGCGCCAAGGCATGCCCCGCGCTCCTCGAGCCCTCCCCATTGCCCCGCCCCCGCCGCGCGTCCAGAGCGCCCCGCTGTGTCCGGTTGCGTTGCCAGCTCCCATGCCCCATCTTACCACAGCATGCTCTGCGCCCACTGAGTGACCCGCGACCACGTGACCCCCTACCCCGCGCAACCCGCCCCCGCCACACACCCCCGCGTGTCCAGAGCACCCAGCTGCATCCTGCAGCATACTGCGCCCCCTGCGTGCCCTGCAATCCTAGCTGCCCCCCCCGCGCGCCTGCGCCCCCGCGCCCCCACACACAAATGCCCTGGTGCATCCAGCATGCCCCAAGGCCTGTGCGCCCAGCAGCGCCTCCTGGCCCCCCCCACCCCGCACGCCCCACGTCCCCCCCGCCGCACGAGGCCCGCGCGTCCTGAGTGCCCCCCTGCATGCCCAGGGGAGCCCCGCGCCCTGCACACCCCACCGCACGCAACCCCCGTGCGCCCACAGCGCGCCCCTCGCCCCCCGACCGACCAGAGCGCCCCATGTCCCCCGCCCTTTCAGGTCACCCCACCCCGCACACCCTGTACCCTGCCGCCTCCCGCACGCTCCACCCTGATTGCCTGGTGCCCGGCACACCCCACGCCCCACCCGTCGCGTGCCCCACTCGCTCCATACACCCCGTCACACCCCCCACTCCCGTCCGCCCATCCGCCCACGCACCCTCCGCACATCCCGCGTGGCGGTGCTCTGATCAGGTACCCACCAGTCATGCCTGCCAGTCTGCTACACTGAAGCTGAGACCTCCTACCTCGCCCTTGTTCTCTCATCCTGCTAGTAGATCAGCCACGTGGTGCTCAGTTCGCAGGCCTGTGCAGGCCACCCCTGCCGTGAATAGGTGACTGCCAGATCCCCTGCTGCTGTGTTCACATCACTTGCCGCCGGTCAGCCTCTGCTATGTCCTGATTCCGTACCTACGTCATCTGCCTCTGCACTACAATTGCACGTGCAGCGGGCCCACTCCCACAGCAAGAGCCACACAAGTCCACACTGAGTCACTAGCACCAGTGCAGGTGCCATCCCCTACCTGTACATCGCCACCCATCTCCCACTCCCCTGAGGCGGGAGAGCACAGACTGTTTACAGACCCCAGTGTACCCAGCCAGAGTCTGGGCACCTTCAGGGCTTGCTATCTCAGTCCCCTTTCAAGCTCAAAGGCAGGCAGCTTAGGTGCATTACTGGGTGAGAATTCAGGTAAATTTGGTGCCCCTGTCAGGCTATAGATAGGCGGCTTTGGCAAGAGTGAGAAAAAACCCAGGCTGCTTGCAACTGCCCCAGGCTGCCTTGGACTCTCATTAAGCTAGATCCCAGGCTGGTCCACCCACCTACCTGCCCATACACTGACATGGGTAGACCACAGCACAAAAGAAATAACACAAAAAATAAAATGGAAGAAAATCCAGACAGATCACCCAGTCCAACAAGGATCACAACTAACCAAAACATAGAAGAGTGTTTAGGGTCAGAACATCAAGTGGAAGCAATGAACAATGCAACCCTGACCAAACTACTGCTAGATCTGACAGGAAAGCTACAAAGGATAGATAATCGTATGGATGCTACCATCACTAAGCTAGAGCAATATGATAAGACACTGGAAGGAATTCAAAGAGAGCTAAGAGAGTTGAGGGAGAGTGAAAAAAAATAGGACCTTAAAAGTCAGCTGGCCACACTAAATGAAAACATAAAGAAATGCAAGGATGATTGCCAAGAATCATCAAGAAAATCAGAAAATGAGACAAAAAGGGAGCTGGACAAAGTGATGGAAGTGATACATAGGAAAATAGTAGAAAATACAAACTTAATTGAACAAGTCCAAAATTCACTAGAGGCTCTCAAGAATACAGTCAGAGAAGTGGAAGATAGAAATTCTGATCTGGAAGACAGGATGGAAGAAACAGTTTGAGAGTCCAAAAATTTCAGTAAGTTCAAAAGTTCCTGTGAACAGAACATGAGAGAATTGTGGGATACACTTAAATGTCCTAATATCAGAATCATTGGAATACCAGAAGGAGAAGAATTTAAGACCAAAGGCATGGAGAATTTATTTAATACAATAATTGAGGAAAATTTCCCCATCTCTTAAAAGAAAGGCCCATCAAGATTCAAGAAGCAAACAGAACTCCTAACCGACTAGACCAAAGGAGAATCTCCCCAAGACATATTATCATTAAGACTCTAAACATTGACACCAAGGAAAAAATCCTAAAAGTAGCTAGGGAAAAACAGCACACCACTTTCAAAGGAAACCCCATCAGAATTACTTCAAACTTCTCAATGGAAACCCTGAAAGCTAGAAGGGCCTGGAATGGAACTCTCCAAACTCTAAGAAACTATGGCTTCCAACCCAAACTGCTCTACCCGGCAAAAGTCTCCCTTATAATAGATGGTGAAAGGAAAACTTTCCATGACAAAACTCAGCTTTATAATTATATGAACTCAAAACCAAACCTACAGAAAGTACTCCAGGAAATTATCCACAGAGAAGAAACAAATAACCAAACACAAATGCCTACAAGAAGAAAATCACAGCAACCAAACCCAGAGTAGATAGAAAAAAAAAAAAAATTCCATGGAAATGCCAACACACCTCTACCACCACAACATGAAGGGATCAAATCAAATCTCACAGTCATCACCCTAAATATTAATGGCCTTAATTCACCCATCAAGAGACACAGGCTAACAGGGTGGATCAAAAAATTAGACCCCTCAATCTGCTGCCTTCAAGAAACCCACCTTACCACTAAAGACAGAAACCTCCTCAGGGTGAAAGGGTGGAAAACAATATTCCAAGCAAATGGGAATAAGAAACAAGCAGGTGTAGCTATATTAATATCAGATAAAGTTGACTTCAAACCAAAAATGATCAAAAAAGACAAAGAAGGCTACTTCCTACTTATATAGGCAACAATCCATCAAGAGGATATTACAATCATAAATCTGTATGCACCAAACACAGGGGCACTACAGTTCATAAAACAAAACCTACTTGACAATAAAACAGAAATAACCACCAACACCATCATAGCTGGGGACTTTAACACACCATTATCAGTAATAGACAGATCATCCAAACAGAAGCTCAACAGGGAAATAAGAGAGCTCTACAAAACCATAGAGCACTTAGACCTAACAGACATCTACAGAACTTTCCATCCCAAATCCACAGACTACACATTCTTCTCAGCAGCCCATGGAACATTCTCTAAAATAGACCATATACTGGGTCACAAAGATAGCCTCCACAAATTGAGGAAAATCGAAATAATTCCCTGCATGATATAGGATCATAATGCTATATTCCTAGAAATCAACAACAAAAAAACCAACAAGTACACCAACGACAACTGGAAACTAAATAGCACACTCTTAAACAATAAATGGATATTGGATGAAATAAAAAATGAAATTGCAAAATTCCTGGAATTGAATGACAATGAGAACACATCATACCAAAACTTATGGGACATAATTAAGGCAGTCCTCAGGGGAAAATTCATAGCACTCAAAGCCTTCATAAAAAAGACAGAAAGATCCCAAATCAATAGCCTAACCATCCACCTAAAGGCATTGGAAAAACAAGAAAAATCCAACCCAAAAAGCTCCAGAAGGAAAGAAATAGTTAAAATCAGAGCAGAAATTAATGAATTGGAAACCAAGGAAACAATTAAAGCAATTAACAAAACAAAGAGCTGGTTCGTTGAAAAAATAAAAAAGATTGACAAACCTCTGGAAAATTTGATCAAGCAAAAAAGGAGAGACTCCAAATTAACAAAATTCAAAATGAAAAAGGAGAGATCACAACAGACATCAGTGAAATTGGCAGAATCATCAGGACTTATTTCAAAAACCTCTACTCCACAAAACTGGAAAATGTGGAGGAGATGGATAAATTCCTGGATGCATATCCTCTACAAAAGCTAAACTCAGAGCAGATCAACCACCTCAATGAACCCATCACACTCATGGAGATTGAAAAAGTAATAAAAAACCTCCCAAAAAAGAAGAGTCCAGGACAAGATGGATTCCCAGCCGAATTTTATCAAACCTTCATGGAAGAACTCAAACCAATCTTCCTAAAACTGTGCCACACAATTGAAGAACAGGGAAAGCTACCCAACTCCTTCTATGAAGCTAGTATCACCCTAATCCCAAAACCAGGCAGAGATGCCACAAGAAAAGAAAACAATCAGCCAATTTCCCTAATGAACATAGACGCAAAGATCCTCAACAAAATACTCACAAACCAAATTCAACAACACATCAAAAGCATTATCCACCTTGACCAAGTGGGATTTATCCCAGGAACACAAGGGTGGTTCAACATACAAAAATCTGTCAATGTAATACACCCCATAAACAAGCTTACACATAAAAATCACATGATCATTTTGATAGATGCAGAAAAGGCCTTTGACAAGATACAACATCACTTCATGATCAAAACATTGGAGAGAATCGGCATGGCCGGTTCACATCTTACCATAATAAAGGCAATATACAAAGCTCCAAAGGCCCTAATAATACTTAATGGAGAGAGACTGAGGAATTCCCATTGAGATCAGGAACAAGACAGGGATGTCCTCTCTCACCTCTGCTTTTCAATATAGTTCTGGAAGTCCTAGCCCAAGCAATAAGGCAGGAGAAGGAAATAAAAGGGATACAGTTTGGAAAGGAAGAAGTTAAGTTAGCTCTATTCGCTGATGACATGATTATATATGTAAGAGACTCGAGAGACTCCATCCCAAAACTCCTGAAGGTGATTAACTCCTATAGCAAAGTAGCAGGATACAAAATCAATGCACAAAAATCGGTAGCATTTCTGTATGCAAATGACAAAGACACAGATAAAGAAATAAAGGACATATTCCCATTTTCAATAGCAACAAAAAAATGCAATACCTTGGAATAATGTTAACCAAGGAAGTAAAAGATCTATAAAATGAAAATATAAAAACTCTCAAAAAAGAAATTGAGGAGGACTTGAAAAGATGGAAAGACCTCCCATGCTCTTGAAGAGGCAGAATTAACATTGTGAAGATGACAATCCTACCAAAGAAAATATATAGATTTAACGCAATTCCAATTAAAGTCCCTACAGTGTTCTTCACAGAGATAGAAAAAATGATCTCAAATTTCATATGGAAAGGCAGAAGGCCTCGCATATCCAAACATATCCTCAGCAGAAGAAATACCTCTGGTGGCATCACCATACCTGATATCAAGATATAATACAAAGCCATAGTATTAAAAACAGCATGATACTAGCATAAAAACAGAAGTATAGACCAATGGAATAGACTTGAGGACCCGGATTTTGGGCCAAGCAACTATAGCTACTTGATATTTGACAAAGGCCCAAACAATATAGAGTGGAAAAAAGATAGAATCTTCAACAAATGGTGCTGGACAAACTGGATAACCACATGCAGGAAACTAAAACTTGCTCCACACATTTCACCATGCACAACACTCAAATCCAAATGGATCAAAGACCTCAACATAAGACCAGAAACTTGAAAACTACAGGAAGAAAATTTAGGAAGTACTTTCCATGATATAGGAATGGAAAAAGACTTCCTGAATAAAACCCCAGTGGCTCAAGTTCTTAAACAGTCACTCAACCATTGGGATCATATGAAGCTGAAGAGTTTCTTTACAGACAAGAATATAATAAGCAAAGCCAATAGAATACCCACAGAATGGGAGAAAATATTTGCAGGTTATCCAACTGATAGAGGCCTTATCTCTAGAATTTACAAAGAACTCAAAAGTCTATACAATAAGAAGACAAATACCCCACTCACAAAATGGGGCACAGAGTTAAACAGGCAATTCACAGAGGAAGAGATACAAATGGCAAACACACACCTAAGAAAATGTTCATCATCCCTAATCATCAGAGAAATGCAAACTAAAACAACTATGAGATTCCACCTTACCCCAATAAGGATAGCCAACATCAAAAGGTCAAATGAAAATAAATGCTGGCAAGGATGTGGAGAAGCAGGGACACTCATTCGCTGTTGGTGGGAATGCAGGATGGTACAAACACTTTGGAAAGCAATATGGAGACTCCTGAAAAAGTTGACTATAGAAATATCAACAGACCCAGTTATACCATTACTGGGCATGTACCCTAAAACCTTCAAACCAAAAGCCAGAGAGATTTGCTCAACCATGTTTGTAGCAGCTCAATTCGTAATAGCTAAAAGCTGGAATCAACCCAGATGTCCATCATTAGAAGAATGGATAACAAAGATGTGGTATATCTACACAATGGAATTCTATACAGCAGTAAGAAAAACGACACAAAGAAATTTGAGGAAAAATGGTTGAACCTGGAACAGATCATTCTCAGCGAACTTACCCAATCACAGAAAAAAAATCGACACATAGTCTCACTCATCTGCAACACCTAACCTGAATCTGCCCAAGATGCCTTACACCCAGAAAGCACCTCATGGACTAGACAATAAGAGGGAAGGGAGGGCGGGGAGGAAATCAAAAGGTGGAAAACAGTAATCCGGACCCAAACGGAATGATACCATAAAATTCTACTTCCTAAAAGACAGACCAAATGGGTGAACCTTCACTAGACCGTTACAGAAAACACCTGAACCACAAGACCTGGAGAGGATAAGATCAAGACTGACCTAAATCTCCTACATTTTCCCTCCCTCCCTCTCCTCCTCTTCCCTCTATCTCTCTCCTCTCTAACTCTTGTATATTAGTTATCTTTTTCCTCAATTTCTTAGTGGACAATGACCTGTAACACCCACTTCCAGCTTGGGCCTACCATCCACAATGAGCTTTTGAGCAGAGAAACCTACAAGGTTTTCCAAAAGAATGACAGACTTCTGTCAGAGTACTTGATGACCCACCAAAGGCCAGTGGTAAGACCCTATTGCTGAAGACTCCATATGCAGCTGATGCGTAAAATGGAATGACATGGCTGGAAGCCAGGAAAAGTCAGACCCCAGACAGTCAGTGTGTCTAGTGCCAGAAGGCGCTACATAGGTGACTGGGGGAAATGACCAAGATGTGTCCAAGCAACATATTGTTTAACCTAATTAGCAACAAAAAAAACAGATGTGATGCCCACACAGTGCAATATGGTACACAGCCATGGTGAGGAATCAATTGCTCTTGATTTGGCTAGCTGATCCACTCAGTGGTACTAGACCCATAGCTGGGGCTGGGAAACAATTCAGAACCATATCCAAACACAAGCCCACTCTACAATATCAAACTACCATCAATCACGGGGTATAAGAGGGCCTAAACCTATCATACTGTCTATCAAAAAAGTAAGTGTTATCTCAATTTTCCGGATGTTAACTTACTATCCGTTAGAGAATCTGCTTCTCTTTTCCAGATAGATGCAGATCCTAAGAAGAGAGCTGCCCCAAAATACCTCAAAAGGGGCCCAACTGAAACTAAGGACAACTGGTGAAATAAGCAAGGGTGATGTTTTCCTGTGAACCGGATACCAGCACAAAGGGGAAGGAGACCAACGCAGAGAAAAATCAACTCCTACCAAATCAGAGAGCCAGAGCCTCAGAGGCCCCCAACACCTCAGCACTGAAGCAGACCAAAAATGAACCCAACTTTGTGGAAGAGGGGGTGGAAAGAATGTCAGAGTCACATGTTGGGTCATGATTTGCAGAGACATTTATCATACCAATAACTGGGGGCTAACTCCACAATGCACGACCCATTTTCATTAACAAGGAGGGTCTAATGGGAGGGGGTAGATCACAGATGAGCCTAAATAATGGTACCAAACTGCCTGTATTTACTGAAAAGAAAACTAATAAATTAAATGTAAAAAAAAAAATAATGTGAGGTTTCTGGGAACTGGTAGAGTGCTTACCCAGAATGCACACAGCCCTGGGTTCCATCCCCAGTACTGCAAAATAAAATGAGGTTCTTTATTTTGAAAATGCTTTTAGCTGGGCTGGAGAGATGGCTTAGCGGTAAGTGCTTGCCTGTGATGCCTAAGGACCCCAGTTCGAGGCTCGGTTCCCCAGGTCTCACATTAGCTAGATGCACAAGGGGGCACACGTGTCTGGAGTTTTTTTGCAGAGGCTGGAGGCCCTGGCGCGCCCATTCTCTCACTCCCTCTATATGTCTTTCTCTCTGTGTCTGTCACTCTCAAATAAATAAATTGATTAATTAAAAAAAAAGAAAGAAAGAAACATGAAGGTAGAGCGGCAGTGAAAAATGGAGGAGCACATCACAAGTTAGAAGGACACGTGGAACAGTGATAGAACCAGAGCAGGTGCGGCTCCCTCCCCTCCCCCACTGCCTGTGCTAAGCTCCAGCAAACAGAGCAGTGGTCCTGGGACTCGGCCATGCAAAGTTGAGTGAACAGCAAGACCTAAGCTGGAGCAGGGTCCCGCAGCAACATCAGCAGCCCCGGCATTAGCAGCAGCGGCCCCAGCAGTAGCAGATACATTAGCAGCAGCAGTGGCAGATCCAGCAGCAGCTTCCAAGACAGCAGACGCAGATATAGCAGCAGCAGTGGAGGATCCAGCAGTGGCAGCTAAAGCAGCAGTAGCAGCGGCAGCAGCAGCAGTAGACCCAGAAGAGGTGGCAGACCCAGCGGTGGCAGCTGTAGCAGCAGTGGCAACAGATCCAGCAGCAGCTTCAGGAACAGAAGTGGCAGTTCCAGCAGCGGGGGTGCCGATCTGCAGGTACACAGATGCCAGGCTAAGTTTGCCCACAGGAGAAGCCAGTGCCCAGCTCTGGAAATCAGAACAGCAGCACAATGACCCAGCAAGCAACTTGACTGAGACCAAAATCATCCAAAAAGGTAACTGGGATTGTTTGCACCAGGGAAGGGTCTCATTGATCACAAGCTGACTTGGATCCCTCAACAGACCAGAAATCTTAACCTCTTTGTTGATAGAGTATCTGGTTGTTTTAATAACTACTCTTGCATAAATAGTCGGTGCTGTTTTTGACTGAATGTCTACAGTGTTTAGTTCAATTTTAGAATCTACCTGTATTTTATTACACTCAGCCTACTTGAATACTCCCATAGCAGGGCAGCTCAACCCCTAGGAACAACTTTGTAGATACTCTGAGAGCCTTAAGAGCCAAACCTAACACCTTAAGCTCTATCCAGAAGATACATAACATCAAATCAATTGATACAGCTAAGAATACCTAGCTAGCTAGAAAATCAGAGCATTAACTTAATCCAAGATGCAAAAATATGAACATTATAACAAAAGAAACACTAAAAAGCAAGACAATATAAATACCTAACAGTATTAATGCATCAGAAATGACCTCCAGTGAGAAGGAGTTAGAGGAAATGCCTGAGAAAGATTTCAAAATGATTGTAAATATGTTCAAAGAAGTCAGAGAACAAATAAAAGGAGTCAAAGAGGAACTCAAAGAAGAAACCTAATAATCAAAGAAGACGGAGGATACCAATTTCATGAAATAAAGAAGGAAATACAAGACATAAATAAGGAAATAGAAAAAATAAAGAAAAACCAGTCAGAATTACTAGCAATGAAGAACACAGTTAATGAAATTAAAAAAAAAAAAAAAAAAAAAGCAACTCTGTAGAAAGTCTCACCAGTAGAATCGATGAAGGAGAGGACAGAATATCTAAGCTAGAAGTCCAGGTGACAGACCTAATACAGTCCAACAAAAAGAAACACAAACTTATAGAAAAGGATGAGTGGGAATTTCAAGATATTTGGGACACTATGTAAAGATCAAATATGAGAATTCAGGGCATAGTAGAAGGAGAAGAATTACACTCCAAAGGCATAGTAGGCGTCTTCAACAAAATCATAGAAGAAAACTTCCCCCAAATTGGGAAACAGGTGCCAATGCAGATACAGGGAGCCTTTAGAACCCCAGCCAGACAAAACCCAGAAAGAAACTCTCCTTGTCATATTATAATCAAACTACCAAACACACAAACCAAGGAAAAAAATATTGAAAGCAGTTAGGGAGAAAAATCAAGTTACCTACAAAAGTAAACCCGTCAGGATTACAGCAGATTATTCAAAACAAACTTTCAAAGCCAGAAGCGCTTGGAGTGATATATTCCAAGTTCTGAAAGATAACAACTGTCAACCAAGGCTACTTTATCCTGCATAGATATCCATTCAAATAGACAGAGAAATAAGGTCATTCCATGACAAAAGTAGGTTAAAGGAGTATTTGAAGGCAAAACCAGCTCTACAGAAAATACTTGATAGGATCCTCCCTGCTGAAGAAAAGGAAAAGTACACATATAAGGAACCTGGAAAAAAGAAGCAATACTCATATACTACTAAATACAAGAAAGCAAAGGTAGAACCGGATCCAAAAAAAAAATAAATAAAAATAAATAAATAAAAATAAAGGCAAACATAAATAAACACCTTTCAATAATATCTTTTAATTTCCATGGCGTCATGCACCAACCAAAAGACATAGGTTTGCAGACTGGGTTATAAAACAGGATCCTTCAATTTGTTGTCTCCAAGAAACTCACCTTTCACAAAGGATAGAAATTATCTTAGGATGCAAGGTTGGAAAACGGTGTTTCAAGCACATGGGCCTAGAAAGCAATCAGGGGTTGCTATCCTAATATCTGACAAGGTAGACTTCAGTCCAAATTTGGTCAAGAAAGATAAGGAAGGCCACTTTATATTGGTTAAGGACACACTCCATCAGGAAGACATTTCAATCCTAAACATATATGCACCTAACATGGGGGCTCCCAAATTCATCAAACAAACACTACTAGAGTGTAGGTCACAAATAACACTAAACACAATGGTGGTGGGTGACTTTAACACCCCACTCTCATCAATTGATAGGTCATCCTGGGAAAACATAAACAGAGAGGCATCTGGACTAAATGAGGTCATAGAAGGAATGGACCTAACAGATATATACAGGACATTTCATCCAAAGGCTGCAGAATATACATTCTTTTCAGCAGCACATGGAACATTCTTTAAAACAGACCATATATTAGGAAACAAAGAAAATCTTAACAAATTCAGGAAAATTGAAATAATTCCTTGCATTCTATCTCACCACAATGGAATTATACTACAAATCAGTAGTAAAAAAGGCTATAGAGCATATACAAAATCATGGAAATTAAACAATACACTACTAAATGATGAATGGGCCAATGAAGAAATCAAGAAGGAAATCAAAAAATTTATACAGTGAAGGGAAAATGAGAACACAACATATCAAAATCTGTGGGACACAATTAAGGCAGTTCTAAGAGGTAAATTTATACCCTTAAGTGCCTATATTAAGAAATTAGAAAGCTCCAAGTAAACGACCTAATGCTTCACCTTAAAGACTTGGCAAAAGAAGAAAAAGCAAACCAAAAATCAGTAGACAGGAAGAAATAATAAAGATTAGGGCAGAAATTAATGAAATACACACACACACACACACACACACACACACACACACACACAAAAAAATCCAAAGAATTAATTAAACAAAGGGTTGGTTCTTTGAAAGGATAAACAAGATTTATAAACCCTTAGCAAATCTGATCAAAAGAAAAAGAGAAGAGACAAAAATTAATAAAATCAGAGATGAAAAATGTAACATCACAACAGAAGCCAGAGAAATTCAAAAACTCATAAGGACATTTATAAAAGAATATACTCCACAAAGTATGAAAATCTGAAAGAAATGGATGATTTCCTTGATTTATATGACCTACCTAAATTAATTCAAAATGAGATTAATCACTTAAATAGACCTATAACAAACATGGAGATCTGAACAGTTATCAATAATCTCCCAACGAAAAAAAGGCCAGGCCCAGATGGATTCACTGCTGAATTTAACAGACATATAAGGAAGAGCTAACACCATTGCTTCTTAAGCTTTTCCAGGAAATAGAAAAAAAGAAGGAATTCTACCAAACTCCTTCTATGAGGCCAGCATCACCCTGATACCAAAACCAGGCAATGATAGAACAAAAAAAGAAAATTACAGACCAATCTCCCTCATGAACATAGATGAAAAAATTCTCACCAAAATATTGGCAAACAGAATACAAGAATATATCAGAAAGATCATTCACCCTGACCAAGTAGGCTATATCCCAGACATGCAGGGATGGTTCAATATACACAAATCTATAAATGTAATACATTATATAAAGGGGTAGAAGGAGAAAAATCACATGATCATCTGCTTAGATGCAGAGAAAGCATTTGACAAAATCCAACATCCATTCATGATAAAAGTCCTACAGAGACTGGGAATAGAAGGAACATATCTCAACATAATAAAAAGTATTTATGACAAGCCTACAGCCAACATATTACTAAATGGGAAAAAACTGGAAACTTTTCTACTAAAAGCAGGAACAAGACAAGGGTTTCCACTGTCCCAGCTTTTATTTAACATAGTTTTGGAAGTATGAGCCATAGCAATAAGGCAAGAGACACACATAAAAGGGATACAAATTGGAAAGGAAGAGATCAAGTTATCATTATTTGTAGATGACATGATTCTATAGATAAAGGACCCTAAAGATTCTACTAGTAAACTGTTAGAGCTGATAACAACCTACAGCCATGTAGCAGGATACAAAACAAATACACAGAAATCAGTAGCCTTCATGTATGGTAACAATAACCACACAGAGGATGAAATCAGAAAATCACTCCCATTCACAATTATATATATATATATATATATATATATATATATATATATATATATATATATATATAATAAAGTACCTTTGAATTAACCTAACCAAGGAAGTAAAGAATCTCTCCATTGAGAACTTTAAAACATTCAAGTGAGAAATTGCAGAAGACGCTAGAAAGTGGAGAAACATCCCCTGTTCCTGGATTGGAAGAATCAATATTGTGAAAATGGCAATCTTACCAAAACAATCTACACATTTAATGCAATCCCTATCAAAATTCCAAAGGCATTCTTCATGGGAATAGAAAAAACAATCCACAAATTCATTTGGAATCACAAAAAAACTCGAATATCTAAAATAATACTGAGAAACAAAAATTAGGCTGGTGGTATCTCCATAGCTGATTTTAACCTATACTACAGAGCCATAGTAACAAAAACAGCATGGTGCTGGCACAAAAACAGACATGTAGATCAGTGGAACAGAATAGAGCACCCAGATGTAAGCCCAGGTCACTATAGCCATCTGGTATTTGATAAAAATGCCAAAAATACTCACTGGAGAAGAGTCAGCCTCTTCAGCAAATGGTGTTTTGAAAACTGGATATATATCTGCAGAAGGATGAAAATAGATTCTTCACTCTCGCCATGCACAAGAATTAAGTCCAAATGGATTAAAGACCTTAACATCAGACATGAAACTCTGAATCTGCTAGAGGAAAAAGTAGGGGAAACCCTTCAACATATTGGTCTTGCCAAAGACTTTCTGAATACAACCCCAATTGCTCAGGCAATAAAACCACAGATTAATCTCTAGGACCACATGAAATTACAAAGATTTTGTACTATAAAGGACACAGTGAAAAAAGCAAAGAGGCAACCTACAGAATGGGAAAAAAATCTTCACAGATATATATCTGATAGAGGATTAATATCTAGGATACACAAAGCACTCAAAAAGTTAAATAATTAGGAATCAAACAAGCCAATCAAAAAATGGACTTTGGAGCTAAATATAGCATTCTCATAGGAAGAAATATGAATGGCCTATAAGCATCTAAAAAAATGTTCTATGTCACTAGTCATCAGGGAAATGTAGATTAAAACTACATTGAGATTCCATCTCATTCCTGTCAGATTGGCCACCATCATGAAAACAAATGACCATAAATGTTGGTGGATATGTAGAAAAAGAGGAACCCTTCTACACTGCTGGTGGGAATGCAATCTGGTCCCGTCATTGTGGAAATCAGTGTGGAGGTTCCTAAGACAGTTAAAGATTGATCTACCATATGACCCAGCTATAGCACTCCTAGGCATATATCCTATGGACTCATCTCATTTCCTTAGAAGTACTGCTCAACCATGTTTATTGCTGCTCAATTTATGATAGCTGGGAAATGGAACCAGCCTAGATGTCCCTCAACTGATGAATGGATAATGAAGATGTGACATATTTATACAATGGAGTTCTACTCAGCGGTAAAGAAAAATGAAGTTACGAAATTTGCAGAAAAATGGATAGATCTGGAAAGGATTATACTAAGTGAGGTAACCCAGGCCCAGAAAGCCAAGCACCACATGTTCTCCCTCATATGTGGATCCTAGCTACAGATTATTGGGCTTCTGCCTGAGAAGAAAGATACTTAGTAGCAGAGGCCAGTAAGTTAAAAAAGGAGTTATAAAAGGAAGATAAAGGAAGGGAAGAGGCTATTCAATAGGTTGGTATTGTACATGTAAGTACAATGATTGAGATGGGGAACGTGTGGGGGGATGGAGGGAGGATATTATCATGGGATTTTTTTAATAGTCATTTAAAATTTTAATAAAGATTAAATTAAAAAATAAAATAAAATAAAAAGAAATTTACTAAAACCCTCAAAGGGAAAATGCCAACTCACATAAAATGTCAGGAATTCCAGAAAAACCTCACATATTTCAACAGCAACCCTATGAAACAGAAAATATTGCAATAGTTTATGCCAACCTCTGAAATTAGATAACTACCACAAAGAATGACATATGCAGAAAAGGTATAAGTTGAGGTAAATGTAAAGTTGAGCTATAAGGTAAAGTCGATGAAGAAATAGTATCTCTCAAGACAAACAAAAATTAAGGCAATTTATCTTAATCAAATAAGCTCCACAGAATATTCTAAGTGGAAAATTACACCAGGACTGGGTGTGTTGGTGCATACCTCTAATCACAGCACTCAGGAGGCAGAGGTAGGAAAGTTGCTATGAGGTTACATAATGAATTCCAGGTGAGCCTGGGCTAGAGGCACTCTGCCTCAAAACAACAAAATAAAATATAATAAAAAGATTAGACTAGAAAGAGATAGTCCCATCTGAGAGAACACACAATGAAACATACCTCAATCAAGATACAAATGAACAAAAAAGATATAGGATGGAATCAATTATGTCTAACATGACAAATCAAAAAAATGTCAGGAGAACAAGAAATGTCAATAGTCTGTCAATTTAGAAAATCTTCCAATCACCCAACAAAGTATTAGGGAATAGAAAGACATATCTATAAATTGCTGAGATGACTCTCTAGTTCCAGCTAGGAACAGCTCAGGGAATAAAATGATCTAGTTAATGCTTACAGTCTCCAGGAAGTTTAATGAAAGAGGGAAAGCTTAGCATAAACAAAAAACTGTCACATATCTGGGTGGAAATAGTCTGAACACTGGAGGTGGAGTAGAGCAAATACACCTCAAGTCTTCCCCCAGCAATGTACCTCCTGCATTGCTACCAGCTGGGTATTAGGCTTTATCATAAACACATGAGGTAGACATTTCATATTCAAACTACCACATAAGTGGCCTCTACTCACAAATAAAAAAGATACAGACTAATGACTGATTTGAAAGACAAATTTCAACTCCTTTTGTTTCTAAGAAATTCACCTACCCAGGAAAAATATTCAATAACCAAGTATCAAAGAAACGAAATCAATCTACTAAACAAATGGAAGGTATAAACATGTAGAAGTTACTGTCCTTATATTAGATTAAGTAGAACTCAAAGTAATCAGAAAAAAAGAAAATGGGGAGATACTATATACTAATAAAGGAATAATTCATCAAGAAAATATTAGAGTGGTAAATATTTATGCATCATATATTAAAGCCCTTTAATTTTATAAGACAAACAACATAAAAGACACAAGAGATCACATAGATGCAAACACAATGATAGTGGGAGTCATTAATCAATCTCATTCTCTGATAGGTCATCTGGATTATTAACCTGCAAAGAAACTTCAGAGCCAAACTCCGCCAATGATCAACTGAACAAAACACTTATATATAGATCTATACAGATATCCCAGAAGGTAGGGAACACACATTTTTCTCAGAGGCACATGGAACCTTCTCCCAAATCAATTACACAATAGGCTATAAAACAAACCCTACCAAATCAAAAAAAAAAAGAAAAAAAAGAAAAAAAACTGAGGTAAGCCTTTGAGTCCTTTGAAACAGTGGAATGAAAGTAGAAATCAACAAGAAAAAATGCAGAAACTACACAAAGTTTGAGACTGCCCAACATACTATTAAATGAGCAATGGGTTCTTACAAAGTAATATAGGCTAAGCTTCATATAGCAATTCAACTGTCATAGTCTCCTCTATCCATGAATCTTAATACACTCTGAAATTTTCCAGTATTTTCTACAACTAAATTATTAGTATGTTATGTGTTCTTTTTTTTTTTTTTTTCACAAAAGCTGTCAGCACATTGGCAAACAATGAAGTCATAGGCGGACCATGTGGAGCACCACTTGCTTTCTGCATATTTGTGGTGAGTTGTGGTTCACAGACCCCCTGAAGCATCATTGTAGCATCCCGAGGCAGACAAGCATAAAGAGTTGCTTGGCTACGGGGATGGTGTTGGACTGGAATAGTCAACACATCCTTATACAATGCTTTTAGTATCCTGCTAAGAACCAGGAGTCCCCACCTGTACTGAGCTGCACATGCACTCACTCTAAATAATTAAGTAGATTTTTTTTTTCTCCCCTTGGAAAACATTACTTGTGTTCAATAACCATTCAAATATGTTTTTAGATATATTTTCCTGGAAAAGCAGAGGGCTATCTAGCCTAGACTACTTTGGATTGTATCCACAGTAAGACAAACTGTGTGCCATAACTGAGATTTTAGAAAGAAACCCCTATCTTTTATCTTATTGTGCACCTTGGAAAAGAACACACAGAGTTGCCAAGCTCCCCTAGTGGGTAGTGCTGAGGAAGGACCCAGTTGTCTGGCTCCTCCAAAGGGGTTGAGGAGGAGGATGAGGGTTGATGGCCAGGAACACACCACCAAGCTGGGAGTCTTGTCGAAGCAAGAACTCACTTTATTGTTACAGGCAGTTGCCTATATAGCATTGAGAAAAAGGGTAGGGATTCTAGGATGGGGGGAGAGGTAAAGGCCAATAGTAAACTGGGACCTTTAAGATGATAGGTCCCAAGCATACCGAGCATGGGAATTCCATCTCCTATGTGGAACTAGCAGGCCAGAAGCCATTAGGCGTGGCTGGCCAGAGGCAAATCGCCAAACTTTAGCTAGGCTCAGGAAGTTCCACTAGGCCTCAGGCCTGGGTCTTGAAAGGCCAAACACAGAGTGAAAAAAAAAAAATCTATATAATCCAAACCTACCAATCACACCAGAGGAACACCCAAGCTATGGCCCTAGCAAGTGATTTATCCTCCCCTAAAAATCCTACAAATAGAAGCCATAGAACATTTCCAAGAGCCTTTGAATTCAAGGTAAACATGCTTTGGCTTATACCCAAAGAAGACATTGAAAGAAAAGTGGGAAAATAATTATGCTTGTTGAGTTAGTGGTCATAAATTCAGGCAGTATCCTCAGCCAGGATCCTCAGAGTCTGAGATCTGCCTCAGGGGAAGGGCTTCTGGGGTTACAATTATTCTTCCCTTCTTCTTAGCATCTCTGCAAGTGAAAAAAATAGTTGCTTGACTAGGTGAGTGACTGACAAGTTCCATCTCCTCTGGTCATGAAGAAGTGGCTCCTTTCTAATGTTACCAGGGAAACAGAAGGTGAGGGCTATCCTTCAATGGTCTCCAAGCCTAATGTCTGTCTACCTAAGATGACAGAATAAGGAGCCATGGAAGCAACGTTAGTCACTGTCCTAGTAATTTTGATAAATGAGGGGCTGTTAGAAAGGGTGCATGCTGCCCAGTTAAATGTCACCCAATTATCAAAAGTGCTGTTCTTAATGATGTTTTTAAATTTAATCTCAATTGCATTTTTCTAATTAGCCTATAAAGAAATACAAACTTAAGATGAGGCTCTGTTGTCAAATACTCCAAAATAAAATCCAAACTGATTTGAACTGTTAGCTAGCAAATTCAATATCAATTTTGATATCAAAACCAAAATCACAGATTTCTCAGGTCAGATGGCAGATTAGAACATTCCTCTGTATGATTCAGTGAATGGTATGCATCAGGGTAGGATGACACTATTCCAAAGAGATGAAGAGCATTGGGAATCACAAAAGAGGTCACAGGACAGCAAAGAATCCATCCTAGCCTCCCCAAAGGAAGAGGGCAAACCAAAACCACAACCACAAGGCAAAGCATGTGTCTCCAGTGAAAACCTTCTGGTAGTTTTCACAAGACAAGCACACATTTCTTATGCTTGAGGGGTGTTATGACAGTAATTCCTCCCATTTGGCAAACTAATACTGGAGAAGATATCAACTGTGTTTCTCCTTTCTCCCTGTTTTCTCTAATATTATAGCCAGAAGCCAACTTTAAAGGGGTCTATTACTTGGGACTAACCTACACTGGAGACTTTCTGGACACAAAAATAATCAGAAACCAGGGAGCATGACAATGCTCTGCCACAGTGTCTGGGAGGTAGATGGTTACAGGAGACAACAAGTGTGATGGGAAGGATCAGACAGACATGCTAAGCTTAGGCAACAAAATACTCAGTCTATGAAGGGCATAATGGCTGGTGGAACCCCACTCTGTTGTAAGGACAGAGTCCTGATGCCTGAGGAAAACAGCTGAGAGTAAGAGCCCCAATCCTCCTGAAGGCAGTGTGTTCTATCTCTGGAGAAGGTGGCTGCAGGCAGAACTGAGATTTCTGAAACTCATATCCAGTGAATCATTGAAGATAGGCTTCCTCATCTATAAGGTAGGCTGGTTTATTGCCTGGAAGGGTCTGAAAACAATGGCATGGAATGATAGAGTTCTAGATATGGCTTGCAATATCACTAGGCAACTAAACTTGAATGTTAGACAAAATTTCAAGTTTTTGCACCATCCTTTAAATATATCTGCTTTGGTAAAGAATGTGCTTTGTATCTACACTTTTCTTCAAGATTTGCAAAAGTAATAATTTAATATCAGTCATTGTGACTTTTGTTCTTAAAAGAGATAAAGGGATTCCCATGTCCTTGATAATCTTTGTGTTTAAAGTCATGTTAAAGTGCCCTCTTTCTTAATTCCTGAGTCAGTGAGTTAACCCTAAATTGTAAAAATAGAATGTCAGATATTAGCAATGTTGGTACCAATTAGACATAAACAGATGTCTAACCTAACTTTCATGTATTCTGAGAATCATGGATGAAACATAAAGTTGCTTTATGTTAATCAAAGTGTGTGTAATGTACATCAGATAAATTGCTATAGATTTCCCTTTAGGATTAAACAAAGAACACTTCTGGTCCAGCAAAGACAAAAAGGATTATTTTTAAGTAATTATTTATTTATTTGAGGGTGATAGACAGAGAGAAAGAGAAAGAGGCAGATAGAGATAGAGAATGGGAGTGCCAGGGCCTCCAGCCACTGCAACTGAGATCCAGAAGCATGTGCCCCCTTGTACATCTGGCTAACAAGGGTCCTGGGGAATCAAGCCTCGAATCAGGGTCCTTAGGCTTCACAGGCAAGTGCTTAACCATTAAGCCATCTCTCCTACCCCAAAAGGATTATTTTAAAACCAAGTTGTTGTTTTAGTTTATAAATACCTAAGTTCTGCTTTACTTTTATTAAACTATGTGTAATCAACAGTCTTTTTCAAGATTTAACTTAAGACATTATATTAGTTTAATGTCTGAAGCTCATGTTGATTGAAACAAAGTATCTCTCAAAACATATCTCTGCTCCAGGATACAGCCTCATGCATGTTGCAAGATCATTTGGGAGAAATGGTCTTCAGTTCAACTGTTCTTGAAATCCAGTGATTAAATTATCTTTGCTACCAGACTTATCTTGATTGTTGGTATCAACATAGGTACACAGATTAACCAAAAATATTTCTAAACACAAACTCCAAGGTTTTATTCAATCTTAATTACCTTATTCTGGCGAAGACAATTTCTACACATGTGCTTGGTCTTTATCAAATAAATTGATTTAGATTTGTTGGTTAAACAAAAACCTGTTGCCAAGGCTGTTAATATGTTCTTCCTAGATTTATGGTGTTAGATATTTAAGAGTAAGGCATGCTTACTTTCTATGTTATAGATATGCCTTGTAATGGCAACAAACAAATAAATATATTTGCTAGACAGATTTTAACCTTCTGTACCATTCTTTAACTATTTCTGTTTTGCTAAAGAGTAAGGTGATCACATGTTCTTTGTATCTATACTCTCCTTCCAAAGATAGGTATTACTGTCCTTCTGAGTGCTTTAGAACCACACATAGAAGACAAAGCCAATTTTGGAGAGAGAACCAAGCTTAAAGTACAAACAGTAATTTGCTCCCCACTAAAAAGTCAAAAAGACCCCAGGAGATGATGTGATAGTAGGTTCTGTCAGCCTATCTTATAATTCTGGTAAGCTACCTGTCTTCTTGGTTGGGGGTGTCACAGAGACCCAGAGATTGGACATCTTGTACTGTGTGCTGCAGGAAAAAAGTTGCAACAGAGAATACTTTCAAGGAACTCCAAATGGTTAACATATCTCTGACTCATCCAGCAGATGACACAATTGCTAAAAGATACATAACGTTCTTCCTAGGACACTAAGAGTCATTCCTAAAGAGCCTCTAATTACATGGTCTTAAACACCAGCAAGAGCATATAACCAAAAGTATTATAATGTAATCAAAGATTTAGGCTAACACACTTCCCTGTTTGATTCTAAATATAAATTTACATGTCTCTTGGTCATATGTTTAAGGCTCATAACTCTAAGCTCCTACATAGACTTATGCCTCCTTCCAATAGAGTAAAATCCTCTCCTACTATCTTGATAACCACCATAAGATTATTAATGTTTATCTTTCATAAATGTTACTTTGGGTTCAAAAAGAAAACTAAAGAAAAGGACATACACACAAGTGGTGAAGAGACCATAGACTGATTCAGAAGAAATAGAAAAGCCTTTCCATCGTTGACTTGTAGTTAAACTCCTTCTTGATGAGCTCTAACTTCATGTTCAGCTACCTTATTTAGTTTGAAGATCTTAGAGGAGAGTTCAACAGTTTCTCTAACAGAAGTTAGAGTGTCCTCTCAGGAGAAAGGACTAACATGGATTAGGTGAAAGGTAGGTGTTTGCTGATAGGGATTGGCTCACTGAAATATAGATGCCACCTTTCCTACCTTGGCATACCAGGACTAGAACTTGAATCTGATTCAGTCTCATATAAGATAACTAAAAGGAGAAACTCCACAGCAACAACAACTCCTTGTTTCTTTTGCAGTATTGTGTGTTTAGCCTCTGTGGTGGGTGCTTTGTAAGTCAATGTTTCTCCTCGGCCTACCAGCCAATCATACCTAACCCTTCATACCTGACCCTTACGTTGAGGCTCATTTTATGTATCATTGCACAATATTAATGTTCTACACTATATGTAGCATGGTAATATGCTACTTTGTCACATAATAAAAAGTTATGATAAAAATTCAATAAGCCTAAGAATAGTAAACTGCAGTGTTATTTTAAAAAGCCACTGAAATGTCATGATTCACAGTTTAATGTGGTCAATGATTATTATAAAAATATACATGTAAAATTTTAAGAAGAATGCAGAATTGCCTATTATAGGAAAGAACCAATAATTCTTAGTAATCAAGATTACTCATTCACAAACTATGTACCTGCTTATAGGTTAGAAAATGGGCAAAAATACATATGCATAAAGAAAACAAAACCATGCTAAATAGAAAAACTGAGTTGTGGACCCAATATCAAAACTTTTTCAAAGGGGAAAATGTAAAAATACAAGATACTGATATTATATTGCTGGGGTCCTCTGGCAGGCAGGTAGTGCTGTGGAAGGACCAGGCCTGCAGGTTCCTCCCTAGGGGTTGAGGGGATGATGAGCGTCGGACGACTCAGAAACCTCACCTGGCCACCGGAGACAAACCACACTGAGTTGGGAGTCTTTTTGAAGAAGAAACTGACAAAAAAAACTTACTTTATTGCTATGAGCAGTTGCCTATATCATGTTGGGGATGAAGGCGGGGATTTTAGGATAGGGGAAGAGGTAAGGGCCAATAATAAACTATAACTATTGAAATGGTAATTACAATTGCCGCACAGAAGTGGCAGGCCAGAAGCCATTAGGTGTCTTGCTGAGTCCTAGCTGGCCAGAGACAGGTCGCCAAACTTTAGCTAGGCTCAGGAAGTTCCACTAGGCCTCACACCTGGGCCTTTCAGCTCTCATCTCCCCCTTTTATTTTTGTAAGAGCATTAGTCTCCATGGCTCCTGTCTTAGGTTATCCCCCTCTGGAGATCTTATCTGTCATTGGGTACCATGTGTTTAGCTCTCTGAAAACCCACTCCATGCCCTATCTTAGGTTGTCCCCCTCTGGGGATCTTACCCAACATTGGTCACATGCAGGGCAGAGGTGGTGGCAGTGAGTCATCTGAGGAACTTAATTCCTGAGTTGCCAGACTGTGATAATGTATTTTGACCTGATGAAGTTTTATTGCCTCTAGCCTGTGGTGCATAAATTGTGCAATTTTGTTAATTACACAAGGCCTGACAGTGAGGATAAGGAGAAGGGGGGGGGGTCCAGGTAGAAGGAGAAGTTAGGGTAAGAAGTCATGTAAGTGCGTCCAGAGTGGGCTGTCATGGGGGTCCCGTCGCCTCTTCTCCAAGTCTTCCTGGAGCCTCTTAATCTTGTCCTGGATGATTCCAAATTTATTGGCGTGAAAGCGGCATTTTTGCTGTAAAAACATAAGCCCCATTTTTGGCTGTTAGTAGGTCTAGTCCCCTCCTGTTTTGTAGGACTACCTCAGCCAGGGAATCTAAGTCCCAGGAATAATATCTACATCTGGGATTAAGGTGGTTGGGGCACAAAGGCCCATCCAATTGGTGGGCAGAAAGTCATAGACCATCCCCCATCCACAACATAAACTATTCTAGAAGGTGGGCAGCATTGAGCGCTGGGCTCAGTTCTGTTAAAAGTACAGAAGGAGAAGGAAGGATGAATGTATCCCACATCTATACTGGAATTATTAGGAGAAGGTGGGGCCCAAATGCCCAGAGGAAACATTGGGAAAAGCTGAATGGGGATGGAGAAGGTGGCTGAGCAATTTTTTTTTTTAATTTTTTATTTATTTATTTGAGAGCGACAGACACAGAGAGAAAGACAGATAGAGGAAGAGAGAGAGAATGGGCGCGCCAGGGCTTCCAGTCTCTGCAAATGAACTCCAGACGCATGCGCCCCCTTGTGCATCTGGCTAACGTGGGACCTGGGGAACAGAGCCTCGAACCGGGGTCCTTAGGCTACACAGGCAAGCGCTTAACCGCTAAGCCATCTCTTCAGCCCAATTTTTTTTTTTTTTTGAGAGCAGCAGACATAGAGAGAAAGACAGATAGAGGGAGAGAGAGAGAGAGAGAGAGAGAGAGAGAATGGGCGTGCCAGGGCTTCCAACCACTGCAAACGAACTTCAGATTCGTGTGCCCCCTTGTGCATCTTGCTAACGTGGGACCTGGGGAACCGAGCCTTGAACTGGGGTCCTTAGGCTTCACAGGCAAGCACTTAACCGCTAAGCCATCTCTCCAGCCTGGCTGAGCAATTTTTTTTATGGGCAACTGTACTGCAAGCAGCCAGTGAGGCCCAGATATTTTAGGTTTCTCCCTGGTACCCAAATGGGTCATTTTTCTTTTTACAATGTTTTGTCCATGGACAAAAAAATCCATGAGCTTTACATAAGTTTCTATCAAAAAACTCTTTTTTCTTTTTATTTTCTGTTTTTTGAGGTAGGGTCTCACTCTAGCCCAGGCTGACCTAGAATTCACTATGGAGTCTCAGGGTGGCCTCAAACTCACAGCAATCCTCCTATCTCTGCCTCCCAAGTTCTGGGATTAAAGGCGTGCGCCACCACACCCGGCTAAAAGTACAAGCCTAAAGCCTAAATCTACAGCACATTTTAGGAACTCCTGCTAGGCACACTTTGTATATCTTGAGATTGAAATCTGAAACCCACCATCACATCTTAAGATAAAAAATTGAATATGTTGGGGCCATTTATTTAAATTAGCACATTCTGCCCCTGGAGCCCAATAGATTTATAACCATCACACATTATAAATTGTTAGAAAAAAATAATATATTTAGGGTAAATAATGGCTTTTTTAGTTGGTCATGTGGGGGTAAGGATTCCCCCTTTTGTTTTTGTAATTGAGACTTGAGAGTTTGATAATATTTTTAAATTATAGCTTGGCCCCAGGGGTTGTATGGAATGCCTATGGAATGTGAAAGTTTTCAGGTCTGGAGAAAATCTACAAATGCCTTGCTTACAAAGCAGGGGCCATTATCTATTTTAATTTGATCAGGTAGCCCGAGGGTGGCAAAGCATTAAAGTATATGGCTAATTGTATGTTTAGATTTTCCCCCTGGCATGTGCTGATGCCCAGTAGGTGTGGGAAAAGGTCAGTGAGCCCAGTCACCACAAGAGGGCAGACTTCTCCCCTGTCCCCACCTGGGTCAGTCCAAGGGGGCCATGTGGCAGTCTCCCAGGAGGTGGATTGCCCGCCATTTCCCAGTAGGGGAGGATTAGGCACAAGCTGCCAGGAGGGGGGCCAACTATTTAAATTACCAAATTCTGCCCCTGACTCCCAATAGATTTATAACTATTATATATTATAAATTGGACTCAGATTAATTTTAAAGGTCCCCCAGTCTTGACCAATTTAAGATATTAAGATTTGTAAAATTAAAAAAGTTAAATGCTTTTAACATACAAAGGAACAGAGTAAACATTTTTTAACTGGTATAAGGCATAGCAAGGAGAGACTAAAACAATGTAATTTGAACCACCATAACCTAAAATTAGTCTCAGTGCCTGTAATTTTAATTTGTTTGAGGTTTTCTAGCTTACAATATTAAGTCTCAGCCGGACGTGGTGGTGTACGCCTTTAAGCCCAGCACTCGGGAGGTGGAGTTAGGAGGACTACCATGAGTTTTAGGCCACCCTGAAGCTCCATAGGGAATTCCAGGTCAGCCTGGGCTAGAGTGAAACCCTACCTCCAGAAACCAAACCAAAACAAAAAAAAATATATAAATAAATCTTAATTCTCTTAATCCAATATCTTTAGCTAAGCATATCAATCTATTACAAACTTAACCTTGATTAAACTCTTTGGGCCTGGGCAGCCAGCCCTTATGACAGTAGCCCAATTCCAACGAAGTCCCCTGTGGTCTTTCTTTCCTCTTAGAAAGCTTATAAGCCAAGCCTCAAAGTTTTATGTTGTCTGTACTTAGCATTCTCACACTCTCATCAGAATAGTCTATAAAATTTTTCTTACCACTCCAGAAGATACCTTTAGTTGTAAGCACCAAGTCCATACCTATTTCTCCAAAACAAAGGTTCCAAAAGATTAACATCTACATGGTCAGGTTCATCTCATTCCTCAGTCTGTATTAGATAGGTTTAGGTTTGCTGAGATAAACTTCCAGACCAGGTATAGTTATGGAGGAAGGAATATTTATTGAAGCTTACAGATCCAGGGGAAGTTCCATAATGGCAGAAAAAGCTGGCCTGCCTTCACAGGCCCAAAGAGCGAGCGAGGGAGAGGGGGGCGGGAGAGAGAAGCACAAGACTTTAGAAATATAAAAGCCACAGATGCAGCTTGCTAGGCCCCATTCAGAAATACAAAAGCCGCCAACGAACTGAAAGTGAAAGATAAAGAGAATGAAGAGATGTCGACAAGTAAGTACAGGTTATAGAAGAAAAGTTTAGCACATTAAATATGAAGATGGCCTTATAACTCATGAGGGTACACTCACCCGCACATGTATACCAATTACCTCCTCAACGACTGCCTCTTATGGGGGCACTAGTCTGCTGGACTCCGAGAGCCGCACATTAGGTGCCACATGCTGGGCTCCTCCAGTGGACAGGTAGTGCTGTGGAAGGATCAGGCCTGCTGGTTTCTCCCAAAGGGTTGAGGAAGAAGATGAGCGTACGGATGACTCAGAAACCTCTCCTGGCCACCGGAGAAAAACCACACTGAGTCGGGAGTCTTTTTGAAGCAGGAACTCACAAAAAAACTCGCTTTATTGCTATGAGCAGTTGCCTATATCATGTTGGGGATGAAGGCGGGGATTTTAGGATGGGGGAAGAGGTAAGGGCCAATAATAAACTTTAACTATTGAAATAGTAATTATAATGGCCAGAGCCATTAGGTGTCTTTCTGAGTCCTAGCTGGCCAGAGATAGGTTGCCAAACTTTAGCTAGGCTCAGGAAGTTCCACTAGGCCTCACACCTGGGCCTTTCAGCACACAACACTATACTTGGGGATTCAGGAGGGATTCTCTAAATTTATGAACTGCAGTTTTTGGCCCTGTCTTCTTTCTAGCAAAGAATTGATAAAAATGGACTCAAGAATGAAAAACTATGAATTACTGAGTTTGCTCATGGATAGATCACAAATTGTGGGATTTATTTAAGGGAATTTGGGATCTAGGAAAATGTGCAGAGCAGAATCATAAGCACATGGAAAATAGGAAACACATTTTCATCTGGAAATCACTGCCTAGTCTGCGAGATACATTTAAGATGTTGGATCTGAGGCATAATCACATGGATGATGGAACCTAGGTGCTTGTGTAGGGAGATTGAGAAGAGACCTACACAGCATCCATCCTTAGTTTTCCCCTGGAAGAAAGTTGAGAGGGTAAATGGCTGTGGGAAGAATATCAGAGGAAAAATATGAAAGCAGAAACAAAGAAATTCAGATGAAAAATGAATAGTAAAGAGACAACTACCACTGAGTTTAGAGAAACTATGCCCACAGTCTAGAGAAAGAACCCACATAGTAGATTATTTAAATACCCAGGTGGTAGATTCAGAGACCAGAGGAAAATCACATGTATAATTAAAGTGAGAAGTTACTCCAAAGTGTAAAGCACAGGCAAGCAGAAAATTACCCAGACCAATAAACAGTACTCTACTATTCCCCTGCCCAGCCAGGCTGGGTTTGAGGTGGGGTGAGGAACTTATGTGCATCACTGTGTCCAGAGCAAAGAGAGGCAGATATGAAAAATAAACAGATGGATTTAAATACATTATTTCTTTAAATTCAGGAATGTAAAGGTAAGACCCCATTGGTTTATAGATTCACAGGGTAGTCTCCAAGGCCAGCCCACCTGGGTACTGAAGGCTGCCCATCTTGGTAGCATGCTAGACTGTGGGCATCAGGGGTTACTGCAGCTGTTGTAGACCAGTCTCAATCAGACAGGAGTTCCAATCCTTCCAAAGCAGGGTGACATCAGTTCCCTATCTGGGCTTCTGTTCCTAACTGACACTGCCTTAAAATGCTAGCTTTTTGCTGAGTCTTCTACAACACAAGTGAGCATACAAGGGAAACTTTATCTGGAGTAATACAGTGCAGGCCAGAAGACAGTACTCAGGCTGTACCCGGTGCCTGTGAGGTTTAGAGTGACCAAGACCACGCAAACCACTCTGAGGCAAAGATGAAAGCTTTTATTCAGTGCTGACTCACAAGATAGGAGCACAGCCAACCTGAGATTTCAGGTAGTGGGCTTTATAGGGATTTTTCAGTTGGGGGAAGGTGAGGAAGGGAAAATAACTCATTTGTTAAGTTGAATAAAAAAAAAAAGTTACTTTAGGGGAGGTTATTATATTAGCCATTTAAAATAGCTAGAGTGTGAGACCAGAATAGTGACCAGGTGACTTATGAGATAAGGGGGCAGGAACCCATGACCTGGGGGTATTGTTAGATGAGGAAGGGATAACGGCTGGGCAGTTTCTTTAGGAATGTGGATAATCCACTTCCTTATGCTTCTGTCACCATTCTATTGTCCTTGGTGACTCCACCTTCGGAGCCCATCCTGATCTAACAGTGCCACTAAAAGTTGAGGTAATTTTAAAAGGTAGAATGAGGTTTATCTTAGGCCATCTGTGCCTGCTAATTGACCTTATACACGGGAAAAGTAAACTTTCTTACATCTTCTCAACAGGAGTTGGCTTTATACTGGGATCCAGGCACTCACTAAAGTAAAGGTTTTTATTTTCCAAAACAGCCTGTACCATCCTAGATGATTGCATTTCAAAGGGCTGGCCCCAGGCCCTTGAAAAAGAGTCTAGGGTTGTAAAACTGGCAACAGGCTTTTAGTAAGATTTATACATCAAAGGAGCAGAGAAAGAAGCTGCAGTTGTGAGTTTTCTAAAATAAATGCTGTAAGTCAAGGAGGCTCAGGGACCTGGACAGGATGTCACCCTTGGTCAGTGCCCTAGGCAACACCATCCATATGCTAGACATTTTATATGGCTAGCTCCTCCTTACTTTTGAAGATTTACCAACTTGTGGATGAGAGGCTGTTGAAGTATTTGATAGCTCAGACAGTCCTCACCTGGAAACCTTCCACTACACTCAAATTCATTCTCTACTGTGTAAATGGCAGTACTGAGACAGGAGGTGGATACCCAATAAGCATGTAGGGTCTGAGTACTTGGCCATCACCAAATAAGACGCAGGACCACTGGCTGTCTCAACAGACACAAGGTGCCCTGCCCACAGTGGAAGGAACACAAGCAGACATCTAGACAGTCTAGGCCTGAACCACCTGTGATCAGTTATTTGACTGGACCAGAATTGCTTGAGAGACTCCTGGGAAGATCCCTGGGTAGCTTGCCTGAACATACACTTAAAAGACCTTGGACAACTGATACAGAATTTTTGGGTACTTGTGAACCCAAACTTTTAGCCTTTTTATAGCTTATTTGGAAGGCCTTTGCTGTCAGACTCAAATGAATATGGGAAAGAGCTATTTGGTCTTTTGGAGTCAAGGAGCTGGCCCAAGTGGGGCCAGCATATTTAGGTATGTCAGATTAGGGAAGAAGTAGGGGGTACTGTCACTGAACAATGAGACTGGATCACACGCTGAATTCCAGTTCTCTTGAAGCAAGCCTTTCCCTAGTTACTAGCTATCCAGTAAAAAAAAAAAAAAAAATGCCTTGCTCATATTTTTTTCCTCAAGACCATGGATCTCTGCATGCAGCAGGATAATCTTTGCAAAGCTGGCTATTGATTGACACAAAAGACACAGCTATCACCTCAAAGGGCATAAAAGATGGTTTACTCTGGAGCCAATATGTGTGAACATATTCTGGGAAGACAGATTTAGGTTACCCCAAATTCCATGTTCCAACATGTTACCAATTTCATGAAGGTCTAATAGTTACAGAACTAAAGAAAGTCATAATTCAAGTCACTTTTCAAATGCATTGGCTGACTACAAGATAGGCAAGTTATAGCAAAGGGAAAGGGCAGAATCTCCACCATAGGCCTCAGATGCTATCATGTCAGTATTAACCCTTGGGTCGGTAGAAGCTGGGGGTCTGTTCTTGCATTCCAAAAAGGATTTTGCCTGATCAACTGATAGTCACCAGGATATTAGTTCAGGCACAGAGGTGGGCAATAAATGTCTATTAAGGGGAAAAAGGTAGCCCAAGCCAATTTGGCTGTGACTTGCAACCTTCCCTGTCTCTGTGATCACAGGAGCTTTGTCAGTCCATTGAGCCTTGCTGGAAATAGGTGCAGGAGATACAGCTGTTTTATGGGAACTTTAGCTCACACTAATGTTTACTTAGCTCTCAAACCCCATAGAACCCTCGGGCTCATGGAGTCTTTCTCACTTTTTCATGAATAAACTTATTTTTACTGTGCTTGCCTAATTCTTTTGTGTCTCTTACTCTTCTTGAACATAATACAAAAATCCAGAGGCCACTGAGACAGGGCTACCTTAGTGACCATGGGGAGTCTGACACCCTGGTCCCCAGTGCCACACCCATCTGATCCAAACTCTGCTCTGATGCTCTCAAGGAATCTACCTACATCAGTACTAATTAGGGGCATATGCCCTCAGAGCTGGAGATGATCAGCAGAGCATCTAAGGCAATTATTTGGGAAATATGTTTGACACTTTTTCTAGTTGGTTGATCACATCTTAAAAACTTGAGGCTAAATCCTCACATGTCTATGTCGATTGAATGTTGTTTGGCTTCTTGGACTAGCTTCTGTTGAGATTGAAGATTGTAATTGTGTTTTTAATGTGTGTTCTACCCATTGTCCATTTGTATATTGGCTATTTCTGTTTTAATCTCTTATAGATGCTCACTTTTCATTCTTACAAAAGCCTTCTGTCCTCAGGGGAACTCAGTATCTGCATGAATATGAATTTTGAATTTTTATCTGAAAAGCTATTTGAACCAAAATGTTCTGATTACATACTTTGAAAAATTGTTCTTAATCACTGGGCTGGATTTGTGCATGTTTTGCATTCTTAATTTGGGTAATTTGCCAATGTTTTAAAAAATTAGTGCATTGTTTTGGGGTGTAGCTTAGAGGTAAAGCACATATTTAGCTTATGAAATATACTAGGTTTGAGCTCCAGCACCAAACAATATTTATATTTTTGAGTCAGAGTCTAACTGTATTCCAAATGGACCCAAAACTCACTCTGTAGCCCAGGCTGACCTTCATCCTCCTACCTCAGCCTTCATAATGCAAGGACTAAAGGTTTGAGTCATCACATACAGCTCACAAAAGATGTTTATAAATAAAAACTATTTGTTTTTATACCAATGTACTTATTGAATCAATCACATTGACTTTCTATAATCTTATAATAAATCAAAATAAACAGAGCTTAATCTAATGTTGAAGAGTTAAAACAAGAATATAGTCTTAAAAATTAAAATCTGAAAAACTTTAATCATATTTATTTAAATGTTAAGTATTAGGAAAATCCTTATGCGAGTTTTTTTTTTGTTTAATTTTGTTTAAAATTCTGAATTAAAAAAATCTGAATTGAATTTAAACTTTTTGATTCTGGATGTCAAATAAAATCCTTTGTAAAAATATGTAAAGCAGGGACTTGGGAAATGGCTTAGTGGTTATGGCATTTGCCTGTGAAGCCTAAAGAAGCCTGATTTGATTCCATGGGACCCACATAAGCCAGATGTACAAGGAGGCACATGTGTTCGGAGTTCGTATACAGTGGCTAGAGGACCTGGCGTACCCATTCTCTCTCTTTATCTGTTTCTCTCTCTCATAAGTAAATAAATAAATAAAATACTTTTTAGAAATTTGCAAAGCATTCATATCACCAAAAATTCCAAGAAATACATATAAATTATAGTCAATACTATAATTTATTTTAACAATTTAAGACTATAATTAATAATACTATAATTTATATAACAATTTAAAAATATTTTAATATATTTATCATATTCCACTTTCAGTGAGTTAAATATTTTGGGTGAATATATTCTGAATTTTGGCTAGGTTAATAATGGGCAAAAAAATAACATATTTAGGGTTCTAAATACAATGTGTCCTGCTGTTTTCTCCTATTTGATTAAGATTTTCCAAAATATAAGCTGTCATGCAGGTTATGATAAAATAAAAAATAAAATTTCAATCATCAATATTCTAATAATTTTCAATTTAGTATAAATATGTGTATAAGCATATATAAAACAAACATATAACTAATGGTTAAATAAGTGAATCATTTAAATTGAAATAGGAATTTGGGGTTTGATTCCTTGTCTGTACCCCGATATGCCAATGCACCAATACATTTAGGATATTCCAGATTCTTGTCTTATGAATTTAAAAAATTAAGATCTATAACCAGTGTGTAAGCTTTAGAGAGACGTCATTAGATTAAAAGAAGGAAGGAGCAAAAAGTAGAGCTAATTAATTTAATTAATTAATCTGTCAAGCATCTACTTATAACCTTATTGTGGTGGATTGTACATTCTGGCTCAGGTGAGGGAGAGAAGGGCAGATTGGTCTGGACTCTTCTTGAGCCAGCCACAAAGCCCAATTTTAATCAACCACAGTGCCAGGATCATATTTGAATTCTAGGAAAGGAAGACTCCCTCTCAGGAGCAGATTATATTGTTTTTGGAAAAACAGTTCTAGGTATCTCCTTTAGTTAAGAAATAAGAAGATAGATCCTTCTCCAATCTCTAGTAAAGTGGAGATTGCAAGAGCCAACAAAAAGGGCATTTCTGCTTTTAATATTCTGGGGGCAATTCACCATAAACTACCAAACAAAACTACCTGACTCCCTTTCATGATGTAATATAGAGAATATTTTACACTGATAATCAGAAAACAAAATATTTACATATGAATTTCTGATCATTTTCTTAATAAACAATGACCACCTACTATCTGTCAGACACTATTTTAGGTGCTAAAGGAGCAATTGATATTTAGGGATGACCAAATATAAATGTGCAGAAGTGTTTATAACCATTTTTTTTTTAACCTCTGTGTCCTGTGGGTTAGCTATTTGTAGATAGGCAATGAGTTAGATCTTGAGAAATATCCTCAGCTCACTGAAAGGAATGACTCATTCAAGGAAAATCATTGGCTTTTCTTTAGTGTTCCCAAGGATCTCTTTTATATTTTCAACAGCAATATTTCTAAACATGGAAAAATGTCTGGGATTAAAAAGATAACAAATTGGACTACCTGGGCTTCTAAGCTTTCAGTAGTGATAAAGTCATTATCCTACTTAGAATCTGTAAGAAGGCATTGGAGGCAAATGGAGTTTTCACTTCTTTTGTTTGACAGACAGCCTATAATCTGATAGTATTTAGCAAATAAAACATGAAAAAAATGCAAGGACAACCTTGCCACTCCAGGTGAATTTTATCTTGATGAATGTCTAACTTGTACTAAGGGATTTAATTTAGTCATAGACTATTAGGAAGCTGTGGTTTAAAAGTGGAAAGTTAAGTAAATAAATAACTGCTAGTCCTTGTTGAATTCTTGTCAGCCAATAAAAGCCTACAGAAAGGTATATAATGGTATAGCCAAGGATTCTGAAATGTGCTTAAACCTCTTTTAGTTATTTCCAATCACATTCAGAAATGTGTAAACATAGAAAAGTGGAGGGTGTATTCAGACTGCAATAATAGTATCTAGAGTCACAAAGACAGAATGAGCAGTGCTTACACCAGGTAGTGCCAGCACTACATCTTGAAGTGGCAGTAACATTGGCTTATTCTCACCCTGGACATGTGACAGGACTTGAACATCTGCTCCCATCTCCGTCAATTATGAGGAGGGTGAATATGTGTGAACACTTACTTCACTAAAACCCATCTGTTTCTAACTAATGAAGATAATATAATGTAGGCATTAGGGGAATTGAAGCAGAGACAGTTTGTGTCAGGCTTTATGCAGTGTTTAACTCCCCAAACGTACATTTTATTAATTGCCTGTGTTTTACATATGCAATTATTATTGTAA
This sequence comes from Jaculus jaculus, assembly GCF_020740685.1. Classification (NCBI taxonomy): domain Eukaryota; kingdom Metazoa; phylum Chordata; class Mammalia; order Rodentia; family Dipodidae; genus Jaculus; species Jaculus jaculus. Next base: position 122,198,510 of record NC_059106.1, on the reverse strand, counting down.
ATAGCACTGGGCTGGAGTTATAGCTTGGCAGTTACGGTACTTGCCTGCAAAGCCTAAGGATCCAGGTTCAATTTCTCATAACCCACCCGTAAGCCAGATACACAAGGTGGTACATGTGTATGGAGATCATTTGCATGACTAGAGGCCCTGGCAGCCCATTCTCACTCTCTCTCTCTCTCTCTCTCTCTCTCTCTCTCTCTCATAAATAAAAATAAAAGAAGTCACAGAAAAAAATTATAAAATAATGAACAGATATGATAAAATTTAATTTTGACCAATCAATGCCATGCATGTATAATTTCTTTTGGAATTTATCTTTCTCTGATATTAAACCTTCATTTTAAAGATGGTTATTCTTCTAATGGAGTTTTTCATAGTACAGATTTTCTTTGTAGTTAAGGCTTTAGCTTGAGCTCCAGATTCTCTTGCTTCTACCTCCCAAGTGATTATGAAAACATCTCTTTATGATTTGCAACTAATACTTTAATGAAATAAATCAACCCAAATCTCTCCTCTTCTGTATGTGTAAAGTAGTATTGTCAATGTGTATGTAGTTTGCAGGATAATAAAACAGCCTTTTCCAGCTGTGATTCTCCTCTCTCCAAAGATTCTTCGGAGTATAACCCCATAGAATAGGGGTAGAGGATTCAGTTCAATGGGATCTGCTCATTTCTTCCACTCTTATCCATCTTGATCCCTGCATCTCTATTTTTGGAAGAAATGTCTCCTACTTAGAATGCAGAATGTACTTTTCTCAAGCTCATATTTCTAAATGGAAGTCCCCACCCACATCATAGGTTCAAATAGATTCAGAACTCAGTAGAAAAAAACACAAGCGCCTGTGTTTTTCTTTAGTTGCTAACCCTACCTTAATGAACGAGGACAGTTCTAGTTCAGTTGCTGAAACAAAGTTACAGTAAGACTAGGTGGCCTCACAAACCAGTGTTTATTCACCACAGTCTGTGGAAAGTGCCAGGGCATTTTATTTGCAGATATTGGGTTTGGTGAGGGGGGTCTCTTCATGGATTGCAGATGGACACATTCTGGGTGTGTGGTCACACTGGAGAACAGCAGGAGGGAAAACTGTGGTCTGCTCCTTGTCACATAAAGACTCTGATCTATGCATGACCTCATCTAAATCTACTACCACCCTAAAGCCTTGTTAGTTTACACCTATGAAATTTGTGGATACAAAAGACATCAGAACATAGCAGAGTTATCTTTCTTCATTATTTTTTAAAATATTTTTCCTTTTTATTTATTTATTTTTTTGAGATAGGGTCTCACTCTAGCCCAGGCTGACCTGGAATTCACTATATAGTCTCAGGGTGGCCTCGAACACACGGCAATCCTCCTACCTCTGCCACCTGAGTGCTGGGATTAAAGGCGTGCACCACCACACCCTGCGAGCTATCTTGCTTAATAGTGATAAACTCTGGATGTCTTATATATTGTCAGTATCCAAGTTGTAGAAAACAAAGAAAGCAAAATGTCATCAAGTTGATCCCAACACAGAGAACCTCATAAAACAAGTCTAAGCACTAGGCTAGACACTATACTTACTGTACTCAGTCTTCCCTGATAACTGGGCACAAAAGAAATATGTCTTTAAAAGAATCTAGAATGTTCTAAATAATGCAGCTATGGCTCACAATAGACATTTTTAGCTATTTCACAATATTATCAAAACCATATATATATGTTTTTTTAGTGTGTTTTGTTTTTTGTTTTTCGAGGCAGGGTCTCACTCTAGTTCAGGCTGACCTAGAATTCACTATGCAGTCTCAGGGTGGCCTTGAACTCACGGCAATCCTCCCACCTCTACCTCCCGAGGGCTAGGATTAAAAGCGTGCGCCACCACACCCGGCTTAAAACCATATTTGAATATAGCTTATATCCTAACTTCTGTAATATTTAATAAAGAGGGATGCTGATATGTTTTATTGAATGCAACTAATGTGAAAGTTAATTTTTACTCTTATTAGTGAAATTTCTTTACCTTATACTCAGGATATAATTTCAAACTTTCTCATAAGAATGATAAACAAATCTACCAGTATTCATTAGTAAATAATATTGTCCTAATTTATAGATTACTGATACCCCAAATAGTAAAATTATTTCTAGACATACAATTTGAGCACAATAAAATTCTAGAAATAATATGATCAGTTTAAGTGTTTGTATCTCTGCCAAGCAATTTAGTACTTACAATATATTAATTAAAAACCTACTCTAACATGATCATGGTGGTACATGCCTTTAATTCCTGTACATGGGAGGCAAAGATAGGTGGATCACTGTGAGTTTGAAGCCAGTCTGGGACTACAGAATGAATGCCAGTTCAGCCTGGGCTACAGTGAGATCCTACCTTAAAAAAAAAAGAAAAAAAAGAAAAAACAAACAAACTACTAAGACATTGTGCCCCCGCAAAAAAAACTTATGCATTCGTTACCCTATAGTGAATACCAATAACCCTACTGAAGAGGGCCTTCATTGAATGGAAGTAGGAAAGAGGGGACATACAAAGATAACAAGAGGAGAATGAGAACAACATGATAGCAATTCACACAGGAAAGTACATAATTATGTTTCTAAAGCCTTCTCTGGTCTAGACAAGGTTGTAGCACCTCTAACAGTAGTTATGAGTAAATACTCTAGTTCCAGAATGCCTGGGTTCAAGTTATTTTTCAATAATTTTCTACCTTGTGAAATCTTGGGAAATTTTACTAAGTTCTTTGTACATACTTATGGCTATTTTGGTCAGGTCATATTGCTAGCAGAAATCACCTGACCAAGGAGCAGCTTGTGGGGAAAACAAAAAAAAAGGTTTTATTTTGGCTTACAGACTTGAGGGGAAGCTCTATAATGACAGGGGAAAATGATGGCATGAGCAGAGGGTGGACATCATCCACTGGCCAATATTAGGTGGGCAGTAAAGACAGGAGAGGGTGCCAAACACTGACAAGGGGAAACTGGCTATAATACCCAGAAGCCTGCCAATACACCACATTCAGGAGGATTTAATTTACAATTTACATTAATTTACAATTGCCATCAGCTGGGGAGCTAGCATTCAGCATACCAAACTTGTGGGGAACACCTGAATCAAACCACCACAATGACTATAAAGAAATTACATTACAATAACATGTATTTATATTATTAGGAGGCTAAATTAGCCGAAGTATATTAGATTATATTTATTTACAATATCACTTTATATATGTTTGGGTATTTTTGTGGAAATTTTAGGGGGAAGTGGGATCATATAGATCTAGCAAGATAGGTGATATATTTTTCAGTTTCATTGAATATAAATATAGAAGACCTTAACTACAATTTCTTTAATTGAACATTATTTTCCTTTTTTTTAAATTATTTTTGATTTTTCAAGGTAGGGTCTCACTCTAGCTCAGGCTGACCTGGAATTCACTATGTCATCTCAGGTTGGTCTCAAACTTGCAGCAATCCTTCTATCTCTGCTTCCAGAGTGTTGGGAGTAAAGGGTGTGTGCCACCATGCCCATTTCATTGTTTCCCTTTATAGCACATGAACTAAGTAAATAAAAGTTAAAAGAGAAACTTGAATAAGACCTAAGCAAATCAGGATTTTTCTCCAGATGTTTTGAATTGATCTGTTCATTTAAACATGCTAATATTATTCCATGTAAATTACCTTCCATGTTATTATATTCTAAGAGGGAAAATAGAGTAGTCTGTACATTTGGATTATATATAATAGAAAAACAGCAACAAGGATTATTAAAGAACTCTTTATGATAATAATATGTGGGCCATGTTTCTGTCACCGAGGTTTTTTCCCAGTGAGTATGCTTTCTATAATTGTGATACACAATCTAAACTAGTAATTTAACCTTTTACAGGTGTTGCTAAGGACTGTAATCACACATTTCAATCATGCCATCACCACCACCACCAAGATGCATAAATAGTCCATAAACAAAAAGAACTCCTCCTACTGGGTATAGTCCCAAAACTGCACCTGACCCAAAACATTTGATATGCTGTAGTTTAGATTTTACAACTATAATTATATTTTTACCTTTTTGTTTTCCTGGTCAGCTAAAACAATACCTTATATAGGATTGCTTAGGAACTTTTATATTCCACAGTTTTAATGGCTGCAAGTTCAAGATCCCAGTATCATGTGTAGAGTCTCTGGTGAGGATTCTCTTCTCACTTGAATACCACCTGGCAGAATCAGATTAATCCAACTTTGTGGCTCCCTACAAGTGCACTAATCATACTCACAGAGCCCAACCTTCATAATGCAATTTGATTCCAAATACTGCACCTCCAAATGCCATCACAAGGGAATTTATTTCAATAGCTGAATGCAGAGTAGATAGAGTTTTAGTTTCTTCTGGCTTCTGAGACTCACAGATTTGAAGAGTTTTGTCTATTTCCATTTGTTTGGAGGAATTTTCCATCATCTTCTACCATCCATCTGTGGATTTTAAGATGTGCTCCAAGAATAGCCTTTTTTAAAATTTCAATTCGTTTAAGTTTGTTGAGATTGTAGAACTTAATTGCCATCTGTCTTGATATATATAGTCTGAGAGTGCTTAAATATGTATGCATATCTTTATAATATTAAATAATGTTACTGCATAACCTAAAATAAAGAAGGAAAACTAATATTATTTTCTTATTTAGGGACCTTCCTTCCATAAGTGGCTACTTTTTCCAAGCAGAATGCAACCCAGTTCACAAAAATTGTATTATAAACTAATGTGCCATAGCTCTGTCCTGGAACTTGGCAGGATAATACAGGGGAATTTCTGAGACCCCATCTTGGAAAATGAATGAGCAAAAAATAAACTTCTAAAAATAATTTCTCACTGGAATTATATTTGGTTCTGTTTTCACAATGTTACTTTTGCACATTTACAAAAGAAATAATCAAAGCAATGACAAGTCATTGGAAACATGCTATGGTTTCTGTTTGAATATGTCTCTTCTTCAGTCTTCCATTATCTTCACTGGATCTTGTTTTATTTTCTATCATTATTCACCAGTAATTAGCCACAAAAAATTTTGAATTCCCTTTTCCTTCTACTCAGTGGAAAAGTTTAGAGAGATGTAAATGAGAAAGTGATAAAATTATGAAGAATATGTATATGCATCCTATTGAAAAATTAAAAGCCTCAAAACAAAACAGGTGAGGCTTCCTAGGAAGTGTTGCAAGAGCAATAATTCTGTTTAAAATGTTTTGTCTATATATCCTGTGCTCACCATTGTTCATAACAGGTGCTCTCCAAATGTGATTTCTGTCATCCTGTTGTTGTAGGGAATAATGAAGAGACTCTAAAGCCACCTTGTCACAGAGGGTGAATAATTAAAGTAGTAGTAGATATTGTTCCCTTTCTATAGGAACCACTTGGTCTTCTGAGACCATTGTTTAGGTTTCCTTCCAAATGATTCACCTCAGCAGAATTTATTGCTGCACTGTTATTAAAGCCTGGCTTTATCATTGTAAACACATGAAGAATATGAAGTAATTTTGGATAATTATCTGGAAATAATTGCTTGTGTTAAGGAAACTAGTTATAGCACTGCACCTCTGTTTAATTTTTTCTTATCTCCTTCAACTGAGATTTGGGCTGCAATCTGTTTGCCTGAAGTAATATTCAACAGATACTTCAATTCATTGAACAACTATAATTTATTATTTATATGAAATCTGTTAAAGGTCTACATGTAAATTCAAAGAGGTAAATTATCTTGACACTACAAATGAAAATGAACAAAAATTATTTTCAGAAATAAGTTCAGCAAAAGTATAAAATGCAGTGGGAATGCAATCTGGTCTAGCCATTGTGGAAATCAGTGTGGAGGTTCCTAAGACAGCTAAAATTTGATCTACCATATGACCCAGCTATAGCACTCCTAGGCATATATCCTAAGGACTTATCTCATTTCCTTAGAAGTACGTGCTCTACCATGTTTATTGCTGCTCAATTCATAATAGCTGGGAAGTGGAACCAGCCTAGATGTCCCTCAACTGATGAGTGGATAATGAAGATGTGGCACATTTATAAAATGGAGTTCTACTCAGCAGTAAAGAAAAATGAAGTTATGAAATTTTCAGGAAAATGAATGGATCTGGAAAGGATTATACTAAGTGAGGTAACCCAGACCCAGAAAGCCAAGCACCACATGTTCTCTCTCATATGTGGATCCAAGCTACAGATGATTGGGCTTCTGTGTGAGAAGGAAAAAAACTCAATAGCAGAGGCCAGTAAGTTAAAAAGGAGATATAAAGGGAAGAGAAAGGAAGGGAGGATGGTACTTAATAGGTTGGTATTGTATGTATGTAAGTAGAAGAATAGATTAACGGGGGCAAAAAGGCCCAAAGTAAGGTTAGAGGAAGACACTAAGTAAAGGAAAGGTAGAGGGAGGACTAATCAAAATCTAAGAGGGTGCTCGCTTCGGCAGCACATATACTAAAATTGGAACGATACAGAGAAGATTAGCATGGCCCCTGCGCAAGGATGACACGCAAATTCGTGAAGCGTTCCATATTTAAAAAAAAAAAAATCTAAGAGGACGCAAATAAATCACATGGAATCCTCCAGTTTCAGACAATGGAACACTCAGGAGCCATAGATCATTGTTAGAAAATTTTCAGTGATAGGGATGGGATACCTCCAGTGAGTTGTTGGCCAGGGAGGTCACTGATGCCCCCAAAACATTATAGGCCATTGCCGAGGCCCTTGGTTTCCCACCAGGAATAGATGGTAAGACCCTATTGCTGAAGACTCCACGTACTTGGGCTGCAAAGCCACTGAGAAACCCTGCTGGAGCTGAGTTGAAAACCTCCTCCATGTAGAGCAGCTGACAGAAATCTGGAAGAAGCCATTCTACATGTATTTCAATGGGAGAAAGAGATACCACCAGTGATCAACAGTGGACACTGCAAGCCTTATAATTGGCCAGCCAGGCCAAATGAGCCAAAGGCTGCAATAGTGGCACATTTGTCATGGTAGAAACCCACTGCTCTCCAATTTGACTGGAGGCCGGCTCCATGGGAGGGAATATATCCCTGATACTGAAAACTTAAAGCAGGGGTAAGTCATGAGCCCTAGGGGTGTAACATCTGCTAATGTCTAGATAAATGTATATACTATGCTTATCAAACTACGCAATAAGCACTTCTCTTAATATTCATATCCTTATATTAATGCTACTCTCATTTTTGGTAGAGAATCTTCTCTTTTCAGATGGCAGTGCCCTGGAACAACTCAGAAGGTATCATAGTGTTAGAAAGAAGTGAATGGAGTTCTGAGTAACATCGCGATCACACCTTCCAAGGCTCAGGGTCTAATGTGGAAGAGGTAGCAGAAAGAATGTAATATACAAAGGAAGGGTAAGACTCCTTATGACGTGCTCCTTCCAGACATAAAATGGCTTGGATATCCATGACCTCATAGTGCTACTACCTACACAAGGCCATCATAAGAGAAGGAAAATATCATGACACCAAAATAAAAGAGAGACTGATTGAGATGGGGGGAATATAATGGAGAATGGAATTTTAAAGGGGAAAGTGGGGAGGAGGAAGGGTATTACCATGGGATATTTTCCTTATAATCATCAAAAATGTTAATAAAAATTGAGAAAAAATAAAAAATAAAAATAAATAAACAAATTTTTAAAAAGTATAAAATGCAAAATCTACAGGTACTGAGAGATGGGTAAGAATAAGCATTGTGAAGATTAAGAAAGTTTCAAGGAAAGAGAAATTAATGTTAAGCCAAAATTGCAGCTACATGTGGCTCAAATTAAAAGATTTCTTTTTTTAAAATTTTTATGTTCATTTTTATTTATTTATTTGAGAGTGACAGAGAAAGAGGCAGATAGAGAGAGAGAGAGAGACAGAGAGAGAGAGAGAGAGAGAGAGAGAGAGAGAGAGAGAGAGAGAGAGAGAGAATGGGCCCACCAGGGCTTCCAGCCACTGCAAACGAACTCCAGATGCATGCGCCCCCTTGTGTATCTGGCCAATGTGGGTCCTGGAGAATCAAGCCTTGAACCAGGGTTCTTAGGCTTCACAGGCAAGCGCTTAACCGCTAAGCCATCTCTCCACCCAATTAAAAAGATTTCTTAATGTTGAGATAAGAATATGTTCTTTGGGGGCTGAAGAGATGGCTCAGTAGTTAAGTCACCTGACTGCAAAGACTAATGACACAGGACTGATTCCCTTGTTCCCATGTAAAGGTACATGCACAAAGGGTCAGTACAACTGGAGTTTGCAGCAGGTGGAAGTTCTGGCAGCACATTTTCTCTGTCTCTGTTCTCTTTGTTTCTGTTTGCAAATAAATACATATATTAATAAAATAACATGCAGTTTAACCTGTAAAGAACTCAGCTTTGAAGACCATTTGAGCAAAAATGTGACAACTTGCAAGTCATTTTAGAAAGAATGAAACAATTATGGAAGATTAAATTATACAGTTTGTTTTTGATATACCAGGTATATTCAGGTCTTCCAGTGATTATAGTTATTAATGCTAAACATTAAATGTAACACATGTAGGAAGTAGATTCATTTTACTTACTAGAATAGTTTTCTCATTCTGGAAAAAGAAAAGTCTATACTCTTTTCTTCTGGATGTCAGTAAGGATCAAATGCAATGCTGAGGGATGTTCCATGAAAAGAAATCCAAATAGCCTGTTGACCAAGGCAAACAATGTTCTCACTTACAACCCTGATAACAACACTGACCACATCCAAGCATAAGCACCATCTTGGGAGGAAGAAGTAAAGGGCCAGATGCTTACCAAATTGCAGAGGTCTGGTCAGAGGTTGGAATATCCCTGTCAAGTTTGATTGATAATTGTTCATGTTTTTGGTATGAGAATGCAGGCTTAGTGCATATACTGAAGGTCTTTATTTTCTTTTAAAAAATACTTTTTATGGGCTGGAGAGATGACTTAGTGGTTAGACACTTGCTTGTGAAGCCTAAGGAGCCGGTTCAAGGTTCGATTCCCCGGGACTCAAGTAAGCCAGATGCACAAGATGGCGCATGCATCTGACGTTTGTTTGCAGTGGCTCAAGGCCCTGGCATGCCCATTCTCTCTCTCTCTCTCTCTCACACGCGTGCTCTTGCTTTCACTCTCACTTTCACTCTCAAATAAATAATTAAAAATAAACAAAAAATTAAAAAAAATACTTTCTATTTATTTGGGAGAGAGAGAGAGGATGGGCATACCAAGGCTTTCAGCCACTCTAAACAAACTCTAGACACATATGCCACCTTGTGCATCTGGCTTACATAGGTTCTGGGGAAACAAACCAACATCCATTGGCTTAGCAATCAAATGAATTAACCACTAAACAATCTCTCCAGTCATGAAAGTCTTTCTTTGATAAATGAATGTTGTAAGTACCTATAGGACATAACTGGTTCATATATATATATATATATATATTTTTTTTTTTTTTTTTTTTTCTGAAATAAACTAATGTTACTTCTAGCACCATCTTACTGGAAAAGAAATTGTGAGAAAACTTAGACTCATAAAAGCACATGTGAACTGTTTTTTGTTTTTTTTCTTTTTCCTTCTCATTGCTTGAGAATCTAAAATTGGAATACTGGGAAAACAAGAAAGTTACAAATATGGTTTTGGAGAATGTAAAGTAGTAGAGTCTGGGCACATGGAGCATGTTAAGTGAAATATTTGGCAAGAAACAAATATGAAGAGGCAGGAATGATAAATATACTGACATGTGAAGTTAAATAAGGTAAGATAAGATCCAAAGAGATCCATAGTTTCAATGAAATAGAACGTACTCAGCTCGCTAGAGTATTGTGCGAAGGAGGTTTCCCTCCTAGGTTCATCTGACCCAGAATAGCAGTAGAAAAATCCTGCCTTTCTTTCCTTTACCTCCATTATTTTATTCTTCATTTTCCCATGTGACAAGTTATACACACAAGGAATGGCACAAACTTCAGGGATACAGTTAAAATATCTTTGGGAGACTATTTTAAGCCATTCTGCAATCACAACAGGGAGTTGGTCAAAAGCAATTTGGCTGTAACATCCAAACTGTGAAGAAAGTACCCACTACCTCAAGCCCAATAACAGGTTCCTTCAGGTAGAGATTTTGAACTCAAGTAACATCTTTGTAGGTTAAATATTATTCCAAATTGTTCTTCAGTTAATTAAAGAGTATGGCTGAAACTATTCTGGATATCCATTCTCTGGAGAGAAACAATATAGCACATGGCATAACACAAGAACCAGGCTTAGAAAGAGCATAGGAATGATCAACGGTGGAAACTTGGAGATGGAATGAGCCAGATGCACAAGTGGGCACATGCATCTGGAGTACGTTTGCAGTGGCTGGAGGCCCTGACGCACCCATTCTGTACCTGCCTCTTTCTCTCTGTTTGTTACTCTCAAATAAATAAATAAATAAATAAATAAATAAATAAAATTTCAAGAAAAGGAAAGTTAGAAAAAATTATATATATATATACATATATATATATACACACATATATATGTATGTATATATATATGTATAAATATAAATATATGAAACAAAAACGTCCTTGGAGAAGATAAGAAAACTTGATAAAAATAAGTAACCAACATTTATACAATGGAGTTCTATTCAGCAGGAAAACAAAAAATAAAGAAAGAAATTTGTAGGGAAATATACAGACCTGTAAAGGATTATACTTAATGAGGTAACCCAGGCCCAGAAAACCAAGAACCACATGTTCTCCCTCATATGTGGAACCTAGCTCCAAATATTTGGACTTGTATATGAGTTGGAATAAAACTCAATAGCATAAGCCAATGAGCTAGAAAGGGGCTATAAGGGAGGGAGGAGGGGGAGGATTTAAAGATGGTATTGAATATATGTAAGTAAATGATCAGATTACTATGGTTGGATTTTTCTATGTGAGTTCATGGGAAGAAACTGAGTAAAAGAAGGGCAGGGTGAGGGTTAATCAAAGTAGAAGAACCTATGAATAAGATGTATGGTAACCTATTTTTTGACAATTGTAGACCCAAAAGCCATAGGTTTTTACTAGAAAAAATTCAGTGCCAGGTATGGGATACCTTCCATTGAGTTGTTGGCCAGGGAGGCCCCTTATGTCCCCAAATCATTACAGGCTATTGCCAAGGCTCTTGGTATCCCACCAGGAATAGATGGTGAGACCATATTGCTGAAGACTCCACATGAGTGGGCTGCAAGATCACTGAGAAATCATCCTACAGCTGAGCTGAAAACCTCTTCCCTGTAAGCCAGCTGACAGAAAGCTGGAGAAAGCTACACTGCATGCATCTCTATTAGAGAGAGAGAAGTCATCGTTTGACATAAACAATAGCATATAGTTCAAGCCTTGAGTTTGGCCAGCCAGGCCAAATAAGCCAATGGGTACAATAGTGGGGGAAATAAACCACTGTCTAATTAGACCAGAAGTTTATTTCATTGGAGACCATGAATCCTATGGATGTAACTACTGCTGGTATTGGGTTAAATGCATATATTATCCTAACCAAATTTTCCAATAAGGAATTTCTTAATTTTTATACCCCTATATTTATGCTATCTAACTTTATTTAAAGAAGCTTCTTTTCGGATAGCAGTGAATTCTGAGATGACTCAAAAGTCACCATAGTACTAAGAAGTGACAGAGGAGCATTCAGCACTGAAACATCTCTATCACACCTTCCAACGCTCAGGATCTACTGCGGAAGTGGTGATGGAAAGAATGTAATAGTCAAAGGAAGGATAGGACTGTTTACAACACACTACTCCAGACACAAAAATGGCCAGGCTATCCATGACTTCACAGTACTTAGTACTACATAAATCCCTATAATAAGAGGAAAAGATGATGACATCAAAATAAAAAAAGAACAATAGAGAGGTGGAGGGGATATGATGCAGAGTGGAGTTTTAAAGGGGAAAGTGGAGGGGGGGGAGGCAATTATCATGGTTTATTGTCTATAATTATGGAAGTTATCAATAAAAATTAAAATAACAAACAAAATATAAAAAGTAATGAAAAAAGACAGAAATTATTACTATCAGAAACATGTTTGCATGCTAATCTATATACTTCTGAATTATAGGTCAAAAGGTAAGTCATAAAACATCTAGAAACTAAAATACAATGAATTGTAAAGAAATAAAACAACATTTATTAGAAATTTTGTATGCAGCTAAATTTTTACTTTAAGAACACAGAGAATTAAATACATACATTAGAAAATAAGAGTAATCACCTAGCTCCCTGGTCTGTATTCCCTGTGCCAGATGGTGTGTGAGTGGGTAGGCTCAGTATGGAGTGAGTAGGCCATATCCCTGCTTCCCAGCTCCCCACAGTTCTCTGGCCCAGGTTCCCTGTGTCAGAAAGTGTGTGGGAAGGGCACAGCTTGAAATGACTAGGCCAGATCCCTGGTTCTTGGCTCCTCCCAGTCTCTTGGAGTCCTGGTCCCTGTGTAGGCTGTGGAATCAGGGCTTTTTCTCTGGTACCCTTACTGCCCACTGGGTACCAACATCTCTGTTCACCTGAGTCAGAAAGTGCAGGGACCATAAGGACAAAAAAATAAATAAATAAAAATAAAAAAAATAAAATGATGGGAAGGCCAAAACCTTAGTTCAAGAAACCAAGTCAACAGAATATGAGGGAAATGCAGGATTCCCTAAAACAACCAAACATCTGGATCATCGATATACCAGAAGGAGAGGAAATCTAGGACAAAGGCATAGAGAACATATTCAACAAAATTATTGAATAAAAATTTTCCAATCTCTCAAAAGAGATGCTTATACAGATACAAGAAGCAAGCCCACTGGACACCAAACAGATGGGACCAATGAAGAAACTCTCCAAGGCAAATCATAGTTAAAACTCTTAACAATGAAAACAAAGAGACAGTGCTAAAAGCAGAAGGAGAGAAATAACTCACAACATACTAAGGCAATCCCATCAGAATTATGTCAGATTTAGCAATGGAAACCCTGAAAGCCAGAATGGCCTGGAATGGAACACCTCAAAGTCTGAAAAACTATAGCTTCCAACCCAAGCTATTTTACCCAGCAAAAGTATCTCTCATAATAGATAGAAAAAGGAAAACTTTCCATGAAAAAAAGTCATCTTTATGATCATATGGACACAAACACAAAACTACCGAGAATATTTCAGAGAATACTCCACACAGAAGAGTCAATCAATCTCAAAGCCAACAGAAGATCACAATAGTCAACAATAGGTGAAGCTCTACTAGTACAAAACACAAGAAAGTATAAAACACCTTATTATGTCAGGGATTAACTCAAACCTCAAAGTTATAACCTTAAATATTAATGGTCTTAACTTACCATCAAAGACACAAGTTATCAGGGTGTATCAAAAAAATTGGGCCCTTCTATCTGCTGTCGTTAAGAAACCCACCTCACCACTAAAGATAGACACCTCATCAGGGTGAAAGAATGGAAAATTATATTCCAAGCAAATGGAAATAAAAAACAAGCAGGCATTACTATATTAATTCTAATAAAATAGACTTCAAACCAAACTGATCAAAAAGGACAAAGAATAGATTATAACATAAATGAATGAATTGGACTCTAAGAAACAATTTAAAAATAAATTGATGAAATGAACAGTTGGTTGTTTGAAAATATGAACAAGATTGACAAACTTCTGGCCAATTTGATCAACCTGGAAAAGAGGTCTCAAATTCACAAAATCAGAAATGAAAAAGAAGAGATCACAACAGACATCACTGAAATTGGAAAAATTACCATAGTATACTTTTGAAACCTCTACCCAACAAAACTGGATAATCTGGAAAAAATGGATGAATTCCTAGATACTGCCTAAACTAAACCAAGAGCAGAATAATCTGTTAAACCTATCACACCCATTGAGACTGAAAAGGTAATGAAAAAAAAAACCTCCCTCAAGAGAAAAGTCCAGGATCAGCTTGCTTCTCAGCTGAATTCTATTAAACCTTCATAAAAGAACTAAAACCATTTTTTTTTCTCAAACTGTTGAGCATAATCAGAGACAAGGGAATCCTCCCTGACTCTAGCTAGCACCGCTCTAATACCAAAACCAGATAGAGATGCAAGAAGAAAATAAACTATAGGCCTATATATCTGATGAACTTAGATGCAAAGATTCTGAACAAAATCCATTGCAAACCAAATTCAACAACATATCAAAAGCAGTTTCCACCTCAACAAAGTGGGCTTCATCCCAGGGATGCAGGGATGGTTAAACATAGGGAAATTTGTCAATGTAATACAATACATAAATAAACTTAAAAGAATCATATGATCATCTCAATTGATGCAGAGAAGGCCTTTGACAAAATACAACATCATTTCATGATGAAAATGATAGAAAGAATAGTCATGGAGGAAGATACCTACATTTTTTTTCTCTTTTTTTTTTCTGAGGATATGTGGATATCTGAGGCTAGCTGCCATTCATTATATATCAATGTTGAGGTCATTTTTTCAATCTCTGTGAAGAATGATGCTGGTATTTTTTATTGGTATTGTTGTTGCTATTGAAAAAAAAACACCTTGGAATAACACTAATCAAGGATATGAAAGATATATGTAATGAAAACATTTTAAAAAATCGAGAAAGAAATTGAGGAGCACTTGAGAAGATGGAAAGACCTCCCATGCTCTTGGTAAGGTAGAATTAATATTGTGAAAATGACAATTCTACCAAAACCAATACAGAGATTTAATATAATACCAATTAAAAAAAAAAACACCAGCATTGTTCTTCACAGAGATTGAAAAAATGATCTCAAAATTGGTATGGAATGGCAGCTAGCCTTGTATATCCACATATTCTCAGAAAAAGGAAAAATTAAAATAAAACCTGCTGGTATCACCATACCAAATCTAAAGCTATATTACAAAGTCATAGAAACAAAAACAGCATGATACTGGAATAAAAACAGAAACCAATGGAACAGAATTGAAGACCTAGACCTTAGGTCAAGTAACTACAGCTACTTGATCTTTGACAAAGGTGCCAATAAAGTAGACTGGAGAAAAGACAGCATCTTCAAAAAAATGGTGTTAGATAAATTGGATGAACATATGTAGAAAAATGCAATTAGACCCACTGATTTCTCCATACACAAAAATCAAGTCCAAGCAGATTAAAGACCTCAATATAAGATAAAGATATAAAACTCTTCAACTACTAGAAGTAAAAATAGGAGGCACACTCCACGACATAGGACTGGGTAAAATGTCCTGAACAAAACCCCAGTGTCCCAGGCAATTAAACAATCACTCAACCAATGGAATTTCATGAAGCTTAAAAGCTTTAGCAATACAAACACACCATAATCAGAAACAATAGATTACCTGCTGAATGGGGGAAAATCTTCACCAGCTGTACCATTGACAGAAGCCTAGTATCGGGAATCTACAAAGAAATCAAAAACACTAAACTATAAGAGATCAAACAGCCCACACTAAAAGTGGGGCAGAGAACTGAATAGAGAGTTCTCAGAATTACAAATGTCTAACACACACTTAAGAAAATTTCAACATCCCAGACCATTAGGGAAATGCAAATTAAAACAACTATGAGATTCCACCTTACCCCAGTAAGGCTAGCAAACATTAAAAAGTCAAATGTAAAGAAATGTTGATGAGGCTGTGGAGAAATAGGAACCATCATTCACTGTTGGTGTGAATGTAAACTTGTGCTACAACTATGGAGATCAATATGGAAACTGCTGAAAAGGATGACTATAGAGCTACCAACAGACCTTGTTATTCTCTTACTGGGCATTTACCCTAAAAGCTCCACACCTCAGTTTAGAGATATTTGGTCAACCAAATTTATACCTGCTCAGTTCATAATAGCTAAGAATTGGAATCAACCAAGGTGCCCATCATTGAATGAATGGATAACTAAGATGTGGTATATTTACATGATGGAATTCTACTCAGCAGTAAGAAAAAAAATGACAGAATGAAATTTGAAGAAAAATAGTTGAACTTGGAACAAATCATGCTAAGTGAACTCACACAATCATAAAATGACAAACGTTGCTTGGTCTCACTCACCGGAGGTTCCTAACCCGGAACAGCCCAAGTTGCTGACATGCCTGAGTGTACTCCGAGGCTTAGATAATAGGGAGGGTCGGGCTTGAGGGAGGGGAAGGATAGTTGGACACAAGACTGAACCCAAATTGAGCTGGTACCATAGAAACATATATTTTAGAAGTTAGACTAAATGGTTGAAGCCTCAATAGGACCTTACGGGGAGCAACTGAACTGAAGAGGCCTAGAGAGAGCGCAATGAAGCCTAACCTGAAATTTCTCCTGTTTCTTTTTTTTTTCTGTCTTTTTCTTTTTTTCTTTTCCTTGGTACTGCTAACCAACTGCTCTTAGATTGGCTAACAGATCTGCTTAGTGGAAAGGAACCCATATCTGGAGCTGGGAAACAAGTCAGAATCATATCCAGATAAATATTATGCTTTCCAATGTCAAGCTCCCACTAATATTGGGCTATAAGAGGGTCTACACCCATTAAATTCTCCCTAATCAATAATTGTTATCCCATTTAACTGGTGCTGACTTTACTCTCCATTAGAGATTCTGTTTCTATTTTCAGATGGGAGTAGGACCGGAGGAGATGAACAACCCAGCCCACTTTGTCTCTTCTGCAGCTGAAGAGGAATTGGGGAAATGAGCAAGAGTGCTGCTTTCTCAGTGAACCTGATATCAGCACAAGGGTGAAGGACATAGACACTGAGGACAGTCAACACCTACCAAAGCAGAGATCCAGAAGCTCCTAAAGAGCCCATCACTGAAGGAGACTTAAAATGCACACAATATGATTTAGGGAATTTTGCAGAAGAGGGGGCAGAAAAAGTGTTAGAGCTACAAATTGGGACATTATGCACAGAGATATTACCTCTCCACCATAAGTGACTGGTGCTCCCACAGTGCATGACTCACGGTCCCCATAGGCTTGACATGCATCCCCAACAAGGAGGGCCTCTTGGGAAAGAGGCAGGGAGGGTTGAAAGCATGGTACCATGTGTTGTGTACATATGAAGTGTGCCCATATGTAATAAAAATAAGTTTTAAAAAAACATGCATTTAGTCATCATGCAAAAAAAGAAAGGGAAAAAGAAGTTAAGAGTAATAACAAGTGATTTGAGTTTCCATTGAAGGAGCTGAAAAAAAAAAAAAAATCCTAAGCCACCATGAAGTGAAAAAATAAAAAGAAGTACAAAAAAAAGTGAAAATGAACTAAATAGAAGTAAAGCTTACAAATCTTAATCTCTAGCTATCATGTAAAATAGAAAAAAAAGATTTACCAAGGTTATATATACAGGAGAAGAGATGTCTATAAACCCCTTCCACATGAAAGGAAAATTCAGTCACTGAAAGCTATGTGGACATATTTTTTTATATCTTTTATGAAATTTATTGTTTCTTCAAAGACACAAACTGCTACTCCAGAATAATTGCATTAATTGTCCTGTTTTATAAAATATTAATTTAAAATGTTGCTACTGTTAAAAACACAATTATGAAAAACTATAATCCACAAGTTTTCAATGATTACTTTTTCCCAAATAGGTAGAAATTATCCCAGCTGATAACAAATGCTTTGAGAATATAACAGAATAGTAAACACAAAATTTAAACACTATGAACACACGGTCATGTTCTGGTTAAGTTAAATTGTCTTAGCATTTAAAGTACAATCAATGTAATTCAGCATATTGACTTAAAAAGATGAAAAACCATATACCAATCTCTGAAGATGTAGCAAAAGTGTCCATCTTTAAAAAAAATAATGCTAAAAAACACATTTATATAAAACCTCTGAGTAAACTGAAAATAGAAAGAAATTACTTCTACCTGTAAAGGGACATCTATATTAAGATCGAACTTTAATGTTTAAAGACAGAATCGTTTCCCCTTAAAATTAGAATCAATGTGAGATGCCTGTTGCTGCTATTGAGTTCTGTCTGGCATAGTATTTGACATCCAAAATATTGACTGATGTTGGGACAAAGTCACAGCTCATTCTGGTTAGCAAGGAAATAGGTTAGCCACCCTGGAAAATTATGTGGAATACCTTGCAAAAGCAAATATTCTAACTTTTAATTCTACTCCATAGTATTTCCTCCAGAGAAATGAAAGCAGATGGCTACACAAAGATTGTGCAAGTCAGTATTCATAGACGGAAGCATTATTTATTATGTAACAAGAGCAGGAAGGTAAGCCAGTGTTCATTATTGGTAATTGTATACGCAAATAATAGTATAATCTTACTACCAAGAACTATTTCTTAGCAATTTTTAAGCATATGATTTCTGCATATATTATAGTCAGTTCCTTGTCACTGGTACAAAGAGCCAATCAGACACTATTTATAGGAGGAAAAGGTTGATTTCAGGCTTAAAAATTCCAGGGGAAAACCATCAATGGAGTAAGAAATTGGCTTACTTTCACAGATCCAAGTAGACAGACACCACCAAACAGCCAGCAAATACCAAAAAGCAGGGACCAACAAAGTTATAACTATTCTTCACATATCTTAGGGCTGGACTGAAGTTCTACTCCCAAACATACCTTAGGCTGACTCCAAGATCCAGCCCTAATGACAGGTTCCTTGTAGCAGGGATTTATCTGTTTAGGGGTTCAATTTTATTAAAACATCTGTGTCTATGGGGTTGTACATTCAAATTATGACATTCAAACTCGCAGCATATAACATGTGAATATAGATTTTAGAAACAAGCAAGCTTTAGAAAGCAAAGGCAATCATGACATGGTATATGATTAGATTTCTAAACATGATAATGAAAAACAAAAATTCTAAAGACTAGTACAGTGGCTTTTGGCAGCTGGTATGAGATGAGGCTGATTCCAGAAGAATAGAAGAATACATGTTCAAGGGTGCCCACCTCACTATGCCACAATTCTGCAGCTGTGAATTTTAAATGATTATTGACTTAATTCACCAAACTCTGCATTTAAATGCATGAATTTTTATTTTATATTAAGTTAAAAATGGATAAAAAATACAATCACTCTCTCGAATTTTGTGAGGCGTCTAAATTCTTTCATCTGATTTTTAGGAAAGGGCATTCTGAACCCACATTGGAAAACTCTTACCCTTTTGACATGCAAACATTTCCAATTTTTTTCTTCGATAAAGTTTGCACTGCAACATTTTACCATTATGAACTATTCTTTATCTTTACAAACACCTATACTTAGTTTTTCTGTCCTATTTGTCCCCTTCAGAATAAAGTAACCTCTCACAGCTCTATATATTGTAATTTACACATCTCCAAGGATGAATGAATATAATCCTCTCCAAGGAAACTGTGCAACATTTCATCATTTTACTTTCCTAGCAAGCATATAGTAGGTATTACATTTACTTTGCATTATATAAGCTCATTTGCATGCACTTTAACATTGCTTTATTTTACTTCATATTAAGAATTGCAAGATGTTCCATTTCTATGTCTTATTTTTTGTACAATAGGTCTTATACAAAGTAACTAATATTTGAAAGCTGAAGGCAGATTGAAGCAATGAATGTCAAAGTCAAAACTGCTTCTATTTACAATCATCATGACAGCTGCTAGAGACAGGGATGTAGAAGAGTGTTAAATAAAGAAAAAAATTCAATCTAGATGTAAAATTATTAAGCTGAGATAACTAAGAATCTCAAGGGTTGGGCAAAAGACACTCTAAAAGGGAATTCTATGCATAGAGGAAAATTTAAGGGAAAGATAAGCAAGCATGAGGAAGGAAACCTGGATCCTATTCCTGTCAGCTGGCAAACAGGTTGCAGAATTATTTAACATTTCCAGGGTCATAGGTCTGCTCATCTCCTTCAGACCTGAAAGGAATGATTTTCTTGCTTTTACTGTGGTTACCTCTCCAAATCCTTCCTTTCATCATACCTCAGCTCTGCAAAATGTCCTTCATGGGCAGGTAATACTGTTGTGTTCTTTCCTTTAGTGATGTCAATCTCTGTGGACCAAAGCACCTGGACTCTTTTAGATTGCTGCCTCAGACTTTGTACAAGCTTTGATTTCAAATGATGTAGTTTGTCTATTATAACACTGCTTCCGTTCCCCTTTTTGTCTGAACTCACTCAGGACATAACACACATATGTACATATATAAAGTGTACATTTGGGGGTCTGTAGAAAATAAAGGTGACAGACTAATGCACTTAATTACTTCCAATTCAGAGTTTGGATCATTATTTTTAACTTCTTAGTTTCAGCAAGAATTATGTTAGAAGCAACTAAGAGATGTACAGTACCATTATATTTGTAATTTAAGAGCTTATTTAACCGAGTGTCTTCTCCTTGCCTGCTTCTTAGTTATTCTAGAGCTTATTATTATTACAATATATATACACATATTAAAATAATTTATACCCAAATGACAAAGTAACAATTTTCCTATGATCTGAAATAAGAAGACATTAATACCATGCTCAAAAATAACCTAAACAATTCTAAACTAACTACAATAAAATGCTTTTAATTTGATTTTGTAACTGATTAAAAAGCAGAGCATTGTTTGCATAAAGTCCAGGAGCATTCAGCAGGGCTGACCCAAACTGTGTTTTCCTATAAAATGGTAGTCAATTGTCACTTCTCACTGCCTGGTTCCATTTAAACAAGTCTGTCATTTGCATGGGTTTATGAAATCTACATGAGAAAGTGAAAAAGCATGGGCAAAGTCTTCAAGTCTCTCTCTTTCTCAATCCCTTCCCTTCTTTCTACCTACTTTTTAAAATAAGTCATTAATTGTTTGTATATGTTTTCAAGACCTATTCAGTTTGACATTTTTTTAAAATTTTTATTTATTTGAGAGCGACAGACACAGAGAGAAAGACAGATAGAGGGAGAGAGAGAGAATGGGCCCGCCAGGGCTTCCAGCCTCTGCAAACGAACTCCAGACGCGTGCGCCCCTTTGTGCATCTGGCTAACGTGGGACCTGGGGAACTGACCCTCGAACCGGGGTCCTTAGGCTTCACAGGCAAGCGCTTAACCACTAAGCCATCTCTCCAGCCCCAGTTTGACATTTTTGATGGTCCTTATTTATCTTGAATGAGTTCATGAAAAGAGATATATGTAACCCCCACTATCCTGTCTCTAGTGAGTAGACTATGTTAGTTTAGGGATCATAATGACTGTATGGGTTAACAACCTGAAATGAACTTTGTGGTGAAGAGGCATCCCAGACAGTCCTCCCTGTTATCTTGAAATTCTCAAATAATACTTTTCTTTTTACTTTGTTGATGTCAATGCCGGCAACATGGCATAGAGCATGAGAATAAAGACAGAAACTATGTCAATGGTGTGGCATATAGGATTTTGAAATATGGCTTTGTGATTCTTTATATATATATATTTATTTGGGGGAGAGAGAGGAAGAGGCAGATGGAGAGAAACAGAGTATGGGCATGCCAGGGCCTCCAGTCATTGCAAATGAATCCCAGATGCATGTGCCCTCTTGTGCATCTCGCTAACATGGGTCCTGAGGAATTGGACCTTGGTCCTTTGATTTTGTATGAGAATGCTTTACTCAATAAGCCATCCCTCCAGTCCGACTTTGTGATTCTTCCAATTTCATTGGCATCTGTTGCACATCTCATTTTTCATTCCTGATCTTCTTGATTAGGATTTTCTCTTTCTTTCTTTTGATCAGTTTGATCAAGGGCTTGTCAGTCTGATCTATTTTATTTTCAAAGAACCAGCTTTTCATTTAATTAGTTTAAAAATGGTTTTCTTCATTTCTAATTTTTTTGATTTTTCAGTGATCTTGATCTTGATCTTCATTATTTGGTACTCCTGGCTCAGATTGCTGTAATTTTTCCAATGCCTTCAGGTGAATCATTATTTATTTTAGATCTATTTATTAATGTAGGAATTTGGAACTATAAATTTTCTTCTGAGGACTACCTTTATTATGTTCTATTGATTTTGTTATATTGTCTTTTCATGCTTTCAGTTCTCTGATTTTTAATTTCCTTCTTTTTAAAAATATATTTTATTCATTTATTTGAGAGAGAGAAAGAGGGAGAGAGAGAGAAAGAAAAAAATGAATATGCCAGGACCTGCAGCCACTGCATACAAACTCCAGACACATGACTCACCTTGTGCATCTAGATTAAGTATGTTCTGGGGAATAGAGTGAGATCTTTTGGCTTTGCAAGCAAGTGTCTTAACTGCTAAGCCACCTTCTTGAGCCCTATTTCCTTCTTTTTAAGCTTTGTATATTTATTTACTTAGTTATTTATATTTTTGCAAGCAGAGAGAGAGAGAAGGGTGTGTGTGTGAGAGAGAATATAAATAGGTGTGTCACTTTATGCATCCAGTTTTACATGGGTACTGGGGAATCAAACCTGGGCTGTTAGGCTTTGCATGTAAGAACTTTAACTGCTGAGCCAGCTCTCCAGCCATTTATTTCCTTCTTGCTTTCTTCAATGAACCATTCACTATGAAATAGGGTGTTGTTAATATCCAGGAGTTTGTATATTTTCTGTTTATTTTTCCTGTAGATTTGTAGCTTTATGACCATATCTAAACAATTATGGTTAAATACTATGCCATGAATCTTTTAGTTTCTATTCATTTTTGAGTGTGATTGGTTTTGCTTTTATGTGCAACATTTGATCATTTGTGCTATTTTGTCAAGTCAAACCAACTTCATTGTTTTACATGAAGGATTTTCATTTTGTCAATGAATGCTGATTTTTACCCTTTAAACTGATGATTATGAATTGATATATGAAACACCTATAAAATGGCTAGAAATTATTTTGAAAAATTAGTTTATCAAAATAATCTCAAAATAAAATAAATATAAAATATTTAGCATTATGGGTAATATGCATTTTATCATTTTAGGGCAAGTTCAATTATATCCAACCAAATGAAAATACAGATTAATGTTTTATATATTCAGCTTGCTGTAAGTCTCCTCTATGCTTCAGGCATTCTTTTTTCAAGTGTTGGTCAGATAAGTATATTTAAGTATTTTTTCTTCCTCCCAAACATCTATTACTACCAGCTGATTATATACTGAATATACACATTATAAGAATAGTTTGTGTGACCCTACAATGCCTATATGTATTGCATTATACTTGCCCATGACTGCTTTTCTATTAAAGCAATGATCCTTTCTTGTCACTCTCAGTCTCAGGCTCTTCTTTCCTAATGCAGAAGTGCTCAGAACTTTTGAGTTGAATAAACTTTAAAGTGTATATTACATTCCTCCACCTCAAACTTGATGATTTTGTATCACAAACTCTTGATTGTCTATACTCCTATCATTAAGTATTTTTCAATTATCTTTACTGTATAATATTTAAAATTTGGTAACTAGTTCAGTGATACTTTTCTCATAAAGACTTCTCTAGATCCTTACATACAAATCAAGTGACAACAAAACTATATCTAATTAAAACACTTTCCAAATAAATTTCCCAAGTAAAATATTGTCGTTATATATAAACCAAGCATAGATCCTGAGTGACAGAGAGAAGAAAGAAGACTTGCTATGAATCTCAGTACCAAAGGAAGAAAATGGTAGGGAGTTCTGAGTCCTGGCACTCATACATTCATATTTGAAGAAAAAGTGAAAAAAACACAAAGCACTAACAGCATCCACAATTAAAATTATGAAAGAAAAGGAGAGGGTAAGAAAAAAAGACAAGAAAAATAGCAGTAAGTCCATAACTAAAATAAACTCTGTTCTATAAACCAAGGATGAGAGAAGTAGTTTAGCAACCAAGTGTGAGGAAAGGAGTAGTCTAGAAAAAATACACTTCTTTTCACACAATAATTACTAGGCCCCAGACTGAAGAACATAATGTAGAATGTACTTTTATGAACAACAGTAAGTGAGAATAGAGAATTCCACCATCACTAAGCCAAGAGAAGATACCTCAAACCCTAGCACTAACATTGAGTTGGTGGTAATGGAGAAAATGTAAGGCATGGGATTTTAATCCCCCACCTTCCTCTCATAATCAGGAAAACATGCACTTCTCTCTTCACGGTGTGATGATGACTGACATTTGTTTCTCTTTGTATGATGGTGTCAGAAAATATCTATTCTAGAATCAGTGCTTTCATCAAGGCTCAGAAGTAACATGACAATCTCAAACACTGGTAAGAGTGAAAATAAGAATGAGAAGTGTTCACAAATTCTTCCAGCAAAAAAAAGTCACAGAATAGATATATTTAAAAGCAAGTAGCTCACCACTTAGCATGACTGAGGGGACCTCAGGCATGTGAGGGATAATGAGCTCACCAAGACTTCGGCCCCTCTTGGCACTAATAATCATGCACCTCTTCTTCTTCTGTGAAAGAATAGCTTCAAGAGAAAGATGCAAAATCTGGTTTATGTAATACTCAAATACTGGGGCAGGAGAGATGCCTTGATGGTTAAGGAGCTTGTCTGTGAAGAACTTAGGTACAAGACCCCAGGATCCACATAAGCCAGATGGACAAGGTGACACACACATCTGGAGTTAACTTGGAGTAGCGAGAGGTCTTGGTGGACCAATTCTCTCTCTCTCAAATAAATAAGTAAAATATGTTTTAAAGATTCAAAAACTTATAAAATAATAGTCTAAGTACTCAACTGAAAGAAAATCAATTAGCTGGGCGTGGTGGCGCACATCTTTAATCCCAGCACTTGGGAAGCAGAGGTAGGAGGCTCGTCATGAGTTCAAGGCCACCTAACCAACTACATAGTTAATTCCAGGTCAGCCTGAACCAGAGTGAGACCCTACCTTGAAAAACAAAAAAAAAAAAAAAAAAAAAAGAAAAAGAAAAAGAAAAAAGGAAAATCAATTATAGCAGGGTCCAGAAAGAATAAACTTATTAAAATACAGATAAATGAAAATAATAGTGTTTTATAATTATTTGACAGAAAACTTAAGATGGACACAATAAAAGGCTTCAATAATTCAAACAAGCACAAAGATAAGATTCTAAAAACAAATTAAATATGTAAATAATATCCTACAAATTTCAGAATTAAACATATAAGAAGATCCACAGTAGATTGACTTAATAAGATAACAAAGACCACAGAACTAATAAGCTGTAACTTATAACAGGAGATATACCCAATTTAAAAGTGAACTTTTTTTTATAATTTCAACAAAGAACAGGTCTTCAGTGGTCTGTGGTACTGACTACAAAATAGGTAGCCTGTCTGACATCAAACTCTGGATACTGGGGAAGTAATACAGTATCACTTTAAAAAAAGTCACACCAAGAAACAAATGTATAGTATCATTTCAATGAAGAAAGAAAACCCATAGTATTATGATTCCAGAGAGCCAGAGTAGCATGCTGATCAGATGCAGCAAAGTAATAGACACAAAACATATATATATATATATATATATATATATATATTTATTTATTTTTTTATTGACAACTTCTATACTTACAGAAAACAAACCATGGTATTTCCCACCCCTCCCTCGCTTTTCCCTTCATAACTCTGCTCTGTGTTATATCCCATCCCTTTCTCCATTAGTCTCTCTTTTAATCTGATGTCATCACCTTTTTCTCCTATTATGAGGGTCTTGTGTAGTTATTGTTAGGCACTGTGAGGTCTTATATATTGAGGCCAATTTCTATTCAGACAGTTGTATGTAAGGAGTGGTACCGTTCCTTTGGCTGTTACATTTTTTCTGCCACCTCTTCCACAATTCCCCCGTCCCTTCTTCTCAGCACTATGTTGTCTTTTGGGTCATCCCAGTGGTCACCACCATCTGATAAGAGAATCTTCTCTAACAAGAAGTGACAATAGCATTAACATATGAATATGAATATTAAATGTAGTGCTTTCAAGGCAATTTAGTGAGAGTAATATGTGCATTTATTCACACAAGAGCAGGCTTATAACCATAAGGCTCATGACCTTCCCTGCCATAGGCTTTTGAATAGGTTTTCAGTACCAGGCTTATTTTCCTCCCATAGAACAGGCCTTCAGTCCAATTAGAGAGCAGTTAGTTTCCCTCAGAGCAAACATGCCACTATTGCACTCATTTGGTCATTTGACCTATGTGTCCAAACTTGAGGCTTCCAGTGTTCACTTTTTTCACTGGTGATGACTTCTGTCTCCCATAAGGCTGCATATAGTGAAGCTTTTTCCAGCTTTCAGTTAGCTGGGCTATAGGGAGAAGGTTTTCTGCTCAGCACCAGCTTGTTTGCTGCTCAGGCATGTGAAGTCTTCAGCAATAGGGCCTTACTATCTGTTTCTCAAGGGAAACCAAAGGCCTTGACAGTAGCCTATACTATTTTGGAGGTAACAGTGACTTCCCTGGCACCAATTCACTGGAAGTATATCCCATACCTGGCACTGAAAATGTTTTAATAACAATCTATGTCTTCTGGATGTGCTGTTATTCAAGAAAGGAGATTTTCATATGTTTTATTCAGAATATCTTCAATTTTGATTGATCCTCACCACCCCACTCTTCTTTTATACAATCTCTTCCCCTGACCTAGCTTAGCCTTTCCCCTCCCTGAAATCTTTTCTTCTACTTACATATATACAATGCCACCCCCTAAACTCCTACCCTCTCCTTCCTCTCCTGTATAGCCATTTTCCAGCTTATGGGCCTCTGCTATTGATTTTTGGTTCCAGCTCACACACAAGTCTATATATTTGTAGCTAGGATCCACATATGAGAGAGCACATGTAACGTTTGACTTTCTGGGCCTGGGTTACCTCATTTAGTATAATCTTTTCCAGATCCATCCATTTCCCTGTGAATTTCATTTTTCTTTACCGCTGAACAGAACTCCATTGTGTAAATGTACCATCATCTTTGGCTGAACATCTAGGCTGGTTCCATTTCCTAGCTATTGTGAATAGAGCACCAATACACATTGTTGTGCAAGTATCTCTAAGGTATTGAGAAGAGTCATTGGGATATATACCTGGAGTGCTATAGCTATATCATATGGTAAGTATACTTTTAGCTGTCTCAAGAACCTCCACACTGATTCCCACAATGGCAGTACCAGATTACATTTTCAACAACAGTGTATAAGGGTCCCTCTTTTACCACATCCTTGCCAATATTTATTGTCATTTGTTTCCTTGATGGTAGCCATTCTGACCTGAGAGAGATGAAATCTCAAGGTATTTTTAATTTGCACTTCCCTGATGGCTAAGTATGTAGAACACATTTTTAGATGTTTATACGCCATCTGTATTTTTTCTAATGAGAAATCTCTATTTAGTTCCATAGCCCATTTTTAAGCTTAATTAATTAATTTGAGAGACAGAATGGGCATGCCAGTACCTCCAGCCTCTGCTGACGAACTCCAGATGCATGTGCCCCCTTGTGCATCTGGCTTACATGGGACCTGGTGAATCAAACTAGGATCCTTTGTCTTTTCAGACAAATGCCTTAA
Organism: Jaculus jaculus; assembly: GCF_020740685.1. Classification (NCBI taxonomy): domain Eukaryota; kingdom Metazoa; phylum Chordata; class Mammalia; order Rodentia; family Dipodidae; genus Jaculus; species Jaculus jaculus. The sequence goes on along the minus strand of NC_059106.1, from coordinate 122,171,016 downwards.
CCACTAAGCCATGTCTCCAGCCCCATAGCCCATTTTGTAATTGGGTTGTTTGATTTCTTATTGTTCTGTTTTTTGAGTTCTTTGTATATTCTGGATATTAATCCCTTGTCAGTTGTGTAGCTGGCAAAGATAGTCTCCCATTATGTAGGCTGTCCCTTTGCTCTATCTGCAGTGTCCTTTGCTGTACAAAACTTTGTAATTTCATGGTAAACCAGTGGTTGATTAGTGGTTTTATTTTCTGAGAAATTGTGGTCATATTCAGAAAGTTATTACCTGTGCCAATATATAGAAGGGTTCCCCTACATTTTACTCTAGCAATTTCAGTGTTCCAGGTCTGATATTAAGGTCCCTGATTCACTTGGAATTGATTCTTGTGCATGGAGGAAGACAAGAATCTATGTTGATCTTTCTACATATAGATATCCAGTTTTCCCAGCACCACTTGTTGAAGAGACTGTCTTTTATCCAATGAATATTTTTGGCATTTTTGTCAAAAATCAGATGGCTGTAGCTCCCTGGATTAACATCTGGGTATTCTATTCTGTTCCACTGATCTATATGTCTGTCTTTATGCCAATACCATATGCTGTTTTTGTTACCATGTCTTTGTAATCTAACTTAACATCTGGTATGGTGATAGCACCAGCCTTATTTTTGTTGCTCAAAATCATTTTGGCTATTCAAGGTTTTTTTGTGCTTCCAAATGAATTTTAGGATTTTTTTTTCTATTTCTGTGAAGAATGCCATTGGAATTTAGGTGGGGATTGCATTAAATGTTTAGATTGCTTTTGGTAAGATTGAAATTTTCACAATATTGCTTCTTCCAATCAAAGAACATGGAATCTCTTTCCATTTCCTTGTATATTCTGTAATTTCTCGCTTGACTGTTTTAACATTCTAATTGTAGAGATCCTTGACCTCCTTCATTAAGTTTATTCCAAAGGTACTTTTTTATTGAGGCAATTGTAAATGGAAGAGATTTTCTGATTTCATCTTCCACGTGGTTGTTTTTAGTATTCAGGAAAGCTACTGATTTGTCTGTATTTATTTTGTATCCTGCTACATGGCTGAAAGTGTTTATCTGCTCTAACAGTTTGCTGCTAGAGTTTTAGGGTCTTTTATATACAGAAGCATATCATCAGTAAACAGTGAGAATTTAATCTCTTCCTTTCCAATCTGTATGCATTTTATGAGTGTCTTTTGCCTTATTGCTATAGCTATGATTTCCAGGACTATATTGAATAAAAGTGGGGACAGTGAATCCCCTTGTCTTGTTCCTGAATTTAGTGGAAAATATTTAAGTTTTTCACCATCTAGTATTATGGTAGCTGTAGGTTTGTCACAAATAGCTCTTATTATGTTGAGATATGTTCCTTCTATTCCCAATTTCTATAATACTTTTACCATGAAAGGATGGTGGATCTTGTCAAGTGCCTTTTCTGCATATATTAAGATGATCACATGATTTTTGTTCTCCAGAATATTTATAAGTTGTATTGCATATATAAATTTGTGTATGTTGAACCATCCTTGCATCTCTGGGATAAAGCCAACTTAGTCAGGGTAAATAATCTTTTTTGATGTATTTTCATATTTTGTTTGCCAATATTTTGTTCAGTATTTTTGCATCTATGTTCATGGGGGATATTGGTTTGTAATTATCTTTTTATGTTCTGTCTTTGTCTAGTTTTGGTATGAGGGTGATGCTGGCTTCATAGAAAGAGTTCATTAGAATTCTGTCTTTTTCTATTCTATGGAAAAGTTTGAGAAGCGTTGGTGTTAGTTCTTACATGAAGGTCTGGTAAAATTCACCAGTGAACCCTTCTGGGCCTGGACTTTTTTTAGTTGGGAGTTTATTTTTTATAACTTCTTGGACCTCTGTACTTGTTATAGGTCTGTTTAAATGGTTTATCTCATCTTGATTTAATTTTGGTAGTTCATATGAATCTAGGAAATCATCCATTTCTTTCAGATTTTCAAACTTAGAGGCATATACATTCTTAAAGTATGTCCTTATAATTTCCTGAATTGGTTTGGTATCTGTTATAATAGTGCCTTTTTCATCTCTAATCCTGTTAATTTTTATCTCTTCTCTCTTTTTTCTGGTCAAATTTGCTAAGGGTTTATCAAACCTGTTTATTCTTTCAAACAATCAATTTGTTTAATTGATTCTTTGGATTTTTTTTTGTTTTGTTTTGTTTTCTATTTCATTAATTTATGGCCTAATATTTATGATTTCTTCTAGTCTACTGATTTTTGGTCTGCCTTATTCTACTTTTTCCAAGGCCTTATAGTGAAGCATTAAATTGTTTATTTGTGAAATCTTTAATTTTTGCATATAGGCACTTAAAGCTATCAATTTCCCTCTTAGGGCTACCTTCATTGCATCCCAAATTTTGGTATGTTGTATTATCATCATCATTTGAATCTCTGAATTTATTCATGTCCCTTTTGAAAACTTCAATGACCCATTGATCATTCAATAGTGTACTGTTTAGTCTCCAAGAGTTTCTGTATGGTCTGTAACTTTTCTTGTTGTTGATTTGTAGTTCAATCCCATTGTGGTCAGATAGGGTATAAGGGATTATTTCCATTTTTCTGTATTTGTTGAGATTCGCTTTGTTTCCTATATGGTCTATTTTAGAGAATGTTTCATGTGCTACAGAGAAATATATATATTCTGCAGTATTTAGATGGAATGTTCTTTAAATATCTGTTGGGTCCATTTGTTCCATGACATCATTTAATTCAGATGTCTTTCTGTTTATTTTTTGCCTGGATGACTTGTTGATTGTTGAGTGTAGGGTATTTAAGTCACTCACTACAATTTTCTTTGATGTTATGTGTGACCTTAATTATAATAGTGTTTGCTTGAACATAGAGCCCTGATGTTAGGTGCGTATGTTTAGGATTGTAATGTCCTCCTGTTGTAGTGTTCCTTTAATCAGTGCAAAATGACCTTCTTTATATTTCCTCACTAATGTTGGTTTGAAGTCTATCTTGTCATATATTAGTATAGCAACCCCTGCTTGGTTGATAGGCCCATTTGCTTGAAATACCATTTTCTATCCTTTCGCCTGTGTTGTTGGGGTCAGGCTTAAGGGTGTCTATCTTTTATTGAGACATGAGTTTTCTGGAGGCAAGAAATGGCAGGATTCTGACTTTTAATCCAGTCTTCAAGCTTCTGTCTTGGTTGGTGCATTGAGGTCATAGATATTAACAGTTATTATTGAAAGGTATGCATTTATTCTCACCATTCTTCTTATTTTGTAGTGTTTTACGTTTTCCCTTTACTTCTTTATTTTAACTATTATTTGAGCCTACCAAGAATATATAACCCATAACCAGCCTTGACAAGGAAAGAGAGACTAGCTCTTCTAATGTAGGCCTATGTACCTGGGAATTCAGGGTATAGTAGAAGGAGAAGAATTTCACTCCAAAGGCATAGTAGGTGTCTTCAACAAAATCATAGAAAAAAATTCCCCCAAGTTGGAAAGAGGGGCCAATGCAGATACAGGAATCCTTTAGAACACGAACCAGACAAAACCTTGAAAGGATCTTTCCTTGCCATACTATAATCAAACTACCAAACACACAATCCAATAAAAAATTGAAAGCAGTTAGAGAGAAAAGTCAAGTTACCTACATAGGCAAGCCCACCAGGATTACATTAGACTACTCAACACAAACTTTAAAACCCAGAAGGGCTTGGAGTGATATATTCCAAATTCTGAAAGATAACACATGTCAACCAATGTTACTTTATCATGTAAGCTATCGATTCAAATAGAGGGAGAAATAAGGTCATTCCACGACCAAAGCAGGCTAAAGGAGTATTTGAAGATAAAAACAGCTCTACAGAAAATACTTGAAAGAACCCTCCATGCTGAAGAAAAAGAAAAGCATACATATAAGGAACCTGGAAAAAACAAATGATACTCAAATACTAGTTTAACACAAGAGAGGAAAGGTAGAACTGGAAGAACTACCAAAAAAAAAAAAAAAGCAAGCATAAATACATACCTTTCAATAATATCTCTTAATATCAATGGCCTCAATGTCCTAACCAAAAGACATAGGTTTGGAGACTGGGTTAAAATTCAGGATCCTAAAATTTATTGCCTCCAAGAAACCCACCTTTCTACAAAGGATGGACATTATCTTAGGGTGAAAGGTTGGAAAACGGTGTTACAAGCAAATGGGCCTAGAAAACAAGCAGGGGTTGCTATCTTAATATCTGACTAGGTAGACTTCAGTCCAACATGAGTTAAGAAAGATAAGGATGGTCACTTGATATTGATAAAGGGCACACTCCAACAGGAGGATATTACAATACTAAACATATATGCACCTAACATGGGGGCTCCCAAATTCATCAAACAAATGCTATTAGAACTAAGGTTACAGATGATACCAAACACAGTGGTAGTGGGTGACTTCAACACCCCACTCTCATCAATTGACAGGTCATCCCAGGAAAAAATAAACAGAAAGGCATCTGGACTAAATGAGGTCATAGAAGGAATGAACCTAACAGATATATACAGGACATTTCATCCAAATGATGCAGAATATACATTCTTTTCAGCAGCACATGGAACATTTTCAAAAATAGACCCTATATTAGGACACAAAACAAATCTTAACAAATACAGCAAAATTGAAATAATTCCTTCCATTATATCTGACTGCAATGGAATCAAACTACATATCAATAGCAAGATAAGCTATAGAGCATACAAAAAAATCATGGCAACTAAACAATACACTACTAACTGATGATGGGTCAATGAATAAATCAAGAAGGCAATCAAAAAGTTTATAGAGTGAAACAATAATGTGAACACAACATATCAAATTCTCTGGGACATAGTGAAGGCAGTCCTAAGAGGTAAGTTTATAGCTTTAAGTGCCTATATTAAGAAATTATATAACCCTTACTTTTTTTATAGAGAGTGTAATAGGTTTAGACCCTCTTGTAGCCCAAGATTGAGGGACGGTTGATATTGGAGAGTGGTCTTATGTTTGGATATGGTTCTGACTTGTTTCCCAGCTCCAGCTATGGGTCCCGTACCACTGAGGGGATCAGTTAGCCAAATCAAGAGCAGTTGGTTCCCCATCATGGCTATGAAAAGTAAGGGTTATCTCATTTGTTCTGGTGCTAACTTACTCTCTGTTTGAGAATCTGCTTCTCTTTTTCGGATAGATACAGATCCTAAGGAGAGAGCCACCCCATCATACTTCAAAAGGGCCCTGGCTGAAAGTAAGGAAAATTGGTGACACAAGCAAGGGTGCTGTTTTCCTGATAAACCGGATACCAGCACAAGGGGGAAGGAGACCAACACAGAGAAAAATCAACTCCTACTAAATCAGAGAGCCAGAGTCTCAGAGGCCTCCAACACCTCATCACTGAAGCAGACCAAAAATGAACCCAACATTGCTCATGGAAATTTTGCAGAAGAGGGGGTGGAAAGAATGTCAGAGCCACATGTTGGGTCATGATATGCAGAGACATTTATCTTACCAGTAACTGTGGGTTAACTCCACATTGCATGACCCATATACCTCAACAAGGAGGGGCCAGTGGGGAGGGGGCAGGCCACGGATGGGCATAATAATTGTACCAAACTGCCTGTATTTGCTTAATAGGAAACTAAAAAAGAAAATGAAAAAAAAAAACAACAATAACAAAAAAGAAATTAGAAACATCACAAATAAATGACCTAATGCTTCAGCTTAAAGCATTGGAAAAAGAAGAACAAGGCAAACCAAAAAAACAGTAGATGGGAAGAAATAATAAAGATTAGGACAGAAATTGATGAAATAGAAACCAAAAAAAAAAAAAAAAATCCAAAGAATCAATTAAACAAAGAGTTGGTTCTTTAAAGGGATAAACAAGACTAATAAAGCCTTAGCCAATATCCCCAAAAGAAAGAGAGAAGAGACACAAATTAATAAAATTAGAGATGAAAAAGCAACATCACAACAGATACCAGGGAAATTCAAAAAATTGTAGGGACATAAAAAGTTGACAGTTTAGGAAAACTATATGATGATGGAAAAACTACCTTAACATATTCATAAGAAATCAAGTGTCTACCATAGTAGATAAAGAAGACTTTAAATCAAAATAAATCTGAGGTACTATGTTATTCTATAATGAAAGCATATTACTTGACCTAGATGCCATGATGATCTTAAATATGCATGGAATACACAACTATAACATATTTGAAGAAGTTTATAAAATTGAAAATTAACTCCAGAAGCCTTTGGTAGAACCAAACTAAAATGTCACAAGTTCGGGGCTGAATAGATGGTTCAGCAGTTGAGGTGATTGACTGGAAAGCATAAGGTCCCAAGTGCCAGTCCCTAATGCCCACATAAAACTAGATGCACAAGATGGCACATGCATCTGGAGTTTGTTTACAGAGGCTTGAGGCCCTGCCATGCCTTTCTACAGGCGTATCTCTCTCTCTCCCCACCCCCTCTCAAATGTATAAGTAGATAAAGTGGATTTTAAAGAAAGTTAAAAGCTACAAAAGTGACTATCACATTTAAAATTTTTAAAAAGCCATGAGTACATAACCCAATAAGATCATTAGAAAAAATGACAGAAGATCAAAGATGTGATTTAGTAGTTAAAGGCACTTGCCAGATACACAAAGTGGGATTTGGAGATTTTTTTTTTTAATAGTAGCTGGAGGCTTTGGTGCCCATTCTCTCTCTCTCTCTCATGTCCACTATGTAATAAACAAATAAAACAGTAAAACAAATTAACATCATACTCCATTGAACAACTGCCATTATTTTCAAGGGCTCACAAAACACATATCAAGAAAGACCATAAACTGACTGACTTCTAGTTAAGATGCCAAAGCAGCCTAGGGGGGAAGAAGACCAAAAAAACTCAGCAAAATACACACTTTTACTAAAAAGTGAGGTGTATAGGAAATTGAAATGGCAATGGAGAAGTAGAAGACATTCTGAGCATCCAGAGCCCACACAGGCCAGCAAAAGTGGCCCCAGCAGGTCCGCCTACCGTGGCAGTGGCAGCACACCAGAAAGCCGCCAGGTTCAGCTCAAGCTGCAGGAAAAGCCAGGTGAGGGGTGCTTCCACTTACACCAGAGCTCTCCGCAACTCAAGAAATGTGAAGGGAGAGAGGCAGTGAACAATGGAGGAGCAGATTGCAAGGTAGAAGAACATGTGGAACAGTGAGAGAACTAGAGCAGCTGTGGCTCCCTCTCCTCCCCCACCACCTGTGCCTAGCTCCAGCGAACAGAGCAGCGGTCCCGGGACCGGTGACACCAACTTGAGCCGACAGCGGGATCCAAGCAGTAGCAGAGTCCAGAAGCAACATCAGTGGCTCCGGCACTGGCAACAGTGGTCCCAGCAGCAGCAGATCCAGCAGCAGCAGCAGATCCGACAGCGGCAGCAGTGGCAGATCCAGCAGCAGCAGCTTTAGTGGTAGCAGCAGCGGTTCCAGCAGTGGCAGCTACAGCAGCAACAGCAGCGGCAGCAGCAGCGGTGGATACAGCAGCAGAGTCTTCAGCAGCAGGAGTAGTAGTTCCAGCAGCGGGAGTACCAATCTGCAGGGCCACAGTTGCCAGGCTCGGTTTGCCCCGTAGGAAAAGCCAGTGCCCAGCTCCCGAAATCAGACAGCAGCCCAACGACCCAGCCAACAACTTGACTGAGACCAAAACCATCCAAAAAGGTAACTGGGATTGCACCAGGGAAGGGTCTCACTTGGTCACAAGCTGACTTGGAATCCCTCAACAGACCAGAAATCTTAACCTCTTTGTTGATAGAGGATCTGGTTGTTATAATAATTACTCTTGCATAAATACTCGATGCTGTTTTTGATTGTATGTGTACAGTTTTTAGTTAAATTTTAGAATCTACCTGTCTTTTATTCCACTCAGCCTGCTTGAATACTCCCACAGCAGGGAAACTCAACCCCTAGGAACACCTTTGTAGATACTCTGAGAGTCTTAAGGGCCACACCAAGAAAGACCATAAACTGAAACATGAAAGATTCAGCAAATAGTCTTTCTTTGTAACAGTATTTTACTCATGCATATTGACAATAGGAGTAGAGTACCAACATATTTAAAACCATAGTATTCTAACTAAATCAAAAGGATATAAATAAATACAGCATTATGCTAATGAGTTGGAAGACAATGAATGAATATATTTTATTTTGATTTTTGGAGATAGCTTAGTCAGTAAGGTGCCTTTCCCACAAATGTGAAAAGCTGAATTTGATTCTCTGAAGCCAGGTAGCATCCAGGTGTGGTAGCTTGCACTTACAACCCCTGTGCCGGGAGGACAGACACAAGAGGATTGCGGGGTCTCAATGGCCAGCTAATTGGTGACCTCCTAGACAGAAAAGAGACCTTGACTGCAAGAAGGTTAAGGCATTCCATCCTTTGTTTATTTATGTATCTGTCAGACACTTATTTTAAGGTCCCTGACTGGTAGATGTGCCAGATGGTTCTTTGCAGGGAACAATGCGTTGATACCTTTTCCTGTTCAATAGACAAATTTTCCTTGGTAAGTCTTCAGAATTCTTTTTCAAGACAGAGCACTTGAATCTAATGTCACCTGTGTCATTATCAAATTTCTTTCTTATCTTTACCATGTATTCAGGGTTATTTTATTTTTTTAGTTTTGCTGTATAGGTTTTTATAAATATCGTGAATGATCTTTATGCTAAAGCTGAAATATGAAGTGGTGGTAGGACCTTCCTCTAGTTGTCCATGAGCACTCTTTACTTTTCCCCATAGTGGAAATTGTTTTGATTGCTTTAAGTTTTGAAATGTGTTTAATAAAAGCTGGAACAAGAAGAATGAGGATATTGTGGTTTGAGTGTAAAAGATCCCCCATATGAGCATGTGTTTAAACCTTTTGAGCCCAGCTGCTGGTGATGTTTGAGAAGGATGTTGAAACTTTAGAAGGGTAGAGCTGTGTCTTGAGAAACTGAGTTACCAGGGGTGAGTCTTGAGGTTTTATACAACTGGTACACTTCCTAGCTCCTCCCTGCTTCCTGAGTGTGGCTATGTGACCAGCAGCTTCCTGCTCCTGCCATCAGGCCTGGCCTCCATAATGGACTGTACCTCCTAGAACTGCAAGCCCAAGTAAACTCCTCCCTTCTTAAACCACTTCCTATCAAGTATCTGGTCATGATATCCAGAAAAGTGATGATCTGTTTAAAACACTATTCTCTATGAATAAGAGCCAGGGAAGAAAATTTATCATATAGCAGACAGAAGGGGATCATATGGTCATTATAATCTTTTTTTTTTTTTTTTTTTTTAGTTTTTCGAGGTAGGGTTTCACTGTAGCTCAGGCTGACCTGGAATTCACTATGGAGTTTCAGGGTGGCCTTGAACTCACAGCAACCCTCCTACCTCTGCCTCCCAAATGCTGGGATTAAAGGTGTGCGCCACCACGCCCGGCTCACTGTAGTCATTTTTAAGAGCTTTTATAGTTGGCATACATAGACTAATGGGATTTATGGTTTTTTAAACACATTGCACAGTTCATTCTGCTGTTCTCATTGGTGTCTAAGCTGTGTCCTCCTCTTTTCTCATCTCTGTCTTTGTAGGATCTTTAATGTCACTCAGCTTTAATTTCTCCTATGCCTTCTTTTTTTAAGGTCGAGTCTATGCTTTTGGCATTTCATTTAGGAGCCTGCTTTCTACTCTGTCCAGTTTCACTTCTGTATGCTCTACATCTTAAATTTTATTCTCCAAGAATCAAAACATTTTTCCATTCTGCTGAGTTTTATGAGGGATTGTATCTTTGCTCCCTCAAGTCCTGTTATCTGAAATGCTCTGTGTTCCCTTTGTTTTTTATGTGAATGAGCCCAGTTAGTTCTCAGCTTCAAGTGCTATTCTCTTCACATGGTGTTCACTGTAGTCCTTAATGACATGAAATAACCTGTCTTTGTGGTTCCTCCACACATACCTGTGAATTTTAGTGCTTACTCAAATTCTTCAAGTTTTCTATTTCTTTCTAAATCAGATATTTACCAACTTGGGAAAGTAAAATTCCCTCCCACTTATGCTTGAATATCTTGAGCTTGCTGGATTTTCAAAAATGTCCACCATAATATTTACTGAAATTAATTAAAATAAAAGGTAGGAAATCCTTTAATTGAATACTTACAGGTTATTTTTTAACTAAGGCACAGCATAAGCAATCAGTAAACACTGTAAAATAATTTACATGAGTTTAGAAACCACAATGTTTTGGTAATCACAATGGTTAACTTAATTTTGTGTGTATGTATGTTAAGAAAAATTTTAGATGTTAAGTAAGAGTCTTGACTATAGTTTTCTATAGTGAATGTGTTTGCTTTATTTTATTTTATTTCCTTGGGAAAGCTAATATATACTCTACAACACACAAGAGATTATTTCTTTTTAAATGAAACTTCTTTAATTTCAAATATAAAAATCAACTATAATGCAGAGGGAAATATGCCATTGTAGTCTAACAGCATTTATAAGCGTTCATAGATGTTAAATTATAAACCATTCAAACTTTTTAAAGAATGCCTTTACATGTAGGCTGGGCAGCATATAATGCAAAAACGTGTCTTTGTTTGACTGCACATTCTATTTCCATCCCTGGGACTCTTTTAATTCATCATTTAAATGTGTTTCTAAACCTACTGAAAAGTGTTTCTAATGGAGCCAATCAAGTCTGGCAAGTAGGCATCTATAGATACATAGGTACTTAGTTTGTGGAAAGTTTATGAGTAAAATATTTCAAGTTTCTCTTAAAATTCTAATCTTGACTAAAATAACCCAAGGACAAACCATACTCTTCACTATGGAAAAATCCTATTAATAGGCTGGGGGGTGATATTGCATGTTTTTAATCTCAGCATTCTGGAGGCTAAGAGTAGGCCAGCCAGGGACTAGAGTGAGCTCTAGGTCAGCCTGGGCTAGAGTGAGACCTTACCTTGAAAATTAAGACATAAAACAAAACAAAGCAAAAAGGAAATTACTATTAGTAATATTTTGTCTGAGGGAGATCCAGAATAGTCTTAACTACACTTTAATATTATTTTACTTGAGTGATGACTACTGCCTTATTTATGAATATGTTGTGGTTATTTTTTGCATGCATTGCAGAATTCATGAGTAGAGAGCCAGACAACTTAGTTAAGTATGCACAGTAGGCTCTTAATTTAGCATTGCAACTTTTCAACAGAATTTCTTATATTTTCTAAACTATTATTAACTATTTAGCTTTTCTTTCTTTTTAGTATTTGAAACAGTATCCCCCATGCCTTGGGCAGGCCTCTAATTCACTATGTAATTAAAGATGACCTTAAGCTTTTGTTATTCTGCCTCCAGGTCCTGAGTATTGGGATTACAGTCAAGAAGCACCATGCTGTTTTTTGTTTGTTTGTCTGCTTGATTATTCCCTCCCCAAAACGAATGTTTGCACTCCTATTTTTTCTGGACAATAAATTGGTCAAATTTAACACATTAGAGTATTAGACCAGGAAATGATGAACTGTGTGAAACAATTGCCTAGCTGAATTTGTTTTAAGATTTAATTAAGGCTGAAAAGATGGCTCAGCTGTTAAAAGAACTTGTTTGCAAAGCTTGATGGCCCAGGTTCAATTCCTCAGTACTTATATAAAACCAAATGTACAAAGTAGCATGTGCATCTGGAGTTCCTTTACAGTGGCAGGAGGTCCTGGTGTGCCCATATTCATTTACTTTCTGTATACTTCTTTTGTCTCTCTCACATAAATTAGTTAATTATTAATCTAGATAGCTTAAGGTTTGAACTTGAATTTCTAAGGTATTCAGTCAAATAAATATCCTGAGGCTTAAAAGTATTACTATTTTCATCCAGGAGTGATAGCTCATGCTTGTAATCCCAGTATTGAGGAGGCTGGAGAGAAGGATCTCATAAGCTCCATGTCATCCTGGTCTAGAGTGAGAATTTACCTTAAAAAATTATATATCTATATCTATCTATCTGTCTGTCTGTCTATCTAGCTATCTACCTACACACATACATACATATACATATATATATTCATATATTACATATATATGTGTGTATATATATATATATATATATATATATATATATATATATATATATATAATTTCAGTCTATTTCCTCTAACCCATAGAAGATAATGCAAACACAACAATGAATAGTTTATATATCCCATTTATAGCATTATCTTTTCTGCCTCTGTGTTAGGCAATTTTTAAATTCATAGAACTAAAGTTTGGAATAAAATCTGAAAATTTCACTTAATGCATTTTTGTGTTACCAGATCAATAGTCATATAATTTCAAGATTTATTATTTAAAAAATTTAGGATTTGATCAACAGTGATTTCTGTCAAACCCTGGTAAAACAGTTTTTGAATCAAGGAAAGATACAATTTTGTTGTGTTTTTGTTTTTGTCCTTATCATGTCTTCCCAATGAGTTCCCATCAACAACATACAATCTGTGTTGAAAGACTTGGGTTTCTTGTGGGACTTTCACAAATAGTTGGTGAGTTGGGATTTTCCTGGAAATGTACAAGTTAATTTCAAAAGTAAATATGGAATATTTAGGCAAAGACTAGTTCCTTTTAAGAAAAACCTGATTCCTGTAACACCTCCATTACCACTCAAGAATTTGACAACTGCGGAGTTGATCTGGTTAACCTGAAATTCATCAGCTGGTAACACCTATCATTTTGAAGATTTAACACCTGTCCTGTTCTGCATGGCCAGATCTACAAATTGTTTTGCTTATTCATTTACAAAATACTATTTATTTCTATGGAGAAAGAGAAAGAGAGAGAGAGATAGAGAAGATGGGCACACCAGGGACTGCAAACAAACTCCAGACACATAACCCACTTTGTGCATCTGGCTGTATGTGGGTACTGGGGAATTGAAACCAGACCATCGGGCTGTATAAGCCAGTGCCTTTAACCACTGAGCAATCTTTCCAGCCCCAAACTTTGGTTATATTTTTCCTGTTTCCACACATAAGACAACAGAAATACTAGCTTCTTAAGATGGAGATTGGAAAACACGTGTTTCCTGGTAATAAAAATGATAAGCAAGCCAGGTCTAATCGACATAATAACTTGTTTTAAAATAAATTGAAGAGGCAAAATAAATATACAGTAATTAGAGCCTTGGATACATCAGAAGAAACAAATCCTTATTAGACAGAAAACCAGTTATTTATTGAAATTTTCATGGTAACCTGTGGACAAAAAGATACTTAACCAATATTTTAGTAATTCTTTAAGATCATTTTTCACTGAAATAAAGGGCATTTGGTTTGTACTATAATGATTGGATAGTAAAAGATGAAAAGGATGATGATAATATGGTTATTTTCATGTTGTAATAAAAATTAACAATTACAATAAGAAATTAAGATTTAAATATAAAGAATAATATTTTGTAAATTAGAAAATATTAGTTACTGTGCCTTCTTTCACTTAGAAACTTATTGCCTTTGGGTAGGTGTGTATGTGTATTTGTGTGAGCCATGGCACGTGTGCCACGGTTCAAGTGTGGAGATCAGAGAATAACCTCAGGTGCTGGTCCTTGCCTTCTCTCATTTTTGCAACAGGATCTCTCTTTGCTTACTTCTATATACCTTAGGATAGCTGTCCTATAAGCTTCTGAAAATTCTCCTGGCTCCATCTTCCATCTTGACTTAAGAGGGCAGGGATTTCAGTTTAACATTGTATCTAGCCTTATGTAGGTTCCAGGTAACCAAACTCAAGTCATTACACTTGAATAGAAAGTGCTTTAATCATGAAACCGTCAACCTCATTGTCACTCCTTTAATTTAAGTACAATGCTAAATGATTCATTTCCTTTTATTTATACTCTATTTCCAACCTGAGAAGGGAATGAATCTTAATAAGTGAAGGAGTAGTCAGTAGTCCAATTCTTTAATTATAATGAAGAAAATAGAGTTTGAATGCACCTGCTATATTCCACATTGGAAGAGTTCATATGTTATGTTAGTTGGTTATTTTCTTGCTATAAAAAATACCTGAGAAGCTGGGTGTGGTGGCACACACCTTTAATCTCAGCACTCAGGAGGCAGAGGTAGGAGCATTGCTTTGAGTTCAAGATCACCCTGAGAATATAGTTAATTCTAGGTCAGCCAGAGCTAGAGTGAGACCCTACCTTGAAAAACAAAAAAACAAAACAAAATAAAACAACAACAAAAACAACTGAGAGAAACAGTCTATAGGAAGAAAGATATATTGCAACTCATATCTGTGCATGGTCTAGGCTTTAAGTCTGAGTTGGGGCTTAACATCATTGAAGAGAGATGTTCTGTATCAGAGTGTCTCACTGGTTGGCATGCATTAGCCAGATGGAGAGCTTGAGAGAAGCCCAGGACAAAACACAGACCCCAAGGACACACCTCAGTGACAAACTTCATCCAGCTAGTCTACCTCTGAAATATTCCATCATGTACCAATACTGCCATCAAACTGTGAATCCAGGAACACATTCATCTATCCATTACCTCAGAGATCTCAAGAACTAATTAACCCTCATGATCAGATCCATAGGCTGTGATAAAGTTTTCAATACATAGGCCTGTTTTGGAATCATCAGACACTTGTGTGATATCACATAGAAACTTCCACTTCCAGTAATGGAGCACCACTTCCAGTAAGGGAGTCAATATGGCAATGAGAATTTATGGGGTTTTTTTGTTGTTATTGTTTTGTTTTGTTTTTCAAAATAGGGTCTCACTGTCGCACAGGGTGACCTGGAATTCACTGTGGAGCCTCAGGGTGATCTCGAAATCACAGCAATCCTCCTACCTCTGCCTCCCAAGTGCTGGGATTAAAGGCATGCACCACCATGCCCAGTTTGAGAATTTATGGTATTTATATACAGTGACATTATTATTTACCCTTAAAAGAAGAAACTATAGATGCATAGCTTTACCTAAGGTTCACTTGAATGAACCTTGGAATCATTATACTAAGTGACTGAAGAAAAGAGTAAACTTTTACATATTATGTGGTTCTTTTTGTATGGTATACCCATATACAAGTACATTAAAGCAGAAAATACATAGAAGGTTACCAGATAATGGTAAAGGGCAAGGAGTAGGGATTATATAATGGGATGGTATGTTTTTCTAGTTTGATTTAATTTTTTTAAATTTTTTATTTATTTATTTGAGAGCAACAGAGAGAGAGACAGAGAAAGACAAAGAGAGAGAGAGAGAATGGGCACACCTAGGCCTCCAGCCACTGAAAACAAACTCCAGATGTGTGCGCTCCCTTGTCCATCTGGCTAACGTGGGTCCTGCGGAATTGAGCCTCAAATTGGGGTTGTTAGGCTTCACAGGCAAGTGCTTAACCACTAAACCATCTCTCCAGCCTAATTTGATTTAAAAAACTTGAAATGAGAGCAAGGTAGTATTTGTAAAATATTATGAATAAACTAAAAGGTATGGAAGACTACATTTGAAAATTTTAATTGTATTTCTCATGATTTTATGTTTTAGAAAAGACAGTTTACATACCTACTTTTATCCAGTAACTAAGCCTTAGGTAGAAACTGTTTGTCAGGGCTGGACACTTGACTTAGTAGATAAAGTGCTTGCATAGAAAGTGTGAGGACTGTAATTCAGATCCCCAGAACCCACATAAAATATGAGTATGATAATACATGTTCTCGTTGCTTTCTTACTGCTAGAACAAAGCACCTGACCAAAAGCTGATGATGAGAAGAAAGCTTTTCATGTGGCTTATAGTTTTATTTTTTTAATATTTTTTTGTTCATTTTTTATTTGAGAGTGACCGACATAGGGAGAAAGACAGAGGGAGAGAGAGAGGATGGGCGTGCCAGGGCTTCCAGCCACTGCAAACAACTCCAGACGCGTGCGCCCCCTTATGCATCTGGCTAACGTGGGACCTGGGGAACCGAGCCTCAAACCGGGGTCTTTAGGCTTCATAGGCAAGCGCTTAACCGCTAAGCCATTTCTCCAGCCCATGGCTTATAGTTTTGAGGGTTAGCTCCATGATGGCTGGGAAAGCATGACATGAGCAGAGTCATGGCATGACCTTTGCCACAGCAGGTACAAAGTAGAAGCAGGAGAGTGATCCAAATTCTGGCAAGAGGGATCTTGCTGCAATACTCCTCAGCCCTCCCTCAACAACATACCTCCTCCAGCAAGGTTCCACCCTCCAGATAGCCATCAGGTTGGGTCAAAGTATTCAAAACACATGCATTTATGAAAGATAATTGATTCAAGACACATCCTGCCCCTGGGCCACATAAACTGATGACTATCCATGATGTAAAATTCAATGCATCCAGTCCAACTTTAAAATTACCCATAGTTTTTAATCAATCCTAGTACTGTTCAAACATTTGCAGGTCCAAGATCTCTTAATTGTAAACTGTAAAACCTAAAACACATACTAGCAAAGGGTAAGCATTCACATTGCAAAAGATAAAATTGGAAGAAAAGTTTTACCAAGTGAAAGATCTAAAACAAACATGGCAATTATCAAGTCCTTTTCCTCCAAGTTTGATATCTATAATCAGTGACAAAATCTCTTAGTTTCTAATTCCATCTCTTATGCTAGGCTGCTCACAGCCCATGGAAAACTTCACCAAAGCCAGCTCTCTTTGCCAACTGTCCCACAGTTTGGGCATCTCAAAAAATCCTAAGGTCTCCACTGCAAACTATGACTCCACTGATTCTCCATGCAGGGACTCCAATAACCCTGACTCACATACCCAGTTGCAATCCCCAAAAATTCATGTTGTAAACCCAATGACTATTTCTTTCCTACAGTTGTTATAGTTCCACAGTACTGGATAAGCCAACAACCTTGTTAATCCAGTGGGAATACAGCCAACCTTGAAGAAAATGAAAACTCCTTTGGCATTCTAGCCCCTCACTTTCAAAATCCATCAGTATTTTTGTGTTTTCTAATTTCAGAATAGCTGAGTCAATCTCAATTGTTACAGTCTCTCAAACAATTGGAGCTGAAGTGGCTTCAGTTTTCAGTCTCAACTTTTATTTATTTGTATGCCATATCCTTCTACTCATACCAATTCATTTCTTTTGAATTCAACTTTGCTCAAGTTGTCATGACACTGGCAGAATGCAGCAAGCCTCTCATACAAACTGCTTCTAGCCCAACCCAAACAAAATTCTTTCTACAATAAGATAAGCCTGCACAGTCCATAGCTCTTTCTGCATTTTGGTTTAAACTGACCAGAATGGTCCATCAAACACTGCTTATAGCACTGTGAGGTGTCTTTGAGTCAACTTTTAAAATTCTTCCACATTCCTCCCACACATTAGTTCTAAAAAGCCAAAAGACAAGCTCTCAGTTTTCTAGCAGCAATGGCCAGACTCCACTGGTAAAAATTTTCTGTTGTAGTTACCTTCTTGTTGCTGGGATAAAGCACCCAACCAAAACCAACCGATGGGAGGAAAGTTTTTTTTTTTTTTTTTTAATTTATGCTTACAGTTTTAGGATTCTTGTATATGATTTCTACTTTAACTCATATGCTCTTAGTGCTGGATCCCCAGCTGGTGCCAATTTTGGAATTGGAGCCTACTGGAAAGGATGTGTTGCTAGTAGTGGATTTATGAGTGTTATTGCCAGCTTACCCTTGTGGGTGTTTGCCACACTCTGATGCTGCTATTGTCCACATGATATTGTCCAGGAGGTGATATACAGCTTCTGCTCATGTTGTATATTCCTCTGCCATCATAGAGTTCTTCTTCAAGTCTGTATGCCTAAAGAAATCCTTTCCTCTGACCATGTGGAATTTAGTCTTTTAGAATGTGTGTGCTGGAGGAACATAGAAGTACTTGGGACTGGAGAAGACTCACATTTCAGTATGAAAAAAATTATGGCTATTCTGGTGAGCATTTGAAAATGCTAAATACAGAGAGAATTTTGGACTATGAATTGCTTAGCTTATGAAATTTAAAATTGGAAAGGGCCAAACTTGTTGGAAGGTCTTGGCAGAAAGGCTGGTTGCATTCTACCAAAGCTCCAAGAATTTGAGCAAGGTTAAATTTATTTTCTAGAATTTTAAAATTATTTTTATTTATTTATTTGACAAAAAAGAGAGGGAGAGAGAGAGAGAGAGAGAAAGAGAGAGAGAATGGGTGTGCCAGGGCCTGCAGCCACTGTAAACAAACTCCAGACGCATGCACTCCCTTGTGCATCTGGCTAATGTGGATCCTGAGGAATCAAACATGGATCCTGAAGCTAAAATTATAAGTTAATCAACATAATCAAGGGTGGACCAACTGCTTTGCATTGGGACAAGGGAATATATGCCTGAAGGTGAGATACAGCCATGGTAGGCTTGATGAGTAGGAATACAAATTCCTTACAAGAAGGAGACTTAATGGAAGAATTCTAAAGTCATATGCACTTCAAGGTCAAAGTTTATCACCCCCACCCAGATAACTGGCTATGCTCCACACTTGGTAATAGTTTTGCATGCGTGAAAATAGATGGAGAGGGTCATGAAGTACACATGGTTCCAGGAGCCACAGAGGCTGCATGCAAAATACAATGGACATCCCTGTAGTAGAAGACAAATAATGTCATTGTATGGAGTTGTGATGCTCAATATGATTTTAGTGTAGACCTGTAGATGTTTTGGATAAACCAGAACTATGAAATGCTTGCCATGTAGAGCTGGTGGCTTGGTATGGACTGTTTGCATGGACTGTGGCCAGTCCAGCTAAATGAGATGAATTTTAATCCACAGACTTTTGTCATTGGTTATGGATGTTGAATTTGAAACTGTAGATGTTTGGTATACACCTTCTGGTTATTGATTTGTATTGGTCCAGTCTCTCCTTGTTATGCCTTATTGCAATGGAAATGTTTATTCTGTACCATTATGTGTTGGAAGTAATGTAACTTCTGTTTCTTCTTAATATATATATTTATTTATTTTTGAGATAGAGAGGCAGCAAGAAATAAAGAGGGAGAGAATGGGTGCACCAGGGCCTCCAGCCTCTGCAAATAAACTCCAGATGTGTACACCCTCTTGTGCATCTGGCTTATGGGGGTCCTCGAGAGTCAAACCGGGATCCTTTGGCTTTGCAGGCAAATGCCTTAACTGCTAAGTGATCTCTCCATCCTGTAACTTGCATTTTCATATTATAGGGCTCCAAGTTAAAAGACAGTCTTGAATCTCAGATGATAATACTTTTGAACAGTGTTAAAGTTGGTAAGAGTTACATGGACCTTTCAAGTTGGAGTAAATGTAATTTTCATTAGGAGATGGTCATAAAACTATGGGGGTCAGGGAAGAATATGGTGGTTAGAATATGAATGTATATCCCCTATACCATATTTTTGAGGTATTTTTTATTAAGTGAGTAATTTGAGTCCCTAGCAGCCCAGCTATAGGAAGTATCCCTGGAGGTGGATTTAGAGTCAAGTCCCAAGTAGTGCTTGATTCCCATCCTAAAGTGTGAAAAAACAATTTTGAGCTCTGGCTGTTTGTTGCTTTTGATGATGTCTCTTTGCTTGGATCTATGGAAGTGAGCTAGCTTATCTGTCATTGACTGTGGTTCTCTTGAATCTATAAGCCTGAAATAAATCCTTTCTTCTGATAAGCTACTTCTGGTTGAATATTTGTCCAGAAATGTGAAGCTAACTGCAGCAAACTCTTTAGGGAAAGCTTCATCATGGCATGGGTCAGTATAGTAGAAGCTGGATATCACCTCTATCACAGTGCTCGTAAAACAGCAGCAGGAGAGTGATCCAAACTAACACTGACAAGCTAGCGCTAACCCCAGCAACATACCTCTCCAGTAAGAGCCCATCTCCCAAACTGTCATCAGCTGGGGTCCAAGCATTAAACACATGAGATTGTGGAAGGATACCTAATTCAAATAGCCACAGCATGCATCTATAATTTCAGTGTGCCTATGCTGAATGGGAGTTGAAGACAGGAGAGTCCCAGAAGCTATCATGCTAGCTAGCCTGGCATACATGACACATAGCAGGAAGAGACTCTTAAGGTAAAAGAAAAGGACCAAAGCTCAGATTTTTTTTTAAATATATTTTTTAAAATTTATTTATTTATTTGAGAGCGACAGACACAGAGAGAAAGACAGATAGAGGGAGAGAGAGAGAATGGGCGCCAGGGCTTCCAGCCTCTGCAAACGAACTCCAGACACGTGCGCCCCCTTGTGCATCTGGCTAACGTGGGACCTGGGGAACTGAGCCTCGAACTGGGGTCCTTAGGCTTCACAGGCAAGCGCTTAACCGCTAAGCCATCTCTCCAGCCCAGATTTTTTTTTTTATTAACTCCCACATGTGCTGTGGCAGATATACCCATACACACACACACACACACACACACACACACACACACACACACGAAAGATAAAAGTAAACTATTCATCTATCACATCATCAGTATCTTAGGAGGTATTTATATTTTGCATAAAAGAGACACCTCTGTGGCTTATCTTAGTTTGTCTATGCATAAGTGTGACTACTGTGAAATGAGAAGAAATGCAGGATGTGGTACATTTTGCAATGTAAAGATACCTGTCACATGAATGTATATTCATCTCTCTGATTTAGTCAGTTTTATGGGTTAGGAGTTCATTCCATTTTATAGTGATTCCCTAATACCTACCTCAACAACTATTAGCTAATCTGAGAGGTATGAAATGTTATGAGCCCCTCCCCCATGCATGATAAAATATTAACAGGCTCAGTCTCCTCCAGTAAACCACAGCTGCTGAGGTCATAAGTCTAATAGTCATGTCTTATGCAGAACACAGCATTCCATACTCCTACCCATCACCCTGCCCTTACTTTCTTTCTGTCCTCTTGTTGCAGTTACTTCCTCATTGTTAGGACCAAACACCCAGCCAAAAGTAGCTTACTTTATAAGGGGAAGATTAATCAAGATGGAGAAAGCATGGCAGAACATAGACTGAGCACCATGTCTAATCATAGCAACTGGCAGGAAGCAGCAAGAAAGTGTTAGCTAGCATTGTAAGCTGGATAATAAACCTCAAGGTCCATTTCCAGTGGTACATCTCCTCCAGCAAGTCCCCATGTTCAAAACTGCCACCAGCTAGGGACTGAGTATGAAGTTTAATCACCATGCATGAGGTTATTTGGGAACATTTCATAATCAAACTACCACACCCATCTTTCTGTCTGGCTTTCCATTGCAAATATGACTCCATTGTTATACTTCTGTGCAATCAGAAGTGTGTATTCAATTCTTCACTCTTTCAAAACAACTCAAATTTATGACTGACTGGCACTATCCATACAACTTCTTTAGATATCTTTATTCATTTTATTTATTTATTTATTTTTGAGCAGCAGACAGAGAGAGAAAGAGGCAGATAGAGAGAGAGAGAGAGAGAGAGAATGGGCCCACTAGGGCCCCCAGCCACTGCAAACGAACTCCAGACATGTGCACCCCCTTGTGCATCTGGCTAACATGGGCCCTAGGGAATCAAGCCTTGAGCCTGGGTCCTTAGGCTTCACAGGCAAGCGCTTAACCACTAAGCCATCTCTCCAGCCCCTTTAGATATCTTTAAATACAAATATTAGTTCAAGAATGGCCAGGCTTTCAATGTATGAAACAAATGCTAAAAGGGTATTTGAGATGGGAGTTAGAATTCTCAGGGAACATAGAAAGATTACTAAGTAATATCTGACATTTAAAATGAGGCTTGATTGGTAACATGGAATGAAATGCTATTTTATCTGTACTTTACCTTTAAAAGTTTTCAGCAAAATTTTAAATTCAGTAATCATAAGAACCATTAATCCAACATTATGTTCAAACCCTTTGTGTATGACATTAATTCTGATAGCTTGTTAAATATCTTTGTAAGACTCTTTTCTTATTTCTGAGGAATTTTTACATGCTTTTCTTTGATACAGGCTCTTTCCATTTTGCCTAGGCTAGCTTTGAACTCAGGCTTTGAACTCTTGAAGATTTCATATATGTATGTATGTATAGATACATAGATTGATAGATAGATAGATATGATAAATATTTGTATGTATATGTGTGTGTGTATGTTTAATATTTTTATTTTTATGGGAGAGTGGACAGGGGAGGATAGTGAACCATTGCTTCTTGTAACTGCAAACAAATTCTAAATGCATGCACAAATTTGTGCATCTGACTGTTTGTCAGTACTGGGGAATAAATCAAACCTTAGATGGCAGACTTTGCAAGGAAGTTCCTTTAACTACCTTGCCATCTCTTTAGCTCTGGGAGAGGTAAAATTTTGAGACTTCAGACTGAATATACTGACATTTTGATTAAAATTGTAGCAAAAGTTGAAACCATTTTTAGCTCCACAAAACAACTTATACTGTTTTAAATTATACTAATAATTGAAAGTAGACTGATGAGTGGATAATGAAGATGTGGCACATTTATACAATGGAGTTCTACTCAGCAGTAAAGAAAAAATGAAGATATGAAATTTGCAGAAAAATGGATGGATCTGGAAAGGATTATACTAAGTGAGGTAACCCAGGCCCAGAAAACCAAGCGTCACATGTTCTCCCTCATTTGTGGATCCTAGCTACAGATGATTGGGCTTCTGCATGAGAAGGAAAATACTTAGTAGCAGAGGCCAGTAAGTTTAAAAAGGAGATATAAAAGGAAGAGAAAAGAAGGGAGGAGGGTACTTAATAGGTTTGTATTGTATATATGTAAGTACAATGATTGAGATGGGGAGGTAATATGATGGAGAATGGAATTTCAAAGGGGAAAGTGTGGGGGGTATTACCATGGGATATTTTTTATCATCATAGAAAATGTTAATAAAAATTGTGAAAAGAAAAAATAAGTAAATAAAAAAAAGAAAAAAAAAAGAAAGTAGGAGGGCTGTAGTGCATAGCCATTGACCTGCAGGTTCTCAACACCTCCATGGTACGATGGAGTGTTGTATTTCTTTGACTCCCATTTGCATCAGAACTGTGATCAAGGATACAATGCCCACATGATATTTCTATGTCTTCAATGTTCTATGAAATCCCAAGGTAAGGCTTGTAATAGCTGCATCATTATTTGATTAAGTTTTTATTTTATTTTTTATTAAGAACAAAGTTTGTATGGATACATTATATGTTGGTATCATCTTATCCCTCCTTCCTGCCCCCATTCCACAGGGGTTCCTCCTCAGTTGGGTTGCTGGTATTCCTCATGTGGCTATGGGTTATGGGTGTTGGCCATGCATTGTGGGCACAGCCATTAGTTACTGGGAGGAGTCACTGCCTCTGGGCATGACATCCCAACCTGTGGCAATTAAATATTTCTGTCCCCTCATTCTGCAAAATTCTCTGAGCTTTGGCAGGTGTATTTATAAGTCTACTTATGTGATGAGCTTGAAGTAGCCTCTGAATTTCTGCTTTGGTATATGATGAGTATACTAACATCTGTCTCCACCTTGGCATTGATTTTGAGGCTCACCATGGAAGCAGAACTCTTGC
Organism: Jaculus jaculus; assembly: GCF_020740685.1. NCBI lineage: Eukaryota > Metazoa > Chordata > Mammalia > Rodentia > Dipodidae > Jaculus > Jaculus jaculus. The sequence continues at coordinate 122,147,490 of NC_059106.1, read as the reverse complement.
TCATCTCCCCATTTCCTCTATGGTTTCAATTGGGCTTTGACTGAATTGTAATGGGTGGTTTATCTACTAGGGTCTCACAACCTTCTGAAAAAGAAAAACAGATTATCTAATGGACAGTGAAGTCCACATAGGTTAAGTGGGATAAACGTTATTATTGTAGGGAGATTTGATGGATATAATCCCTCTTTTAACCAAAGAATAGTGGGAGCTTGACATGAAGAGGATAATATTTGTCTCAGTGGGATTCAGATCTGGATCTTGGTTCCAGATATGGGTTCCTTTCCACTGAGCAGATATCTTAGCCCACCAGAAATCCACTGGTTACTCACCAGGGTTGTGTGACACAATTGTACTGGTGTGTACTTCTTGTCAGGGACGTTGCTTCTGAGTAGCTTAGACCCCTGCTTACTCACACCTTTGTTGGCCACTTTCCCCCAGAAGCTCATGTAGCACTTCCTAGCAATAGACTGCTAACTGTTTGGGGACTGGCTGCCTTCTGGATTCCAACCAGGTCTCTCTATGTTCTGTGCAAGCAGCATATGGTGTCTTCTGCAATGGGGTCTCACCTTTTACCTCAGGCAGGTAAACAATTGTTTTGGCAGAAGCCTATCTTGTTTGGGGGACTTTGTAGGTCTCTCCCATTAACAGCTTGTTGTGAGTAGCATCTATTTTGGTACTGGGAGTTACAAATCAAAGCCAAAATTTTTAATGTTATGCTTCATCTTACCCTTTCCAAAATGCTTCTTTTCAGGTGCTCTCCCATATCCTGTTGAGGGTTATGTATTTTAGTCTGCCTTCAAGAGAAAGGTTTCTATGGTACCAGTTCATTTGGGGTTTAGTTTTGTGTTTATTTCTACCACCCTCCATTTCCTTCCCCCATGCAAACCATTACATCTCTATTGTCTGGGCTTCATATTGCCTCTCCAGAATACCAGCAACTCAAGCTGATTGAAGACAAAAACTGCAGATGAGTAAGACCATGCAGTATTTGCCTTGTTGTGATTGTTATGTTCTTGGAGTGTGATCGGTTCTAAGTTCATCCATTTTCCTACAAATTTTATTGTATTTTTAAAAATTATTTCTAAGTAGAATTCCATTTTATATATGTACCAGAACTTCATTATCAATTCATCCAATGATGGGGAACCAGGTTAATTCTAGTTCTTAGCTATTTTGAATTGAGCAGCTATGTATATGATTGAGATAATATCTCTCTAGTGAAGCATGAAGCATTTAGGGTAAATGCCAAGTAACAGAATAGTGGGTCTATTAGTAGTGCTCTATATTCATTTTCCATAGTGGTTGTACAAGTTTGCATTCCCACCAACAGTGAGTGAAGATTCCTCTTTCCTCACATCCTCACCAGCCAACATCTGTTGTTGTTGGATTGTTTAACGATTGCCAACTTTACTGGAGTAAAGTGGGATCACATAGTTGTTTTAATTTGCATTTCCCTGATGTTAGTGGATGTTGAACATTTGCTTAAGTGTGTATTAGCCATTTGTATTTCTTCCTCTGGGAATTCCCTATTCAGTTTTCCACCCCATTTATTGAGTGTGTTGTTTGATTTTTTTTTTTATTGTTTAGTTTTTTAGTTCTTTGTATATTATAGATATCATGCCTTGGTCAGTGGTATAGCTCGTGAATATTTCTCCCATTCTGTGGGTAATCTAATAGCTGTGCTTATGGTATGTTTGTCCAGATAAAAGCTTTTTAGCTTCATAAAATCCCATTGGTTGGGAGATTGCTTAATTTCCTGGGTTACTGGAGTATTGTTTAGGAAGTCCTTCCCCAAACCTACATCATGAAAAGTCTTCCTACTTTTTTTTTTTCTTCCAGGAGGTGAAGAGTTTCACATCTTATATTGAGGTCTTTAATACATTTGGACTTCATTTTTGTGTATGGTGAGATGAGTGGGTCTAGTTTCACTTTTCTACATTTAGGTATCCAATTTGTCAAGCACCTTTTGTTGAAGATTCTCTCTTTTCTGCAGTCTGAATTATTGGCACCTTTGTCAAAGATCAAGTAGCCGCAGTTAATTGACCAAAGGGCTAGGTATTCAGTTCTGTCCCATTGGTGTATATTTCTGTTTTTATGTCAGTATCATGCTGTTTTTGTTAGTATGGCTTGTAATATAGCTTTAGCTCATGTATGGTGATGCCTCTCTAGGTGGTTTTTTTTTTCCCTCTAGCCACTAAAATCAAATTCTAGACACATGCGCCACCTTGTCCATCTGGTTTACATGGGTTCTAGGGAATCAAACCAGGGTCCTTTGGCTTCTCAAGCAAATGCCTGAACTGCTAAGCCATTTCTCCAGGCTTTTTTTTTTTTTTTTGAGGTAAAATTTCATTTTGAGGTCTGATTTTCTTGATGCTTCCTGGAACTGACCCTTGCATTTGATCATGTCTTCATTAAGCTTAATCATATGAGCATTGAGATACTCTATTTGTTGACTCTTCTTCAATTCATTTAATCTTCCCTATGTCTCTGGTTTTCTTCAATTAAATTAAGCCTAGTGACCAATGCTAAGTGCTCTAAGAGGCAATTCTATTCAATTTCATTTATGTGATTGTTAGTTGTTTTGTTTGTTTGCTTCCATTTCAGCAGTCTGGGTTACATAGCTCAGTGTGGTTTCACTTTGGAATTAAATTTCTCTTGCTTTCTCTATGATTTCATTGGAGGCTTTGTTGTGTCACTAGAAACCCTTGGTAGAAGTTTTCTGAATCTTTTTTTGCATTGTGGTCTATCCATCATTGTGTAAAATTTTTATTTTATTGAGGAAGCAAGTAGTTGTCCTTGTAAGATCTTCAGTGAATGTTCTCTTTTAAATGTGAACCAGATTGGAGTAGGATGGGGTTGTAATCACAGATGTGCAGATTGTGCAGACTGCAAGTACATAGAAGGTACCTGGGTTACTGGGAGGTAGGGAACTGGGAGCTCTGGCCTACTCAGTCCACTTGTGCAAACTCCTTAGCCCAGGGGAAGCAAGGATTGTGGATCCAGAAACTGGGAAGCTGTGGTGCCAGGAAGCCGGGGAGCTGGGGCAAGAGGTCAGCTCCCTCAGTAGCCTGTGTGCCCTCTGGCTCAGAGAACAGGGCTTTGGGGACCCAGGAGGGTGATAACTCTTGATTATTGATCTATCTAATCTTGTGCAAAATTTATTCATCCAGGCACTAGCAAGAGGAAGACAATGACAGAATTGGCAATTATTTGCCATTCAGCCACCAGAGATCATCTGAACCAAATTGTTATTGTACCTGAAAATTGATAATTGAATCTCTAAAAGAATACTTGTTTAAGGCTGTAATTTATTTTTCTATGACTTCTTCCACTGTAACTTCACATGGAGCAGTGTATTCAATTTCCCAGTTACTAAATTTAACTGTTACATGGGCATGAATTGCATATAAATATTGAGAATATCTATGTATGTATGGTTTGAGGATGTGAACCAAACTCTCAAGGTTGCTGTTTAAATGAGTGCAGCTAATGAGAGATTTTAACAAAGCAAAGCCCCAGATACATATACTGCTTATAGATTGCATGTAAAGAAGTAAATATCATGGCTTATGTGGGTACTGGAGAAGCAAACCTGGATCCTTTGGCTTTCTAGGCAAGTGCCTTAACCACTAAGCCATCTGTGGTGTTTTTAGGTGTCCCCCACAAACTTAGGTGTTCTAAATGCTATGTCCCCAATTTATGGCAATTTGGGAATTAAACCCTCCTAAGGGAAATGTATTGTTGGGGGCAGGCTTATGGGTGCTATAGCCAGCTTCCTCTGGCCAATGTCTGTCAAACTGTCCTGTTGCTGTTGTCTACTTGACGTTGGCCAGGAGATACTCATGCTATCATTTTTCCCTGCCATCATGGGGCTTCCCCTGGAGTATATAAGCCAAAAAAAAAAAAAAAATTCCCACAAGCTGCTCTTTGTTAGCTGTTTTCTGCCAGCAATGCGAACCTGAGTGCAATACCATCCCTCTCGCCTCATTTTTCAGTATTTATTATTACAGTCATCTACATTAGCATCTACGTTGAAACCACTTTTCCTACCTCAATAATTAAGTCAATTTTATCTACATTACTCTTGTGTTATTGTCTAATAGTTCTATGTTCAGTAAATGCCAGTCATATATGTGAATGGATAACTGAGAATATACTATGTGCATTTGGATATATGGACTTCTTTGTCACAGCTTTCCAGGCACTCCTAAGTTGTTCTAAGATGCTGAAAACTAATTCAGAAATGAAAAGGAAAAAAAAAACTGCAAAGTTTGGAACCAGAACAATGTGAATTTTTATCTGATATCTACATTAAGGCAAATTAACTAGAAGTATTTCAGATGAGATAAAA